>NW_026902017.1:0-600000 GCF_033783945.1 Neopsephotus bourkii
AGGGCAGCGCGGGGCCGAGGGCCGTGCCGCGGTACCGGTAGAGCTGACAGGGGCTCCAGCCGCCGCGGAGGCGAGGCACGGCGGCTCGCAGCAGCGCAGCTCCCGCCAGGCGGCGCAGCGGTGGCGGCAGCAGAGCGGTGTCCGGGCGGCAACGGTGGGGGGGGGCTGCTCCCAGAGCCCACCCCAGCGCCCATCCGAGCGCCAGGGCCAAGCACGGAGCCCACCCCCCCGCCGCCAGTAGGCCTCGAGGGCGCCAGACCTCAGACGGCATCGCGCGTTGGGGCAGACGCACAAAGGGACGGGCCGGACGAGACGGGGCCCCACAGCCGGGCAAGGCTGGCGCTGAGGCGGGACGAGCTCCCCGGGGACAGCCGGACCCAGCCAAACATAGGCCCGCCCTCCTGGCGCCAACCGCCCCGCTCTCCAGCCCTGTGGCCCGGGACGCGCAGTCCCGGAAGCTCCGGTTCCACCCTCCAGGACCGGTCCAGCCCACACCTGAGTCTCACACTCGGCACCCACCCCCCCAGGACCTGGTTGTTCCCCCGGCCCCGTTCACACTCACGCCCCGTCCCTGCTCCACTCGATTCCCCGGACCCTGTTCACCGCTCTCCCACCTCGGCCCCGGTACCCCCGGAGCTCACTTCGCCCCGCCACAGCCTTAATCTACCTCCTCCCAAGCCAGCCCGGCTCACCCCCAAGGCCGGGCAGTGCCAACCCGAGCCCAGTTCACACCTAGAGCCCGGTTCCCCCCTACTCCCCTTCAAGCTGAGTTAACTCCTCACCCTCTATGATGCTCTAGGCCAAGGAACCCCGTGGGCACTGGGGATGCCAGGACCCAGCCGTGCACACCCACCGATGCGCCCGCTTGCACCTGTACGTTAAAGAAGGCTGGTGGGGGTCTGGTCCCTCCCCTGGGAAGGTGGGGTCAGAGCTCCCCTTGTATCCGGTACCGGCAAGGCAGCCAAGTCAACAAGCCTTTTGTTTTTCCCTCCTCGGGATTTATTTAACGATCACTGTCTCTGAAGGCCAAGCCGTGCGGGCCTGGAGCGCCACTGCTGCACAGTCTTATCTGTGTTTGCTTCTGGCCTCCCTCCGTGGGAAGCCGACAGTCAAAGGGGTGCTGGGGCTGCGGTGGCACAGGATAAACCTGAACAGGGGAGATACTTAGGTTGAGGATAAGGAAAGCTCTTCCCTGTGAGGGTGCTGAGGCGCTGGCACAGGGTGCCCAGAGCAGCTGTGGCTGCCCCATCCCTGGCAGTGTTCAAGGCCAGGTTGGACACAGGGGCTCGGAGCAAGCTGCTCCAGTGGAAGGGGTCCCTGCGTGTGGCAGGGGTTGGAGCTGGATGAGCTTTAAGGTCCCTTCAACCCAACCAACCCAAATCAGTTTGTGCTTCCGTGCCAGAGGTGCAGGACAGGTGCCCCTGGCTGTGCTGCCCAACACCAGCCTCACACGGGTGAATTGAGCTAGCACTGGTCCCTCAACCCGTTTCTGAGGGTCAGCATTAGAAAGCACAGGAGGGTGGTGGTGGCTGCAGCAGCACCCTGGGAGTCCGGCAGGCCTCACTCATCCCCGGGCACAGAGGCAGCATCCCAGAGGAAGCACTGCTGGTTGCAAGCCCTGCTGCAGGCTCCAGGGCTCCAGCTTGCTCTGGATGCCGGGAAGCCACCTCCTTGCCTGGGGAGGGAGGACAAAGCTGATGCGGTGTTAAAAGTGAGCATGCAGAGACCCCTGCAACATGGCCCCACAAGTCGAACCACCCCTCTGTACCTGAGCACATCAGACGGGCTTCCGAGGAGCACTGCACACCATCCTGGACCGTATTTTCTCCTTGCAAGTGCTGCCTAGGGTGAACTATACATACAAAGATAATTTTAATTAATTTATTTATTTCTTTACACATAACTGAAAGTGATGTTACAGTACATAAGTTATTTACAACTGTGCAGTAATGTGTTGCAAAATAAATTATCTAGAAGGCAGCAAAAGTACATTGTTAATGTATATAAAAACTGTACAGCATTTATGGGATACAATTTTTCTTTATATGAGTATTGGCTCTGTAGTGTTTTCAAGTTATGTTCTCAGAAAGAGAAACGAAATGCCCAAGATTAAAGGAAAAAAAAATATATAAACCACATGGATTTTACTCCATTAAAAACACAGTTGGCAAAGTCCTTTCTCTGCATCACCACTCGCCTGCCCGGCCGCGCCGCTCCGGTGGCTCCTGCGCTCTTCCCAAAGGCTGTCGAGCGGCTGCTGTGGGTACCGGAGCTGTCCTCACCTCCAGAGCCGCGGCTGCCCAACCCGGACGCTGTCTGTTTGCTTCTACTTGTTTTTGTTTGCTTTTTTTTTCCTTTTTTTTGTGTGGTTTTTTTAAGTTTTTGTCTTTTTTTTTTTTTTTTTAGATTTTATTTTTTTTAGACATACCCAGGATGGAACGAGAAACTCAAAACACCCCCCACCCACCCCCCATGGTTTCCTACTACAGCTTCTCCGAGCGGAGATCCGCCATCGGTGGAAAAACAGAGAGCTGGAAAATCACGGTGTTCACAAGTACATGAATCACGCTGGGTCGCTGGCCCTGCTCAGCAGCTTCTGCAACACACACACAGTGTCCTTGGCCTCCCCCTCTGCGCCTCTGCCAGTCTCTTGGCCGGTGCGTGCCCGCTGCCCGTGCAGCCCGGCTGCCTCCCTGCAAAGGAGATGCGCCCTGGCCCACTGCCTGGCAGGGCTGCCTTCAGTCTGGAAGCGAGGGACACGTTGTGAAGAAAGTGCAATTATTTTTTCTCATTATTTTGTTTTCTGCCGATAGCTGCTTCCTCCTCCTCTGACCAGGGATTCATCAGCAAGCGGTTAAGGGTGAATGTGAGCTCGACCGCCCGACCTCGGAGGGCTCCCGTCCGTGCCAGTGTTCAGTGATGTCTCCTGGTTTTGAACTGTCATGCCGGCAAGAGGACAAAGTCATCGTTCACGTCGACCATTGGCACGTAGAACGAGGGCACCTCGTTCACGCAGAGGGATTTGTGCCCCGCAGGGTCCAGCTCCTGCACCTTCAGCTGCCACTCCATCCTTTGCACTGCGTTCAAAGCAGCAGCTTCGTGTTGCTGGCGCATGAGCAGGCACGTCTGGATTGGGGGGGAGGGGGGGGAAGAAAGAACAAGCAGAGAACCATCATTTTAGTGCTTATAATGTGTGCCCTTTTTGGAATAAATGAAGGAATTTAGCTAGGAATCATAAACAGTCTCAAACACAAAGTGAATGTGCAACCTGGTCTAGTGGAAGGTGTCCCTGCCCATGGCAGGGGGGCTTGGAAACGGATGAGCTTTAAGGTCCTTTCCAACCCAACCCATTCTATGAGGGGTAAGCAGGAGATGGCAAGAAAGGCTCCTGCTGCACATTCCACCTGGCAAAGGCAGGAGGCGTGCAGCAATCATGACAGGCAGAGCAGCAAAGGATGCCACAGGCATCTTTTTAGGAAGGCAACCTGGACTTGGGGTGTCTGCTCAGCCTAAATCCAGCAGAAGCAGGGGTGAACCCCAAAGGGCCTTGTGGGATGGCTTTTAAAGGGTCATAAGCCCTCAAGAGCACTGACCCTGCTGGCAGCACAGTCCCACTGACCTCAACAGTGGCCCTTTGTTGCCCAAGACCAGGGTCCTCCTCCCTTAATGAGAGCTGTCACCTCCCTCCATGTCACCACCTGGAAGCACAATCGTCCCTGCTCCCTCCTGTGCCACCAGAGCTTTGCAGAGCATTCTGCAAATCACTGCACAGACTCCTTTCACCTTGAAGTTCACTACAGGCTTTGAGCTTGCTGCAGCACACATTGCTGGTGCAGAGCAGGCCCTGACCGACCCTAACTGACCAAGAAGCTCCAGACCATACAACATGAAGCAGAATCCCAGACAGACGACCCTTAGCAGAACATGTCTCCCACCCCCTTTCTGAAACTAGCAGAGGCAACTGTGCTCCCCAGGTGCCCATATAGGCTCCCACCTCTCCACCATGCCGTGCATCCCACCAGAGAAGCATCCCACCTGCTCTAGTGGAAGGTATCCCTGACCGTGGCAGGGGGGTTGGAACTGGATGAGCTTTAAGGCCCCTTCCAACCCAAACCAGTCTGGGGTTCTACGACCCTGCATCGTCCAGTGCTTCCCAAACCACCAGGGTTTTGGAAACCACAAAGGCAGCTCCCAAGCTATAGCAACAGCCGGGACCCCTCCTGGAGAACCCTTCCTGCTAGGAGGAAGAGGAGCAGGACCTGGTACCAACCATGCACTGGCGCTCCCAAGCCTCTCACCTTCATTCGATCGTACTTGTCATCCACGTCTTGCAACCAGGAAATGAACTGTCGTGCGTTGAAACGGTCTCTGACCGATTTGTTTTCATCTCCCTAAGCAAAAGACAGCACAAGGGAATTACACAAGAGAATATCCTTGGTGTTACTTTATGCAGCTACAGGTCTAACAGGCCATGTTCCAACTCCTTAGGGCATACACTCATCAGAAACAAGAAGGAGGGAGGGAGAATGGAGCACACTGCTCCCAGCTGTTCTGGCAGCCCTCTGCCAAGGCTTCAGCCTCAGGTGGTGATGCACACACGCATGCATGCATGCACTCCCCATGTCTGCTTGCTTTGCAGAGAATCTGTCTGTGCCAGCCCATCAGAGCACTCACATCTCTCTTGTCCGCTTCAACTCATACCCATGACTGTAATGTCTTCACTGTAAAAGCACAGACACTTGGCTGGGAAACGCTGAGGGATAAATCAAGGCTCTGGGATCAATACTCCAGGTCACTAATGAATTCCAGGATTATATTCCTGCACAGGATGCCTCCTGCAATGCAGTAGTGTGCTTCCCCGAGCAGCCACGCTGGCAGCAGCTGCAGGGCTGCAGAGGGTGCTGGCAGGATGGTGTGGGACCAACTGCAGCCACATGGCCACCAGTTGCAGAAACAGAACACAATTCCCCCTTCCCTGGCACAGAAGGAAGAAATGACCAGTTCCTGTGGCCTGTGAGATAGAGCCTGGCTCTTTCAAAGCCCCTATTCAGACACGAATCGATTTAATGGTTCTCTTCCCTTCCTTCAACAGGAAAAGATATCTTACAGTGTAGTAAAAGAAACCTTTTAAGGGTGTAGATGATCCCGATCAAGAAAAAGGGCAGACAGTTCTGAGACTCACTGATAAACAGAGTCATTTCTGCTCCTGTGAGGACAACATGCTTCCTGTACCCCCATGTTCTGGATGTATTACCTTCCCTGGCACACACATGGGGTATCCCAGAACATGTGATACCAGAAACTGAATCAGAGTAGGCAACCTGCAGGGTCAGACAAGAGCTGCATCTGTGTGCCATGGTGGGAGAAAGGGACCTGAGCAGGGAGAGCATTAGGAACTCCTCCTTCCCTCCATCCAGAAAAGCACATCTCCCTCGGGGTCTGGCACAGCACCTTCACCATCAAGACAGACACTGACCTGATTTTCTAGAGGCATGTTATAGACCTCAGAGTCCAGCAGCATGGTGCAGGCACTGAAGGGCACAGCCTGGTTGGCAATAGTCCTTGCTGCCCGACAATGAACTCTCAGGATCTCCTGCTCACAGGAAACGATGAGCTTCTCCTGAGGAAGAGCAAAGGAAGCAGTGAGCGTTGCCGCCTCAGTCTCCCCAGCAGAGCAAATCCAGGACCTCCTCCCAAGCAGGAGTTTCCTGGGAGCGCTCCCTTACCCGCTCTATGCTGTGCTGGAGCCGCAGCTTTCCTCGCACTGCTTCCTGCTGCTTGAAGAGCTCCTTCAGAGGCTCAGCGAGTGATGGTGGCGGTGCGATCTGTGGGCACACAGCAGCAGGGGGTTAGAGCCAACACTGCTGCTGGGTGCCCTGCCTGCACCCAGCACCCCCTCCCGTGCAGCACATTGGCCAAGGGAGCTGGTGCCACTCCACAGGGTGATGTACTGAGCTCGCCACAGGAGAAACTCTGCCTGTGCCTCAGCAGGCAGGTGGCAAAGGAACAATGCCCTGGATATGCCTAGACCACAGCAATGGGGTGGGACAACAGGGCAAGAGGCGTCCAGTGCTAAGACACGAGCTCTGAGAGACAGAACCAGAGCTTACACCACCCCATGTGCTGTAAAGGCAGCTTGTAAACGGGCCTGAACGTGTCTGATGAAGGGAATGACACTGCTGGAGAAATACTGCCAGGAGCAGCCCCGTCTGCGCACTGGTGGGAAGGGTGCCTGGGTCCTGATGTATCCTGTACCCTCCTGGGGAGCAAGGTGCTTCACAAGCACAGCCCAACTGCAGAACAGGGGAGCAGGGGGCTCTGGGTTAGACGAGGAAGGGACAAGCAGATCTGAACACAGGCTGCAACCACTGTGGTGCTGGGGCAGACAAAGCAAGTATTAACTCATGAAAACAATATGGACCACCTGCACAGAAATACCCACAGACCAGGACATTCCAGCTGCCTGCAGCAGGCAATGAAGCCTGACTTAGCTGGTCATGTTGACCTCCTCCTCCAGGCTGGATCTTGGACTTATTTCCTGCAACGCTGTTTATTGATGCACCTGTGTTAGCAAGTCCATTCATGCAGCACAGCAGTGAAATAGAGATCCCGCTGCCAAGGAGTGAGTGCTATTGGCAAGTCAAATATCAGAGCTTGGGAAAACAAAGGCAGGAGTTAAGAGCCATCTCTTTCCCACTAGTTCGTGATCTAGGTTCACGATCTAATTATTGTACTGCTTGGAAAAGCAGTTTTGCCTTCCAGGCTCAAATCCACTGGATTAGTACAAACCTGCTCTAAAGCCTGAACAAATCTCAAGTTCCTAAGCACAGCCCAAGGTCTCCTCTGCAAAAACACAGCACCTCAGAGGACGCATTTATCAAGCAGCCGTCTACTTACCGAGGCTTTGTCATTACGGGCATGTTCTAAAAGTAGGCTAACACCATGGCTGGGCACTACTGGCACTGCAAGGGCACTCACAGTGCGAAGGGGACAGTCTGGCTTGTAGCAGGGAGGGGACAGTCCCTGGTGCTGTGGTTTAGAGAGAGAAGGTAACTCACCACTGGAATATGGAGCTTGCTTAGAGGCTTGCCGTCCAAAAGGTAGGAGCCCGTGTAGGTGACATACTCAGCGTAGCACTGTGGAGCTTGGGGAGTAATATAGCAGAGGATTTTCCGCTTCTCTTCAATCTTTTTCCTGATCTGGAGGTACTCGAAGTAGGGGTTGGACCTGTCGCTGTGGTAAGGTTCGATGTCATCCAGTTTTATAGCATCTACGATAGCTGCCAGTGTTTGCTGTATCATCTCCCTCGTCTGCTGGGTGGACGTGTTGATCTGCTGCTGCAGCTGCTGGTTGGAGCGCTGGAAGCGGCGCTTGCGCGGATGCTGAGCCTGGGAATCATCGTCCTCTGTAACGCGGCTCTTGGCACGTGTGACGGGCGCAGAAACAGGAGGAAATTCCTTCTCAGCAGCAGCAGCGTTCTGCTTGTTTTGGTTGGCGAGCATCTGAGCCCGGTTCCTGGTAATCCGCTGAGGAATCTCTTCTATTTTCGGTGGTTTGGGAGCTTCTGCTACTGGTTTCTGCACTGGTTCGACGGTTTCTGTTTTAGCATTGCTCGGAGGCGCTTCTGCCTGCGAGGAGGGGGCTTGGCTTGCACTGCGTGCCCCAGCACCCTCCTGTGGGACACTGCTCTCAGTGGTGGCCGCGGGCTGGGGACAGCTCTGGGAGTTGCTCTCTGACACCCCACCAGAAGACGACTTGTCTTCACGTGCAGCCTCCGCTTCTTTGCTCTCTGCCTTAGCAGGTTCAGATGGGGTCTGCTTTGAAACCTGTGCTTCCGAGTTCTCCGATCCCTTTTCCTGGGCTACATTCTGTGCTTCTGAGGTGGCTTCTTTTGCAGCTGCTTCTGGTTTCTGATCCCCTGGTTTTGGCTCTGTCTCTGAGGACAGGCCAGCAGCTGCCTGCCTGGCTGGTGCCTCCTCCGACTCACCGGATGCTCCTGTGGATGCGCTCGCTTTGATGACCCCAGCGCTTACTTCCGAACCTGCTGCCACACTTTCCTCTGCCGCTTCTGCCTTGGTCGCCTCTGTCTCTGCATCCTTAGGCTGGAGCGGCAGTTCTGGTAGCGAGAAGGGGCCGAGGTCCAAGTCATCTGTATTGGTGAAGGGATCAGGCCACGTTACTGCCCCCTCTGTGCTAGCAGGTGCAGCTTTATTGTTATCCAAATATTTGTTTTCTTGTGCGCTACCACCTTCTGCCTGAGGTTCTGCTGGCACACGAGGGGGCTCTGGAGGTATCTCAGGTGCTGCTTCTGGAACAGGCTTGCAGTTATTGAAGAATGTGTCTAACCTGGTAGGGGACATGTACGGAGCTTGCCCTTCAGCTTTCACTGTTTCTCCTGGAACTGCTTCCTCAGCATTCTGCTTGACTTCATCAAGCCTCGGTTCAGACACCGACAGAGGATAAGATATGGGAGAAACAGGGTAGGAAGTATCTGTGGGGATGAAGGCTACTGGTGCAGGATGAATTGGCTCTAGGGAACAGAGTGGTGCTTTAGGGGACTCGGAGAACCTCTGGGGAGATTTCATCAGAAGCTCTGAGCCCATGGACCAGCTGACCGAGTGCTCTGCTGGGTTACCCATCAGGCTGGGAGGAATGCCAGTGTCAGCGTTCCTGGACTGAGCGTTATCCCAGTCTATGTTGTTCTGTTCTGGCATACCTGAACTAAAATGGTTTTCTTCAATTGATGGTAAGTAAGTAGATTCTGGTGGCATAATGGAAGCTGTAGCTTGCTGCTCTTCGGTGGTATCCAAGGGCATGCCGAGGTCGGGGGGAAGAGCACTTTCGACTGAAGGAGCCAGCAATTCATCTCTGTGGGAAGGGGAGGATTTTGCTTGTAAACCAGAAAAGACACTTTCAGGTGACTGGGAAACTCCACTGACAGCTCCTGGTGCGCAGTGCAGAGCTTCCACTTTGGGTGATGAAACCCCATAATCTGGTGAGTAATACCCAGGAGATAAACACTGGAACTTCTCAGCAGGGACAGAAGGAAGGGGAACTTTCTCCTCCATTAAGTGTGGCACTGAAGAGTCATAATTTGATGTTGCTGGAACACTTTGCTGTCTGAAAAATTTATCTCCGACACTGAATTCTTCTTCAGGTGCCCTTCTGATGTCAACTGAGATGGAACGATAAAGGTTTGTGGAGGGTATGGTCCGAGATGGGGTCTGACCGGCGTTCTCAGGGAGCACACCGGAAACGTTGGCGTACCTGTCGAAGAAGGATGGAGAACAGGCGTTCATGGACATGGTGGATATGGGCAGTGAGTGCTGCGAGTCCGCACATTCAAACATCAGGTCCGTGTAGTCTTCGTTGCTGCACGAAGGAGTCCTAGGTGTCTGCATCACCTCCTCGTAGCTTGGACAAGAGACGACGGATGCTGGGGTTGGGACTCCCGTCGGCCGGTTCTGATCAGGCCTGGGAGATGCTGGGAGGATCTCCTTCAGCTGAGGACCCGTTATCCAGTCCTTAGAGTCTGTCCCAACAGCAGGCTGGGCCTTGTTTTCTGGTGACAGCATAGGAGTCAGCGGACCCAGCTCTTTCAGCTTCTTGTCCTTGAGCTGAGTATCCAGCGTTAACGGCTTCTTGGTTGCCAGATCCAGGCTCCTCTTGCGCGCATCTTCCGAGGTTTTAAGTTTGTCCTTTAATTTGGGGTCTCCAGACCTGTGCCTCATTTTCTCCATCTGCTTCATTCTCTCTTTGTGCCTTTTGTGGCGCTCCTCGATTTCCAGGTCTTTCTGGCTCAGCATCCTTTCAAAGCTGGTCATCATCAGATCACCGTCTCCTAGAAGTTTCTCCCTTGGCCTGGCTTCTTTCTTTCCGGTGTCTTTGGAAAGGGTTATTTTTTCATTCCCATTGCTTATTTTTATTGAATCCGATTTGTCTTTCTCTTGGTTCTCCTTGAGCTTTTCCTTCAGTTTGGTTTCGCCAAATTTGAGGTTGTCCTCCTTTGATTTATCTTTAAAGGCGGTAACTTGAGGGCTGTCCTTAAGCGTTGACTTTGGATCATCTTTGTGATGTTTGAAGAAACCATCTGCATGTTTGTCTCTGTGTTTTTCCTTTTCCTCCTTCCATTTTTCCTTGTGTTTATCTCGCTTCTTCTTCTCTTTAGCTGTGCTGATGGTGCCGGAGCCATAACTCTTGTCTTTTTCCGCCTTCTTTGACAGCTCTCTTTCAGAATCATTTTTATCTTTCTTTTCAGAAAATAAGTAATCAATGCTTTTCTCTGGTTCCTCATCAGCCTCTGTCTTCACACTGTAGGAAGTGCTAAAAGCCTCCCCATCCACAGAGAAATCTTTTTCATAATGAGTGGAATCCTTTCTGCCGCTGGAGTCTTTGAATTCTTCTGTTTTTTCCTTTTTCTCTGTCTTCTCCTTCTTTGCTTTTTCTTTCTCATGACTTTTCTTCGACGAAGATGAGGAATGTCTGTGTCTCTCCTTCTCCTTGAGTTTGTCCTGCAAGCAGGTTAAAGGGAGAGAGTCCTTAAACTTTTCTTCCGTGGCATCGGTAAGAGAGAGGTTAGAAGACTCAAAGAGGCTGGTCAGTCCCGGATCTTGTCCTCTATCTGTGAAGCTGTCAGAAGAGATCTCACTGATTTTGTCATTGGAGTCATCTCTATAGTCGTTCAGAGCCTCCTCCTCCAGTTTCTCCAGCAGGCTCTTCTCTGAATCCCCTCCTTTTGAAGATTTCTTGTCCTTGGAGTGCTCTTTATCTGGCTTCTCCTTATGCTTGCTTTTCACCTTGTCATCATTGGCATGTTTCTTTTCAACCTTTTCTGGGAGCTTTTGCTTGGTTTTCTTCTCTTGAGTGGAATCTATGGACGTTCTGTCTTTCCTGTCCTTGTACTTTTCGGTAGAGTCTTTATCTTTCTTCTCTTTGTGTTTTTCAGAGGAACTCTTCTCCTTCTTCTCTTTACCCCCTTCCGATGTCCCTTTGTCCTTTTTCTTCTCCTTGGAGTCCTTATCCTTCTGCTTCTCTCCTGAGTGCTGCCTGTCAGAGGAGTACTTGCGGTGCTTCTCAGGGTACAGCTCCTTCTCAGCACCTGCGCCATCCTCCTTCTCCTGCAGACTATCCAGACGATGCATGTCGCTCCCAGCAGAGTCACCAGCTTTGAACCCACTCAAGCTGTACTCATCCCTCTCGTCTTCGCTTTCATCTGTGAAGATGTCTGCAATGCTGTACCAGCTTTTCTCCTTGCCTTTCTTCTCATCCTTTTTCTCGGAGAAGTCCTCTCGTTCTGCGGAGAAGTTTTTATCTTTCTTGTCTTTAACCTGCTCAAAAGAACTCTTCCTTTCTTTGTCTTTGCTGTGCAGGTCTTTGTACTTCTCTTTAGCTTCTTTTTTCTCTTTGAAACTCTTGTCAAGTTCTTTGTCTTTCAGGACTTTGTCAGGAGCAACTTTTTCAATTTTCTCCTTGTCGCCTTCTTTGGATTTTTCCTTGTATTTTTCTGGCTTCGCCTTTTCTTTTTTTTCTTTATCAGGAGCATCTTTCTTCTCCTTTTCCTTCCCAGAATGGTGTCTCTCCCAGCTCTCCAGGGTTTTACCACTGAATTCAGGGTCAGGCTTATCCTTGAAGAACGTTTCACAGCCATATTCTTTAAAGTCATCTCGATAGGGCTCCTCCTGCTTCGTTTTGGTGTCTTTCCTGTCTTTAGAGCCATCAGAGGAATCTTTTCTGTCTTTGGTGGTTTCACATGCATCTTTTTCTTTCCTCTCCTTGACACCCTCCGCAGAATCCTTCCTCTTTTTATCCTTTTCAGGCAAATAACTAGGAGGAACTTTGTGTCTGTCTGTTTGGTCCTTTTTCTTCTCAGAGCTTTTCTCCAAGTACTCCCTTTCTTTCTTCTTTAAGAAAGCGTCCTTTTCATTACGTTTCTCGTTGTATTCTTTCTTGTCTTTCGTTTTATTTTCCTTTTTCTTGTCTTTAGTTTCCTCTTTTACAGGTTCTATGATTAGTTTTGCCACGGTGTCATTTTTAATCTCCCTGAAATCTGTTACTGGAGAATCCCAGCTATCTTCACCTTTGAAGTCGAAGGATGAGTCAGAAGACAAGTCTGAAAACCACCTCTCTTGCTGATCATCTGAAAGGCTGAACTTTGTGTCCTCGCTTTCAGGAAACTGGGTTTTGTTATTAAACTCATCAAACCCAGACTCATCCCTGTAAAGTTTGTCTTTTTTGCATTTTTCTTTCTCTTCCTTGAAAGCTTTTTCTTTCTCTAGTTTAGAAACCTTCTCTTCCTTCAGCTCATTCTTCTTTTCAGATTTTGACTGCTTGTCCTTTGATTTTTTCTTTCTCTCCTCCTTGTGTAGTCTTGGCTTGTCCTCCTTGGGAGACTTCTCCTTTACAGGTTTCTCTTTTTCTGATTTGCTTAATCCTTCTCTGAAGGATTTGCTCATGTCTTTACTACCATCTTTTACTTTTCTTAATGATTTCTCCTCTTTCAAGGATTTTCCAGTCTCATCTTTAAACAACCACTCCTTCTCTTCGGCTTTACCTTTGGGGAGCTTTTCCTCCTTCTTACTGTGATCTCGCTCATGCTTTAACACCTTTAGTTTGTTTTCAACTGGATTTTCTGTCTCTACTATCAAGCCTTTCTCAGGCTTTTGTTTAGAGTCCTCAAACTCAAAAGAAAATGTTTTGATTATTTTAATGTCTTGGCTGATGGGACACTGCCCCTTCTCCTTGTTTTTATGTTTGTGTTTTGTTTTATGCTTTTTAACAACCTTCCCCTCTTTGTCCAGCTTTGGAATCGCTCCATCCACATTGCTATGGAATGAATTCTTTTTCTCAGAAACAGTGTTGTGTGTGGTGTTTTTCTTTCTGTGCTCTGTTTTCTTCCTGACTGGCTTTAGTGACTCTAAGCTCGAGTCCTCGGACGAGTAGTCTGACTCGCTCGTCAGTCTCGTCCTGGTGGAGTCCGATAAGGAACTGACATCTGACCAAGCTGGAGAAGATATGGTTTTCCAATTGTCCGTCCTCCAGTGCTTGGAGTGCTGTTCTGTAAGATTAGCATTATGTTTCTGGGATGCTAAACTCCCGTGAGAAGAGGTCGATGAGGCAGACAGAGAGTTAAACAAGGAGGATTCCTTTAGCACTAGCCTGGAGTCCTTTACACAGCTAGAGCTCTGAAGAGAGTCTCTATCATCCTCCTCACTCTCCACGTTTTCACTCTCTGATTCAGAGGAACAAAACTTGTCATTTTTTTTGCCAAACCGAACCTCTTTGTTTTTTGCCTCCTTCTTCCGCTTCTTTTTTACTTTGCTTTTCTCCTTCTGCGGCTTTGTGCTGGCGGGCTCTCGAATCTTGCCGCTGGGCAGTATCGAGTGGCTCGAAAGTCGCAGTTTCTCCCCTGTCCCCACAGCAACACTGGTCTCCTCCTCGTCCGAGCTGTCCGACAGGATGCGGTGGGCAGCTTTCTTTGGTGTAATTGCGTTATTTTTAGTATAAGTTTTCACTTCCATTTTGGGTATGGAAATGAAACTGTTTGCTTTAGTCTCTTTTCTGTAATCCTTTTTCAGCAAATGTTTGTCATCAACAGGCGGGACCCGGTCCTGCTCATCATCCTCATCAAATTCATACTCATCTTTCACCGGGGTGATGGTTTTGGGAGGCTCCTGGGCCTTGGGCTTGTGCTTCAAACCCTTCTCAAACTCTGAGTCTGTATTATTGCCATCAACAGAGCTGGAGGGAGCGAAGGAAGGGGCATCCTCCTCTTCCGAGGTCTCTGCAGACAGAGAAGAACAATGTGTTAAGAGCTGCAAGGGGCTTTGGGGAGGTAACATGATCAGTCTGCTGCATATGTGACCCCTGTGAACACCCCCACCACCCTTCTGCCCTACCCAGCCTTTGCTAAGTTTGCAGCTGATAGCTCAAAATGTCAGGTTGGGAGATCTTTTAGAAAGGGATAGCTATCCAGTCTCAAACCTGCACAGGGTGGTCCTCAAAACAACATCCTGGGTCTATCAAGAGAAGAACCTGTTAACAGAGTTATGACTGCACAAACCATAGGTCAAGACTTCCCATGAGATTGGAAACTTTAATTAGCATGGATTAAAACCTGCAGTGTTCCCCACCTGGCACAGCCGTAACGGTGACATTCATGGGACAGGCTGTAGCAGGGACCTCTGCTGAGGGATAGCCCAGGAGCACTGGTATGGAGTGCTGTGCCCTCCAAGGGGAGGGATGGGGACACACGACGAGTATGTAAGCCTCCTCCTCTCTACACACAAGCTGAACTGGGTCAACTGCTGAGGTGAGCAGCTCAGGAGAGGACACCTTCAACACCTAAGCAGAGCGAAGCTCAGCATCCAGGAGCCTCAACTGAGAGCAGTGAGAGCCTCAAGTCCTCAGATGACGTAAGCAGGGACTCACAGGGGAAAGCAACAGGAGGGATGGCACCAGCCCTGACTGGATAAAAACCACCCCAGGGAGTGGGACCGATCAGGAGCGTGGTATGGCAGTTTGCGCAGGCAGGCGAGCAGGATGGTGAGCACGGGCCGTATGACCATGGCCCGGGCTGGGAGCTCTGCTCTGGCTGCCCCAGCTGTGGCAGTGGAGGCACCCAGACAGAGCCGATGAGAGGGGAGGCTGCAGTGCAGAGCTCGGGGTGTGGAGAGTGCCTGCACTGGTCTGGTGAGGGGAGGGTGCACAGTGGGCAGGGCTGCACTCGGTGCTCCCCTGTGGAGGTCCTCCTGCAGCAGGGGCTGAGCTGTGGGATGCTGTCAATAGGCTGAAAGATGTCAGGGAAGCTGAGAGAAAGCAGGACTGCTTGCTCCAGGCCCAAACTGTGCTGGGGCCTCAAGCATCCATCGCAGCTTATGCAGGAAAGGAGGCCATTAACCCAGGAAGCTGGGAAATAGTAATATAAGAAAACAACAAAAAAAGAGGAGGAAGAGGACAATTAAAAGCAAGGAGCTTCCTCCTCAGTTTCTTGTCCCCTTCCGGAACCGCTTTGCCGTCCTGCAGGGGGCTAATGAAGAAATACACATCTTGCACCATGAACAACCAGCTGACGCACTGGGAAAGAAGATCTCTACTGGTGCTGCCAGGAGAAAGTGACGGGTTGTAGTACTGGGGGACTCTACTTTGAAAGGGACAGAAGCACTCATCTGTCGGCCTGACGCAGTTTCAAGGGAGGTGTGTTGCCTACCTGGGGCATGGATCAGGGATGCTGCAGAGAAGCTGCCTGCTCTAGTAAGTCCCATGGACTATTACCCACTTCTAGTGATCCACGTGGGTGCTACTGATACAGATAGCAGTAGCCTGGAGAACATTAAGAAGGACTACAGAGCCCTGGGAGAGGTGGTTAGGGGCTCTGGAGCTCAGATAGTCTTTTCATCAATCCTCCAGGATACAGGGCAGGAACTTAAAATGGCTAGGAGTATTGCCCAGGTTAATAAATGGGTAGAACAGTGGTGCCATACTCAGGGGGTTGGTTATCTAGAACATGGGACTCAGTTTGGGAGGCCAGGTCTGCTGGAGGCTGGTGGAGCTGCTCTGACAATGAAGGGGAAGAGCAGTTTTGGTAGGAGGCTTGCCAGGCTGGTCAAGGATGCTTTAAACTAGATGTGTTGGGGGAGGGGGGCATCATTCCATCCCAACAATCCCAGTCAGTTGCCAGGACCTATAATAAATGCTTGGACCACTGCAGAGATATTCCAGCTGCTCCAGCCAATGACCCAGCTTCATTTGGAGCTCAGCTCAGATGCCTCTATACAAACGCCCGTAGCATGGGGAACAAACAAGAAGAATTAGAGATGTGGGCTCGTCTACGGGGGTATGATATTATAGGAATCACAGAAACATGGTGGGATGGCTCCTGTGACTGGAGTGTTAGAATGGAAGGTTACAGACTCTTTAGAAAAGACAGGCCTGGCAGGCAGGGAAGGAGAGTTGCCCTTTATGTTAGGGATAGGCTGGAGAGTATGGAACTCTGTCTGGGGACAGGTGAGCAGTTAACAGAGAGCTTGTGGGTCAGGGTTAAAGGGAAAACAGTGATGGGAGACATTACTGTGGGGATCTGTTACAGACCGCCTGATCAAGAGGAATCTGCGGATGAAGCACTCCATAGGCAGATAGGAAAAGCCTCACGCTCACAGGCCCTCGTTCGAATGGGGGACTTCAATCACCCTGATATCTGTTGGAATGACGGTACGGCCCGGCACAAGCAATCCAGGTTCCTCGATTGTGTGGAACACAACTTCCTCCTGCAGGTAATACAGGAACTGACAGAGAGAGGTGCCATGCTTGACCTTGTGCTCACCAACAGGGAAGGGCTCGCTGGAAATGTGGCACTCCAGGGCAGCCTTGGATGCAGCGACCACGAGATGGTTGAATTGGAGATCCTCAGGACAGTGAGAAGAGCGTGCAGCAAGCTCACTGCCCTGGACTTCAAGAGAGCAGACTTTGGCCTCTTTAGGAACCTGCTTAGTAAGGTTCCATGGGATATAGCCCTAGAGGGCAGGGGGGCCCAAGACTGTTGGTTGATATTCAAGGATCACCTGCTACAAGCTCAGGAGTGTTGCATCCCAACTAGATGGAAGTGCAGCAGGAGGGCAGGAGACCTCCTTGGGTGGATAAGGAACTGCTGAGGAAACTCAGAGGGAAAAAGGAGTTTATAGAAGGTAGCAGCAAGGACAGCTGGCTTGGGAAGAGTACAGGGATGTTGTCCAGGAAGCTAGGGAGCAGGTTAGGAAAGCTAAGGCCCAGTTAGAATTAAACCTGGCTAGGGATGTGAAAAATAACAGGAAGGGATTCTGTAGTTACACTGCAAATAAAAGACAGACTAGGGACAACGTGGGCCCTATCCGGAAGCTCTCAGGAGAACTGGCTGCCCTGGATTTGGAGAAGGCTGAGGTTCTGAATGACTTCTTTGCTTTGGTCTTCACTGGCAAAGGCTCTGACC
The DNA here is from genome assembly GCF_033783945.1 of Neopsephotus bourkii. Taxonomy (NCBI): domain Eukaryota; kingdom Metazoa; phylum Chordata; class Aves; order Psittaciformes; family Psittacidae; genus Neopsephotus; species Neopsephotus bourkii. The sequence continues at coordinate 16,961 of NW_026902017.1, forward strand.
GCACCACCCAAGACTTGGAAGGCAGACGCAGGGACTGTGGGAATTAACACCGTGGGCCCACTGTAGGAGAGGATCTGGTTTGAGACCATCTTAAGAACCTGAACGTGCACAAGTCCATGGGTCCTGATGGAATCCATCTGCGGGTCCTGAAGGAGCTGGCAAATGAAGTTGCTAAGCCACTGGCCATCATATTTGAAAAATCACGGCAGTCAGGTGAAGTTCCCGATGACTGGAAAAAGGGAAATATAACCCCCATTTTCAAGAAGGGGAAAATGGATGCCCCGGGGAATTACAGACCAGTCAGTCTCACCTCTGTGCCTGGCAAAATCTTGGAGCAGATTCTCCTGGAAGGCATGCTAAGGCACATGAAAATCAACAAGGTGTTTGGTGACAGCCAGCATGGCTTCACTAAGGGGAAATCCTGCCTGACCAATTTGGTGGCCTTCTATGATGGGGCTACAGAACTGATGGACAGGGGTAGAGCAGTTGATGTCATCTACCTGGATTTGTGCAAAGTGTTCGACACTGTCCCACATGACATCCTTGTCTCTAAATTGGAGAGACATCAATTTGATGGATGGACCACTCGGTGGATAAAGAACTGGCTGGATGGCCGCACACAAAGAGTTGTGGTCAATGGCTCAATGTCCAGCTGGAGACCAGTAACGAGTGGTGTCCCTCAGGGATCGGTGTTGGGACCGGTCTTGTTCAACATCTTCGTCGCTGACATGGACAGTGGGATTGAGTGCGCCCTCAGCAAGTTTGCCGATGACACCAAGCTGTGTGGTTCGGTTGATACGCTGGAGGGAAGGAATGCCATCCAGAGGGACCTGGACACGCTTGTGAGGTGGGCTGATGCCAACCTCATGAGGTTTAACCATGCCAAGTGCAAGGTCCTACACCTGGGTCGGAGCAATCCCAGGCACAGCTACAGGTTGGGCAGAGAAGAGATTCAGAGCAGCCCTGTGGAGAAGGACTTGGGGGTGCTGATTGATGAGAAAATGAACATGAGCCGGCTTCAGTGTGTGCTCGCAGCCCAGAAAGCCAACTGTACCCTGGGCTGCATCAAAAGGAGTGTGAGCAGCAGGTCGAAGGAGGTGATCCTGCCCCTCTGCTCTGCTCTCGTGAGACCTCACCTGGAGTACTGTGTGCAGTTCTGGTGTCCTCAACATAAAAAGGACATGGAACTGTTGGAGCAAGTCCAGAGGAGGCCACGAGGATGATCAGGGGACTGGAGCACCTCTCATATGGAGACAGGTTGAGAAAGTTGGGGCTGTTCAGCCTGGAGAAGAGAAGGCTGCGTGGAGACCTCATAGCAGCCTTCCAGCATCTGAAGGGGGCCTATAGGGATGCTGGGGATGGACTCTTCATTAGGGACTGTAGTGACAGGACAAGGGGTAATGGGTTAAAACTTAAACAGGGGAAGTTTAGACTGGATCTAAGGAGGAAGTTCTTTCCTGTTAGGGTGGTGAGGCACTGGAATGGGTTGCCCGGGGAAGCTGTGAATGCTCCATCCCTGGCAGTGTTCAAGGCCAGGTTGGACAGAGACTTGGGTGAGATGGTTTAGTGTGGGGTGTCCCCGCCCATGGCAGGGGCGTTGGAACTGGATGATCTTAAGGTCCTTTCCAACCCTAACTATTCTATGATTCTATGATTCTATGACTAGTTCCCATATTGTAAAGGTAAGACATCCATTTACCTGCAATTGGCTTCCAATCCTACATCTCGATTGCACCAGGCAAGTCATCTCAACGTAGGCTTCCAGGGCAAACAGCTAGAGCTCCCGGAGCTAAAGCGGGTGGTTATGTTGTCTGAATTTGGGTTACAGCTACAGATGGACTCCTGACCGTGGCAGCAGCTTGCAGGTATTCTGACATGAGTCTAACTTCACTGTCCTCTTAACGTCTCTGTATTAACAGACAGCTGCAGGCCACAACCATCACTCCTATGTTCACATAAAAGTCAATCTCACCTGTCGAGCTCTCTTCGCTAGAGGGGTATGTGGTCTTTCCCAAGAGCAGATTCACCATGGTGGGAGAATTGGCTACTTTTAAAGGTGTCTCGCCCTTCCTGTTGCTTTGATGAGGATTCCCTCCATAATGTAACAACAATTTCACCACCTGAAAACAGAAATTGAGACTTGAAGTCACTCATGACATTTTGATTCCAGGCTTTTCGTACAACTTTCATACAGAACTAAAAGGGGGATGTCCTCAAGCAGTCTGTTGTCAGAACATGCCCTATGGTACAAATAGTCTTCAATAACTAAGACAAAAAACAGCAACATGAACCAACTTGAGAGGAAAGAAGGGAAAAGAACCAGATATTTTATCCCCTAAAAGAGAGGAACAGCAAAAGTAAAACACAAAACCAGCACCAGGGCAGGGAAATTCCTGCCCACTCTATCAGCAGCAAATGATAATAAAATCACAGAATCCTAGAATGGTTTAGGTTGGAAGTGACCTTAGAGATCACCTAGTTCCAACTCCCCTTTCACAGACAAGGACATCTCCCACTAGACCAGGTTGTTCAAAAAACAGTCCAACTGGCCTTGAACACTTAAACGGAATCTCTGATTTTGCACAGTCGGCTGCTTAAGGCATGAATTAGAAAAAAAGTCATTAAAAACAGAGCTATGGAGTCCAGCAAAAACCAACCTTGAAGTGCCCGTTGTTGGCTGCATCGTGCAGTGGGGTGTCATCATCCAACCCCTTTGTGTTGACTTCAGCGCCTGCAGCAAGCAACTGCTTTGCAACATCATAGTAACCCCGGTTGCAAGCCTCGTGCAATGCTGTCCAGCCTGCAAGCAAAGGGACACTCAGAACATGGACATCACCTTCATGGAGAAAGTTAGGGATGGTGAAAATCTCACGCTGTGGGTGTGAATGTGTCAAGGGGTCTGTTCCTCTGATGGCCAATGTGATGGGCTTGTTTGCCCGGCTCCCCATGGCACAGCAGGAAGAAACCTGCAGCTCTGCCTTTGTTATTCCAGCCAGGTGGTAGCTGAATCAATCCTGCTTTTCCCTCTGGTCATGCAATGTCCTACACACATCTAGATAGTTAGATCATCTATCAGAACGGACACAGCCCTGGGAAATGAAAAGGCAAAGTTTTAAGTAGGAAATAAGGAGAATTGCTGATGCTGGGTGAAAGCCATCATCAAGGCCTCAAATCCTTTCCCCTTCCAGCTCCTTCATAAGGGCAAAACACTGCTGCCCATATCAGGATGAGCCCTGAGCTACAGACATGGCTCCCTTACACAGATCTCACTGATATTTTCTGTGTACTCTCCAAAGCAAGCAGCCACTGCAGCTGCAAAACAGGCCCCCGGCTCAGCAAGAAACCAAACAGCATGCCTCCACAGTAACAGTGGCTCAGGTTCTCAAACAAACCTCCGAGAAACAAGGAATGAAATATTTTATCACGTTCAAACAGACTGTTTTTAAGCAGAAATTGTTTTGAAGTTTCCCAGCAAATGTGCTTGGCTCCTTCGGTATTTTGCTGATAGCATCGTGGGAGCTCGTTCTGTTAACTTCACTTGGAGCATTAAGAAGGAGCACCTGTGACCAGAATTAATCACAACTGATACTTCAGCCTAGCACTGGTATTAATCATACAGGCAGAGGAACACGCAGAACTATTTATAGCTCAAAAATCGTGCAAAGAGAACAGCAAAGAGCAAACTGAAGCTCTGCGATGTGCTGAAGAAGGGCTAATTCAGCCCCATCACTGGCACGGGTGTGCACCAACAGCACTGCTCACTACCTCACGGCTGCCTTCTCACCACAGGACTCAGGGCTGTTCCCATCCCAGACTCCCTTCCCCATTCCCACCACCAGAAGCAGGAGCTTGGTGGCCCCACTGAGGAGGAGAAGAAGGTGGTGAGGCTCCTGAGCTGAGCGTCAGGATGGTCAATGTCTCCTCTAACTCAGACACTGGGCTGGTGCAGCTGGGAGCTCGACCCCAATGTTTGGTACTTAAAAACAACCCCAAAAAGCTGTAGGCATCAGCCAGTCAACCCTGGAGCAATGACTTTACAAACCCACTCTTGTCAGTATTTTTGGGCACATGATTTCTTATATTTTAAGTAAAAAAAAGAGCTAAACCAGCCCACTTCCCTTTGTGAATTCCCCTCCAGACTTGCAAGGATACACCCTCTTGGAAGGACACAAGAAAATGGAGAAGAGGGTCCTTGTCACAGTATAGCAGTGTGTAGCTGCAGCAGTCCCAGGAATGGCCATGGATCTAGCCCAGCCCAGCATCACTGCCCTGAGCAGGACAACGTTCAGAGCAATAGCATAGCCTGGGAATTCAGCTCCCAAATTCCAACAAGGGAACTGATGCCTTTCAGGGATTTATTATTTTGACAAACTTGACGTAGGGTTTTGTTGTTTTATTTTTAGAGGATAGCAAGATATTTTTTCCTCCCCAAAAGACAAACAATTTTTGGTTAAGCCCTCATTTACAGGTCACAAACCCACATTATAAAGAAACTGCTTTCTCTAGTGGGACCCATTCTTACAGGCAGAACATTGAACCAGGTTGGGAAAAGGTTCAGCTGCCAGTGCTGAAGGGCTCCCCACAGTACTACCAGCAGGCTGGTTACCTGCGAAGTCTTTCACATTGACATCTGCACCCTCGATTATGAGCTCCTTGATGCGCCGGGCATCTCCTCGGATGGCAGCTCGATGCAGCCGAGTCTCTCCTCGCTCATTTCTCTTATTTACTTTATCTTTGGTTTTGGAGGCAGAGTTAGGAGTTCCCTTCTGACAAACTGTAGACTGAGAGGGATGCTTTGGTGTTGTGTCAACTGTATGGAGAGAAGAAACTAGAGTAAAGAACCGCAATTCAAAGGAAGCCTAAAAATCCCTTAGAGGGAGCTCTTGCAACGCGTTTCACCTAAAACGCTCACCATAAGGCATTTGAGAGGCAACTGCACCTCTGAACTCGCTGTGAAGACAGAGGAAAGCCTGTGTATGCATAATGCAGATATTAATTGCAGGCTGCCAAAGCTCACTGGAGAGAACTGCAGTCCTTGCAAAGACTGTAGGCAATCCCAGGATTTGGAAGCAGATAATGCAGCTCCTTACCCTAAAACCCCATTTCCTAAGGGAAGCTGCCTTTAATACATGAGGTCTGACAGCTCTGGGAGGAGACTGCACATTTCCTGAGAGAACATCTGAATGCTCTGAAGACTATGCAGCTTTTCTGCTTCCCCTTTTCCTCACCCCAAACAACAGCAACATAAGCAGCTAGATCCATGTTAAGAAGAAACAAAATACGTGGCTAGAGCTGCAACATCTGTGTGTAGGGTGCAGATGTGCTCATACAGACAGCACAGTGCCTCTAAAAACCCTGGGGGGTCATGTATGCAGCAGATAAAAACGACTAAAATACAAAATCCATGGTAAACACGTTCCAGATGCTCCACATCTCACGTTACAGTTGCAGTGGTTACACATCCTATCCCTCTCCGCAGGAAGAGACCTTAAAAAAACCCACAGAGGAAGATATTCTAACATTATTCACAATGTTCCTTTACTGAGTTAGCCCCAGAGCCAGTGGAAAACGTGAAGCTCTAGCACGAAGGAGCTCCCGTGGAACCGAAGCTGCAATAAAGCAGCCAGGGCAGGCTTAGTGGTGGCCTGGATTTGGCCCACGGGACGTCTGCTACTGCCTTATGCTGGAAGAAGCAAGGGCAGCAGCAGCCACATGTGAGCCTATGGCAGTGCCTGCAGCAGGAGCAGGTGTCCTGCTGCACCGCTCCTGCATCTCACCTGCGGCACTGTGAGCAGGGAGACCTCATGGAGCATCCTCAGGGATGAGCTGCCAGGGGGGTGCAGCTCACCCCTGATCCCTTCAACCACACTGCGCAAACCCACCCTCTGGACCTTACCTGGGCTGTTTGCAGACTCTTCTGCTGTCATCTGCATAAGGAGAGCAACTTGCTGGCGCTCGGACAGTGGATATCCTGCCCGGATCCCCGAAAGGCCCATTCCGAAGAGCAAGCCAGGCTTTCTGGTGGCAGGTTCCTTTTTAATCCTCTTCCGCTCAGGACCCTGCTTTTCTGTGGAGACACAGAAACACAAGCTGTGAATGATGCTGGAACTCAAAGCCATGTTTGCTTCTGAGCGGTGCTAACAGCTCTTCAATTCATTTCTGTATCTCACAAATGGAAAACCCTGTGGTGGAGGATGCATCCCTGCAGTGGAAGCACCAGCACCCAGGGCAGCTGGACACACATTGCTCCTGCTGCCCACCAGCTCTTCTGACAGTGTCTCCCAGTACAGGCTTCTACCAGTTCTCCCCCCACCACCAAAGAATAGTACAAGAGGGAGAAAGCAGGTCCTTTGTGGTCTGTACCTTCCATCTTGCTTCTAGAAGCCTCCATTTCATGCCATGGTGCTTTGAGGAGCGTACGCAGCCTTACACCACCACAGCATGGACTGAACTGAAGGCACCTAAAAGCATTGACAAAAAGCGCTAACAAGACACAGGCTGACAGCTTGGAAACGTTACCATCTCATCCCTTCATTATCATTAAATGGGCGCACTGCCCCTGGGAGCACCAGGCTGGTCCTCTCCTCCCTGTAGTGCAGAGCACACACCTGCAGGTCAGGCAGATGACTTCTTAGCCATATATATTCTTGCATCCCTCTTAAGAAAATCCCAAACTGGAGGGCAGGACGACACTCCTGTGCCTGGCTTGTCATCCCTCAGATCCCAGCCTGACCCTCAGTCTCCTAAATCACCCAGCTACAAAGGCAGCTCCCACCGATGGGCTGTGCGTCGCCTCCTCTGAAGTTGGAATTTGTTGCTGGAATGCCATATGCACAGGGATGAGACAAACCATAGCTTCACCCTGCACCTCCAGCCTTGCTCACAGGGAGCCACGCAGCAGCAGCCTGCTGCAAGCTCGTGAGAAGTGGACCCTGCACTGTGCAACTTGATGCATCAATCCCTGTGCCCAGCTCAGACATCCAACCTCTGTGAGAAGCCTGGTACTAATACAGCCTTGTCTTAAGTATTCTGTCTTCTTTGTGCAAGTATTGATCCCTTTCCCATTCAAGGAGTCAGCAGCCCTCACTCTGTGCTTCCGGTTTGTTTGCTTGCTTTGTTGATGCTGTCTGGTGAAAGCACAAGTTCTGCTGCATCCTCCTCTCTGGCGGGTCCACAGAGCCACAGCCATGCCAGAGCCATAGAATCACCACCCTCACAGGGAAGAGCTTCTGCCTAAGAGCTCATCCCAGTCTCCCCTCGGGCAGGTTCAAGCCATTCCCCTTGGCCTGTCCCTACAGGCCCTTGTCCAATGCCCCTCTCCAGGCTTCTTGTGAGTGCAGCTGAAGGGATGCATTCAGCAAATGAAGTTTCAAGGCGCCACTTCAAGAAAGAAAAATTAAGTTTTCTTTCAAGAAGCCAACCAAGCAAGAGACAGAATTATCCGCAGAGCAGCACGGCAATTCCTTGTCAGCAGCCAAGCTGCATGCCTCCTACTAGGCAACTGTCCTAAACCCACAAAGAAGCATAAGGAAGATACAGTGCACGCAAGTGGAAAATCCAACTTTGATCACGTCTATTTCTGAGCACTGATACAGTTTGTTTAGAGCCAGCTGATTGTAGGGCTGGTACCAATATTCTGAGCAGCCACAGCTACAGAAGTTACCAAACCCAGGTGAGTGGCAGCTTGTCCTCACATCACACACTCAAACACCAGTTTGAGTCAAGGCTGGCTGGATGCTGCTCAAGAAACCTGAGCCGTAAAACACCTCACTGCATCCTTGATGTAATGAAGACTGCAGAGACAAACTGTTCAACCCTACTAAACAGGGACTCTGTTCTCCAACTGACCACCCGTGCTTTTCAACAGAACAAATCCTGCCTGTCACTTTGAAGCACAAAGTAAACATCTTTTTACTGAAAATGAGTTTTGCACAGCCACCAGCCACTGACTCACAGCGTCACAGACTGGTTTGTGTTGGAAGGGACTTTAAAGCTCATCCACTTCCAACCCCTGCCATGGGCAGGGACCCCTTCCACTGGAGCAGCTTGCTCCAAGCCCCTGTGTCCAACCTGGCCTTGAGCACTGCCAGGGATGGGGCAGCCACAGCTTCTCTGGGCACCCTGTGCCAGTGCCTCAGCACCCTCACAGGGAAGGAACCTTTACTGTCAGCCCCAGCAGGGACAGGTACTTGCCAGAATGCTGCCAGGAGACAGAGGCATCGAGAAGTTATTATCACAGCAAGCCTGCAAGTACCTGCTCTCCTCAAAGAGGAGCACTGTGACCTGGAGCACTTTCACATGGGCTGATTACACTGCTGATATGGTACAACGAGTCTTCCAGCGAGGCAGGATAGGCATGGGATCTCTTCTACTCCAATGTCAGACTCTAAACACACTGATTAAGATATTCTGAAAACCCTAGAAAGCATTAGAGGGATAATACACATAGGTCTGTGAACAAGCAAATGTCTGATAACGCTCCTCAAGGAACTGGGCTTTGACTCCCAGCAGCCAGGGAGAGGAAACCCCACCATGTAACCACCCAGCGCCCTGAAACTGGTAGTCAAATGTATGTGGGGTGATGCAGACCTCCAAGAAGATATGCAGTGGATCACATAGATGCGAGCTTTATGGACTAGCTGTATCCAGTCTCTTCCCTACCACGAGCCCTGTGCCAAGGCAGGGTCTGGCAGCCTGGGAAAGTCAAATCCTGCACACTCCAGCCCAGCTCTGCTTATCTGGTTGTATTTGTTCTTTTGAGACACCCACTGCGGTCTCTGGCACATGGCCACCAGCAGGACAGTGCCTGCTTTGCCTCCACACAAAGTCCAGCAGGTCAGGAGAAACTGTGACGGATGGGTTTGAACTCAGTGGACTTTGCACTGAAGCACAGGTTTCCTCATTCAAACTGCCAATGGAGTAAAAGTCTCTGGCATTCGAGGGCAGCAATGTGTGGGGCCATCTCCACTGCTCCAGCTTGACTCATGCCACTTGCATCTCCCGCACTCCCTTGGCCACCATTTAGCAGGCAGATCCAAAACGCTTTACCCTGCCCCAGGCACCAAAGTGCCACACTCTGCTGCCCTCCCACTGCAAAGATCTGGCCCAGAGCAGATAATTTCCACTGCCCCCTGCACCTGGGATCCTGTACATTTAAGAAATGGTAACTCCGTACCAGGCAATTTCTCTAACCAGACAGCACAGGTCACCCTTCTTCAAGCAGAAGCCCTGGAAACACATCTGTGCACTGAATGAGAATCCTGGTCTGCTTCTCCAAAGCCACATTTCGGTCACCCTGGCAGCTATAACAGAGCTATAAGATGAAATCAGATCACAGCAAAGTGGATAGTTTTTAAATGGTTTAAAACAAAATCAAAGTCGATGTGCTTATGGTAAGAAAACAACTGACCCCAGGAAGTTCCAGGCGCTGAGCAGCCAGTCGAGCCAGGCATACCCACCTGAACACAGGGATACCTCATCTGCACAGGCTGCTCATTGCAAGGCTCCAGAGCTCCTGCTTGTTAAATGCTGCTCAGCCAGGCCCAGCTTATCCACACACCTCAGTTCAGCTCAACAAGCAGCTCCTGGTCGCATCCTGCCTTGTCACAGAGCACAAGGATGCTCAAGAGGGGGTCACACCTTGGCCGGTGCCACCTTTGAAGTAAGGGCAATGCACAAGGGTTGTACATGGTAGAGAGAGGGCTGCTCTGTGTGTGTGGAGGGAGCCACAGCTAGAATGGGAATGTTTTCATTTTACTATTACTGGGCTGCTGCAGGCTGTCAGCATGAGCCTGTGATTTGCAAGAATTGATTACTGAGTTCACTTGAAACCCCCTTAAACTTCTATCAATCCTGCAGTTGCAGAAAGTCCTCCTCCACAGAACATTTAACATTAAAAACCAGGTGATCAACAAGATATAAATAAATGGGAAGCGACCAGCTCCCCCTGGCTATGGTGAGGCAGCCAAGGACTCGGGATTGTGTGTGTTTCCCTGTGCGAAGGCGGCATCACCCGGCGCTGCACAGGATCACATCTAGTCCTGCGTGACCACGGTGCTTCACACCTCAGTGTCTCCCCCTGCCCAGCAGGAGAGGGATTCCTCCCTCTGGTTCTGGGGCTGCAAACGTGTTTTATTTCAGTTCAGAAGACTTCACTCAGAATCTGATTTTCAGCAGATTTTAAAGGGCACCTGCAGAAAGGTCTCTGCTCAACGCTTCAGGTGCCACTGGCTCCTGCGAGCTGCTCCTTCTCCTCTGTTAAATGCTTCTAAGACCTTGCAGCAACGGGGAGCAAATTAACAGGAATGCTCACAATACGTACAAAAATACATCAGCAATCAGGAATAAAGGTTATTTTACACTGAAACCCCTTCAGCAAGCTGTATGCGTGCCAGTCCTTGTGTGTAAGCACAAAAACCAGAGGCACAAGCGGGTGTGCAAACAAGGAATTATCTCAGTACCCATCTCCAGAGATGGTGACTGGACCAGGCACACTGATCCCAATGGGAAGGAAGATGACAGCAGCCCAGCGATGCCCTGTGCACCTCCACTCAGCTGTTTTTAAAGTAGCTCTTTTGCTGCTTGCTTCAGCCCTCTGCAAACCTCCAGAGCAAAGCCTCAGCTTGGCGCTGCGGTGGTTTAATTTGGGGATCCTGCTTGGCTCTTCCCTCACGCTGACGCTGGCAGGAACCGCATGCACAGGCTTAAAGGGGAAAAAAGCAGGATCTGAGCAGAGCTGCTGCTCCTTCCTTTCATCACACTAAACCCAGGAGGCTTGTGAAAGGCAGGACAGCAGCAGGTTCACAGGACAAAGAGGTTTGAGCATTAGCCCTGCAGGTGGTTCTTGTGCCCAAATTAGAGTGCAGGTCATGCAAGGCTCGTGCTGCTGCAATGGGTACTAAATCCAGAGCTGCTGGAAGCCCAGCAGCAGCTCTGCAGAGGTCCCAGGGCACAGAGGCACTCAGGGCTGTTGGGCTGGCTCTAGCAGGCCCAAGCCAAAATGAGAGAGAGGAGAGAGGCGGGGAAGGACAGGGAAAAGGGTGGGGATGGAAAATCTGCCTCGAACAGGCACTGTGAGATGCTGGCAGGCTGTGGGGACAGGAGCTCCAGCCCTGAGCTGTGGCTGAGCTGCTCGGCTCCTCGCTCCCCACGAGCACATCGTACCCTGTAATGCAAAAAGCATCTGTTTAAGCTGTTCCAACATGACAACGCACGCATGTAAGGTGGTACCCTGAGGAAAAATACCGTTTCCAAACCAGCCAGCTCACGCTGAACATCTCAACGTCGCACAGAGAAGCTGGCTGTTGGCTTGCCGGTGAGTGGGGATTTAAAACAGTTTATTTGCCGAGCAAGCACACAAACAAAAGATCAATGAGAATAAATTAGACCAGCACAGACAGCAACAGAGACTGCATTGCACCCCCGAGAGACTGCACAAGCCTCTGTTTTCCCCATCCCCAGCCTAGCATGCGTAAGAGTGACTCATTTTTACTGCAGAAGTTGTAGGGCATAAACCGTTTCGGAGCATGTCAGCTCAAACCAGGAGAAAAGCAGGTTTAACCTGAGCACAGCCAGCCTGGAGCTTGCAGGAGGGCATCTGCAGACATGGACCAATGCGTGCTGAACAAGGCTGATCATGAGCCAAAAGGTTTGTAGCACACGATACAACCACGTCAAGAGGCTCTGCAGGCTTCCCCAGGATTTAAGGACAAGCATGGTGCTGAGTGGAAGGCTTCAGCACTGCAGGAACATGGCAGTGGTGTGAAACAGGAGCAGTGGAAACAGCACAATGGCACGGGCAGATAAACAAGAGGACAGCAGTGGAGAGCAGGACAAAAGCAAGGCAGTGAGTGAGAAGGGGGACATGGAGACCACCAAAAAGCAGAGGAAGGCAGCACTGGGGCTAGAGAGCTGCACCCGAGGACCAGGGGAGGCTCTGCACCAGGAGGGCACGGACATGCTGCAGAGCCTGCAATACACACAGGCTGGGGGGCACAGATGGGAGATGATGTCTGGGCTCATCAGCCAAGTGAAAGCAGGTGCCAGAAAGGAAACCAAAAAGGAAAATGAGAGGAAAAGCTATAGCAGGGTCTGCTTCCACAGAACGGCAAGGAAGGCACCTGAGCCTCTCCTATACAGCAGTGAGCTGCTTTCTAATTTGAAGGATGGAGAGGGACCAGAGCCAGAGCCTGATCCTGCACAGCTAAGCTGAAAGGATGGTGAAGACATCGGTTCCAACACTCAGAAAGGGAGGAGAGGTGTCAGCAAGGGCAACAAGTCCATTTATAACCACATCAGGTCACTGTGTGTGGGACTGAGCCCCATCAACCTGGGGACAGACAATCCACAGGCTGGACCCCAGTGTTTGCAGTACCTTTAAAAGCATCATTCTGGTAGAGAGGTTCAGTGCTGTGTGATCAAAGTACAGGCATTCTCCCTACATTTGCAGGACAGACAATACCATCTATGCATGTGAACATGTAAATGTATCTTCTCACCAGAGCAGCCACTGGCTAACAAACTGCTGCAAGAGGAATCAAGGGGCTTATACCACACACAAATCTCCATGTTAAACATGAGTAATTCTGAGACCCCAGTTTTCAGGTCCAAACCTTTTCATTCCCCACAGAACAGAGGGAGATGAAGGAGGGCAGATGGGGATGAAGGCTCCTGACATTCCTCCCCTCCTGGGAGCCGGGGGCAGGACACTCTGCAGACAGAGCTGATAAAAGCTCTTGTATGAAGCAAAAAGCCATCATTGATAGATTTTTGGTTCACAGAGACACAGCACACTGCAACCTCTCACTCTGCATGTTAAGGAGGTGACGAAGGGGGGAGGAGGGAGATTTATGGCAGCTCCCATCATAAAACGACCTGCTTTTTCCACACAGCACTTCCCAGATGGCTGATGCACACGGGGAGTTTCTAAGGGTGATCTGAAGGCTGGTGTTTGCCAGTCTATCCACACTGTACTGGCATTATGGAGCCCAGCTAGAAACGGAGAAGCTCTGACATTCACTCTCTCCCTGGTTGCTAGGTGAGAACAGTTTCTTGACTATTTTAGTAAAAGGACTGAAATTATACAACCAAAGAAAGACCCAATGCAGCAGAGCCCATTAGAGCCCTCCAGCTGCACACAGCCGAGCGCAGCCAGCGACGGAAAACGCGCACAAATAAGAGTTTTGGAGGCAGATGCATTTTTTAATAAGCCAGCAATTTGCTTCTCACGGATTCCCTCGCCAGCCTCCCAACTTGTGACTAACGAGCCCGTTCTCATGCAGGGGCACTCAAGCCCCTCTCAGGCATTAGGCAACCCAAGAGCCAGCTCTGGGAGAGGACCAGGGTTTGGGTCATCTGATTCATCAGGCATTTTCTAACCTAGCAATTAGCATCACGTAACGCACTCAGGGGATTAGCATGAAGGAGGCCAGCTTCTGTTGACCATCCTCACGCTAACCCTGGTCCCCTGGCAGTATACAAGCCCTTGGGATCAGCCCTGGGCAGTCCTCTACAGCCACGGAAAGGCGTGAATGCACTTACCAGCTCACAGGGCTGGCTGGGGTTTTGTCTCTCCCTTCTACCCTCAAAAGCAAAACCACTCCGTGCCAAAGTGCAGCCTCAAGGCAAGCGCTCAGGTGCTCTGCGGAGGGGCAGGGGCATCTGTGGGGTCTATGGCTGCTTGCTAAAGAAATATATCATTAGATGGGGGGGACTGCCACACAAACCTCACAAACCTGCTGTCTGGCTGGTAATGGACCTCAGGGTAGGAGCAAGGAAGCTGCCAGGACATCTCAGGTCATAGGGGAGCTGGATGGATGGACATGGCTGGGGTGTCACCAACACCTCCCAAAACACCAGCACTGTTATGGGTAGCTGGAAGGAGTAGCAAGACAGAGCAAGGGGTTGGGGGAGGCAGGAGGACTGGGGACATGAAGTAGTTCCACCAAGTAGTTACACCTAACTTTATTATGCAAGAACTCAGAAGCACAGTATTTCTTTTATTTCCTTCATCAAAGCAAGAGGCAGAAACAGCTTGAGGAGCTGCAGGCCTCTCAGGCCATGTTTTCCATTCCCCCCCATCTAGTGTAGCCACCTCTCCCTGCCTCCCCAGGCTGAGATGACCATCAAATGCCACGAGACCACAACAGATGCAGATGACGCTGCTGTTATTTCGGTCGGCACGGGAAGCTGCCGCTCTCCATCTCCAGAGCAGGAGGCTCCTCCTGCTCTGTGCCCTGCACCACGGCGGGTCCCCCACCTCCGCCGGCCCCAGCACGGCGTCAGCATCGCTGCCAACACAGCCTGCGTGACATTTGGTTCAACTCAAACAATTAGGGCAACAACAACATCAAGTGATGCTGAGAAATCCCATGACCTGAAGCCACAATGCTGCTAAACCACACACTGATCATCCTCCCTTCCTGGTCAGGGACTGAAGCAGCAATTCTCAGGTGGCACAGGGAGAACCAGGCTCCTGCTTGGCCATGAGCCGCTGCTGGGCTGATGAAGGAAGGAGCAGCCCAACATTACTGCAGGACCTGAGGGCTCCAGCTTTCAGGTTATCACCCATGGGATTTAAAGGGCATTTAACGCACCGCAGATTCCCATCTGTAGCACTTTCAAAACCCCTCCTGTCTCCCCCCTGTTCCCTCCTCAAGGGACTTCAGGTTGCAAAACACTCAGAGACATTGAAGTCTCCATGACAAAACACTTCAAAATAAGGATTTCTCTTGTGTTTGGTGAACTTCATACAAGTGAAGTGTTTTTGGTTGTGAACCAGGCAAGGGCTGGGTACCCCATCTGCTGCTCTCACTGACCAATAGCAGCAGACACTTCACTAGCTCTGCATGGCCACAGCTGTGAGAAGGAGCACAGGATGGCTCCAGGGCCCCACATTTATTTAAGCCTGCATGCTATTTGGCAATGGCAGGATTTGTACATGACCTGGACTAAACTAAGCTTCTCTTTTACATGCACTGATTTGTCACCAAGCCCACACAAAACCAATCCTCGAGATTTCACTCAAGCCTGAGGAGGAGCAGGAGTAGAACCTGAAGAGCTGGAGGCACAAAAAATACAGCAGCTACCCTGCAAGCGGAAAATAAACTCCAGTGTATTCCTCACTTCTCCCAAGTGAATCCTGAGAGGAGACAGACCTTCTGCACCCAAGGGGGTAACAGGCACCAAGCTGGTTCACTGCTGGGGACCTGCAGTTGTGACTGAGCCTTGCTCAGACCTTTCCAGCTCTCAGAGGCCAAAATTAACTCGCAATGCTCAGAGACTTGTATTAAGTCCTAACTCTCCCCGGTGATGATGATGATGACTAAAGGTCTGGAAACTAGAGCTCAACGTCGAGCCAAGGGACTCAGGTGGCAGCCAGCTAAAGAAACTGCAGGACGAGTGGGTATCATTACACTCCAAGACTGTGCATTTCACAGCTGACCTTCAAGCAGGATTACCTGACCGGGTGTACATGACACGGACCAGTCAGAAACCTGCTCATGTGAAGCTGTGGGGCTGCAGGGAGGTGGGGAGCGCCTGGCCCCACGCCGCAGTCTGGTGCCGTTGAGTCAGCCCTGTGAGTCAGCCGTGGCTCAGCACTGCTGGCACCAGTGCCCCAGGAGCATAGAGGAGGAGCATCTCTGTGCCAGCCACCCCAGCACACCTCTCCTGCACTTCCCTGCATGTGTATTCCCAGCAGCATGGTCCCCTTCTCCCTGCTGTGGCCTGCAGGATGCTCCTTGACATCACCACGAGATGCCTAACCTGCTTTCATCGCGGGACGCAAGCGAGGAGCTGCACCAAGCCTCAGAAGCTGCTGAAATTGCTGGGAAAAAAGCTGGATGTACTCGTTTGGAAGCTGCCAGGCAGCACGTAGGCTCTCAGCAACGTCTGGAGATGTGGGGAGATGCCACACGAGTGAGAGGAGAAGGAAGGAGGAGAAGTCTCAGGCAGAGAGATGCTGCTCCCACAGTACTGGATCTGTAACACGCATGGTCTGCAGGCTCACAGCTTTGTGCCTATTTTTTCTCCTAAAGACAGTTTATTCTGTTAACTTTAAGGAACCTAAAGCCAGAATTGTTGCTCTAGAAACCATTCCGAAAGGGACAACTTTAAAAGCTTTAGCACTGAACCTACTGCACCCAAACCACTCCCTTTAAATCAGTGCTGGGCTCCTCGAGCCCATCTCCCATAAGGGAACAAACCCTGAGCGGTGCTGGGAGCTGGCTCAGCATCAGGGTGCAGTGAAGGCACGCTGGCTGGGGGCAGGCTGCTGCAAGCAACACCAGATCAAGAATGAAATCGCTTACCTGCTTGCTTTCTGAACACCTCAGCATCTGCCAACAGCACATGCTCCTCAGCCAGCTCTACGAGTGGGCTGCAAGAGCAGCACTGAAGGAAGGAGGGCAGGTTGAGCTGCCCCACTGCAGCATGAGCTAAGGGTGAAGGGCTGGGACAAACCTCTGCCCTCACTCACCTCTACCTGGGTGCAGCTGGAAAAGCCACCCCAGTGATGGGAGGCACCAGTGCTCAGGGTAAGCACTATGAGCACACAAGAGATGGAGGTTAATGTTTGCAACCTGATGGCAAGGGGACAGTGCCACCATTGCACCAAGGTGGCAAACACAGGCCGTGAGGCATGTGGGCTCATCCCGGCTACCCCAGCACAGGCTGCAACACCACACCAGGCCAGGGTGGGCTTTGCTGTCCTTCCACAGCAAGGCAAACCCAGGACAGATGCTTTCTTGCACCACACAGAGTGCACGCACGTCAAAGCTGAGCCAGAGCTATTCAGGGACAGAAAAACAGGCAACAGATAGGCTGTGCTAAGGAAAATGAGTCACTGCAACAAACCAGGATGAGGATTCACTATTGTTTAAACATTTGAAGAGGGGGAAAAAATAGCCCACTACAGGCAAGAAGAGCACTCTCCTAGTTCTCAGCTCCCACATCTTCACAGCTGAGTTCCACTTGGCTGCGGAATACCCCAGCATAACTACCCTTACACACACAACAGCCTGTGTACAGCAGCTTAACTGCGTTACATAAATCATCTAAGGTCAACCCCGCAACTGGAACACCGATGTTGCAATCCTGCTTCTCCCAAGAGACGAAATCAAAGTTGAGGAAGAGATCAGGAAAAAGCAGCCTCCCCATGCTCATGTTCTGCCCATGGGAGGAGCAGGGGATGCAGGGTGGGTTTGCTGCAGCCCCTTTGCCTGAGACAAAAGCCCGTCCTCTGACAGCCATGCATGCTTAAGCAGGAGTGTGCAGTGTCAGACCCATGTTGTTACATGAGCACACCGATGCCATGGGCATGGGGCAGCCCTCTCCACTGCAAACATGCCTCTACCTGCTCAATGAAAGCTGTCCTTGGGCCAGGACAAGGAACACAGGGCCCTGAAGCACCCCACGGTTGCAGTGGGGCGGTGGAAGAGGACAGCAAGGTGCCAGTAAGACGTTTCCCATCTCAAGCATCTGATTCTTGGAGTAAAAGACCTCAGAGAAGAGGAACAGGCTCCTGCCAAGCCTCAGCCTGACTGCGAGTTTATCTGCAGCTCCCTGCTGCTATCTCCTCCCCAGTGGCTGAGTCACTTCCTCTCCTCAGTCTCCACCAAACAGGTTGCTAGAGCCTCGCCCACACCTTCCCAGCATCTGTGGAGCCCAGTTTGTCTTTAAATGTGTCTTTGAGCACCATGACCACCTCCGACTGTCCTGTGTGCAGGAGGGAGCTGCGCTGCTGCCCCTCAGCTCGGCTCTGATGCTCGCGTACCCGCTTCCCCAGGAAGGACGAGCTCTGAAGAGGAAGACAAGACCGAAGAGATAAGAGTCCCACTCCTGCTGAAAGCAAGGTCCGATGCAAAGAGGTGTATCATGGGCTGTGGTGATGCTCCTCTGCACCCTGCAGCAGCCACAGCCTGTCCCCAGTTTCCTCCTCTGCTCCCCTACCCTCCTGCTCTCCTTTTAATTTCGTTTCCTTCTCGCTGCTGCCAGCACAAAGATTTCCAACGTCTCTGCAGCCAGAGCCCAGAGCCCTCTTAACTGCTGGGAGTCATGGAAAGCACACTGGTGGAGCCCTACCATGATATTTTAGCTGTCACGAGGGTCAGACAAGCCCTCAACCGAGTTCGGGCAACCAAGTATTGAACATGGCAGAAACAGCCTTGACAAAGCAGAAGCTATGGTTCCAGCTAATCAGTTTTGCCTTGCCCCAGCCATCCTCCCTCCAAAGGTGAAAGCCCTTGACATATTCAAGTGAGACACTAGAGCACGACGAATGTGCTTGGGAACACAGGGCTCTGAAGAGCACCACGATGATTGGAGAGCAAGTAGGGATCACCCATGTCACGCTGTAACCTTCTCTGCTGCCCAAGGGCAGGGGCCACCCTTCCTCCCACCACTGCAAACCCAAATTGATTCATTCTCCAACGCTCTCCCATCCACATGCCCCAAATGCAAACCCAACACTTCATCCCTGCCAAGGCCCATTGGTACGAGCTGTCCTCTAACGAAATGAATTCATGTTTTGAGACTTCCTCTCCCACAGGGAGCTCTGCAACTGTGAAAATTACCATTTGGCACATGGAAACCCACAGAAAAGCTGGGCCAGCCTCGGGACACTGTGCTCTAACTGCTGTGGTGGCTCTGACCTGTTAAGATCTGCCCTCCTGACTTGTGAACCAGAGGAGCCTGGCCAACAGCTCCAGCAGGCTGACATAGCACAGGCTCATAGCCCATTTGGTATCACTGCACAGTTACTGAGCCTTACCTGACCAGAAGTATTTCCAAATGCAGATTTCCCAGAAACTTCCAGAGAGAACCTATGCCAATCTCTGTCCATAAAGCCACAGCTAAACTCCTTTCAACCAAACAGCGTTCATCTGCTTCATGTCTAAGCTTTGCTACAGCTCTTCCCAACTGCTTACCAATCACACAGCCCGGTCAACATCTGTGTAGATACACAGGGCCATGGTGGACAAGAGCCATGTGTGCCAGCCACTTTTCTTCCATGACGTGTGACCTGCCTGACCATGACACAGCCAGGCTGAAACACCCATAGCAGTACCAGTGCTTCCCAGAAACAAGGCATGTGTTGAGGATGCAGTCATGCTGCATCCACCAAAGCAACCTTGGCAGTGGGTTGAACGGGGTCAGACAGGTGACCTTAATGACCTTAGGATCCCAAGGACCACTTGTACCAATGCCAAAGAGCCAATCCGACCACTCCAACAGGCCCAGACGGCCACACCACTGCAGTCACATCTACAGCTCACCATTACAGCCTCCAGACAGATTTACACATGTTTGACAATGCCTCTGCACACACCAACTGGAAATAATTGTTCAGTTTAAAGCCTCAAAACAACAAAACATGTCTGGAGAGGACAGAAATGTATTTACACAGACATACACACATACCTCAGGTTTATCTGAGGCAGATGCATGCAAGTTCATGTTTTTACTACTTGTTTTTCTTTTAAAGAGTACTCATGTTTATCCTCTGATTTATCCACTTCATTCTCACTAGCAGGCCCAGCACTGTTCCTTACCTTGTCTAAGCTACAGTTCTTGAACTGGACTACTTAGAAACAGAATGGACCCCTAGCCAAAAGAAGTGCCTCCCCACAAAGCAATCTCTTGCTCCAGTTAAACACTGGATACCGTATGTTCCCCCCAGTCCAAATATACACATTTTGAGGGTGGACTATGTAATTTCTGTACCTGTGTCTGAGTCTTTTTGATCTCCATTTGTTCCAACAGTGAAAGGCAACTTCCGTTTGGTCGTTCGCTCCTTCACCTCTTTGCCGCCATCACTCCGGTCCAACTTCGGAGTCTTGGTTAGAGAAACTTTATCTTTATCCTACAAAAAGAAGGGACCGGATTAGCAAGAGCTTTCCCCAGACTGTGTTCACCTAAAAACCCCAATGTCCTACACCAGCCTCACACAGCACTTGTCTTTCCCTTTTCACCTTGGGTTTCCAGCATCTGGGCTTAGCATCCTGCTAAAAGCAGCATCCACCAAGCTAAGAACCCCACCAGAGAAGAGCAAAGTCAAACAAGGTTGCTGCATGGTGCCAAAACTGCAAACAGTTTATGTGAAAACAGACCAGATGCTTGTGTGTGAAGCTGCGAGCACAGGGGGAAGGCAGGCTGGGGTGTGGGAACCCAAGGATTCCCAACACAACCACCCCCATCACTTGGGAAGGGTTTCCTGATCCCCAGCACACAGAGCATGTCTGTGGGATGCACAAAAAACCAGCACTAAAGCCCTTGGTTCCAAGTGGAGAGCTGATGGCTTCTCCTTGGGACCTGAGGTATTTCTAGCACAAGAACAGGAGGCCATTACTACTTGAGCTTACATGGTAACACATCATTCCAGGGGATATTCTGGCATATGGTAACTCTGTGAACATCACTGACTGTCACAGGACCAGCACTGCAGCCAAATGCACTGCACAGACAGGGTAATGATTTCATATCAGTACAGAATCCCAGACTGGTTTGGGTTGGAAGGGACCTTAAAGCTCCTCCAGTTCCAACCCCAGCCACGGGCAGGGACCCCTTCCACTGGAGCAGCTTGCTCCAAGCCCCTGTGTCCAACCTGGCCTTGAGCACTGCCAGGGATGGGGCAGCCACAGCTTCTCTGGGCACCCTCACAGGGAAGAGCTTCTGCCTAAGAGCTCAGCTCAGTCTCCCCTCTGGCAGGTTCAAGCCATTCCCCTTGGCCTGTCCCTACAGGCCCTTGTCCCAAGCCCCTCTCCAGGTTTCCTGCAGCCCCTTTAGGCACTGGAGCTGCTCTAAGCTCCCCCCAGAGCCTTCATATGAGAAGTGGTATTATTTTAATCAAGTGCTTCTGGACTGTGCCACTGCTCTAACAACAAGGCCAGAACAAGCAGCTTTGTGACAGATCTGATTTCAATAACCCAGCAAAACCTGGACCCTGAGCTCTAGCTATGAAGTTAAATTAAAGACTTTCGAGTCAAGACCATCGCTGGAAACTCAGACAAGCAAATCTAACAGAAATTCCCTTGTTGAGAGCAGCCCGGTCACGCTGTCTGCATCAGGCTCAGCACCCTGGCAGGTGCCTTCTGTGCCAGCAGTCACAAGACTGCAGCGTCACAGTGTACACTGCTCCTTCCTCTTCCCAAGTTTCTGTCTGGCAACCAGACTTCACCCCCACATTAGAGAGGAACCCTCTACCGGGACAGAGAGGTTTCGCCTGCACCCTCCTCGCGATGGGCAGTGTGACAGCCCCACGTCTGCACACCCAGCACTCGGCCCTTTGCAACAGTCAGGGCTAAGAAAATGGGATGGGGAATCCCTTTTTTGGTAAAGAAAGCGAAACAAACCTGTCTGACAGGGGCTGGTGGGAGCCAAGGCACGTTTAGAGCCCAAGAAGGGCAGCCCTGCTCCAGAGCAGCCCTTCCTCAGCACAGGAGGCAGCAGAGCAATGGGAGAGTCAGCACAGCCAAAATAAACACTCCAGCGTTTCACTTAAACACTCTGGATTTAAATGCTTTTGTCTTGTTTTTTTTTTTTCTGATGTGAACAGAAATAAGTTTGCCATAACAAATAATGCTGTTCCTATTGCCAGCTGCAATTTGGAGCAGCTGAGAGGTAGGATGCAGGCCAGGGAGCACGGATCACCTCCCAGGTCCATCTGGTTGCAAGCAGGGATGTGGGCCTGTCCTTTCCCTCCCCAGTTTAATGCAAGCTCCAACAGTAACACTACACTTGAACCCCACTAACACTGCATCAGTGCTGAGGCCATGCTGATGCAGGGTAAAGCATCATCGACTGCTGAGATGTGGTCCCAGCACACTTCAAGACAACAATCAGCCCCACAATTTTTACCCTTAAAAATCAGAGCCTCAGACACGAGCATGAAACCAGAGACTGCTATGTGCATACCTCTTCCTCTGCTGCCTGTGCCTAAGGGTACACCTGCAACCGAGCTGCTCCACTTTCACAGAGCCACGGGATCAAGAGGGACTTCATCCTGCTCTGGAAGTGCATTTGCACCTTTCAAAGCCATGTCCTGCAGCTCACATTCGCCAGCACCGAGTGGTGGCAATCCTTGGTAAGAGACAATCCCAAAAGACTCTAAGGTGGATCAGTCAAAGCTGACTGCTTCAAAAGTGACACGTCCCTCCACTCATGGGCTGTACTGCAGTTTCCTCACTCTCACCCTTGGAGCAGGCTGCTCCACATGGTATTTCAGTAGCAGGATACTCCTTGCCTGCTCTTGCAGCAGTCAGGCAGGACGTGGCTGAGCCCCTGCACCCTGCAGTGGGATTTCCTACACTCCCACCACTTCTTCCAGACACCAGTTTCATGTTGAGAGCTTCAACAAGAGGTTCATTGTGCTCCATGCAAAAAAAAAAAACAACATGATTTTTTCATCATTTGTTACCTTAAAATACATTTCAACTGGAGCAAACCCATCATATAATGTCCTATGCCTTTTTTGCTGTCGAAGAAGCCCCGCAAGCATCCCAGCTCCGGGCATCAGTTGGCAATGCTCCTGTGCTCCTGCACCCCACTTCAAAGCAAAGATGATGGGTGACAGCTTGTTTCAAACGTACCTTCTCTAAAATTCCCTTAATCTTAGGATTTGGCTGTGTGGTGTGAAAGCCTGAACCTGCAGGCACAAGGGGCTGCATGTGCAAGCCAGGTTTGCCTCCTGCTGCATTAACGCCAGGTGGGATCTCAGCATTCCAGAATAAAGAAAAGAGCAGGACAGGTAAAAATGCAACTTACTGTACAAAATTACTGCAGTGTTGTCAAAAGCTCTGAGTTGGGGGAGAGAAAAAGTAGAAGAATTAGGTAAAAACCCTTCCCAGACCAGACACTGAGCCCAGCATGGAAGTGGGAATGGCTGCGTAGATCCCAGCGTCGGGCACGCTCAGGCAATGCTCTGTTTGCATTCACCCTAATGCTTAGAGCTGCTAATCCAGTAAGTTCAGCACAATTAAATACCAAGGAACGAAGGAAGCGGCGGCAGTCCCGGCACCGCTTTGAAGATTAATTTGTACAGTAGCAGAAGGATAACCTTTTATACTAATTGGAGCAAGGAAGATCCAAACTTTGCTCCTCCATGGAAAGCAGCGACCTGCTGAAGACGCCTGGAGCTGTTGGTGAAACCACCACAGAGATATTAAGGCAGCTTGGAGAGTCATATTCTTGACAGCAACATGTGTTTGCGTTGTCTTCATTTAAGTTTTACTTCCCTAATTATTTCCAACTTTGTAATGAAGACTGTCATCCTTTTCTCGAGTAAAAGCTGGTTTCAGTTTTAGGTCTCCTCATGTTTGAAGTAAGCTCAAACTCATCAGAATCAGATTTCACAAAAGGAATAAATCCGAATTAAATGATACTGCAGAGAAACTTGGGTCAGCATCTGTGCGTGAGACAGGCTTGGGTCTTTTAAAGGCTGGGACAACTCTTGCCGAGGGTAAGAGGGACTTTGGTGAACGTGGGTGCTATTGAGAGCTCAGCAACAGAACCAAGTTCCCATTTGTGGGTGTTAATAAAAGCTGCTTTGGCAAAGGAGAGAGCAAACCATGACTGCAGGAAAAAGTCCCCTGCTGTCACATTATGTTCTTAGTAAGGTTTACTATGGGAAGAAATCAAACCGATAACAAACTGGACCCCACCAGATGCCTGATGCGAGGTGCTGTGATGACACTGACTTCTCTTTACAACAGACATCTCTAATCAGCAAGAGAGAGACCCTGATATCAATCTTCTTGTGTCACTTATGACATACATGAATAAAACCCGCTTTCCAGCCTCACAAAGAACTCCGTCTAGACCGGGTTACTGCCCCAGTGCTGGTCTGCAGGGCAAACCCAAACATGTTGTTCTTTCTGAAGCAAAACTGTACACTTAAACCCATGCAAAGAAATCTGTACCTCCAGTGGGAAGCTGAGCGAGTCCTTAGCTTGCTTTACAGGGCAGACCATGCATCTGCAGCCTGCTCCTCCCCTCCATCCACCCATGCCCACACACAAGCCATGAACCCCCTGCCTATGACCGAGGGCTGTGCCAGAGCAGTGCCTACACTTCAACACTGAAAAAAACCTGACTCACATCCCAGCTGCTTATGCAAAGACTTGTATCACCGGTGCTGGAAATCCCCAAAGTCTTTTGTTCTCCAAAATGAGTTGAAAGTATTTCAGTTTGCAATGCCAGTAAAAAGCAAGCAGCAATGCACAAAACTAGCACCGGGAGCTTGGGAGGAGAAGCCCAGAAGGACCACGGGCTCCAATGCCTGTACCCCTGGGTGATGCTCCATGCCAAGCTGGCACACCAAACTCTTGCTGTGAGCAAAACAACCCACAACCCTGCTGCAAAAAGCAAATGCAAGAGCGAGAGTTTCCCTGCACTAATACAGGCAGTATTGACTAGGCTCTGCCATGGGGGCAGAGAAGGGGCAGGCCCTCAGTCTGCAGTACGAAAGGGGTTGGGCACTGTTTTATCCAGGGAGCATGGTGGACATGATAGGAACCAAACCCCATCTTTGCCTAAATCTGGGTCCTTTCTAGCCTTTCCAAAACCAGGGTACAACACATAGATATGCACACAAACTTTCAAGAAGGCTGAATTCATGTCATTATCAATGCTGAAATGAAACATTTGAAGCTGAGAGACAGCTGGAGCCGAAGCCCCATTCCTGCATGCCTCAGGTGCTAAGGTTGGTAAGAAACACTATTCAAAAGGACTATGGGCTGCTTATCTTCATGGAAAGGTTGGGTCTGAAGTCACCGAGGGCTTTGCATGTTCTATGCCCTGGGTGGGGGCTCTGTGCTGGACACACAGCCCAGCACCCATTTGGACAGTACAGGAAGGCCCTACCAGTCAGACAAGTTTCAAGAAGAATAGAGCAATAACAACTGTGTTCCCTTTTCCGAAACTGGGAGAAGAGGGAGGAGAAAGAGCAAAAGCTGTTTCTTAACCTCTGCAAGCTCCTACAAGCAGAACCCAGGGTCAAGCACCATTCTGCTCAGCGTTCAGTTCAACCACTGCAGCAAAAACGCAATTCGGATGATGCAAGCGGGAGCATCTCCCCATAAAGAGACAAATCCTCCACCACAGCCCCTGCGCACGCCGTGTAACCACGCAGTGAGCGGTCCCAGGCACATCAGGAAATGGTTTTGACAACTGATATAATTCTTGCTGCGGTGCTCTGCTCTGCCTAACTCATGAGTAATCTGCTCCCGGTATGGGGATCTGTGGATCTACACCAGAAAGGAGAATTATTCATATATGGCATGCATATTTCTACAAAACCCTTCAGTCTGAACTCAACCCGAGTGGAGCGCCCGCCCCGGGCAGGCTCTGTGCAGCCATATAAGGCTGGCAAGGGCCCGGCCAGCCACCCCACTGCCGCTGCTAACCGCAGGAGAAACAGCTCCTTGCTCAATAGCAGCAAAGCAGACACAGCATCTAACACTGTCACCATGGAGGGCAACAGAGACATGGTCTTCAAACCACTTTGCTCTGATGGCTGCGTTGGCACAAGCGATATCGCACTACTTAATGCATCCCTCCTACAGAAGGGCAAAAGTAGAGAGGAAGGAGGAGTTCTCTCTTGTGATTAGCTCTACAACCGAAAGGCAACAGCTCACATCCTCGCCCACAATGCACAAACCCTCCCGGAGAGCCTGGCTTTAGTGTGTTCAAGAGCAGAACTCTCATGTTTCCCGCAGCACTCAGCACACTGCAGCACCTGGACTGCTTAGCATCCTGTGCTGCTGCTTGCCTTCAGTGCTCAGCCTCAGAGCTCAAACATGTAAAGCCTGTGTGATGCTAAAACGACTGTTGGTATTAAGGTCACACTGAAAGGAAACCACACAAGTGGCACTGCAGCTACTGCTGTGCCATGCTCTATCTGTGCACCATGGGTCCCTTCGTACAGCACGGCTCCAGCTCTGCCGCAGCCACTCTGCCTTCCCTAGCGAGCCTCCACCTGCAAGCATATGCCAAGTCCCAGGCTCAGGCCTTTGGAAGTGTTGACAGAGGCAAGATAGATTAAAAGCAGCGGCTGGCTTGACAGGCAGGTACAACAGCTCTGGAAGGAGGAGATCTAATGACCGCATGCTTTTACCCTGAGTCACTGCTCCAGCTCACACTTCAGAGTCAACCAGAAACAGGGCAATTTGCTGCACCATGTCCTTCAGCCACTTAGGCTGGATCTCAGCTCAGTCCCCAAAGGACAAGGGCGTGTGAGTTTCTCCTCCACTGAGAAGACCAGAATGAAGAGAGCAGAAAGGCTCTTCCCTGTCCTTACTCAATACCACTGGGTGCAGGTCTGCACTGATGCCTCTGAGTGGGAAGCATAAAATTATTTGTGTCCTACTTATTTAGCCAGCAGGAGACAACTCCAGCTCCCGGCGTCCCCAGCGCCTCTCAACAAACCTGCTCTGTAAATAACATGCAGCCTTTAAGCTGCTGTGAGTGGATGAAATAAAATGGGAGCTGATTCATATTATAACTCAACCTCTCCCTGCCGAAGCACCTGCACTAACATAAAGCTTCTTACCCAGCATAGTTAAAACCCTGTATTTACATATCCTGCACTGCTGGGCTGGCCTCATTTGCCAGGGTAAATGCAAGTATCTCCCCGACACAACAGGGCAGCTGCTTCATCTCCAGCATCCCCGCTCCCAGTTTCTGCCCAGCTCCTGGAAGCCCCACGCTGTGCCACAGTGAAGTGCATGTGCCAAGAGCAGGAGCGTTGCCTCCCAGACTGGACCTGTGCATGCACCATGATGCAGAAAGGGGAATAGATGATACCAGCACGCTCAATAACCATATTTCTGCCTGGGATTTTCCCTCTGGTTGTCATTTTTCCTCATGTTGTCAGTAAGATGACCTCGATCAACAGCAGTTACTATCAAAAACACTGGTGGGATTGCAGGGAACATTGCAGAGCAAGAGACACAGCACCACTGGTGCTTGCAACCCTCAAATTCAGCTCCCAGTGCTGGGAAGAAACTCCTGAGGGAATGCTGAGAAACCGGAGCAAGATGAAGGGAAGTGGATGATGATTGCTTCCTGAGCAGAATACAGTGGATGTAGGGTTTAATTTTTATTTAAAGGTAGCATTTGTACACAGCAACTATTTACTGGAAACTACCTCTCCTGAGAAGGATGAAAAAAAGCTGAATGAGAGGAGGCAGAGTTAAAGCCTGGAGCAAAGCAAAAATCTGGGAATGAAGAGAAGTATGAACTTACGTGTCTTTAAACTCAGACTTCACCTCAGCAACCTCACCTCAAGCCCTGTCAAAACCTGAACACCTCAAAGAAAACTCCAGAAGCAGTAATTTCATCAGAGCAGCTCACACTGAGTCTCTGGTCAGGCCATGCTCAGAGCCTAGACTCTGGGTGAAGCAAGATCAAGAGAGTCTGACACAGACCTGGCACTTACAGCCACAGGAGGAGAAACTCCTCCCTTGCACACACACACCTGGGCCATCACTGCATTACTTGGTCCTTCCACAGTTCAGTGTAGAGAGCCTTAAAAATGTACAGTGCTTGCAGAAAAGGCTCTTCCAAAGCGTCTCCCCACTGCTAGTCCGAGTTAGGTCTTTGTGGCCACAGCACTTCCCAGGAAGTGTGGAACAAACCAAGAAACAAAGTGGATCCCATCAGCTGGTCCAATACCAGACGTAGATTTGATTCATGATAACAGCCCAAAGCAGCCTCCTGCCACACGAAATACTGTGATGGCTTGAAGGCATCAGGGACAGCATCCATAAAGGAAGGTGAATGAACCAAACACGGTACCTTTTTCCCCGTTTGTTTCTCCACCATGTCGTTGCTGAGAGAGAAGTCTTCTGGCTGTGGTGTTTTAGAACACCCACCCTTGGGCATCGTTCTGCCTTCCTTACTTGATCTTCATTTATGCTGCCATTGCTTCATCATCAACCGTCTGTTTGGAGAGAGGAAAAGAGAAGTTAGGCAATCAAAAGGATCTTTAACTTGGGGAAAAAAAGGCAAGACACTTCCCATGGGGATACACAGCACCCCCAAACTCTTCAAAGGCAATACTGGGAGGGCTTGGTACCTCCAAATGCAAGGCACCACAGATCAGCTGGCTTCTGCACCTTCTGAATGAGAAGCAAGCTGGGACCTGCAGCAGCAAACATGACTTGTTTCATGAGCAAGGGACAGCCTAAAATGGATCGTGCCCAAACAGAGAGCAACATCCCTCCTGTTCTTCACCTCCAGCATCACTCCAAGCCCACATAAAGCTGCTTGCAGCTACAGCTCCATCCAGAGTGTAGCAATGTGGGGATGGATCCCCAGGGATGCGCCTGGGGCAAGAACAGCTCTGCTGCCCCAGCCAGTCACACTGAATTCCCAGACACTCACAGGATCAGCACACATATCACTAAATTACAAAACCCACTTATAAAACACACTTTTTGAACGTGTCAGCATCATGAGATGAGACCAGAAAGCGCCCAGGGGTCCCAGTGTCTCCGGAGCTGTTTGTCCTGGGCTCCTCACCCCAATACCTTGGGCTAGGTAGAGACAATTTGGAGAATAACAAAGCGCTCCCTGCTCCTGCCATGTGTTGCCTGGTTACAGAGCTGGAAAGACAACTGATATCTGAAATACAGCAAAGCACAAGCTGCAACAGGGATCAGAAATACCAGCTGAAACCAAGGTAGGTCTCTTCAGATGAACAAAAATATCTCCTCTCCCGAGACCAGAGGCTAAAAAGCATCTGTGCAACAGGACGTCTCTGAGAAGTGACCCACATCAATCCCTACTGCAAAGGTCTCCTTGTACTTACGCTGGAACGGCATAAACAGGCACCGTTTGAAAACTCTGTCCCCAGCTAATTGCCACCTGACAACACTACACATTGCACCCATTAACTTCTTATAATAGTGGCTGGGTTTCTGCAGAGCCACAATAGCAGGAAATCGTCCAGGAACAAAGTCATGCAGCGCTCCATCACAAGATGGGAATTCTGTGGGCGGGGAGAGAGAAAGAAAACAGAGGCGAGGAGAGGAGCCAAAGCCTCCTGCCTGCTCAGGGCCGGGGGATGAGGCAGTGTGGAGCTGGGTCCGTGTCCCAAGCAGCATCGGAGAGCCCAGCACCACCTCACCTGCAGCAGCCAGGGCAGGACAGCGGTTTAAGGCTGGAGGAACACCAGCATGGTGCTTCCATCAGCCTTCTGTTTTAGAAGTTCCCTAGAAAACCCTTCATAACTTGCTTTGTTTATTCTTCAGAGGCTTTAGGGCCTTCTGGGTTGGTTTGTGTTGTTTTTTTTCTTTAAAACACAGCGCTGCAGCAGCCCTAATGCCCATATTAAACCACAGTGCTAAGACATCCCAGAGGTGACATTTCCAGCAGGAGACTGCACTTTCCAAGGTGGCTAATCTTTTGTTCTAACTCCCTTGCCTTGGCAATGGGATGGTTACCGATGTTTAGGAATGAAAGCTTTGGGGTTTGAAGCCTCTTCCTGTCACCCTGCTCAACACAGGGATGGTGGTGCTGGCTTTTGGGACCCCCAACCCTTTGCTTTTATCTGCAAGAGCAGGCAAAGACACAAGCGGGCTGATCAGCCCTCTTCATTACTGCAGCTGGGAAGCAAAAACAGGGGTGAGGGTTGGGGGGGGGGGGGTAATACAGAAAATTCAGGATAGCAACCCAGCACATCCATACAGAACAAATGGGGAAAAGAAATCTGTTAAGAGTGAGGGATGACCACAGAAATCTGTTCTTCACCATGTGAAGTACCTGCAGCAAGTGCCCAAGTTAAGCCCCACAAGGACTGACTGAAAACAGCACCTTAGAAAGGCAGCATGTCCATCTTCAGCATGGTGGGGGCTGGAGCTGCACATCCAGGCAGGGGTTCACTGCCTATGAGATGTCATATGTCACATTCTACAGCAGCATGGCTCTCCTGGCACTGGAGATGCTCCACCAGCCATAGATCCGGAGCCTGGGGTGTCCCCTCCATGCTGCACATTGCTGGGGTCCCAGGAGCTGCAATTACTTCCCTCTAGAAGCAGCTTCAACCATTTACAGCCTCACGAACCTCACTCTGTCAGCCACTGAGAACCAATTTGTGAAGCCGAAGGATTCTTCCCCCTCGGTTTCATCTACTGGTGCTCATTAAGGTGCAGATGAAGGAGAGATGAGCAAGTGCCTGTGCCGGGGAGGAGGCAGGAGCACTGGGTCAGTAGGGAGGACATGGAGTCAGCCACCTGAACAGATTCACTTCAACATTCATTGCAAACCTAAGGAGTGGAAATTCAGACATGCCAAGCCACGGAGATTTATCTGCACTTGGCAAAGGATGTTAGAAACAAGCAGCTTCACTTATGAACACAGGGACCAGCACGGCTGGTACAAGGACAAGCTCTGCTCCCGTCCATGAACAGCCCCAAATGAAACCCAGAGTTTCCAGTGCCTCTCGGCCTGCACGCTGCCAATTTATTCCCAATCAAACTGCCCATTCCCGATGCCTTTGTGGC
This sequence comes from Neopsephotus bourkii, assembly GCF_033783945.1. Lineage (NCBI taxonomy): Eukaryota > Metazoa > Chordata > Aves > Psittaciformes > Psittacidae > Neopsephotus > Neopsephotus bourkii. Next base: position 47,461 of record NW_026902017.1, read on the forward strand.
TGTTTGTAACCAGGGTAGGCACCTATTCACGTGGAGCTTTGAAAACCTGTTTAACTGAGAAAAGGCCAGACGGATGCCAGATTAATTCTGCAGCCCTTCTGTTCCTCTAGCTGACTCATTACACTTGGAAAGCTGGCTGCCTCGCCGTGTAAACAGAGCACTGGCCTGGTTAACAGCTTGGAGGGAGTAGTGCATTTGCACAACAATTACCAACAACTCGCAGCCTTCAGTTCATTTTTAAGCACGTTTAATAAGACTCAGAGAGGAGGCACAAATTCCCGGTTTGGAGGGGCTATTGCCCATCTCGAAGCGTTTAGAAGGGCTGCAGGATTACAGTTTGCCTTCTGTCCTTCGTAATGTGGGAGCCGGACAAGACACCCCCTTCCAGAACACCCTTCTCAACCCCAGCTCCCTACCAGGAGACGATCATCACCCTTCTTATTTTGTAAACAATTAACTAAGCTCCTTGAACGAGATGATTACACGTCTGCCGCACAATGAGAAGTGGGAGACCGAGTGAGCTCAACGGAATATAATCCCTCGTACTTCTCCGGGAAAACAAAGGAGCCCATTTACCTCTGGCCAGTGGCCAGCCCTGGCTGCGTGCGTTGCCTTCCCGGTCCATGCCAGCCCCTCGGCTGGGCCGGCAGCAGCCCCCCGCACCGGCACGGCACAGGTCCCACGCCTTTCCCCTGGGAAAGCAGCCATGGGGAGCGGGAAGTCTGCCCTGGGACGTGGCCAGCCTGGATGTGGCAGCTCCGTCCGGCTTGGGATGGCCGGCTCCAGCCACGGCCGGTGGGAAGGCCACGGTGGGTCCAGGCTCTGCAGTCCCGCACACACGACTTTGCCTGGAGAAGTGGACACGACACCCAGCCCTATGGGTGTCAGGGCACCCATCTCCCCCCTGAGCACCCACAGCAGCCTCCAGGAGGGGGGAGAAACAGGACCACCGGGAGCACAACCCGGAGAGGGGCTTGGAGCCGTGCCTAGCGAAGCCGGATGGGAACAGCAATGGTTCTGCAGAGCCAGCCCCAGCCACGCACACCCACAGGATCTGCTCCTGTCCCCTTGCTGGGGTGAGGAACTGGTTGGAAATGGGCTTTATTTCGCCCAGGGCATGCCAAGACAGAGCCACACACTGAGACCAAACACTTCTGGGGAGGACCTCAAAAGGCAGCGGTCCCAGAAGGGATGGGAAGGGAAAGGGGGGTCTCATCTGCTCCTCCGAGATGCAGGACGAGGAGAGCACTGCTGGCTCCATGCTCAGCCTGTCTGGCCATCCAGACAGCTACGAGGCAGCAAGGGACCAGTAGCACCGCTAGCCTGGATCAGGCTCCCTGTGAAGCCAATGGGCAAATTGGGCACAGATGTAGACAGACAGAGCCCACCCTGAACCCAGCCAGCACCGAGGAGACTTCACCACTGAAGCAAACAGAGCCGGTGTACATTTAACCTCCCATCCCTACCCCTCCTGCCTTCACCAGCACAAGCAGCAACATCCCCATCTGTGACAAGAGAAAATGCAAACACAAATGCTTTCAGCTGCACATCCAAGGCACAGTGACAGCTTTCCCTGCGCTGCCTGTCCCATCCCATCCCTCCAACCCTGCCCTCCCGCAGGTCCCCGCACCGGCTCTGCTCAGCCTCTCGCATCCCGCTGTGAGCAGCGCAGCCAGCCTGCTGCCATCTCTATCTAAAGCCACAACAAATTAGCTCATGCCCAGGATCTGTGCATTGGAGCCTGCCCATACCCTGCCAGCTTGGAGTAAAAAAGATTGTGCAGACTTCTTTAAATGCCAGACAATAAGAAGAAAGCTGGCTGGAGGCTGTAACCGTTACACAGAACTCCAGTGCAGCGATCGCAATTAGAGGCGCAGACGTTATTTGCACAAATCCAACACATTTGTTTGGTCTGAGAAGGTTGGAATATGAACAAAACCCATCGAAACATGAAGATTTTAAAACCTTAGGCTCCTTTTGAGGATTCTGGCCCAGAAAAACAGGTGTCTTCAAATCTCTGAAAACTGCTTTAAAATAACAACTCACACAGATCACGTCCAAAATTGGACTCCACTGCACCCCACACACACATACATGCTGGAAAGCATGGAGAAAAGGACGAAACTCAAGGTCTTTCAACATGCTGAGCTGCATCCCTGTCTGACACCTTCACTGAGATGGTTGTCATCCAGTGAAGACTGTGCCATACAGTGGCACCAACTGTGCCTGCCCTAAATTCACAGGGTGTGCGTCCCTAACTGGTACGTATGTCCAACAAAGCCACCATCACACCTTCAACCTGCACTGTCCGTGTGCACCCTCTGCCTGGTGCTGGTTCACTGACACGTTCCCAGCATCAAAGACCTGCTCCTCATCAGATTTCCTTTACCTGACAAAGCCAGCACAACCTAAACTTGCTCACAAGCACTGGTGGAACACGCACTTTGGGAAACCAGGAACAATTGTTCTTTGTGCTCCAGCTTGGCTCTGGAGGACTAAAGTCCATCTTTTTCCACCGTGGGTACATAACCCCAAGAGCAGCAGGAGGCCTGCAAGCCAGCAGTGCAAACACAGGTGTTTCATTCAGCAGCCTCACAATGGCTAATCACAAAGATTAGCTATTAATGAGATAGGGCAGAATTAGCACGAGGTGCTAATTCCTGCAGCCGTCGCCCAAAACAAGGGGCACTGAGATCTCTGCATTTCCCCACTCTGAACACAGCTGGCTGGAAAGCACACTTGCCTGTTGTCACATCTGAGGTTCACAGTGGCACATCTAGCACAGCTTTGTCATACCCTCACCTTCAACTCAACATCCTTTATCCATTTGCTTTATGGGGAGCTTGGTATATTTCTGTTCCTGGCTTTTGACGGGGGATGTTGCTCCTTATCAATTCTTACAGATAACACATCTTTCTTCACCTCTTTGCATGTTTTTTTCTCCACCTGTTCTCTCAGTCCGTACCTGGTACCCACAATAACTACCTTTCTAAAATATTTATTTTGCCTTAACCCACAGTGTTTCCTGACCTCCTGATAAGTCCATAACTACTCATGTCTAGATGCACTTGCACGTGGCTCAGGCAAGGCTTGCTTGCCTTCTCAGACACACGCCAGCCAAGCAGACTATGTTATTAAACTGAATTAAACAATATTACTGAATTAAAGCAGTTCTTACTATTTCAATCATTTGTGAAACAGATGCCTTTTCCCAGTATTTCTTAGTGCGCCCATGTCTTCAAGGCCCGCAGTCGAGATGATGCTAAAGACCTCAGCACGCACCATAAATGTCCAACTCCTCAACAGTTCCCCAGCAACGTCTCACTACATTAAACCAGCCCCAGCATCAGAAGACCCAGCCATGGTCTCAAATGGTGACAACTCCATGTTTTAGTATTACACTTTAACAAGATTATGTTCTGGCCAACTACCCTCTGACTCAGAATACTCCAGCTGGGACCATTCTTGGGATGGTCCAAACTAAAGGCGAGCCCTGACAGCACCCTGCAGCCACGAACAACCACTCTGCCTGTGTGGTTTCTCTGGGAGCAGTTTTTCCCACAAACCCTTCCCTCAATTACCTACATGCAGCTGCCTCTCGATGTTGCCACATTTCTGGATGCTGCTGATCACCTGGGCTCTGGCCAAGGTTGCAAAACTGTTGTCTCAGTCATTTCTGCGAGCTGCGGTCTGGGAGTGGGATCAGCTGTGATGAAACCTTTGGAGCGGCCGGCGTGTTACAGGAAGGCTGGAGCAACGTACAGCCCTGCCCCATCACCATTAGTCAGACTGGAAGAGCTGATTACAACACCGTTTTCCTCTCGGCATGAGAGTGGGGTGGCTCCATATCACCGGCTCAGACCAAAACCTGCCAGGGAGGGAGGACTCCGCACAGAAACCCATCAGGCTTCAACCAGGGAAGAGCTGTAACCACATCTGCCAGCACAATCATCTACCAGAGTTCTTGTACATCAACCTCTTTACAGCAGTGATGAACTCCACTCGGATATTGCCACAGCTGCTGCATATGGGAGGAAAATTACTTCCCTAATGAAGTACATCCTAAGGACTTAGAGCAGTACCGAGTGCACCTACAGAGTGATTTGCAACGCTAACTCTAAGCACCATGTATTGCACGTCGCACGCACTGAAGAGGAAAACATGCAGCCCCGAACAGGAACAAAGTGCAATCCTGATGAGCTGAGAGGTGCCAGGAGTGCAAAGCCTCTACCTGCAGCTCATCATGGATTAAGCCTCCCCATTCAACATGCCAAGAGCCTGTACCGAAGGTCCTGCCAGCAGGGGAAGACGGGGATTCCCTGGGGCTGCTTGATTCTGGGAACATTTAAACAACACAGCTCTGCACAATCCGCTCCATTCCCAGGACAGTTTGCTGCTGCTCGCTGTGGTTTGCTCTGCAGCTCAAGGGGCTCATGAGCATCAGCCAAGCCCCAAAATGAGCTGAGCCTGACTCTCAAGACAGAGAAACATGTTAGCAAAGACAATTCCTGACCATCGCTGTTCTTGATTTGATGCCAGCTGAATCACAGTGACCCAAAGGGCAGCAGATGAAGCAGCAGCGACTGACGGTGCACCAGCAGCGAGCTGCGTCACCTGCCCCACTGTGCCAATGGCAGCATGGGGACCCGGGCACGAGAGGCTGGCAGGGTCTGCAGGCACGTTCTGCTCTGTCCAAGGCTCCTCCACCTGCGCATCTTCCATGTTCCCATCCCTGGCACAAGCAGTCTGTCCCAAGGGGAGGCTGTGGGGTGAAAACCATTCCTACAGAAAGCTCGTGCCGGCTCCTGCAAGCCCCATCTGCTGCTTAGCTGCAGAAAGGGAAGGCTTGGGAAGCTAAAGGAGAGAAGAATGCATGTGTGCTTATTTTCAGCCATCTACATTAGCACAGGTGTCTCCATTAGGTCGCTAAATCACCAATAACTTTGTGCCATGCTCGCCTCTGAGAATCAAAGAATCAGACTGGTTTGTGTTGGAAGGGACCTTAAAGCTCATCCAGCTTCAACCCCTGCCACGGGCTGGGACCCCTTCCACTGGAGCAGCTTGCTCCAAGCCCCTGTGTCCAACCTGGCCTTGAGCACTGCCAGGGATGGGGCAGCCACAGCTTCTCTGGGCACCCTGTGCCAGCGCCTCAGCACCCTCACAGGGAAGAGCTTCTGCCTAAGAGCTCAGCTCAGTCTCCCCTCTGGCAGGTTCAAGCCATTCCCCTTGCCCTGTCCCTACAGGCCCTTGTCCCAAGCCCCTCTCCAGGTTTCCTGTAGCCCCTTTAGGCACTGGAGCTGCTCTAAGGTCTCCCTGGGCAGCACCTGCAGCCAGGCAAGGGCACAGCAGGCAGGTTTCACCAGCAAAGTAAGACCTGTTCCTGTGAGTTTGGGCTGCTTTAATTACACAAATACTAGGAATGCTACTTACTCCTAGTGTCTGCCTCTGCATATACATATGCACATGCACACACATGCACGGACAAGCACACACACATATACAATATACAGACACACTGCGGTAAAACCCCGAACAAGACTTGCTCCAGTCCCATCTGATTTTCTGTGTTACATGCTTCATTAGACCAAAGTCTAAGACAAAGCCCAGCCTTTACCACAAAGAAACATACATGACTTGAATAAGGCCTCAAACCCAAGAGGAAGAGAATGACCAAGCACGTTAATTACAGGAGAAAGGAAGAAACCAAAAATGTTTTGTAAGAGGTGCCATGGTCACTGCAACAGGACCATTCAAGTTAAGGAGACCCTCAGCTTGGGGGTCTGCTGCGACCAGCCTCACACAGCACAGGCTCAAGCAGTGGAAGATGTGAACACATCCTCTGGGATGTCTGTGTTTAAACTTGTGCTCAGTGCACAATGTCGCAAGAGCCAAGGAACATCATCTCCCAGCTGCGAGCATGAGAGACCATGGTAATCTCAGCAAAACATTTCACTTCCTCCCCGTTCTTGCACAACTCCTCCCAGGTTCCCTCTCCCCATCTCAGCATCCTCATGCCCACCGCAAACACGCGAAGCTGCCTCCAAGCGTGGGAACCGCAGGAACAGTTTGGTGAATTGAGGAGCAGGGATTAGGCAACGGAACAGATCTCACACATCACCACTTTCCAGGCAGGGGCCCTGAAGGCACCAGGCTTTGGGGGAAAAGCAAACACAGAACTTCACTGCTTTACTCTTACTTGGGGTCTGCAAACCCAGAAGTCTTGTTTTGGCCGCCTGCCTCTTTCGCCTTTTCAACTGAGGCCAGCAGGTTTGAGCCTAATGTTTTATCCATATCCAAACACACTGCAGCAAAACTGGTATTTGTTTGCCATACTACTCACAGCTTTTAAGTGACAGCAAGAACTGAACAGACATGGACATTAAAAAAATACACACACAGAACCAGAAAAACCCAGAACCTTTGAGCATCACTCCAGCAGAGAAGGGAAAACAGCAAGAACTCGGCTGCTCTAATTTTCCAGACTAACAAAATGACTTCAGTTATACACTTACAAAGCAGAAGTGCCATACCGGCTTCCCAAACCTTCTATTAACATACTGCTCACAGTTTATTCACCCACCAATACTGGAAACATGCAGCAAGGATGATACCCTGACCTCATATTGGCAGGAACCTGCCTTGAGCACAGAGGTCCTCTCCATCTGACACTGCCCACACAGGCTTCCATCAGGAAACTTCAGACGTGGGCCTTCTTCCCTGTGAGGGTGCTGAGGCGCTGGCACAGGGTGCCCAGAGAAGCTGTGGCTGCCCCATCCCTGGCAGTGCTCAAGGCCAGGTTGGACACAGGGGCTTGGAGCAAGCTGCTCCAGTGGAAGGGGTCCCTGCCCGTGGCATGGGATTGGAACTGGAGGAGCTTTAAGGTCTCTTCCAACCCAAACCAGTCTGGGGTTCTATGATTTGGAAAACCAGCTTCCTAAACCCTCAAACACGCTGGAGGAGATGCGCACCCTGAGAACACCCACAGCACCTCAGCCTCTGCTCTGGAGGAGTTCCCTTCTCCAGTAACAAAGCCAGGGCCGTGGCAGACAGACCTCCCACTGCTGCCATTTGTAGGCGTCACTGTCCACCATGAGATGTGGCAGCCAAACCCACCACTACCACCAAACCCCAGCGCAGGGCAACGCATCAAAGCTGCAAACCCATTGTACTCCCAGCAACGCACCGAACGCGTGTGCCATTTTCCCTCAAGTTATGGAAAACACTGATTCATTGCTCACATTAAACTGGGAAGTCTGCAAGCATGAAAGGAACTTGAGGAGGGGAGGAAGTCCAGGCCATGTGAAGCTCGTTTTGCCAGGGAAGCCTTTCTCACAAACACAGCATAAAGGCAGCGTGGGGCAACCACTGTGCTAGGAGTGGGACCTGGGTCTGCAGCACAGGCAGGGAGGGAAAGGGAGCACTGTGGAAGGTCTGCGACACACATTGCTGGGCTGCAAGGCAGCCACACACACACGGTGCTGCTCCCGGGGCTGGCTCCACACAGTCGGAATGGCTGATGCTTCCTGCCAGCCACCACCATTCCCCCTCCCAGCAACACTGTCACCGCGCTCCTCCATGCTGCGGCACCCCAAGCCGCACCACGCTGATAGGAACAGTGGATTTCCCAGATTCTTTCAGCCCGAGCTGGAAGCAGAGCTCCATCTGTAGCTGTGCATCTGCTGACGACAGGCCACCGCCGCACTGCTATGTCACAAGCTGTATGACAGGGAAATAGAAGCTTGCTGTGGCTTCTGTGGGGCTGCGTGCACTGCAGCCAGCGTGGCAAAACAGCAAGCAGGAGTTTCTCTAAGCCAACCTCATGCCCCTGCTGCTGCTGCCAGGCACATGGGGAGAAGCACCGTGCCCATCACCTTCGTCAATTCTGCTCATCTTGGCTCAGAAGCCAAATTCCCCATACGGTTTTCCCATTCTTGGTCCAGCAAGTGGTGCCGTGTCCTGGCAGGAGCTCACGCCTGACCCAGCACGCTGCCAAGGACCCTGGGTTTAAGCTCATAAGGACAAAGTGGCCATGCCGTTCCAGGGGATGGCAGGAAGGGTTTGAACACAACAAACACAATGCTGCTGCTGGTTTGTAAGGAACCAAATTAAGATTAATTTGTCACAAATCCATAGCTCTCCTCTCTCCTTTCTCCACCTCCATCTCTCAAATTGCAGTGCTTTTGAAGGTGATCTATTGTGGATAAAAGACATAGGAAGGCATTTACTGAAAAGAGTATGTTCTTGTATAAGGGAAAGCTATTGCTGAATGTGTCATTAGAGGAGGAATGATGGAAAGCTGTAGAAATGGGCCTGCTCTAACAGATCGTTTCGTTAAGGACATGGGCCCTCAACCTTCAGAAACAACTGAGAGCCTCTCTGACTTCAAGCCTGATGAAGTTAGACATACATGAGGCCTCTTGTAAGACAATTTGGTACAAAGCTGCTGCTTATACACTTGCCTAAACAGAGCCAAGTTAAGCATATCTGGAGCAGACCTGACACGTGCCGCGTTGGGAAGCATGAGGCTTTGCAGATGTCCCTGGCACCGTGGATCACCGGGGAGCACAAGCATCTTCGGCAAGGCACTGATCAGACAAAACAGACATGTGGCAAGTTGGGGTATAAAAAACCATACAGATTCCCTACCGCCTCCTTGTCTTCCTTAAAAAAGAAAGGTCTGTCTCCCAGCTGCGTGCTGGATTTGCCTCCCCCAGCCTGAGGAACCCAATGTGACAACACGGAGATGAGGAGCAACACTTGGAGAAGGGAGAAATCAGTCTTATTGACCCCAAGGAAGAAGAACAGAAGCTGCAAGCAAAAGGTAGTGCCTGCCCCGAGATCAGCCCAAAGCCAGTCTGCAGACAGATCAAAGTAACACATGAAGTGCCCCGCAGGGCCAAGCCTTGGAGTGTAAATCATGAGGATATAGTGGGGAATGGTACAACCGGAGCAGTGCTATTTATACCTGGTCCCCCAGGCCTGCACCAGGCACACATGTGCTCTCATCAGGATAACAGCAGGCAGAGAAGATGTTCTTGGTCCTCCCAGTAACACTGCACCAAGCACCACATCAGCAAATGCCTCATCCAGACCTGAAAACTGCTCTTACCCCCCAGCAAAGAAAACCTCAGTAGGGGTAGGTCCCTCTGCAGGGTGAAGCCCTGCCACCTCCCCAGTGCTTCCTGCAGCCACACAGCCCTACCATGACACTCCTAACAAAACCAGTTTTCAGCATAAGCACATGGAGCTGTTGGAGCAAGTCCAGGAGGCCACAAGGATACTCAGGGGACTGGAGCACCTCCTGTATGGAGACAGGCTGAGAAAGTTGGGGCTGTTCAGCTTGGAGAAGAGAAGGCTGCGTGGAGACCTCATAGCAGCCTTCCAGTACCTGAAGCGGGGCCTATAGGGATGCTGGGGAAGGACTCTTCATTGGGAACTGTAGGGATAGGACAAGGGGTGAGGGGTTCAAACTGAAACAGGGGAAGTTCAGGTTGGATACAAGGCAGAAGCTCTTCCCTGTGAGGGTGCTGAGGCGCTGGCACAGGGTGCCCAGAGAAGCTGTGGCTGCCCCATCCCTGGCAGTGCTCAAGGCCAGGTTGGACACAGGGGCTTGGAGCAAGCTGCTCCAGTGGAAGGGGTCCCTGCCCATGGCAGGGGCTGGAGCTGGAGGAGCTTTAAGGTCCCTTCCAACCCAAACCATGCCATGATTCTGTGATCTGAATTCACCAGCTCCTCAGCTGCTTGAGTGGCAGCACCATGAGCTCCCCACCCTGCAGGAGCAACACTGGAATTTCAGGGCTTCTTTTGCCTGTTTACTTTATGCTCTGCATGGGAAAGGGGTGTTAGACCCTACACAGCTTCACGTTGGCTTTAGAGAGAGCGTTTCTGATGCCTGGGTCCATCCCAGCTCTCCTCGGATCTCTGTTGACTCAGGAGAGAAGCGCACTGCCCCGGCTGTGCAAACAGGAGCTGCCGGCACCGCAGAGTATCGTGGCAACGTGGCCGGAGACAGCCCTGCAAACTCACGACGTGTGCAAATTAATTTCATTACCCACTCTTGCACATCGTGAGGAGGGAAAACAAATAACCTGCCTCAAAGTACATCCTGGTAATCATTAACACGGGTTAAGTTAACCTCAGGGGAGAGGGAGGAAGGCTGGACAGAGCCTGGCACTTCCCTGTTCACCAGGGCACAGCAGCACTTTTCTAACATAAAACAGCCTTATGCTGAGGTTTCTTCCCTGCTTAGCCCAAGGATTCTGCATTTGCTTGGCTGAACCTACCCATTCTCCCAAATGTTTACCAAGTAAAACTGACCATTCAAATACATCACCGGCAACGCTCTTCGCCTCCATTCGTTCATGCTTTGATGTCTCTGTTCCCCCCCGAGCTGCTTTGGAGGCACCCACCCCTTCACTGGAGCTGCCAGGATTGTACACGAAACCTTCTTTGGGGATGACTAAAGCCCAGGTATGCACAGAGCACTGTGGTTGCTATTTTACTTGAGATTAAAAACATCCTTCAGCTTAGCAGAGATGCTGGTCTGCACCAGTAATCCCCGTCCCTTGCACGCACACAGGAGAGCAAAAACTGAGACTTAAAACCCTGCAGCACGCAGTAATTTAATCCAGTGCCGTATGCCTGGATTACATATCCCGTTCCCCAGAGCGAGTGGCACAAAATCTGCGTTGTAGCAAAATATGTGTTTATGGAGCTGGAATTTTCACTTCTGGAATTCATGCAATTACCTGAATTCTTGGAAATCCTGGTAGCTCCCGTGTCACTCATGGCTACAGATGAGAATGAACCCATAGTTCCCCAACAGAAAGTGCTGAACCATGAACAGATCCTTTGCCAGGAGTTGAGATCCCTCCCTTCCTGCTCCAGCTGCCTCCTCATTTGAAGGCATTTGGAAAACACCTCCCAGGATGGCCAGTTTGTGGGGATTTAGCTTCATTATGGAAAACTGAGGGGATCTCAGCTTGGAGGAGAGCACAGCAGACTACTACAAACTACAGCAGGGCTGTGGCAGAGCTCCATCAAACCTTAAAGCATTATTAGTAAGCCATTAACAGGCACTGTCGAGACAGATAGCCTTTAAGACTGCATTACAAGGCAGCTGTCAGGGATTTCCGGATGCAGCAGTTTAATTTTCACTTTAAAAAGACTGTTGCATGAGCATTGTTTCATATGGAACCCCACAGTAATAAGCAGAGATGTCTCTAAACATGTTTCTAATGCAGCCCTGTTTTAAAACACAGACTGGCATCAGCACAAAGAGCCTGCACACATCCACCGGGGTTTGGAGCTAGTCAGAGCCCAGTTTGGACGTGGCTCTTGTACAAACCTGCTCCTATGGGAACACTGAGCTCTCCATGACACGGCCTTGGGATGAAGCAGCCTGAACCCAAATGTGCAGATACACAAGAGTTCAAAGCACAAGACAGGCTCTTCAGTCCTGATCCCAAAGTCCATGTCAGCCCATATGCTCTGGTCCTCCCTTTCCTGGCTTTATTTTTGGAAGGCAAGAGCAGTCTGCATATCTGCAATACTTGAAATGAACTCCCCAGCGGTTCCAAGGCTTTCTACTTGCTCTGTTTTTGAGAATATCAATATAAATAGATCTGCACAGGAATTCTTTCATGTTCTTCTAACGGCTAACAGGCTTGGCGCAGTGCTCTGCAAGTCAGATTGCCCCAAAGAGCTCAGGAGCACAGTGACCTTCAGTCACTGTGCTGGTCTTCCTTCTCCCCCCTACCCCACCAGAGACCCTAAAGGAGGGAGACGAAGCAGCGGCTCAACATGAGACCTGCATGCTCCATTCCTATCACATCACCATATCTCACTGCCCGCCTGTGTGAGCAGAGGTCTCCACTGACCACATTCAAAGGTATTTTCATGTTCCTCTCTGTTTCCAAGCGGTTTCTGTAGTATGACCTTTACACTGTTACAACCTATTTTCACTAAGTTATGGAAAAGTGTAAGGATTTGAATGCAAATCATCCTTCGGCACTCGCTTTCTGGGTCTGTGGTTTAATTTCACCAGCAGTACAGTTTTCCATAGCATAAGTCAATGTGGAATCAAGGATTATCCACAACACTATTTCACTTCCATTTTAAAGCTATACTAAACATCTCAAAGAGTGCAAAGCCCTCATGCCATGAAGAGGGCAATTTTCAGACCTTTTCATGTCAGAAAACACCTATTTTTAGTTCTGATGGGCCATAATATATTGTCGGTGAGTGTTTGTGCAGGGAATGCTGCCAGTATGGAGAGGGAAGCAGGCTCTCTGACCTCCCAGCTGAGTTGCCACAGCCATGCTGGACGGATGGAAGCCCTTCACCCAGCCAGTTTTCTCTCCCATCTTTAACATATGATCAAGTCTTAAGCTGGGTTTTGTCCTCGTTTTAGTGTAAGTTAAAGCTGCTGCTGCTGCCATCAGCCTGAGGGTGTGAGTTACAACCAAGCCTGCATACGAAGCAATGTAGTTAAAACTCAAGGGAAAATGTTAATGCCTTGGTACTGCATGGGTACAGTCTATCCTGCCCCATCCCACCAAACCACTGTGCTGCAGCAGCTGATCCCTGAGGTAGGTGTGCGTAGAACAAGAGCAGCCTGAGGAGAAGGACCTGGGGTGCTGGCTGATGAAGAAGCTTACCATGACCTGGCAATGTGTGCTTGAAGCCAGAAACCATCCATGTCCTGGGCTGCATCAAATCTCCTTACACTGCACCAGCCTGCTCCAGCCTCCTATCCCCTATTCCCAGAGTCCCTGCCCAGGGATTTAATTCCTACAGGAATGCTGCAAGGTTTTTACATGCTTTTCAGCCTTTCTGATCATTTGCAGTGGGCTGCAATGAAGCACTAACGTCCAGGAAGCCACAGCTAAGATCCAGCAGCAGATCCCTAAACTACGTCCAGTATTAACACTGGATCAGCGGGCAACTGGGTGACTGAAATCACCACTGTTGGTCTCTGCAGTTCTGGCTTGGCTTGCTGAGAGCTGCCTCTGTTAGGACCACTGCCTGGCTAATGTGTTACTTGACAGAGGTCAAACCAGCCTTCACAGAGAACAGCACGAATGACAGGACTCCTTATGACCAGACAGCAACTATAACTGGCTTAAATGCCACTTGCTAACGAACCCATCCAGTGGTATTCCTGTACCCAGCACATGGGATCACACGGTCTGGCTATTCCAGGACTGCATCACTTGGTGGCCGCCTCCACCTCCTGGGCCTGATTCATTTCAGTCTCTATAAACCCTTTCACCTTAGAGCCTCATGACTGAGATTGAGAGAGATTAAAGACAGCTTTTGCCACACAAATCACGCTTGCTAGCTAAGGTACCAACCGCAGAATGCAAGGATCAACCATGTTTCCAGACACAAGCCTTGGTACATCCTGCATCCCTGGCCTTCTCCAGCTGATGCTTGGGCATCACCAGGTCATTCCCAAAACTCTATGCTCTTCTGGGACCAGAGATTCGCTAATGCTGGCACAGCTGATGGGAACACTGGCAGGTCCCACAGCACCAGGACATCGCGCCTATGCCGTGTCCCCAGTGCATCCCATGGTATTAGGATACATGGGATATTCTGGCACCAGAGTTACAGCAAAACATGGCTAGAATGAACATCAATGAATTAATCTGGAATACTCCCCAGGATCGCAGACTTAACCTCTGGACAAACAAACCAATCTGTCTGGCTAGAGCCATGTGGAAGATGCTCCCCATTAGCCTTTTTTTCACTTATTTCTGCCAGGATTTATCCAAGTCTCTGTTCCCCATTTTGCGATAGATTAATTTACTCCAGCATTAAACCAAAAGGTGTTATGAGAGGAGCAAATGGAGAACCATACACTGTTTTCATAAAAGATACATCCCAGCACATCAGAGCTCTGATCCAGGCTTTCAATGATAACTCTTTGCAAAGGTTGCTATAAATTCTGGAATTCTATGTTTACTGCATGCACAGCCTCTACCCAGGGCTCCTCTGGTACAAGCTGCTCAAATTCCTCTTAACATGCCACACTGTCCTGCTATAGCAATGCAGAAACACCAGCCCAGACACTCTCAAGACCCACTCAGTGAATGTTGAAGGACCCTGACCTGAACTGCCTCAGTTTGGACCTTAGAATGATTCCCTGTCTCAAACAGTGCTGCCAAACAGCTGCAGATCCTCTTCCAGACTCACTCTGTTGGTTATAAAGTTTATGTAGCTGCATGCTTGGATCTGTGCAGGACAGTACATACACTGTCCCTGGAGACATTCAAGGCCGGGCTCAATGTGTTTCTGAGCAACGTGATCTAGTTCAAGATGTCCTTGCTCACTGCAGATGACCCTTGAAGGTCTCTTCCAACCCAAACTATTCTGTGATTCCATTATTCTTACGTTTTACATGACAAAACTCGATTATCAGAAGTGCATTTAGACGCCATTTTAATCTACAGGCTGGGACAAAATAGCGCCGTTACCCCTCCTTTAAATAAAACATCTGTCTGGTAGCTGGTTGTGATGGTCAGTAACAAGTGCCAACGTGCATGGACTAAAAGAATATATGAAAGGTTCGCAAAAATCACTTGCTGCAGATTAATGGTCACCTGCAACTCTTTGGAAGATGAGCAATACTGCACAAAAAGCCACCAGCACCGCGCAGTGCCGGCGCTCAGATGGGCTTTTTGCTCAGTGCTCCAGCAGTTCCACAAAATAACAGGATCACAGAATGGTCTGGGTTGGGAAGAACCTTAAGAACATCTAGTTCCAACCCCCTGCCACAGGCAGGATGGAGGAAGCAAGGACCAAGCGCTATCTGTAGTGAGTTTTACCTTGAAAAGGACAGGCAGAAATATCCATGGACATCACACAGAGCTCGTCTCCATCTACCATGATTTCTCCAGATGCTTCGCTCTTGCTAAGATGTGAACTCAGAGTTTTTTTCTTGCTTTCTAAAAACTGATTCAGGACAGTGCTTATTTCAGCACTGAAACCTGCAGGTCAGTCCAGAAGGAACAACTCAGCCCTCCATAGGAGCAGACACCCAAACCGCATTGATTAGGATGGGGCTTTGCATACTAATTTCCATTAGAACTGTTCCACCCCCATTGTATCAGACCCGTGAATGGTGGCATTGTCTCAGGGCAGAGCATTCTTCATACCGAGCCCCTGCACATGGGAGCCCTGGTGCTATGTAATAACAAAAACAAAATCTCAGCAGAAGTCCATTAGCATCCAAAGGGCAGGAGCCTGAATGCATCAGAAGGATTCTTTGAAAAGTAAGAGTGAAACGAATGTAATAAAGCGCTACTATTAAGTGATATTCATTGTCCAAATTAAACCATCAGAAGCAGAGACCTTGACTCCACAGATGTGTTTAGCACACCACATGCTGCAGAGCCAGAGAGCAAGGCTATTAAGAATTCTAAGCCCTGGACTTGCCCCAAGTATGGATTACTTGATTTCTTCGTGAGCACTTGATCACATGGAACTATATTTGGATTCCCAGAATAAAACCTCTGATCTTCAGGAGGGTGTACGTGGCTGCGCACCCCACATACATGCAAATCCCCACTCACACCCACCCCATGGAAGATGCACACCACGATCCACGGGAGCTGCTCCATGCCCAGCACAGGCGCAGGTTTAAGACAAGAGGACAGCACAGCACTATACAAAGCAGCTGGAGCTGAAAGCAAGAGATAGAAGGTTTTTCTGGACATGGGGCCACACACCCTTCTTTCTGCAGATGCAGGAACACAGCAGCCCTGGGAAGGGTGAACCCCTCCGGTAGGAAATGCCTGCGTTCCTCCAGAACAGGGCAGAAGCTGGATTGCTTTAGGACGTAGAACACACAGTGCCATTCCTGAGCTACGAGTTGGTTTGCTGGTTCATCATTTACAATTCCAAAACCTCTTACACACTAAGATAAACCTTCATCTATTTGCTGCTGCTGTAGCTTTTCCATGGCCACTGCAGACCAACAGCCTCCAGATGTGTCCATGTAGCAGCCAAGACGACTGAGGACCGACCCTGGGAGCTGTGCTCACAGCTCTGCCGCAGCCAGCCACCCTCTCTGGGACCCCAAACCAGAGGGACAGGATGGAGTTTCCTATGCTCAGGCTGCTCGCTCTCAAATCCACCCCACAAAACTCACCCCCAGGTTCCTAAATGTACTCTGCTCCGTATCTACCACCCAGCTGCCAGCTCCCTTTCCCAGAGGATTCGGTGGTGAATTCCCACACAACATGTACCTGGGGCTCTTCCCCAACTGCTTTGCTGCTTCAACCCTCTTTTTTACCCCTTAGCTCATGCTCATTACTGAGCCCAGGAGTGCTGCAGGGACGAAGCACAGCGCACTCCCATGTACCTGCACAAACACCACCACGAGGAGCAGCAGGCAGGTCAGCAACTCACACTGTAGTAACAGGTCATAATGCACCATCTAGAAGATAAAAACAAGCTCTTTTCTAATTTTACTAAGCCTTTAAGCTCTGGCCTTCAGAGTCAGCCATGGCTGGCAGCCAGCCCCGGCAGCACCCGTCCACAGGCATGCAGCTCAAAGAGCAACTTGGGTGCAAGGCACGCACGCTGTGCTGCTTGCCCTGCAAGCTGAAAGGCTTCTCAAAGATCCTGGTAGCAGGGGCTCAGTGTACCAGGAAACAAGAACAGGAAAGTAACAAACTCCAAGTGAGTAACTCACTGAGAGCAAACACCACAGCCCAACCAAGCCCACAAACTTGACTTCTAGCTTAGAGCATTTTGTCCTCTGGAGAGTATGAGATGGGCTCCAGCTCCTCCAGCCCAAGCCAAGCTTCATGCTAGAAGGTGTCTTCCTGCTTTGTGCTATCCACACACTGCCATCCCTACATCACAACAAAGTAAAGGGCTCACCTGTACGGTTTCCAGTGGTGGCTCACAAGCTCATGCAGGCTGATCAACACCAGCAGCTCCTCGGGAAGCTACTTGCTCTGCGAGAAGCTGAGGTGTGCAGGAGGAGCCAGATGCACTCAAACAGAGCTGTGCTTCGAGAGAGAGGGCAAAGCACAAGCACCGCGTTTAAAAGGCAGCAGATAATGGCCAATCATAGGACAGTTTGGGTTAGAAGGGACCTTCAGAGCTTATCTATCTAGTCCAACCCCCTGCAATCACAGCAGGGACATCTTCAACTAGATCAAGTTGCCCAGAACACATCCAGCCTGGCCTTCCTCCTGTGGCTTCTGTGCACGTTAAACCTGGCCCTGAGACAGCACAACAGTCACTCAAACACCACTTTCAGGTTTTGAATGTCCTTCCTGCAAAAGAAGAGCCTGGCCAAAAAAATGAACAACACCCCCTTGAAACGAACCCGTGGAAATCAGAAGGTTGGGAAGGAGGGAACATGCGACATGAACAGAGTGATTTACTAGCCAAGGCCTCCTGGAAATACGTCTGCATTAGAAAACTGCTTCATCACCGCAGCGCTTCCTGCACCACGCTCCAGCACAGAGCATTTCACTCGGTTTCTTTTCTGTGTCGCTTCAGGGACCCTACATGTGGACATCTCAACACAAAGCCGCTGCGGTGCACGACACACAGCATCTGCATATCAATGTCCCGTCCCCCCCCCCTCGGCCCCTTCAACTCCACAGAGAAAGGCCCTAATCTGGGTTTTGTTCCCGGCCCCATGGCGAGGGAGCCGGGTTACACAACCCCTATTCACCCTCCCCAGCCCTGGGAACATCTTTGTAGCCCTGGACAGGAAAGCTGGGGGAGGAGGAGGAACAGGGATGGGGCTAGAGACACTTTCGGAGGCAGGCTCGGTGCAAGGATGATGTGCTACATCAGCCTCTGAGCTCTCCTCCAAGGGGACCACTATGGACCCTGCATGTGGAAATCCAGCCAGGGAGACCTGCAAACATCCATCCCCAGCTGATTCTTACAAACAAGCCGCTTCTCGAGGGAAGAGAACCAGACATCACAGGAAGAGGTGCACTGAAGCCACAGGGACATTCAGCAATGCTGGGCTGTGCATGGACCAGCTCAGGCAGGGAATGGGGGACACCCTCTGGGGAAGGTCACAGCACTGCCCTGGACATGAACATGTGAGCATCACAGAGCGGGTGAGTGGGCACCACCCTGGGCCAGAGTAAGGGGGGTGCAGCAAGCCCAGTTCACCCTGTAAATGGACAAAGGCATCCTGGATGATGCAAGTGCCTTTGTACACCCCTGAACCAAGTTCCTCCCACAGCCAACGCAGCTTTTATGTTAAAACCAGCCACCCAGGGATGTGCTTCCCACAGCAGCGCTGACACACCCGTCCCATCAGCCAAACATCCTCATTTCAGTGGGGAACAGGAGTGATAAAGGAGGTTTTACTTCTGCACACTATCACTTCCCTTCCCACTGACCAAGTCCAACCTTTGACTGCACCCAGAGAGAGCCCCTGGTACAGAGACTAGGGAAGGGAACGAGCAAATCCATCTTTCCAGGGCTGGTCCTTGCAGAACCACACAGTGCACTGCTATTCACACACAGATGATAGCTCTGAGAAGCCACTTTTTGCACAGCATATAGAACAGGAATATCAGGTAGCTACGTTAGGTGAAGGTTTGCACTGTTTTAGGGTGCAATGACAGCCAAACTGAGTCAAGCCCTAGCCAGGATCCTTTAAAAAAGGAGAAATGAGGGAAAAAAATTATCAGTGGGAGAACAGTGAGCTCCCAGGAAGAAAATGTGTGTTACTGTCTAAGGGACTTACTGTGCACTAGATGGGAAGGAAAACACATCCTCATCTTTTCACAGTTTAAATGGTAGGTTTTGGGTTTAATTATTGCTTTTAAAGGACACCAAAGTCCTGGAAAGAAGATATTTCATACACATTTCATGCACTGACTAAAACCGAAAAGGAGTTTTCACTTATAATGCTCTTAAAATGTAATCTGTAGCCTGTTCATAGTGCAGGCTGTGGGCAACTCGATTGTATTTCATGGCCTCTCCACCATGAATAAAAGCTATTCTGGAGCTGCACCGAACGCAGGAGCCCGGCAGGTAAGAGGATCCCAGCCCTGCCCGTGAGGGCAACCTGATGCCGTTCTCTAAAAGGGGAGAGGAAGGGAAATTACTTTCATTTCTATTAAAGAGCACAGACTCCTACAGGAGATTGGGTCACATCCCCAGGCAACAGGCAGAGGAAACCCTGACACTGCACAAGCTCATGCAAGTGAAGAACCGGGATACTTTAAATGCCTTCGTGGTGAAAAAGCCCAGCCTAGTTTGGGTTGAAGGGACCTTAGAGCTCCTCCAGCTCCAACTCCTGCCACAGGCAGGGACCCCTTCCACTGGAGCAGGTTGCTCCAAGCCCCCGTGTCCAACCTGGCCTTGAGCACTGCCAGGGATGGGGCAGCCACAGCTTCTCTGGGCACCCTGTGCCAGCGCCTCAGCACCCTCACAGGGAAGAGCTTCTGCCTAAGAGCTCATCTCAGTCTCCCCTCGGGCAGGTTCAAGCCATTCCCCTTGTCCTGTCCCTACAGACCCTTCTCCCAAGCCCCCCTCCAGGTTTCTTGTAGCCCCTTTAGGCACTGGAGGGCTGAAGAACGTTCTCAGGCTTAAACACACCAAATAAAGCCTCTGTTCCTGTAAACCCTGATGCCTGATTATCAGTCAAGGCCAGCGTATTTAGCCTAAAATTGGGTAATATTGTTTTGTGGTTGTTAATAGCTGAAGCCGACAATGCCCCGCTCTGAACAGACGCTGCCGAGCAGTTCTCAGCCTTTCATCAGGACAGCGTAGGCGTTGAATTCTGGAGCTAATCACCTTAGCAACGGCTCTAAACATATGTGCAGTGACATCAGCTGATTCCTGAAAGCTGTAAATAGAGGATAATAGCACGAAAAAATTCTGGGTGGGAGCCAAGACCTAAAAACCATACTATTAAAATACTGCCTGTAATTCAATGTATGCAAACTTGTTTGCATCCCTGCTCCCCAAAACCTGTGTAATTACACACCTACCAGCACAACTGGTGATTGTTCCACTGCAGGCTTCTCTCAGATTCAGAGATTTCCCAGAAACCAGGGTTTAACAGAAATTCTGCTTCAAATCTAATTTTAAAAAGCCTGGAGGAAAGAAAATAAAACGCTGGCAAAGAACCCCCACACGGCGCGAGGGAAGGCTCAAGGACACCTGCTCCAACCCAACGGGTAACATAGGAGAGTTATCTGTAAATAAGAAAGTAAACAGTCTGC
This sequence comes from Neopsephotus bourkii, assembly GCF_033783945.1. Classification (NCBI taxonomy): domain Eukaryota; kingdom Metazoa; phylum Chordata; class Aves; order Psittaciformes; family Psittacidae; genus Neopsephotus; species Neopsephotus bourkii. The sequence continues at coordinate 67,686 of NW_026902017.1, forward strand.
TGATGGGCTTTATCACTGACTCATGCAGAAACTGGGAACAGGAACAGGGGCAAACTCTGCTCCAAAGTCACGCTGCCCAGCCTGTGCCCTTGCTGAAGAAGGGTTCCAGCAGGAAGAGCCCATGCTGGTGAGCAGGCAGAGTGAAAGGGGCATATTCTGAGTTGCCTCATGTTGGTACCTCATTAAGACCTTAAACTGTCTGTTTAGGGAGTCCCTCAACCAGCCATCAGTGTAAGACACGAGAACAATATACTTTTTGTTTTCCTCCACTGGTTGTGACCCATATTCCTGAGGTCTGTTGTGCAGGATGTGACCTGGCCGGCTAAAGAAACCTTTGCAGTGCCCTCCATGTCAAGCTGGCATGCTGGGAGGGAGAGAAGGAAAGTGGAGAAATGGGCTTAATAGGATTTTCAAATGTCCAAAAATATCTTTAGCAGGCCCATTTACGCACAGCCTCAGCACTCGCTGAACTTGAAAGCAGAATTTGCTGTGTAAAGAACACAGCTTGCATGCTAAGCGGGCCCGAGGAACACTGCTCCTGCAGCACAAAGCCACCGGCTGCTTTGCCCTCTCCTCTGGGTAAATGAATGGAAGAGAAAGGCCAAGTGCCACCTTCACCAGGGCAAGGAAGGTGCCGGGGGCCTCAGCACTGGTGAAGTCCCTTGGGTGCAGCAGTGGCACGCTCGTCTGCAAAGGGACCAGCAACTCAAGTTCATTCTATTTGTGAAGTGCTCTGCGTTATAAATAAAGTAATACTAAGGCTAGGGAAAGAAAATGCAGACTTGAGAGCAGCCTCTGAAGCAGGATGCAGCACGGAGCCAGGAGAAAGAAATTCCCCCTTCTCTCTCCTGTGTAGGTTGGGGTGTTTTTTTCCTGTGTCAATTAAGAGTTGCAAGGAAATCCAGTGAATTGAGATCAGCAGTGTTAATCGTTATTGCATTTGAATTTAATTAGCATTATTTTTTAACTACAGGTAATTTACCGTGCCTCACCTCAACGTGGAAGTTCTGCGCACGAGAAAACCACCACGCCAAGGATAATCCTGCCGCTTGCTTGATGCCTTTAATTTCTGTAATCCCTGGTTACCAGTTCCAGCAGGACTGCCATGGTTACTCCCTGCTCCTCTGATCAAAGCTCCTGCGCACTGGAGTGGCAGCGCTTCTGCTGAGATGCTAAGAATAGAGAAGCCCCTTTCCTGAGTGCTCGCTCAGGTGGGATGCAGGGAAGGAAGGATGGATTCCTCAGAACCACAGGGGAGAAGGGGATGCTGCAGGAGGACGCTGCCCAGTGCTGGACCTGCTGATGAACATCCCATGAAAGGAGGTGCTGCAGCATCTCCTCCTTGCTGCCCTTCTTCTCCTTGTACAAGCTTAGGCTATCGGCCTGCCCTCCCCAGATCTCTACAAGGTCTGTTTGGCATCTTCACCATCTATCTGGTTTTCCTGGAAGTCTCCCCCTGCAGCCTGTATCACAGTTTGTGAACCTCAGAGCTCTGGGAGTCTGATCTTCACAGAGACCCTGCAGTTCTGGATCGCTGTTTCACCATGAGAACTGCTGTCACACCAGTACAGCCAGCTCCTCCACAAAACTGGCTCCTGTCTGCCTATGGAGTTGATCTGTCACTGTCACCCAAGAAATGGGCCGATTCAGAGGGTCATACTGCAGTGAAGAGACACTCTGAGCAGTACATTGTGTGGGCTGAGCTGGCTTCCTGCAGGGGCCTCACATCTCCAATCAGCCAGCTCTCCAAACTGGAGCTGGCCAAAATCTTCCAGCATTGTGAATGCATTTCCTAAGCACCAGGCCTGGTAGCAGCGAGGCACAGGATGGATGGACCAGCCAACCACAGAGGTGCAGGTGAGACTGCCTGGCAGGACCCATGAACAGTTTATTTTACATGCTACTGCCCTATAAAAGCTTTCCTGTGTCCAGAGTGTTTGGGAATCTAAATCAGCAACACCCCGAAGCTCTGCAGGGATGTACACACCCTACAGCTGGAGAGAACAGGCATCACTTCTCATCTGAAGACTTCTGCAAGGTCCTCTCAGCAGCACATGCAATGCTGAGATGTCGATGCACCCCTGGAAAACACCTTCCTTTGCTACGGCCCTTGCTACCTCCATTAGGTTCCACTGCAGGGTGGCTTGTGGCTCTGCACACACTCAAATGGTAACAAGAAGGCAAAAGAATGGTGGCCTCCCCAGCACAAAAAGGCTGATGCGAGTGTCATCACAGCTAAGAAACACAAGGAAACCACAGGAAAAGCTCTTGCATTCACCCTCTTTTCTTTAGAGGAAAGGGGCCTATGCCTTTAAAAGCAAACGCTCCAACACCCTCTGGAAGCTGGTGCACACGTGCCCGGAGATAAACAACATCACAGCACAGGTAAGCTGTTTATTCATGATTTATCACACCATCTCCCATCTAATTGCATAGCTAAGCGGTCAGTCATTTTAATCCACATAAGCAGCTTACACTTTCTTATGTAGCTCTGCAGCGTTGCTCACTTCCTGATTTGGAAAGGGTAATTCTTTAAGTCTTTCTCTAGAAGGTACAAACCCCACCATTTTCACAGAAACCCTGCACAGACGAGGCGGACACACAGGACACATGTCTCCTGGAAAGGGTCCCCAAACACCTCCTTCACACTCAGTGCCAAGCAATGCAGAGGACTTTCTGTGAGAGATCACAGCAATTTCACATCCTTTGGTATCAGGGTTTGCATCTGGCTGTGAATGACCAAGCGTGTTTCTTATCTTACCTTGAATCATACACTTAGCCAAAATCTGGTCATTATCTTCTTTCAATAAAGGGAAGGGACCCTGCAGCTCCTCCAGCTCCAACCCCAGCCACGGGCAGGGATGCCTTCCACTGGAGCAGCTTGCTCCAAGCCCCTGTGTCCAACCTGGCCTTGAGCACTGCCAGGGATGGGGCATATTTGATTTTTTAGATTAGTTTTTCAAAATCCTTGGAGACCCACACAAATGAGCATGAAAATCTGCACGGGTCCACCAAAAAGCGTGTCCCCATGTGTGCAGAGACCCACCCCGTCTCCAAAGCCTGGAGCTGCCAAAGCACGTTTTAGCTTTCCCACACAACATGTGAATAAACAGGTAACAGAACATATCTGAAGATGAAGGAAACCAGGGTTTGGGTTACATCAACCTCTTTTCAGTGCTGGATAACTACAGTGTTGAAAGTGAAAGCTGCCACATGAGAGACCGGAGCTCTGCACGCTGCTCGCACGCCTTCCGCTCACAGCCACAGCCAACGGGGGATTCCTGGCTTGCAACACCAGAGAACTTTACCCCCAAAAACCACCATGAACTTAGGCCGGTGACCCCAAGCCAAGCTTCAAAACCATTCCAGATACCCAGCCAGATCAAAAGTCCCGAGCTGGAACCGCCTGCCTTTGATACTCTAAACCCTGTTACCGACACCGGGTGAGACCATGGGGCTGAACTCTGCCTGCGAGAATTCTTTAGCTTGATACAAAATTTATTCCACCATATGTAAAATTCATCTGTGTAGTCGCACACCCTTGTAGGCTTGAATGGGGTGAAGGAGTTTTTCGACTCCCAGTGCAATATATTATTTAAGAGCAGTAAAATGACAGTGCTGATAGGGGAGCTGCAGTGATGTAATGGGTAATGCAGTTCCGCTCGCTGCAGGAACCGCGCTGTACATTAGTGCGCTGGCGAGGGTGGTTGCTCCTATCAATTATTTATAGTGTTCTGGCGCGCAGCCTGGAGAGGGTCACATCGCTGAAAGCTAACTTTATCTGCATTGTTCCCAGCCTCCTGCCCAGCTGTCACTCTGTCCCTAATTTAATACACCCAGCGCGATGAGGAAGGATGCAGGAGAGCTGGGTTGGGCCCAACAAAGCCAGAGGAGAAGGCAGGCTCTGACCGTGGGCTGGTGAGGTGTCAGTGATCTCCGTTATGGTGCTGGTTGGGCTGTTTAAAACGTGTGTTTGAGACTCACCTCATTGCTGAGATGGAACCCAAAGGGTTTCAGGGCAAGTGTGCTCAAGAGGAGTGACAGGTGGGACATCCACGGTGCTATGGGATTCTCCATCTCAGTAACTGTGCCACGCAAAGGGCAGGCTGCACTGTGTGTTTTCACAGAATCCCAGACTGGATTGGGTTGGAAGGGACCTTAAAGCTCCTCCAGTTCCAACCCCTGCCACGGGCAGGGACCCCTTCCACTGGAGCAGCTTGCTCCAAGCCCCTGTGTCCAACCTGGCCTTGAGCACTGCCAGGGATGGGGCAGCCACAGCTTCTCTGGGCACCCTGTGCCAGCGCCTCAGCACCCTCACAGGGAAGAGCTTCTGCCTAAGAGCTCATCCCAGTCTCCCCTCGGGCAGGTTCAAGCCATTCCCCTTGGCCTGTCCCTACAGACCCTTGTCCAAAGCTCCTCTGCAGCTCTCCTGGAAGGCAGTGGAAGCTACTCTGAGGTCTCCACGCAGCCTTCTCTGTGCAATACAGCAAGAGCTATTCAACAATGTATGTAAATATGGGGGGGGGGGGGGGAGAAAGCACGTGTCAGCTCTCCAGAAAATGTATTAAAAATTAAAATAAATAAATATACATAAAAGGAAAACTATCACCATTTTTTGTTCCAGCTATAAACTGGAAATGCACAGCCAAGGGCTGATTCTGCTCTATTTTCCCACCAAGGGACTCCCCAGGCCTTTCTCCCTACAACTCACCAGCAAACCTCTTCCACTGTTCACCCCAAAATCAAACCAACCATGGCCACTTTTCAGACCTTTGAAACATGCTCTTAAGCACACTGTTCATTTGGCCCCATATCTGTATAAAAGCTATTACATTTTTATCTTTAGCTGCTTCAGGGTTTTTGTTACTGCAAGAGATGCTTCCACAGGGAATCGCTCTAGCAAATATCAGGTACAGGAAGATGAGCTGCTGCTTCTGCAGCTCCCACACCCGGTCCTTTGCCACTGACCAACGGGATTTACATATCCTATATGCTGCACCAAATACCTCTCCCATGCCTCAAACTAATGTCAAATCCTGCTTCAATAAGAAGGCATTTTTCAAGCCTTGTGAAGCCAGGAAAATAACCTGTTTTTTTCTGCAACTGGGACTGGATGCCCTGTTTCAAGCAACAAGCACCACCCAGGCTTGGTTCAGAGATACAAAACAATTCCAGCGATGAGGACTGAAAACAGCACACGGCACCATCATGAAAAGCACAACATCTGCACCAAAGGGAAGTTGCTGGAAAGGAACACACAGGCCCAGAGGAAGCAGGCTTGTTCTGCAGCACAAACCGGGGTCCAGGAGAGGTTCCTGCTGCAGCACCATTGGGACCGGCACCTTCAGCAGCACCCAGAACATCAGGAACAGAGAGGGGGCAGCACAGACTCCACCCAGAGGCTCGGGTAAGGCAAAGGCGACTGCTAAATCCATGTGCATTCGCATGGTTCAGCCCAGCACAAGACAGAAAACCGTAACTAACCTTCTCACTGCAAAAACCAGCATTTTCGGTACCATAAAAACCTGCCCAAAATGCCAAAAGGGGGGACCGGGTCAGCCATGGAAGGAACAAGCCAGTGCCAGAGCCAGCATCACCAATGAAAACCAGATTTTGACCAGGAGCTGAGCATGGAACATGCAGACCACGCTCTGCTGTCACTGAACTGGAGTCTTTGGGGCCTCTACATCCTATCTGAATCCAGGATTATTTCCATGGCAACTATCTGGAGAACTTATTAAGTAAAAAAACCCAAGAACAGTTTGAACACACAGAACCTACATTCATAACGTGCTGACTAAATTAGCGGCACTAAGGTTTTCAGTAATCAAAATAAATCAAGTTCTTGCAATTCAAATCTTCTCTTTGTCCCAGCTAAGAAGAAAAACCTGATAGTAACATCAGTGTGGCAGGAGGAGGAGGAATTACAGGTTTTCTAAGACCTATACAAGCCCTATATAAGCCAAGTCTTATCCAATTTGAGTGGTTCAGGAGACATTATTTTAGTATCTGACAGTTCAAGGGCTGTTAAATAAGTCTGAGTTTCCACGAGATGATAAAACTTCAGTGCAAGGCAGCTACGAAAGAACCAAAAAGATAACAATCATGTGGCACAGAACGGGTATCTAGTAGAAAACTCCATTGAATCACCTCAAATTTGTGTCTAAAAAAAAGCATAATCTGCAACTCTGCCCTGCCAAGCTGTGTGTAGTGCTGGGTATCGCTAGCCTGCCCAAAGCATCCTTGGACCAACGCTGTCCCATATGCACTGGGTGATGCAACACATGCAGCAATTGCCTGCTCCTGCCTGATCGCAACCCGGCTCCTAGTGTGTAATCATCTTCCTCACTTCACTCAAGCATTGCCTGGAACAGGACAGGAAAATTCAGTGGTCCTTTACCATATCTGTGCTGAGGCGCTGGCACAGGGTGCCCAGAGAAGCTGTGGCTGCCCCATCCCTGGCAGTGTTCAAGGCCAGGTTGGACACAGGGGCTTGGAGCAAGCTGCTCCAGTGGAAGGGGTCCCTGCCTGTGGCAGGGGGCTGGAACTGGATGAGTTTTAAGTTCCCTTCCAACACAAACCAGTCTGGGATTCTTTGATTCTATATTTAGCTTGAAAGATTCATGAGTATGGAATATTTGCTTGGAGAAAGGACAATCTGCTTACTGGAGCTAATTTCAAATAGATTAAAAAATAGCAGAATCTGATATTAAAACACTGAAAACAATTAATCTTTCTTGATTCAATTATTCTGCAACTAAATTCCCGTTTTCTTCCAGGATCTCTCTGCAAAACAGCAGAGGAGGCACAACAGATGACCAGGGAATGGACATGACCGAAGGAATATGGTTGTCCCCCCAGCAAGGAGCACACCCCCCCGTTCCACAGCCACTGGAAGGTGGCAAGGAGAGGGGACAGGGACACGCCATACATCAGGCTGGGACAGCACCAACAAGGGTGTAGGACCCGGTCACAGGCTTTCTGCATTCCCTTATCAAACTCACAGCCCTGAAGTAACGTAGTAGCTGCCTCGGTACTGAGGCTTGGCTGGGCACTGCAACAGCAACCATGGTTCCTCCTAAGCATGGGGGTGATGAGGACATCACAAAGTTTTGGCAGAATGCGAAGAAAGTGCTGCCCAAAAAATTTCGTAACAGCAAATTCAAAGTGAGAAATAAGTCTTAACAGGAACAATTTTGAAAGTGCTGTTAAAGAAGTGGTTAAATGAACCGTTGGCTCCATCGTTAAGTTCAGCTCGGGATATTATAGGCATTATCGATTTACCTTACATCAACCTGGAAATTCATTTCCAGTGGTTTCTAATGGAACCTGGATTTTCTCAGGCCTAATATGCCTCGTGAGGTTGAGCCTCCTGCAAGGAAATACAATACCACAGGATTAAAATGGCAGCTGTCAGACAGACAACAGCCCCATTCATTTAATGAAGATAGCCCAACGGTGATAGGGATTTCTAAAGGCTACTCCAAAAGGCTGTTCTGCAATTAAATAGAGTGGTAAGACCATCGTGGTGAGCATGGCCTTATGAGTACCTATAGATAATGGTGTGCACCTGCGACTCGGGATTTACAGAAACCAAAGAGAGGTTATTTAAAGTTTATTTCTGCAATATCAGCTTGCAGGCACTATCAATAGGCCTTTGAGAGGCAATGCTGATTAGTGATTGGAGCGGAGAGGGGCAGTTTTGGACCCCAGCTCCATTGCCTGCTCAGCCACGAACATACAAAGCATTTTGGCAAATGAGTTTTTCAGCAGCCGCAGCTGTACGGCGAGCAGAGCAACACTCCGGGTTCTATTCTTAGCCAAGCAGGGACGGGGACAGCAGAGCAGATGCACAACCAGTAAACAACTCTTCCCTATAAGCAAACCCGTTTTAAAGGAGTAAATTCCCTCTCGAACAGATGAAGATCCCTGTGAGGGTGCACGAGCATAGACCACGTCTGCAGGCACTGAAGAGCACCTCAGAAAACGAGGTTTTGTGGCCACCTGAGCACAGGAACGGGCGACCTCATAAGCAACCAGACTCCACAGCCTTCCTCCCCATCACACACAGAGCTGGAGCGGCCCGAGTCCCAAGCACCATCCCGCCTGCCTCCGGAGCAGGACCGTTCCCCGCTCCCAAGTATCACACACTGAGGAATGCGGGATGGACGCAGGGAGCAGGGGAATGAGGTTTTGACCAGGGCAACAAACCATCAACCCTCCATCTCTGCTTCGACAGCAAGAGCTTCACCACGCTGGGAAACACCGTCTCCCCAATAAAATGCCCTGTAGCAGGCTCAGCCTACTGAAATACTAGTCTGGTTTTCAGCCAGTAAAAAGAGTATTATTCCCTTATGGACCTGCAGGGAAAAGATTTCTCTCAAGCCTCAGAGAAAAAAGACTCCTTGAATACAAAACCAAGCAGGGAATTGGGTAGCCTGAAAGGAGTCTTCCAGAAAGGTGTAAGCATAGAAAAGAGAAGCTCAGAGCAGGAAGGAAATTGTAACATTAGCTACAGACTTTGAACGCACATGCAGATCTGCATCACCAAACACCAACAGTGAGCAAAATACTCTGTGCCAAAGAACATACCACACTTGATCCTCAGCTATTTCCAAACTTCATCTGCAAATGCATCCTGTCTCAAGACAAATGAAAATCCAGACATGACAGATACATGGCAATTAACCACAACCCTTCTGGTTTGTAGTGCCTCACGAGCAGACGAGCAGTGCCCTCAGCCCCAGGACATCCTGCGGAAGCAACCGGCCGCTTGCAGAAATCACCCAGAACTACGTTCTGCCCCTTCTCCAGCTCTGTCCGTCTTACCCCGCAGCTCCAGGAGCTCCTGCCTCTGCCGTTGCCCCTTCCCTTCTCTTCCCATTCTCCTCCCGCTCCTTCCCTTGAAGTCACCAGTCCCACTGCCCTCCCTCCTGGCAGCGGTGCCAGATGTCAGCCTGACCCGCAGCCGTCAGTTCGGGTCAGTTATCAGGGTTATGGTGCAAGGGGAGCCATGGGCTCCAGAACTGCTGGCAAATAGAGCCCCAGGCTATTTCTCCTGGTAGCAAACTGCCCACAGCAGAGCTGCAAGTCTGAAAGACTGCTCATGCACACCGCAATGAAAGCCTAAGGCACCGAGAGCTGAGTAAGGTGACCCTTGACTATGCTAAGCATCAGTCATTCGTAGAAGTGTCACTTACTGCACGAGGGGGATGGATGACTTGAATGCCTCCTGCAAGAATAACTGCACACTGAAGGCAAGGGCTAAAGTTTCTGGAGATGGGATGCTGCTGTTTGCTGGGAAGGCGATGCTGCAGCGCTCCAAGGAGATCTACTCAAAGACCCTGAGCTGCTGCAAAGAGGTATCAGAGGCACTCATTGGGGAACATCATGTGTATTTAAACCAAAACCAGACCTGTATTCTTGACCAAAGTCCACTTCTTGAAGGATGTGCCCTGATGAAGGAACAGCTCCGAGGCAATGGTATGCAGTTTGCTGGAAGGAGAGAGGAAAGCTTCAAGCCTGACATAAACCAGGGCTCAGATTCCTCTATCATCCCGAGACTGCACCACAGATAAGGCTGCGTCAACTTTTCCATTTGAGCACTCTCCCCTCGAAGGTTTATAGTCAGAGTGAAGATGTTTTGGCCAGGTGGAAACTTAACATACAGGCTCCCAAAGCAGGGAGCTGCCCAAGTACATAAAACATCACAGGGTCACCCATCCAGACTTGGTTTCCCCCCATTGGAAAAGAGAAAAGCTCATTTTCCTCCCTACTGAATTCTCCAGATTCCTCTATGGCAGATAAGCAATACCCCTCATAGGGGCTGGGGCTGCTCATCTACAGTCCAGAGCCCCCACAGGGGCTGGGGCTGCTCGTCTACAGTCCAGTGCCCTCACATGAGCTGGGGCTCCTCATCTACAGTCCAGATCTGTACAAAGTGCCCCACAGCACCAAACAACCCAAGGGACTGAAACACAAACAGATTAAACATTAACCCGGGAGCTAAGCACAGGGCATTGCGACCTCAGCGCTGCAATCCTGCCTCAGCCCAGTGCTGCTGGCCATGCCCCAACCTCTCCCACTGTGCTGTGCTTTTGGAGAGGCAAATCTATGAAGATGGTCCATGGAAAGCAGTCCCTGCTCCTGCTGGGGTGCAGCACCCAGCACCCAACCCCACGCACTGGGGACACGCAGGGTGATGGTGAAGTATCTGGGTACCAACGAGCAGCACAGTGTGTCCCCCTTTGCTTCACTGCAGTTATCCCTGAAGACAGAAGTATTTGTGCTTGTTTTTCTGCTGCTGCTGAGCAGCTATGAAATATCTCCCACTACAGAGGGCCGGAATAAATCCCAGCTCCTGAAGCAGCATCTGAAATCAGCTTCTCTCCAATCTCCATCGCAACTTCAAACCTTTAATTTACTCCAATGTTTGTGTTTGTTTACCGGCCACAGAGGAGCTTCTGAGCACTGGTGGTTTATCACATTCACCCAACAGATACATTCTGGGGAGCCTCTTGGGCTGGCCATAACTTGTCACAAATTGCTGGTCACAAACTTTTCCTCCCTGTCCCCATGATGGCAGGCACACACAGTGCCTCCAGCAGCCTTTTGGGATCGCCTGAAAGGAGCCTGGCTTTCTCCTTTCCAAAGTTCAAATAGAAAAGGAAACAGAAAGGAGGAAAACAGCCTGATTTTCTTCTCCTTCCCCTGTTAAACCTTGGGAGTGCTGGCCTGAACTGCAGCATTCCTTGCTGAGGGAAGCACCCCAGCAGGCTCTATGAAAGGGTGAAGGCCATGTGGAACCCAGAACACTTTCCCCCAGTACCTTCCATGAAGTTAGGATTCACTGGTGTACGTCAGTGAAGCAACTTTGCTCTTTCTAGAGGAAAGGAACAGATTGCAGGAGAAAACTCTATCCTAATTGCTGCCAAATTCCACAGATTTAGTTATTAGTAGGCAATTAGGAACCTTTATTAACACTTCCTACTATGTTAAGCTCCATTTGCACCGCATCCCTGCGCCAGCCTGGACGTTTCCGATGGAGCGGCACCCTGGCTCCAATGCACATGTGGCATCACGTACCAGAAACTGTGTCCTTCTGCATACTGCCTCCCAGGCCCCTTCCCTGCAGATGTATTTAATGTGGTTGTCTTATAAAATAAATCTCAATGGAAAAAAAACCAACCAGAGATTAAAAACAAGGGAGTAGGGGGAGGTAAATAAAAAGCACGGCTGCACAAAGGGAAAAACAGTTTTGCTCTTGTTTTTTAACTCACAATCAACATCTGAGCTATTCAGGAAACTGGTGCACTGCCCTCCAACCAACTTCAATTAGGGAATTCAAAAGCAGTCAGACAAAAGAATGCCTGGGAGTTACTGCACCGCACAGAGATATTTTTAGCAAGAGCTGGGAGGCTGTTTGTGGGACACTGCTTTGCTTCCACTGCATTTCAGCTTTTGTATTTACATTCACAGGACAGTAAGATTTACTAGGTCAGAGGGAGAAAGAGAGGAGAAACCACATAAATGATGCAAATCATTTTGCTTTCTGATACTCTCGGGAGGCATCTGAGCAGAAGCTGATGGAGACCAGAGTGAAACACAACATTCACCTCCATCTGCTTCGGAAAACCATCTTTCAGCTGAAACCTCAAGTCACTCCCTTCTGAAGGGGTGATGTAAAAGAGCACACACAGCCCCGGGAAGGTCTGGGTGCCCTCTGCTCAGCATAGAGCAAGCTGCCTTAACCCACAGCAGAGCTGCAGCCAGATCCGGCCACTGACCTCTCCCCACCCCTCTGGTCACCAGATGGCTTCACAAGTGGCACGGCAGAGACGCTGCCACATGAAGACACCCATCCATCCCAAGCCCACGGCCACAGATGCTGTTTGGCTCCTCAGTCCTTGCACGACCCACCCCCAGCGCTTCTGCTTCTGAGAAGCCATTTCCTTACAACGAGAGGCTGCAGCCGTGGGGCTCGGGAAGAGCGGGGCCTGCAGGGAGCTGATGCCCAAAGGCAGGGCTGGTGCTGGGGTGGCAGCGGGCACCCACCGCCTGCGCCATCGCAGCGCTCCTCCAGCGCAGCCCCCTCTTCCGCTCCCTCCCACCACTGCGGCAGCGCAGATGGCAGCAGTGTGACCTCGCTGTTCCTGCCTCCTTGTTTTGATCCTGCAGTCTTGATTGTTCAGGCTAATCCCACACTCCCAGCCTTGGCTGCCAGCCAGGACTGTTATTAATGGCACAAAAGCTTCTCATTCCAGCTACTTCTACATCCGCTAATGCTGTTGTTCCCTTCTCTCGCTCCCCCTCTCACCACATTACAAACTGGAGCTGGAATATATTTTACAAGGGGCGGGGGGGCACACACCTTTCTCTGATCATCCTTGCACGCCGAAGGCTCCACCAGAACCATTCAGGAAAGGGTCGTCTGCTCCAGCAATAATTAGCAATGCCAAAGCAGTAAGACCACCCCACTCATCCAGCAACCGGCTCCAAAGCAATAAACAGCACACGGATGTGGGGAGTTTCCAGCAATCCCTGAAGGAAACACAGGATCCCAGGCAGAAGGAAGCACAGCTGCCCTGAGAGCCCCAGGGATGGGCTCTGCTGCCCAGGGCAGGAGGAACACCGATGCTGACCAGGGGGACAGGGGCATGGCACCCATCTGCTTTCCTGCCCCTGCTCTATGGAACTGCATTTAAACAACTGTGAAGCCCTCATTAAAAGCATACCCTGAAAGGCTTCAAACTGTTGGCAGTTTAGCCCCTCACACACAAGTCTTTCATGGCAGGTCTTCTCTCCCTCTGCAAGGAACCCAAACTCCGCTGTTCAAGGCCGAAGAGCTGTACTTGGGTACATGCCCTGTGTCTGGTGAAGCCCACCACACCAAGTGCTTGCCCTTCCCCATCCTCCCTTGGCTTTAAACTCCCTCCCAGCGAGAGGTCTGCAGAGCAGAAGCCCTGTGGGGCGATGCTCCACTGGCCTCACCAACCAGGGGGCTGCTGGCACAGTACCGGCCGTGGTGCAGGTCTCACATCAGCTTGACCCGTTCGGACCCAGCGCTGGTTTGGAAGGGGATGGGATGAGGATATTCGTATCAGTGCTTTCTGATCCACCAGGGACCAGCCAGCCGTGCCCACCATGCACAAACCAGCCCCTGGGGCACAGCTCACAGCGGCTGCAGCTGCGACTGATCGCCCATAAAGTCTGGTCCTGAGTCAGCTGAGCAGAGCAGGGCCTCAGCACACACTGGAGGCCCCCGGGCTGACTCTTAATGAGGTTTAGAGCTGCTCTGAACTGCAAACCCAGCAAGAGGCAGTGTCCTGGGACCCCCTGCCAGGAGAGGAACCCCCCGATCCCGTGCTGGGGATGTGCTGCATGCAGAGCATCACGTTGGAGCTGTGTCTGAGGAAACCTGCCTGGTTTTCAGCCCCAGCCGTCGCCCTGGTGAGATGATTCACCATCCTGCCCTCAATACTTGTCAAAACGCGGGGAAGGAGAAAAGCAGCTACGGGCAAGTTTCTTCTGATGAGGAAGGTCAGTACATTTTTAATAAAGGGCTCTTTAAAGATAATCTCATTTCAGTATTTACACATGTTAAAAAGGTTACAGGGACCCAGGCATAATGAAGTCAAAGCAGAGGACAAGAAAAGCATGGCTGGGATACCACAGTGTATCTCTATTGCTGTTGGAGGGTTGGAGCAGCAGAGGAGGGGGTTCAGGCACTGGGAACCACAGCCTACTGCTCACTCACGAGACATTAGTAGCAGCATCTCTTTCCTTAGTTCCAACAGCTCGGTCTCTTTTCCCTTAAACCCAATGGCATGTGTTTCCCTGCCTGCTGCTCCACTGGCACGCTCAGCCCAAGAGGCTGGTGTAAGCCCCTTGCTCTCCCCATCCGACACAAACATTGCAGCAGTAGCTCCTGCTTTAGGTGTAGCCCATGTTTACCAGCGCACAGGCCTGATTTAAACTGCTGAAGACACCTCCAGCCTTTCACTATAGCAACCCTAGCAGATCTTCCCACTTCGGGAGCAGCTTCGCAGCGGAGCTCTGTATCGGTAGAGGTTAAAACTGACACAAGAACTTAAATACAAGCCAGCAGCTCCCGGTGTCAGCAGGGGTGCTTCATAAAAGCCCTGCTCCAAAGGCAGGGCTCCAGTGTGGCTCCCCATGTGCCACGATTAACCCTCAGGATGGAAAGTTCTCCTGACATGCTCAGCTCCCAGGAGCTGCTCTCATTCTCCTCGGCTCTGCAAGCACTGGGTTTCTGTGACACGCACCACACACCATTTACTTCAGGACAATTGAGGGTGATGGTTTGGGGATGGAGGGTACACACCAACTAAGCGTACAGTACATGAGGGCACCAGGAACAGAACGTTTGTGTCAGTCTTGGAATTACTCCTCTACTGTGCTTGGGAAAGATCTGGCGCCCGTTCCAAGTCGCTGCGCTTCGGTGCAGACGGTGCAAGAGGCAAAAAAAAAAGGATCTTTATTTAAAACTACTTAATAGTCGCAAGATCAAGCAGAACAAATGGGAAAGCATGTTCTGAGCGAAATGTTACTTCTAGAGCTCAAATGGCACTTAAGTCCACAGCAAAGAACGTTCAGCTGAGGTTGCAGAGAGCCAGGAGAAGGAAGCAGGGAAACCAGCCTGGATTACTGGATGCTGGGCAGGTACAGCAAAGCCCTGTGGAACCGCAGGTATTTAGCACAGCTGCACCAGTAACACATACACTGGAGTGGCCTCGTGAAGCAACTGGGTGTTAAGAAGTAATTAGAGCAGCAGGCAAGAGAGTCACAGACATCACGAAGTGCAGAAAGACCAACAAAAATAGTTCAAATTAACAAAACCGCTTCTAAAGCCAAAAGGCCTCGGTGCAGCCATCTCAGCAAACAGCCCCACAGGCACAGACGGAACTTCCCAGAGTTCATCCCTGCACTTTCTGCACATACAGACCAGCAGCTACAGCAGATATTTAAAAAGCAAGGCAGTATTTAAAGCAGAGCCTAATATCCTAATATTGAAAGGATGCAAGGTCTGCTGCAGCCCTGTGATAGGCTGTTCTCATGCTAGCAACCTGCCTAAGAAACCCAGTGCTTTCAGTCCCATTTCTTTAGTTTCATCTTCCAGCCAGCAGGGACCTTCCTCTATTTCAACACAGCCTGGAACAAAGCGAGCGGGATGGGTGTCAGACAAGGTCGGCCCGAATCCGGAGGGCAGCAGATGTTTAGAAGGCGACTGCGCTCCCAGCACCCTGCCCAGGCTCTGGCAGTCATTAACGGACGGGCTTCCAACCCACCAGATGCTCTCAACTTTCTCCTTGCTAAGCTAAATAGCTTGTGTTTCCAAGTCCTAGCACATGAAATGAGTCTTCTGAGCCCCATTCAGCCAACCATCCTCTTCTCTTTTCTTAAGTGAACGCTATGTTAATCTCATTAGCTATGCTATAGCAAAGCCGGTCTGTGAGTTGGTCCCACCTACTACCCAAATAATCTTCAGCAGCTCCCATAGCACAGGGAGTGCTCTAACCCCAGGGGTACTCGGGAATAAGAAACAGTACTGCGTTTAGGATAAACCCAACCTTGTGGTGACAGGCCAATGGAAACAGCAGCAATGCAGAGCATCCCTTCTACCCTGTCCCAATGGTGAGCAGTACCTGTTGCTGGCCTTACCCAGCCTTTAGCTCCAGCACACCCACACCTCAAGTATGTCCCTGCACCACACCTACACCTACTCAAAGACATACAGCCCAGCCTCAGCACCTCCAGCCCCACACGAGTCTCCCCTGCACATCAGCAGCAGCAGGCAACGGCTGATGGATGCTTCTGCTGAGCTCTCCCATTTCTGTACACTAACAACAAAATACAGAGGGTTTCATGTGTGGATGGACATCATTTGAAGAGTATGGCCTTGACCCTTGCTCATGGCATCACCAGTGCTTAGGACATCCCTTGGAGAGAACCCAAACTAGAAATCCCAAGCAGTGCAGTCCTTTGTTCAGACCCACCTCACGTTCATGATCAGGAACAACAGAAGCACATTCTGTGACCCCAAGCAAGTTCACGTGGGAAAGCACTGTGTTTAAAAGACAAAGCGTCACCTGACAGCAACACACCTACATGGAACACTCAGGCCTGCACCTGGGGAAACAATTTAATCACCAGTTTCTGCTTCCCCATGGGAGCCAAAGCACCTCCTATGTCCAAAGCACCGGGTCGCCTCTTCTCCAAGAAGTCATTTCTAACCTGGCACATGAGGAGATGAAGAGATGCCTTGGCACCAGCTGCAGCAGGAACTTGGGGACAAGGTAGGTGAGGATGGTGAAGGTGGCAAAGCCCTCCCTAAGGGCAGAAGCACTGATACCTGCACAACACAGCCTCTTCTGAAGAGAGGCAGCGGCATCAGGGAAGGCACAGAGGCCCAGAGGGATATCCTGATGGGTGGGTAACAAGGAGCCTCACAGTGAAGGTCTCCCCAAATGAGCCAGAGTCCCACAGGAAGAAGCACCTTCACTGATGTCCATATCACTGGCATTAATTCCTGGGAGCTTATCTGGTAGACTGGAGCTGACAAAACAGCCTGGGCAAGAACAAGTGAGATTCCTGCTTCCTGGTATGTATGATCGAAGGGCACAAACACAGCAGAGGGAAAATCCACATGCTGCCCTTCACAAGGAGCACGGACCAGATGGGTCTCTAAATGGGATTAAGAGGAAGACAGCTCTACTGCATCCAGCCCTCTCCTCCAGGGCTGGAAACTCACCCTTCTGGCAGCCAGGTCTCCACAACAGGGAGCCAGCCTTTTGCTTTTACCCTCTCTGTTCTTCAAGCCACTCTGTCCCTGGTGTTTACCTCACAGGCATGCCATCTCCCCCAGTTCACAATTCCTCCTTCTCTGGAAAGGCTTTGAGATGCACATTATACAAGATACACAGAAATAAATTGGTTTTAATCCTCCAGATTCTAGTGCTCCCAAACAAGGATCTTAAAGAGCTTTGCAAACAATGGATTAAGCTTTAAGACTCGCTGAGAGGTCAGAAAGTGCCTCTCTCTCAGAAGCAGAGGAAGGTGAGCAAGGCTGAAGGCCCTGTAATGCAACTTTATCATCACTGCAGGAGTGACTTGTTTGTATAGGCACAAACACAAGTGAGCCTACCACCAATCCATCACTGCTCTAGTGACACCTTTGCCATTTTGCTCCAGACTCTGAAGCAGTTTCAATCCCACCATAAGCTTTCCAATGCCAAATTCTTGTTTTCTTTCCCACCTTAAAGCACCAGGGTTAGGGTTATTCTAACCACCAGGGTTATGGCAGCACCACCAGGTCCTGAAGCTGTGGACGGACACGAGGCTTCTCTTGGAGCACTAGTAAGGTTTGGTGTCAACGTGGCTTTCCTCCACAGGCACACAGGAAGCTTTCTCAGCGTGTATTTGCAGCAGCTCACCGGATGCAGCCCTACAGAGAAAGGCACCTTCTTGGTTAGCTCCTCAGTGTTACGATGACTTTGGGTCACTGCCTACAACCCATATTAACGTGACGTCACGTATTCTTAGTGCAGCCCAGTCTGTAAAGCCCTTATTTTTCTTCCCAACTATATTTTGCATACATCTTGTAAACAAGCTTTACATCCTTTTGATCAGCGCTCTGCAAGGAGCCCGGGGAGGGGGAGGAGACTTCCTGTTCCACTATTGCAATCGCTCTCAGCAACGTGCTGTGCTCAGCTCTTGCCGCCCCGTGAGCAGTGATGAAATGTTCTATTTTGGTGGCTTTTTCTTCATCTCTGTAGCAAGCGGGCTGCGCTCTAGTCCAGCACCGCTGCTGAGCTGAATGTGGGTTTTGACATTCATTTTAAAGCAGCAGAGCAATTTGTTGCAGCATCTCCTTTAGAGGCCATAATGGCCAACTGAGAACCCGGTTCTCTAGCCAAAATGCCTTCACACTACCTGGCTTCTCTGTTTCCTTGCCAGCTGCCTGAAAGCAGGCATTTTTGCTGAAGAACTTGTTTACAGAGAACCCAGGCTCCTGTACACAGTGGAGCACAACCACCGTGTTTTCTTGCTATTGCTTATCAGCTGCAGATAAGTCCAGTTTCTGCTTGCCCACAGGCAAGCAGCCAAACACTGACACCTCCCCATACTTCGTGGTGACTTCATACGCCTCAGCCCTCTCTTCTCCTATGCCTGTGGCCTTTGGGAGGTACAGCCTGACCGGACCATGCAGAGACAGGGTGCTGATAAGAAATACCCTGTTCTTGTTCCAGAGACACAACATCAGCTGGAGCTGCAGCAGGCTGTTATCACCCAAGCTCCCCCTGACTCTGGTGGGTGCTGGAGGCCTCCAGAAGCATAAATAGTTAAAGGCAATCTCTGGTGCTCTCTTGTGACTCCAGCTCACCACTTCCACGTCCTCCCTTTGCCAGCTCATGTGAGGAGCTTATAAAATCAGCACGCTGTAGGCAGCAACGCAGGAATGTTATGGAGTCAGTTACTAATACAGTGTTTTGCATATTGTGTTTCAAACACTACATGCTCCTACATGTTCAGTGTCAACAAGGGGAAAAAATTGTCAGACCAAAATGAAATCTTCCTAAAGTGAGTTATTCGCTATCCAGCAGGGTA
This sequence comes from Neopsephotus bourkii, assembly GCF_033783945.1. Lineage (NCBI taxonomy): Eukaryota > Metazoa > Chordata > Aves > Psittaciformes > Psittacidae > Neopsephotus > Neopsephotus bourkii. Next base: position 86,313 of record NW_026902017.1, read on the forward strand.
CCAGGTGCACTGCGAGGTCCCCGCAGGGATGTTCCAGCATTCGTTCCAACCCCTTCCTTTAGAGAACAATCTCAGTTCATTTCCTAGTGATTCTCCTGCTCTGCCTGCAGTCAGTGTGCCTCCCAGCTCTGCCCACTACGGTCCAGCACAGGCTTCCACACAGTCTGCCACTAACATAGGTATCACTGGAACAGAAACACCCTGTGCTCACCAACGAGGTGAGCCTTGAGGACATGGCAGGTTTAGGATACAAAACAGGGAGGGAAAATACATGCAACACACACTCTTCTGGGTGAAACCCCTTCAAAGTTCAAAGGAAAGCCTTTTGTTTCCAACAAACATAACATATTAGATGAAGCTGTGGGTGTGCTACTCTTACAGATGCTCTATGTGAACCGAAATCTGATTAAATCATTACAGAAACATTCCACCGTCTCCCAAAATAAGCATCTCTGTGTGCCTCTGCCTGGCTGGATCATGAAAAAAGCCCTGCATAGTGGAGCTCAGTTTCCATTTCCTCACACACTCCTACCAGGGCTGAGCTTACAGGCAAACGCACCGACCTTTCCTCAAAGAAATCAGTGTTTGCTGTTCCTTATAAATTTGCAGGATTTTGGCTGGCTTCCACTTCACCCACTTTTGAATACGACGCTCCCCACCCCCACACAACTGTTCCCTTCTGAGGGATGACAGGCTACCCGAAAAAACAGAGGAGCGCTCCAGCATCCTGCCTGGATGGCACCGCTCCGGCAGCAAAGCAGCACCGGGAATGCTGGACCAACCTGTTGCCGGAGCACCTCGCTGTGGTTCAGTGCACCCATTCTTCCCGGCCTCCCTTCAAAATGACATCCTTCCAGCACTCCCTGTGCTCCCAGTTTTCAAACAATCATTTGAGGCACATTTTAACTCTTTTATTATTTTCCTACGAAAAACATCGGACCCGGGATCCCTTGTGAATGGCCCCCATGGTTACCAGAAGGATCACGGCCGCAACCTTGCTCTGCTTTTCCACCACTGCTGATGCGGTACACAAAGAATGAGATTTTTCAATTTGTTTTGTCCACGAGCCAAAAAATTCCTGTTAATGGGCTGAATATGGTGCTGTGCTAGGCTCCCAGCGCTCCCGCTCAACTCCCGCTCACAACAGGCACTACCTACAACGCAGAGCTGGCCTCCTTTCGCAGGAAAATAAGGCCAAACCAGCTAGAAAGCATGTTTGGAATCTGGAGATTAATTCCATGTAAACTAATGCATTCAAACCTCTTTGTACAGCCTCAGAAAGGGCTGTCTGAGAAGTAGGGCAGCGCATACCCACGCCGTACGATGGGGAGAGCTGCCTCCATTTTGGAACTCGTTCCTAAAGCTCACCACTGTGAACGCTGCGGCCACCCGCCCGTGCCATGGACCATCACCGCAGCCCATCGCAGGCGCTGCCCACTGCTCACAGGCAGGGAGCACGGGGCCAGGGGTAGCCCGCAGGGAGACAAAGAGGGGCCAAGAGGGCAGGGCAGCGGGTCAGGAGGCGGGAGGGCTCCCACGGGAGCCTCTGCCCTGGACCCGCAGCTTTTGTTCACTGGAAAATGCCGGGAGCAACAAAGCGCTGTGAGGCCACCGGGGGACCCACACTGCTGCCTGCTCCTGCCCGTGCCACAGCACTGCCCTCGCCAGTGGCTCCCGCTCCTCTTCACCGCCTCGCTTTCTCTCTCTGGGAGATGAATTATTCAGAATGAAACCATTTTGAACTCTGTTGGGATGCTGAGCAAGGCTAAGATGGGTGGTGCTGCAGAGGAAGCTGTCAGGGGCAGGACCAGGCCTTCCTCACACAGGAGGTTGCAAGTGCCATTACAGCCGACCCCACCTCGAACCCAATGCCACACAACACAGAAATAACTGAAGTGAAGCTCTAGGAGTTCCCATCACACCCAGAGACACCACCTGAGTGCAAGGCCTAGGAACTGCTATGCCAGTCCCATTCATGGAGGCTCCCACAAAGCTGCCTGAGCAGCCTCCCTGCATGTTCTTCCTGCTGTCGTGCTATAAGGCAGCACAAGTAAGGACAGCTGAGCAGGGCATGGTTTGCTTGGGATCTTCACTGCACGCTATTGCCATGCTTAGGTGGAAGGTGACACCTCCCATTAGAGACATGCAGGGCTAAGGCCATGGACATGCCCCACAGCCAAGACCCTGCCACGCTGCTGGGAGGACTGGGATACCCTGCAAAAAGCAATGGGCATCACAGGAGTTGCTGTGGAGGACAGGAGCTCCCTTGACACTGGATGGATTTGGCACCGAGCTGCTTTCCACCAAGACTGCACCAATGGGACTCTCTACACTGGGCTGTCTGATGTGCAGCACGCGGCCACTGTGGTTTGCACCATGTCCTTAGACACAAGCACGGGTAAGGTATTTGGCATGGGGCCCCACCATACAGCTGTATTCAGGTCCATCAACAAAAAGGTAGCTCAGAAGAAGCAGGGTTTTGTGTTGTTTTGCTTTTAAACAAGGAGACAAAATAATGAAATGGCCTGGAAACTATTCTACATTAAAAGTCACTATAGCACTAAAACCCTAGCTCTGACAGTTCTGGGTGAAGCCCTTTTGAAGTTACCATGGTAGTCGCTGCAGCTATTCGCCCACTCCTTCAATAATGCTGGATTATTGTTTTTAATGCGATTCAACCACAAACAAGCAAATGTTGCTGAAGGAAAAAAGTACTTTCTCACACCATAATCCCCCCTCCAAGCCTTTATCCGTGCCACAAGCGCACAGCTAAGGAGGAGGCAGCAGGTAACGGGGAGCCAAGCCAAACACACAACGCTGAACTTTGCTCCCTCCCTCTCCAGGGAGAGAGGAAATTTAAGAAGCAGATTCAGGATTTCAGCATCCATTTCACTTTCCCTGCCCCCTCCTGAACTATCGCTCCCTGGGCCCCAAACGGCTATTCAGATGCTATGTCAGCTGAATGCTCCGCTTGCTTCCTCTCTCAAACACCAGCTCAGCAAGCCTCGCAACACGCTCCGTGTCAGACGAGAAAGCCAAGTATTTTTGGAATACATCTCTCCTCCTTTTAATTAAGGGCCCAGGTAGAGAGCAGCTCACACAGAAGCACTCGCTCGGCAAAGCCGCATCCAGCAAGGCTGACAAGAGGCAAGTCGGAGCAAGACAAGCCCCAGACAAAGGAAAGCAAACATGGGCTGTAAGGGAGGAGCAGGATACAACTGCATTGACCTGCCCGGCTGTTATTTTCGCAATCCAGCCGAGGTCTAGAAACTCCTGTGGCCAAAGGAAAGGCTTCCCCTGGCTGAGAACGCCTGGCAGCAGCCTCCCCAGCAGCACAGCCCTCATCTCCCAAGCACAAACCTCTCAAAGCCCACTCACTGCAGGTAACCAGTGGAGGCTGTGGAGTCAGCTTCCCATGTGCCAGATAAACCCCATTCCTTCCCCAAGGACGCCCCAGTCCAGGGGTAACCCAGGAACAAGGGCTGCTGTAGCTCTGCCCCCCCAAAATGTGCAGCTCTGAGTGGGGTGAGGCAGATGTATGAGGGAATAAGCAGCTTCCACCACTAAGCCAGGGAAGGCAAGACGGAGCCTGCATGCCACGCGTGCCAGGGGCACCGGGTGCCATGCCATGGACCTGGTGCTGGCCTAAGCAGCCCATACTGCTGGCTCTACAGAAATAATATTCCTCATTCTTAATCCCGTATGAATTATTTGTTACAATAAAGACTCGCGCTGAAAGCCTGGAGGCTTTGCTAACAAAGCTGGGCTTGCACGCAAGCTGCCAGCGTTTGAGAACTGGTTTAATCAGCTGGAGAAGCTGTGAGCGCACTGGGGGAGCACGTTCAGGCTTCGTAAGACACAGTTTGAGTGACTCTTTAAGCAGCGATTCCGTCCCACACTCCCCTCGACTCCAACTTACATCAACAGGGAACAACTCAAGCTGGGAAATGCTTTCCCACAGTATGAAGCGTGAGCACACCGTCACCATCACGGCGCTCGAATGGGTCCATCCATGGAGGGATTCATACTCTTGGCACGGGGCAGCTTCCGTGCCCAAGTGTGTTTCCAGCCAGCGCCCCAGCAAGCAGCAAGCCAACCACTTTCAGGATGAATTAAGGCCACAGCTTCCGCGGGGTTACACTGGTGGAAGGCAGCTTTGTCAAACCGAAATGAAAGCTAAACCCGTGCTACGTTCACCCCATTGTTCTTTGCCTTTTCTAATAGCTGTTTTCTCTCCTCCATCACTCCCCGGCTTCGCACGCTCAGCTGTGACTCTTTGCGCCTCCCTTTCGCTGCCTTCTGCTTCTGTTTGTCCTTTTGATCTCCACTTCTCAGCTTGTTTTCTGCTGCGGCCCCATCCCCCACGCCCCGTTTCCACTTTTATTAGGGTGCGAGGCAGAACGGCTCAAAGGATGAACAATGCGTTTCAGCTGAAAAGGCTTTGAAGCTGAATTGGGTTGTTTACTGATAGATTCCCAGCTCTCCTGAAATCAGTATTTTACCTCTGCCCAAGAAATTGCTGTTTATTTTCAGATGGAAGCAATTATAAAAAGCTGATGCCACTTAAATGCATAAAACCAGGATCAGGAGTAGCAGATTATGAGCACTTTAACAAGAAAAAAGCAGACAAACAACAACACGCCACAACTGCACCCCCCCAAAGCCCAGAGTTTCTAGAAGTTATTGTGGGTTGCAATTGTAAAGCTTCTGCTGCTGAAAGGACACGTTTAAAGCTTCAACCGGCTCCTAAATGTGAGCCAGCGGACGGGTTTGGGACACAGCACAGGGTTGTGTTTGAGACAAGCGTGCTGTCCTTACACCTAGACTAGGAACGTGTACCACAAAGCTGCTTTCCCATCCAAGAGCAACTCCAAAGCATTACACATTAATGTGTGCTCTTTCAAGCTTAAATACTGAAACTGTTTAAGCAACTTAGAGCAAGTGACAAAGCACAGCCATGCGGCTTCTGCTCCCATTGTCACTTCCCAGCCAAAAGCTGGATCCTTCTTACAGAACCAGCATCTCCCGAAGATGATCCCCATGCTGGGTAACACTGGCCATAAATTAAGAGGCAGGAGAGGAGATGAAAAAGCAGAACACCATGAGCTGTGAAGAGATTTTAGTGCTTTCGTCTGGTTGGTGCAGCCGCCTCCATTAGCCAGCATGCCCGACACTAACCAGGCAGAACACATTAAACCAGCAGGAAGGGCCAGGACAAGCCTGTAAGTTCTGCATCTCAGAACAGCCGTAACCACGGGGCTGCAGCAGAAATACAAAGACTTAAGAAGAGCAGCACCTTAGAGCCCACAAGCACCCCAGGAACCCAGCAATCACATGAGCTGGGCAGCCCCTGCCAGCTCCCCAGTGCAAGAACCAACCTCTGCATGCTCAACAATGAATTAAAGTAAATTAAACCTCAGCTCATGCAAGGTGCACAACTGCTTTTTTCATCACAGACAGGTAAATTTTCAAGCTGACTGACCAAACAAAGAAAACATAAAGCACTTGAGGCTAAATTACACCCCTCTGACTATAAGCTATAAATTCTGTTATTCAAAATTCTGTTATTCAAAATTCAAGATTCGCAGGCTGTAGAGGAGGTTTGGGAGCTGCTAATCAATGACTGAAATGAAAGATAATGCTCTACATGATGCACAGAGCTTCGTCCCAGGGAAGAGAGATTAGCTCTCTGGATCACAGCTCTCAACCATACAAGTTTATTTCCTTACCATGACTATACCTTAAATAATTTAAGACAACATTAAACCAGTAGCAGAAAACAATTTTAAGAAAAAGATATTTTATTTCTATGGAATAAGATTTCATTTCTTAAAATAAAACCAACTACCTGCAAACACTGCAGCTGGAGTAGCCTCCTTTAAGGAACATGGGCATCGGGAAAGGACAGTACCTAGAAGCTCCCTAGGCAGGAGCCTGACCAGGCTTGGCTACTTAGGCCTTGCTTAGTTAAGGGGCAGGGAGAAATTCAAGCAAGAAGTATATTAAGTGCTTAAAAAAGACTTGCAGAACCCATCATGAGGTAGCTCCATAGATCAAGTGTTTGCCAAGGTGTCTCAGTTCTGGAAAAGCAGCCCCAAAAGCCTGAAAAGCACCCACCAACATGCCACCAGCAGACTGGCTGCTGGCTTTCCTACCCTTGCTCTTGCCCCCATCAGTTAAGACCCAGGATGAGATGACATCAGACTAACGACCAGTTTGGGCCTTGCTCACATAACAGCTATATTTGATCTAAATTCTACAAGATAAGGTGGAAGGTTGTCCTGTCCCTCCTCCAACACCAGCCATTTTCGTGCACTAGTGCACCAGAACAATGTGTGGAGAGGCACAGAAACCCTCCCTTACCCTCAACTCCTGGCGTGACCAGCGCTTAGAAACAATAACTCCACATTATGGGATCATGGCAGCACTCAATTACGGGGAGCATTGAAGTGAAAAGCACCAAAGGATGAAATCTGAAATCTACAGTGCCCTAAACAGTGTGTCCTAAGGAGAAGTAACCTCCTTACTCCTCCTTGAGCCCACCCGCATCCCTCTGAAGACTCCCAGGCTACACATTCACTGGACAGTCTCATTTAAGCTCTACCGAGTAAATGCTTTAAACAGTTCTTATGATAAAAATATAACTGTGGCACTTGGAAGATTTCAGAAACAACAGATTAGCATTTCCAAATTAAAGCACGTGAGCACGCACTGTGCATAGATAACATAGAATAGGTTTGTGTTGGAAGGGACCTCAAAGCTCCTCCAGCTCCAACCCCTGCCACACGCAGGGACCCCTTCCACTGGAGCAGCTTGCTCCAAGCCCCTGTGTCCAACCTGGCCTTGAACACTGCCAGGGATGGGGCAGCCACAGCTTCTCTGGGCACCCTGTGCCAGCGCCTCAGCACCCTCACAGGGAAGAGCTTCTGCCTAAGAGCTCAGCTCAGTCTCCCCTCGGGCAGGTTCAAGCCATTCCCACCCTTGTATATGTTAAATCCACAAAATCTCCAGCAGAGCAGTAATTACAGAAGGGATGTTGCTAACTGTTTTGAATTCCCCAGAAAAAGAAAAAAATTACACACTTCAAAACAAGTAATTTGAAAACAAAACTGTCAATAATTTGAAAATATTTTTCCTGTTGGTACAACAAAAAAAGCTTCAATGTACCTTCTACTTTAATCAGAAGTGAGGAAAATTCCCAGATTACAGCAGCGAGGTTTGCTGCCAGGTTTTGGGATCTGTTGGTGTCTCCTCTGAAAGCATGCGCTAGCCCAAAACACGCAGAGCTGCACCCGGGTGCCCAGGGTGGTTCTGCTCCCTCCTCCTTATGCACACACAAACCTCCTCAGGGTTAATTTTGGAAGCAGGGTAGGTTTGTAACACCCTCGGCCCAGTTTCAACGTTGAAGCAACATCAGCATTACTGCAAAACCTCACACATCTCCTAAGCTAGTTCTTAGTTCCCAAAACTACTCATCAACTCAGGCTTGACGCAGTAAGATGCAAAGAGAGCCAAGGCCATTGAAGGAAGGATTCAGAATCTGAAGGTGGCTACAAGGATGCCAGAGAGGGACTCTTCATCAGGGGCTGTAATGACAGGATAAGAGGTGATGGGTTCGATTAAACAGGTTGGATATAAAGAAGTTCCTCCATGTGAGGGTGCTGAGGCGCTGGCACAGGGTGCCCAGAGAAGCTGTGGATGCCCCATCCCTGGCAGTGCTCAAGGCCAGGTTGGACACAGGGGCTTGGAGCAACCTCCTCCAGTGGAAGGTGTCCCTGCCCATGGCAGGGGTTGGAGCTGGAGGAGCTTTAAGGTCCCTTCCAACACAAACCATTCGGTGATTCTGTGATTCTCAGTCTCCCTGCAGCACCGACACATCACACGGCACCGGATCAGCTTCCCTGCTCACCTTCCACTGGGAAGGAAGACAGGATCCTCTGGAGCTCTGGAGACAGCATGATTCATAGAATCACAGAATCTACGAAGATCTGTGAAGAGGAGCTTGCCTGGGCTCACAGGATCCTGAAGCTCCATTAGAGATGTTTCTCATGAGAAGGATTAGGAATTATGGGCTGCAAATGGAAGAAGCATCTGCTGGGTAGCATGGAGCCATCAGGCTCATCAGTGGACCGGAAGAGAAATCCTCTTCTGGTTTTCATTGGAGCGCAGAGCAAACTCCTACCAGTGAGCCAGCACTGATCACAGCCTGCCATCAAAGCAGGAAACATCCACAGTGGGGTTTTTTGTGTGAATTATTACTCCTGGCACTTGTGAGACCAGCTGAATCCTTGATCCGATGGGGAAGGCAGTTAGTCTGGGTTTGGGGCAGGGAGCAACGATGACCACTGGGAACGGACCCAGGGATGGAGCTCAGGACATCGTACACCATGAGTCCGCCTGACTGAGTAGGTTTGCAATACCCCGTGGAGCCCTGGTAATTTAATCTGTTATAAAGGGATGTAACATGTTCAGAGTCCACTCTCAGTCATGCAGGTGAGCAGACACAAGCACACCATGCAATCTGCAAGGCAGCTTTGTCAGGCTGCATCGTTTTCCTTCTGTGTCTACCAAGCGAGCATCCCTGCCGTCATTAGGTACCTCTCTGTTTTCAGTAGCTTCAGCGCTGAAAAAGGCAAGGCTAAAAAAAGAAATCACGATGCTGGAAACAGCCGTCTTCATAAAAACTGTTTTTAGACACCTACTCAGTCAAAACTGCACCACAGGAGAGCAGGACACGCTCCACACGCTCATTCAGGTGCGCAAACCTTCTTCCTAACTGCACGAAATGCTCCAAACCAAACCACCCGCTGTGGGGCACACAGACACCTTTGGCTCAGATCGAAGATCCCTTCCCAGTTCATTAAGATGGGGTTACCAAGCAGGAGCAGCGATTCCTCCATTACATAGCGAGGAGTCGCAGAGAGCCCCCAGCACAAAGGTGTTTCCCGGAGCCGGGCGGGCGGGCTGTGAGGGTGCTGGGGGAAGGAAGGCACCATGTGTCCTCCAGCAGACCCTGTCTGGGCTGCGTGGGGAAGCCAGATGCAAGGCCTGGCACTGACGCCAGCAGATGAGCTATTTTTACTCACCAATGGGTTGCAGTGCTGGAGCAGGAGCTGCTTCTCCTCTCCCAGCCCTACTCACCGCGCTGTAGTGGGAGACAGGGATCTGTGTGGCTCCCAGGGCCGAGGTGGGAGCAGGGGAGAACTCAGGCACCTCTGGGGCCATTCTGCCCACATGGAGAGGCACGAGCTCCAGAAATTACATTTTTCTTGTGGCAGGGGGGCTTCCCCATCAGAATCCACAGAAAAATACATTAAATTGTTCAGCCCAGAGAAACCAAAAGAGGTCATTTCTCCCAGCCCCACTGACACGCTAAGCCCTCCCTGAGGTCAGCTCCCTTCTCCCTCCAACAGCACGCACCAAATCCCATTTGCAACAAAACCCAAAACAAATGTTAAGATAATTAAAGTTCAACTCAAAAAAAAACATATTCAAATCATTTAATGCATGTCACCAGCTTTCTAACTGGGTTTCACAGATTCTGGCAGCTGAATACCTGCTGGAATTATCAGAGCAACCCCAGCCTTCTTAGTGCTCTCTCCATTTTCTCAGGCTTCCTTCCTGGCTTCCTTCCAGTATTCCCATCTCTTACAGAAGATCCTGTTTTCCTTCATCGTCTGAGTTGTCTCCTCCTCTTCCTTCTCATGGCCACCCACTCCTTTTCTCATCTTTCCCAATATTGTATTTGCCACATCCTCTCCCTGTGCTCAGCCCCGCACTGCTCGCTCCAGAGCTGGCACCAGGATAACACCTGGGTCAGAAGGGTTTCCCGAACCCGCTCCCTGCCATCACTGAGCATAAGGACATGTGGCTTCCCCCTTGTGCATTTTAATACCTGAGACACCCCAGTACAGCCTCAGCAGTGCCCCTGCAGACCCACCTCTGCCTGGATACCCAGGAACTGGAGTCTGCTGGGAAGAGCAAAGCAAGCAGCAAGATGTGCATTTTCTTTCCCTCCCTCCCTTCCTCTACCCCAGATCAAGAAAGCCACATAGAGCTGGGAGCTCCTGCCAGCCTCCTCCACACTGGTACTGCTGCACAGCAGATCCATATCCCTCCCCCAGCCTAACCCCATCTTCCCTAAACATGTACCCTCCGTGCCAGGCACTGCAATGAGCACAATAACCCCAACTCCATGTACCAAATACATTACTAACAGAACAGCAATGTAGCCAGCCCAGAGCTCCCCTTGATGAGAAGAGGTGGCCTGAATTCCACACCAGGAGTGGCCTGGCAGGTTCTTGGCTACAGCTCGAAGCAGCCAGTCCCTCAAAGCTAGGCTCTGTGGAGCCCTGAGCAAGGGGCTTTTTGATCACCAGACCATGTAGGCAGGCACTTGACAAAACGCATTCAGCTTAATCCACCACGGCCACCACCGGGAGCGGCTCCACACCCTCCATTGCTCCTGTGCAGCAAACTGAGACCGAACCTGGCACGCAGAACACAACCATCCTCACCCCTCTCGGGCAGGTGGGGAGCTTTCCCCTTTTGCTTGGCCTCTTGACACAACACTGATCTCAGCCTGTCCGACAGTCTGTGCTAGTGCTGTTGCACACTCAGACAAGCTGTAGAGCGTTTTAACCCTGTGTGAAGAGATGATGCCCAAGACACCAGCACAACAGAACCAGCTCAGCACCACCTCATCACTACCCACCCTCATGTTCACTCAGTATCACCAAGGCTGAAGAGTCCCCAGGCTCTTCAGAGGGACACCAAGCATTTGGGTTGTTCTCCACATGTCCACATCTTTGTATCACCTCAGCACTTGGCTCAGAGGGCACCACTCCCCTCCATAGAGACACATAGCTTCTGTCAAAGATTTGTTCACAAGTTAACACCACTCATGCAGAGGAAACCCCAAAGTGACCGGAGCAACATGCACGTCTCAGCCTTCCCACATGAAATCCGGCATCCTCTGTGGTCAGCACTCTGTGCAGAATCACACCAGGGAAGGGGAAAACAGAGCTTCACAGAGGGGTTCCTGTAAGCCACCTACAGCCACTTGCCTTCACCCAAGATGCGCACAGAGTTGATTCATGTTGGGTGGAATCTGCTGAGTGATGTTTTCACTAAAGCCTCAGCACACACCGAAGACAGGAGAGAAGGCATTTAGGCAGGGAGGCTTTTTTGGTAGAAGCTGGAAAGCTGTAAAGCACTTGGGCAGCCTGGGCAGCAGGCATGGGGTGAGGATGAAGGGAGGAGGGAAGTGTGAGAGCAGGGGGCACAAAGGAGAATCACAGAACTGATCAGACTGGGAAAGCCCTTTAAGCTCATCCAGTCCGGCCGTTCCCCATCACTGCCAAGGCCACCCCTAACCCATGGCACTGAGGCCTCGTCTCCACGCTGTGTGAACACTTGCGGGGACGGTGACTGCAGCCCTGCCCTGGGCAGCCTGTTCCAATGGCTGAGCACCTCTGGGGAAGGAACTGTTCCTCAGCTCCATCTAAACCTGCCCTGGTGCAGCTTGAGGCCGGTTCCTCTTGTTCCATCCCTTGTTCCTTGGGAGCAGAGCCCAGCCCCTCCTGGCTCCATCCTCCTGTCAGGCAGTTGTAGGCAGCCATCAGGTCCCCCGAGCCTTCTCTTCTCCAGACCGAACCCCCCAGGTCCCTCAGCCCTTCCCCATCACACTGTGCTCCAGGCCCTGCACCAGCTCCATTCCCTTCTCTGGCCCTGCTCCAGCCCCTCAGTGTTGCTCTTACAGTGAGGGACGCAGAACTGAACACAGTGCTTTATCAGGCCCTCTTGGAGACCCCAGCCCAGCGACCACGGCAGGGGGAGCACAGTGCCCTCTGCACCGAGCAGGAGGGTTTTCATCTGAGGCTTCCTGAGAAGCAGCTCAGAGGCACTGACAGGACCCCACAGCCCTGTGCAGCCGGCCCGGTGCACAGCAGGGCTCAGCCGGGTGCTGGGTTGTCAGTCGCTGGCTGGCAGCTTGCAGCACAGCAAAGCACAAGGCTGGCAACCACAGACCCCTGCTCTCAGCCACAGCCTACAACAGGGACTTGATGGCACAGCTATTGTCACAGAGCCCTGTCACAAACCCGCCTGTGTCCTAACGGGGCAAAACTGTCTCAGATTCACCCCTTCCAACTCAAGAGCCAAGAGCCCAATCTTGAGCTCAGCACAAAGCCCATCATGGGCAACCCCTGACCAGAACACCAGCTCACCCTGGCAGGGGACTCTCCCCTCTCCCAGTTAACACCACAAGAAGACTTAAAGTAAACACATACGATAAGAAAGCAACACTTCGCTAACGACATTACCCTCACTGGTTTGAGCTTCCATCACCAGTGTCATCCAGTGGGCTGCAGGAGGATCAAGGTATTAGCTCTCTGCATGGAAATTCACTGCAGAACCTCTACAACCTTGCACCACATCACCACCCCCTGTAGTCCCTCCCTGTGCTGCCCATCCTTTGCTCCGATGGCAACTCAACCTCTGCTTGTCCTGGGCTCATGTCCCCTCACTCACCTCCTGCCGTCACCCAGGCAGGGATGAGGACATGAATGGAGATTCCGAGCCCGCTGCTCCCACACTGTGCTTCCAGGGGCTGCCAGCCACAAACAGGATCATAGTCATAGAATCAACCAAGTTGGAAAGGACCTTTAAGATCATGCAGTCCAAGCCTTCCCCAGCACTGCCAAGGCCATCACTAACCCATGTCACCGGGGGCCTCGTCTACATGGTTTATGAACACTATCATCTGCTGTGCTGATGCTGCAGTTGCCACTGATGAAATATTGCAATGTTAAAGCAACGCAGTACTGAACATGCTGTAAGCCTGGGAATTAGAGCACAACCAAGGAAATGGAAATACTTCTCTCCCTGCTCCTTCCCAACAGGCAGCCAAGCTGAGTTCTGTTCCTTCCTTTACCTAGGACAAGTCAGAGATGGCTAACAGACTCATGAGTCGTTCTAAAATTGCGAGTGGGTGCACGAGCTGTCTGGCTGTGTTTAAACCACGACACACTCACATTTTAACTGCTGGGTCTGCAACACTTGCAGACACATGACAAGAACTGAAGATCAGGTCCCTCTCTCTGAGCACAATAAAGTGAATCCAAAGAGCAAGCGTCACAAACCAGTAGAATATAGTAGCAAAATCACAGTTTTCCGAAATATAACATTATCCATCATCATGTTGAAACTACCCAAAACCTGCAAGTCTGTGCTACGCAACATTAAGCTTTTTATCTTATCAGCTTTGAAACAGCTTGTGGGAGTACCAGTGCTTTACAAAGTACAGACAATTTGGGTGAGCCTGTACTTTACCCTTTGATATTACCACAGCTGAACTTTAATTTCCACATTCATTTAAAATATTGAATTCTATTTCTGTTTAATTATCATTAGAAGAAACCTGTTGTGTGTTGCTGTGTCTTCCTCAAGATATACCCACCCAACACGGGAAAAAGACCGGACTCTTTTACAGTCCAATGTTTCCCAGGCACACTCGCAACACAAAGCTATTCTTACAGGACCAGTCACATGCAAGGTTTCATGGCATTCACAGGCATAACAGCTCCTTGCAAGGACACTATGCAGGAAGTTTTGCCAGACAAGAAACCTTGAACAAGAACCAAGTTATTTTTCTGCTAACGTGACCAGAAAGCTCCTGTGTGCTCGCAGGGATCTTTATGCACCCTCTGTGTTGGATCTGCTCAACGCCTGTTTGTGAGCACCACCAAAACCAGCAGCTGATCTCCAGGAGGCAGCATGCCAACAGAGCCTTAGGAGGTCTCCAAAAGCTCTTTTCCTCACCCATGTTTTCTTCACCTACATTTATATCCTTTTTACATTTAACCTAGATAAGGAAAACGTGAATGACAACCAGGCTGCTAACACAGCTCCAGCAGGATCGCGGCTCCTGCCTGTGTGAAACGAGGGTCTGGAAGCAATTTGTTTTCCCATCTCATTTCACATGGGAAGCCCATCCGCCAGCGGGGCCATGCCCCCTCCCTGCTGGGAGCCCAGCACACAAGGGGACATTGTCCCCCCTGAATGACAAACAGTTCAGTGAGGCCGAGGCTGTAAAGTGCATCAGGCAGGTGCAAGGAAGCTTACCAAATCAGTGCATGCACGGTGCCGCGGCTCGGGGACGAGTTAATGCCCACGGAGAATACACACGGAGAGCCTGCAACAGTCGGAGAGGAAGCAAGCAGGGCTGGGAGAGGAGGGGGTGCGCTGTGCTGGGCCCCTTCTCCCGCAGCTCCTGTTTCCCAGCCTTCCCATCACACACACACGGGCTCCATCTCCATCGGGACACACTGGTTTTCCCCTGAACTGTAACACTACCCCAGCTTGTCTGAGGAACAGTAAAACACAGACATGCCTTCAAAATCCAGGGCTCATCTCAAGAAATAATCCCCACTGCCCAAATAGGATTAAATTTGAGAAGTATTTGTAGGGAGGGGAGGGGGAAAAAACATCCCTTTAAACTGAAGGCAGAGCTGTCTCGCACTTGCCAGCGAGCTCACAATAAAAACGTTTGCTATTTCTGTCACTGCATCTCCAGAAGCTCAGACTCAATTTGATTCATTTTCCCTATAAGGTGTTTTTAAGTATAGAAGAAAAAGCCCAGCTAATTGCCAGAGCGTGTCCCTGCAGATCGCAGGCAGCAGCCATGCATGCAGAAAGCATCACGCAGCCACAAGCAGACAGCCCCGGCCACCCCACCAGGGGCAAGGCACAAACTGGGACCCACCGGTGACCGCCAGGGCCTTCACATTCAGGCACCAGTCTTAAGGTGTGGAGCTCTGGTCTCAAATGAGCACTAAGTGGGTTATCCAACAGCACACAGCCAAGGCCTTGGCAGACCACAGGCGGTGTTTAATGACTGCACCAGCTTTCAAGACCTCTTTTAATAAACTCTTAGCTTTTAACTCCTCCTCACACAGTGCCAGCATGCCCCAGCACACCCAAGGTTTTGCTCAAAAGCATTACCATGTCAGGTTATTCCACCCTCTTCACCAACCTGCCATGCTTGCAAATCAGATTCAGGAACTCCTTCAGCTGGACACAAACACAGCCAGACACAAAAAGTTCCTGTTTTTCTTAGAATAAAAATAAAATTTCCTATCTGTAATCCAACTCTGACGAGCCCACAAGCGGCTGTGCCAGCACAACTCATGAGAAGTGTTTAAGCCAGCACTGTAGCAGAAGGAGCCCACGTGGAATATGATATTTAATATATTTAGGGAAAACTAAGACCAGTAACAGAAATTACAATATGCAAAGATTGTCATTACCTCCACCCCAATAAATCTATTTCCATACTCAGTGTTTAAGCAGATCAAAACCTGAATTAAACCAGCATTCTTCAAAGCCCAAAGGCATCGCCACCATTCACTCCCAGCAGCAGCCCCAGGGAAGAGCTGCTGCCCAGGACCAGAAACTTGTTGGAACAGATGAAATGAGTCAGGAGGCAGAGATACGCATGGAGGAGGGGAGAGGAGAGCCGCATGGTGAGGGCAGGGCTGCATCCACCCAGCGCGGTTAGTCAGGCCCTCGGCACATCACGCGACGCTGGGGTAGGTAGGACTGAGCCTGCTCCTCTCGGATTAAGATCACCGAGAGGCTGTTCTGCCTCGAAAAAGAAATAAATAAAATAAAACAAAAAAAAAAGAAAAGCATCGCTGCTGCCAGATGCGAAAAATTCCTCCCGTCTGGTTTCCTGGAGGGAGCAGGAAGGGAAGGCTGTGACCACCTCGCCCCATGCACGCCTGGTCGGTCCTGCTCTGCGAGAGGAGGCGAGACAGGCTTCAGCTCAATCATTAGCTGCCCACAAACACACCTCTCCCGCATCCCGGCTGAGGAGCAGCAAAGCCCGAAGGTAAAGGGCACCGCAGACACACTGAGGACAGACCCCATCTCCCTGCGCCCCCAGGCCCGGCTGACGTGCTCCAGTGCAGAGGCGTGAGCTGGCCGGCTGCCCTGCTCATGTGCCTTTCCTGGAGCCTCTTCCAGCTCCTCCTCAAGGGAGCCTGCCGGGATCGCGCCTTCCAGCGAGGAGAGGCTCAGCGGGCACCAGCAGCCACGGCCTCAGCAGCCGGCTGAGACGAGCCCCAGATCTGGGGGTTAAGCCGGTAAGTGCCTCGCTGCAGCCAGAGGGTAGTAGAGCAAGAAAGGTGCTCCAGGACACGACCAACCACATGTACCAGTTCCCATGGGCCTGGAAAGCTGACTCAAGTCACGTCCGCGCTAAGTTGCAGGGAAGTTCATCAAACACAGAACTGCTCCGCTGTGTTTTAGCACTCTAAAGCTATAGATAGATGACTGTAATTCTTCTACAGTACGTGACTGTATTCCCCAGGCAGTTTTTCTAAACCCCGTAACTGTACTTCCCTGCCAAGGAGTTTTTCTACAATCTCTAAGATCTGACCATTTTGGTTTGTTTTTTTTTTTTTTTGTGATCATTTTGGATTTTTACCCGATTTTCCCAACTATAATAACCCAAGATTTATAAACAACTCTTCAGGAAGTTATCTTAAAAGCTGCTCCCTTTGCAGCTGTCAGCTCCAGCAGTCTCACACTTTCAATGCAATCTGAGGAACCAAGTGGTTTGGGGAAGTTTCTTTAATTGCTCATATGTTTGGACCCAGCTACTGAAAGCTGAAGGAATACAGAGCCACAGCAGAGCAAACACGATGCTCATCAGGTCCAGCCTCTGTAAACAAGGGAATGGCATACGGTGTTCCAAGATGCACCACATCAAGGCTATAGAAGAGTACAGCTTTGACAAATAAAAAGAAGGAAAAAGCCATACACTAATTTGGTGCCTTTTCAACCACAACTTTGAAACTAGGCTTTACATGAAAGGTTTGGGGCTTTTAACATCTTTTCCTGCAAATGGGGCAGAGGGTGGGAGCACACTCCCTTGTAGCTGTGATCCAGGTGCCTCCCTTCAGGTGACACCAACACAACTCCATGACCCTCCAGTTGCTCCTGGGATTAACATGCTCTGGAAGCAAACAGAAGGGTCTCCACTAAGGACAAGCCAACTCTGAGCAGACACTGCCCATTCTCACCGTGTTTTCCAAACCCTCCTCCCAGCAGCCTCATTTCACCACCCACAGCTGCCTATGGACCATGGGAAGTAGAAACCATCACCCTGCTTTTAGGTTTTAGAGTCTTTCAACTCTCCCCTTTAAGACAGAGAAGATGCCTCTCGGAGTAAAAGCACTTGCTGATGAAGTGCAAGGATGTAACACTGCCCATCCATAAGAGAATGTACAGCGGGTTTTTTTCCTGGCATCACTCCCAAAGACCAAACAGTTCAGAAAGAAGCCATCAGAAAAATTAACTCTCTGCCCAAAGAAACAGCCTGTTTGTGAGCAATTCTCTGACAGGTCTTGAAGCTGCCCTCCTTGCTGGGCGTGTTCGAGTATCTTTTGGCTAAAAAGCAGGCTTTCAAGTGTAAAATGTCACCCACATTTACACCTTAAATACCATACTTAAAAGCATCTAGATCAACAAGCTCCTTAGCAATTCCTCCCAGGGAGGTGGGACAACTGAACTGGTTGGTCTGGTTACTATATAAAGCCTCCAGTATGCTGTTTTCTGCATTTTCATTAAAGATTAAATTGGTGAAGTTCTGATGAGGCTTAGGAAAAACACTGAAAGTCACCAGCCCTAATGATTACTCAGCCTGTCCATAGGAAACGAGCATTTTTTCTATTACGGGACTAGTATACACAGAAATTCCCATCGTGACACATTCCTGTGGGACACGGGGCAGTCTGCACAGGGAGCACACCTCCTGCTGCCTTAGCTATGGTGCTCCAGCAGCCACATCAGGAGCTCTGTGAAGTGCTGAGCAGTACCTTCAAAGGCAGCTCCTTCTCCTACATCGAGGGTAGATGTGAGCTTTGTCTGTTGCAGGACACCTGCCTGATGAGCTATCCAGAATCACGCATCCTATACTGACAGACACAGTTAGCCGTGGGTCTGGAGAGAGCACAGTTAGGGGGTACAGACGAAGGCTCATATGCTGGCCTTGCTGGCAGCACCACATCCCCTAACACACATTCCACCAAGGACTTTTCCTAGAAACTGTATTTAAAAAAAAATAAAGCTGAACTTCTGGGAAGTTTTCTGTGCTTCTCATGTTATGACCCCATGTAGCACCGGCTGGTTTAACCACAGAGACACCGCATCAAGGAACACAGCAAATAGTCCTCGTAATTACAAGACATTTATTGTGTGTATAAGAAAGCTTTTTAAAACCCAAGGACATAAGTTTGGCCATTCTTTAGCAGCTGGGAACTGGAAATAAGGAAGGAGGGGAAAACAGAAGAGAGAAGAGTCTCCTAAATGGCATCAGGAATGGGGATTGCTCTGCTGTAAGGGTGCCAAGATGAGCCCACTGTTCCTCTACCAGCTATGCAAACATGATGGGCTCTACATCAGCCCTTTCATTCATCCATTATTTCTGGGTCACTCTGAAGTCTCACTGGCCATGCACCAGTACTTCCACAGAAGCTTTGAAGTTGTTCATGTCTATGAAACAGAAGCAGCAACGAGCTCCTTCCGTGGCTATGGACGCATTGAGGAGACCAATGAATTCTGGCCTTGCCCTCTTCAAATAGCAAACAAACGAAGGAAAGGTTCAGGTAAGTCCAACACACCAACGATGTTTCTGTTCAATAGAACCTCAGAGGGAAACATAGGTTTGCAGCCAGAGCCCCAAAAGAGATTAAATTAGTATTCAACTCCCTCCCTATCACATGGCCCACAGAGCAGCTTTGAAGACAAATACTGGTCCAACAAGAGTAGCCTCTTCTTCAGAGAAACCTGATGATGATAGCAAAAATATTTTCAGTTTGCTTGCTGAATCAACTGAACATTGTATTTGTTTCCAACAAGAACATTTACTGCACCACCCCGTAACAGAACTGGCACCCAAATGATTCACACTGCACTGGGCCCATCTCAAGAGCGGGGATACATGCCATCCGCATTTCAGTATTGATACAGCTGGACACTTACACAAACCACACCACGCATTAGAAAGCTGGGGGTAGCATTTTCAAAAGTCTTGCTTCCTATTTTCAGATGGAAACTGGACATTGTTGAAAATATTAATGTTTTCATAAATCCTCCTTAATTTTCAGCATTGAACACAGGGCTATGCTGGATGGCTGCAAGTACTCTGAGATACTTCCTGCCTGCCTGCACTGGGGTCTGTGCCGGTGTCTCATACAGGAGGATGACTCTTGCACACACACATCCATCTTCAAGAGCTCATTTTCACACTCCCTGGCTACATTCTCTCCTAATACCTCTGCTCTGAGGTGGGCAGAAGGAAGAACTCTTCTTGTCAACTCCCACAAGGTCTCCCACCTTTGAACACATGAGGGTACCCAGTGGAACAGCAACATGCACCTACTGCCTGAGATGAAACTAGGAGTGCTCAAGGCAGTATTATTTTGTGCAGAAACAGTTGACATTTGGGAAAGTTTAAATATCAAAATTTACTCCTCTGTAAAACTGAAAATAATACACGCTTAACACATGACATATCACTGGCATTTATGCAGCTTGAATCAATCTCCAGTTAGGAGGAACTCTCTTCAAAACCCTCTGCAACTTAAAAAGATGCATCTAGACTAAGAAAAATCTGAGAATGCGCACTGCTTCAACATTTGAGGTACATTAATACAGCCTATGCTGAGACCCAAAGCCTGTCCTCCTTCTCAAGCCATGCTAAGCTTAAATACATTTAAAAATAATTTAAATTTTTACATTGTGTATTTAGTATCATAGAATCGTAGAATAGTTAGGGTTGGAAAGGACCTTAAGATAATCCAGTTCCAACCCCCCTGCCATGGGCGGGGACACCCCACACTAAACCATGTCACCCAAGTCTCTGTCCAACCTGGCCTTGAACACTGCCAGGGATGGAGCATTCACAACCTCCCTGGGCAACCCATTCCAGTGCCTCACCACCCTTACAGTAAAGAATTTCCTCCTTATACCCAAGCTAAACTTCCCCTGTTTAAGTTTTAACCCATTACCCCTTGCCCTATCCCTATAGTCCCTGATGGAAGAGTCCCTCCCCAGCATCCCTATAGGCCCCCTTCAGATACGGGAAGGCTGCTATGAGGTCTCCACGCAGCCTTCTCTTCTCCAGGCTGAACAGCCCCAACTTTCTCAGCCTGTCTCCACATGGGAGGTGCTCCAGTCCCCTGAGCATCCTCGTAGCCTCCTCTGGACTTGTTCCAGCAGTTCCATGTCCTTTTTATGTTGAGGACACCAGAACTGCACACAATACTCCAAGTGGAGTCTCACGAGAGCAGAATAAAGGGGCAGGATCACCTCCTTCAACCTGCTGGTCACGCTCCTTTTGATGCAGCCCAGGATACAGTTGGCTTTCTGGGCTGCAAGCGCACACTGAAGCCGGCTCATGTTCATTTTCTTATTGACCAGCACCCCCAAGTCCTTCTCTGCAGGGCTGCTCTGAATCTCTTCTCTAAATATGTATTAGTAATGCCAGTTTTACTTCCCGTACAAAAAACACATGGGTGCTTAATTCACAAACTAATTTAAGGCTTATATTAAGGTTCTCTGATCAGACTAGGAGTTAAAGATCCTAAAGAAACATAGTCTGTATTTTTCCAGTTTTCCAAAAATTTTAAACCTCACATTCATTTATTTTTCTAATTTTGATTTAGAATACATACCATAGCAAATATTAAATAAAAGCATCCAAAACAGAGGAGTTGATTATGCCAGTGAAGTCAAATATTTGCTTTTGAAAGGAACATCCGTAAATATGATCACTGGTTTAGAGTTAGAATTTATTTTACTATGCCATTGTATCGCTTTAACACGCAACTGCCAAGGAAGAAACATTCTGCTTCTAATTACCAAAGTCTTTAAAAATAATATATTATTTTTCAAGTTGGATGTTTGATTTATTTGAAAAGAAATATTTCTAGAGGTGCCTCAAGTAAAAAATTGTTTAACATGTGTTTTACAGCCTTTCCAAGCAATTTTTATGGTCCTGGAGCCCATCCACATTTGTGGAAAAAATGTAATGTTTCAGCTTCAATTTGTCTATTATTTCAGTGTGATATTTTAAAGCTCTTTAGAAGGGAACACGTTCATATTTCAAGTAATTTTTTCAATTAATATCTTGAAGAAATAAATATATTTTTAAACGGAAGCTTTTCTAACAGCCACAGAAGTCAACTTTCTTCACGCAAATCTGGCTGAGACCAGTTTCCACTGACCCATTTCTTTCTGCACCTTTATATGATCCTAGTTTAGGTTTCTAGTCATGGTAGTGCAGCCCAATGGCACAGGAGCACTACTTCCCCAGCACTGACATCCCAAAGTGACGATGGACAAGGCAGGGATGAGCAGACAGTGACACCCAAGGCTGTGTCCTATTTAAGACCCCAACTTCTTGACTGCATACAACCACTTCAGGTTATTCTAAAGCCTTGGACTCTTTCCCTGGTTACGCTGAGCCACTGTAAGAGACAAAACAAAGCACTGGAATGCAGATTTTGCCAGATGGGCTACTGCTTCCCCCCACATGAAGGGCCCCCAGCATCCCACCCACAGGCAGCCACTGCAGAGCTATCACGAAACCTCTGCCCAGCCCAGGAACACCACGGCAGCATACCAGCAACCCAAGGGCTATTTAACCCAATTTGATTTAAATGGACTATTTTAAGAATTTAAGTGCCTGTAAATGTGATTGCCAGACACTAGACAGACTTGAAGTCCTTCATTTATTCCATGCATCTGCAGGCACCAGAGCGAAGCACCAGGGACAAGGAGGAAGAAGGAGGAGATGCTCCCGCATGGATGCTCAGCATCATTCTCCTCCTGACATTCAGCTCCATGAGCAAGGCTGGACTTTCTCACATTATCCAACATCACAGAGGTGAAATGCTCTAAGCACAACTAATAACACACCTACAGCCACGTGCAGCTCTGTGCGTACAAAACAGACTGGTGAATATTAAGCACTGTACCCTCTCATGCAGGCAATGTGTGGCAGAGCCCAGCTGCACCCCACAGTCATTTCCTCCCTGTGATGCTCAAATCGAAGAAAAAAAGTCCCTTCCAACCTGGTATTCTATGAATATTTTACTGCCTGCAAGCCATGAGAAAAAGTGCATCACTTTCATTAAAAGATAAGCTCTTAATGGCCTCTATATTCACTCTTCTGACTCCAATTGCAGCTTTGTTTTCTCCATAGAAAGCTCCTGTTGATTTGGATGTTCTCTTATCACCAAAAAGGAAACTAAAATTTGGTGTAAAGGTTTGGAGGGGGGTTGTTTTTTAAGAGACAGACTTCTAAATGGTACATTTACAGTGAAAGAAACATAGAGAATGAGAAACACCCAGCGAGTGCCTGCACTGATACAAGCCTCGGAGGATGTACGTAACTCAGGGAGAAGCTGAACAGAGGCTGCTTAGGACCGGCGATGTGCATCGTTTCCCATCACAATTCTCATGTATTTTTAGCCTGGCTTCCTGAGGAAACAAGACCCAGAGCTGCTGCGTGCCCCAGCACACCTGAGGAAGAGGGGGGCTCCAGCAGCCGGGTGGGAGGTGAGACCCCAGCACTACCTGTGTCCCCCAGCACATCCTGGTGCTGCCTCATGGCTGCCAAATGTGGGAGAGGGAAGGAGAAGTACTACTGCGTGGGGGATTTTGCTTTGTACAACAAGGAATACTCTGAAACCAAACTGCACAACTCACTGTGGGCTACACTGTCATAAGTGCTCCACCAAAGGCATGATCCCTATGGTGAGATCATTCCTCCTGTCCAAAAGCCTGAATATACTCACAGCCTTCAGACATCTGTATGGGCTCTGGATGACAAGACACCCATCCTAGGACCGCATTGACCCAGGCATGGCATTAACAAGGTGTGTAGATGAGGGTGGCTGTGGGCAGCCGGGCCAGGGCTCACCAAGCTCTTCTGCATAACTCCCATCAACAGCATCACAACCATCATACCACCTCCAGCTGTGGTGTCCCAGGGTAACGAGTAATTTACTGTCGCTTTAAAGCTTATTGCAATCACAACCCAGGTCTAAACTGTGGTAAGTCAGTGTTTTCTTTTTAGTAACGGCACATCACTTCCTTGGGGAACTGTAAAAACTGAAGTGCTCTCAACACAAAACCCTAAAAGCAAGAAATCACAACACGCAGCAAGATCTTGACTAACTTGTCACTCCCTGCCCTATAAAAGAACAAATGGAATAAAAATGGGAGAAAGTTAGAAAAATTCCAGGAACAAAAATGGACAAAGAACAGATGAGAAGAGTACCTGAACCAGAAACCTTCCTTCTGCGTGCACCCAAGGGGTTACCTTCACTGGAGCTCACACTGTGTGGTTATGCTCAAAAGAAGTGAAATACTATTTAAAAACAATAAAACACAGACTAGGTCTTTCCAGATAAACTTACACCTCAAACTGACTGTTAAAGTGAAATTCTCCATCTTCCTCCTCCATCTCCCTCTTCTACCATGCCCTTCCATGCCCCACATGTGCCACATCCCAGGCTTCTGAGCACTACGAGAGCTTGTTTATAATCCCTGAAATGAAATACAAATGGGACTTTCCCCACTTTTGAGGTTTTGCTGCTACTGCAGCCCTGCTCACAGGAAAACTTCGATGCAAAAAATAAATATACACATATATATGTAATTTTTAAAATGCCAAATCCGATGCAGAATTACATGGACGAAGCCACAAGAACAGAAACCAACCATCTAAAAATACAGAAACCCCTGGAAAACAGTATCACTGGCTGTACTTCAAAAAAATTCCAAAGCTTTCTGTGGGAAGGAGGAATTGCCATTATGAGCCCAAGGACGAGATGAGAAACTCATCCTCAGCCTGGGAGAGGAAGGAGGACAGTATCTGAACACGACCTCACCGAGCACTCCTGGTTAGGAACTGGCAGGCTTGGCCTTTGCAAGGAGAAAATCCGTTAAGCAGGAAGAGGGGAGGGCTGGGGAGCCTGCCTTGGTCAAACAAAACCCCAGAGTCGTTAACCCAACCTATCCGTCACCCAAGTGCCAGTCCCTGTCCTGCCAGCACTGAGCTTGAGCACTCTGCCCAGCAGGAGGCTGGGCTTTCTATTCTAGCAACCCCGAAGAATACTTGGAAAGTGAATCCAAAATATAAGGCAGGGCACACATCCTGTTTTTCTGAAGCTATACAGTTTCTCAAGTGTTATAAAAATGGTTTGCCAGTGAGTGAGCCAAACGTATCGGAAAGATACAGGCAGCGCCTGGGGTGGAAAGAAGGTGTTTTTAGCACGCTCAGGCCAATTAAGCCTTCGAAGGTTTCCAAGCACACCACTCCTCTTAACCCAACAGAAGGAAACTGAGTTTAGCAACTTATTTAGGGTTTCATTTGCTAATTTGCAAAAACAAGGAGAAATCTCCCTCTGCTCTCCAGCATCGCACTGGGAAGGCTCCTGCCAACACGCGGGTGTCGCTGCCAACAGCTCAACCCAGCGTGACCCAAAGTTCTCCCTTCCAGTGCCGGCGCCCTACTGCAGCAGCAAGGGAAGGGAGGGAGCAAGACAGCAGAGAAGGGCTTGATTATAACCCTGACAGCACACCTGCTGTTCCAATGAACCCAGTCATAACCTGCAATACACTAAACCAACGTTAAACCAATCCTAAGGGGTGAGCCAAGTTTAAACTGGTCTAGGTCCAGGTAACAGAGGAGCTACCCCTTGGTCCGAGTCCGGAAGAAGGAAGCTGCACATGTGCTACAGAGCTGCAGCAGATAAAACGTTTATGGGGGAAGGTATCCTATTTTCCTCCTTCCCCTCAACACAACTGAAAATGCTACTTTAAGACGACTTTTCTCAGTTTTAGCACTGATGATAGCTAGGTCAGAAGCCAGCCTTGGAAAGTTTTGCTCAGCAGCAGCTTTAGAAACCATAAATTATCTTTAGACTAAGTTTACACACTCCCCGCACTACAGCATGTGACTGCCAGCTCCCTGTCTCAATGCTTCTCCTCAGACACCACAGACATCCACTAAACCCCAGGCAAATCCTCACCTAGGCATGGCAGGGCCAAGGCAGACAGTTTGGGGATTACTTATTAAGACAAGAAGCAGACTAGATCTGAATTAAAGGCTGAGATCTAGTACTGTGGACACAAGGCAGAGCTCACAGGTAGGGCAGAACAAGCATCTGGAGCTGTGTCACCAGCAGTGACACCTCCACTGTGATGGAACAAAATCAAGCACAGATCGAGCAAAGCTGGGTCTCTCTGCAGATAAAGCCTGGAAAGTTTAAAACAAAGGCAACTGCTTTTGAAAAGTTTGTTTTGAAAAGCTTTTACAAACCTAAACCCCCCAAAAGGTAATAAAAAATTGTTTTATTTATTTATAAGGGTTTCTTACCCCTCCCTCCCCTTAGCTCTATAGCAGACATTTGGCTGCAACTTTAGCTCCTGAGAATTTAAATTACAAAACCTGAGAATAAAACCAGCACACTCATTCAGACTGACTGAGCCCACACTGGGATGCATTTGCAATCTGCAGTACACAGAGCTCTAGTCTCGCCCTACAGCTTCACATCCTTGTAGTCAGAGAATGGACTCGTGTTGGTCAAAAGGGTGAACAGCAGGGGAAACACTACGATTTAAAAGGTTAAAGTCTGGGATTCTTTCTTTTCCCCTAACATTTTCATGCATTTACATGGAGGGAAGAGGAACACCACTTTGAGACAATCCTCACCAACACATCATGACAGTGATTACTCATGTACATGGGGGCAAACCTACCAAACCCCAGCACGTGTCCAGAGGCAGCAGTCATAGCACTGCTGGTTTAAGTCTAACACTGAGGTATCCACACCAGTGGGCTACGATGCCATGAACAAGCCACTTCACATGGGAAGCAGAGATGTCCTCACCCAATGCCATTCGGGTGCTCAGCAGAGGATGGAGGCGTGCTGGTGGGTCCCTGGCCACCTTCACTGAAGAGCCATGCTGATGGCAGCTGCCCCTATTCCAGCACTGCACCAAACACAGGCTGATCTGGCTCCGAGTTTCCGACAGGCTTTCAAGCATGGTGGCGTCTGGGGACAATTCCAGCGGAAAGGCAGATGTTTGATTCTGTGGCTGTCACTTACAGGCTAAAGGAGAACATCTGCTGCTTTCCCCTCAAAGCAAGCTACTCGCAGGAAGAAAACCCTGCATCTGAAACCAGGTACCTCAAATGATTTCTGCAGGGGCATGAGGGAATAACACTGACACAGCTCACTGCATGAAGCTTCTGGGGACAGCTGGAAGAGGTGAACAGCACACATGAGTGCTCCGGGAACACTCACAGGAACTTCATCATCACTTCCCTGATGGTTTAACCCAAGGCCTGTGACATGCTTTAAGCTGAACACAAACCCTCCAACACTGTCAGGCCATGGGGAATATCAGAATTTAATGTAAGATAAGGCAGAATCTTCCAGATGGGGATTAAGTGAGAAACCCTGCTGGGAACTAGAGAGTACCAAATTGTGACAACAGAGATTAACACTTTCAGAGGTCTTACCACTGCAAAATATGTAAAGAAAGAATGTTTGTCTAGAATTCTTCCTCCTTCGGAGTTCATTGTAGTTTCCTGTCACACGCACATGGAGGAAGATGCAACAGCACCCAACAGCAGTGAGACTTCTGCCCAAGTATTCCTAATATAGACCTCAGCAAAGGGCAACAAAATCCTCCTGTGCCATATATTACTGCTAAGCAAAAATTAAGATAAGCTAGAGATCATTCTACTGGTGTTTCTTATAAGCACCCACTAAATACAAGAATACATTTCCAGAATATTCCAGAAACCTCTAACTGGTTTTCTCTGTACACTGATAATGCCATTAGTGCACAGAGGTACTGCTCATTTTACAAGCTCCAACAAATCCCCTTCA
Organism: Neopsephotus bourkii; assembly: GCF_033783945.1. Lineage (NCBI taxonomy): Eukaryota > Metazoa > Chordata > Aves > Psittaciformes > Psittacidae > Neopsephotus > Neopsephotus bourkii. Next base: position 113,291 of record NW_026902017.1, read on the forward strand.
GGCAAGGGTTCCAACAAACACTAAGTAGGAACCGTACACATTAATATCAAAGGAAAAGGCATGGGAAAAAAAAAACAAAGAAAAAACACAACCAAAACTTAAAACATTCTTTTTTGCCCATTGTCAGAAAATTCAAGCCCTTGGCCACATACTGCGTCTTCATTTCTCGCACACTCTTTCAAATCTGGTTTTGGCACTGCCCCTAAGAGGGCTCTGACTCGGGATCTGTCCACGCATTCCTGCAATAAATGACACTAACTGGAGTCATTCTTTAAAATATCTGTCAAACATAATTCTTCCAGTGTCTCGATTCTCACTGACTTGCCCCCACAGTGCTGGGATGAAGTCATAAATTATATGTTCCGCCACTCAATTTTCTCTGATTGTTTGGTAGAACCTCTCCACTAATAACCAGCGATCAGCAACCACCTCGTGGCTTAAGTGGTTTCCAATCATGAAAGATTTATCCACTGTGACTTCCAGTCAATCACAGAGACACTGAAATGGCTATCAGGCGCTCTCATCTCGAGACCACAAGATGAGCAGACAGACTCCAGAGACTAGGGAAAGCGGATCAGACTGCTGACTCCAGGCACCCGAAAATTAGGGGGAGGCTGCACAACTGCATATAGGGGGGGGGGGGCCCCCCTCCCCCGTTTCTCTTTGCAAGGAAGTCAGAAGCCCAGGACCAGAGCACAGAGTCAGCTCCACAAACGTCACCTTGGTCACATCCCATGCAGGAACCCCTCCAAAAGACAAGGTATGTTCAGGGAAGAACTGTTTGTTGGGATAACGTGCAGAGAAGCACATTCCCTACCTAAGGCAAGACAGCACATCCATGAGCCAAGACAGTGCCCTGCAGCAGCCTTCAAACTCCCTGCTGGAGATCTATACTACTTGTTAAATGTCAGCTCCCACCACAAGTCACCAGGAGTCCCAGCCATCAGGGGAAGAGAAGTGGAGCTGTCTCATGGATCGTCCTCCCAAAGATCAGGCCACTCAAAAACCAGCTCTCAAGGAATGGTATTTATCCTCCAAAGAAAGGGAAGGATCTGACCTGCACAGCTGGTATACCACATGAAAAACAGAGCTGAGAAGAGAGAAAAGGGAGGTATCAAGTGCTAACTACAAGGATACTCAGATCCAAGCTGCAGATACACTCAGCTTAAAACCAACTGCACTTTTGTTGGGCTTTCTTCCCACATCCAGATGATAGCTCCAAGAGCGCAACATACACACCCCAAATCTCACACTGCAGCCTCCAGAAGTAAACTTGGAGCATCTCTGTGGTGCCCTCTATGTAACTGGCACCCTGGAAGGGACCCATTATCCTGGAGAACTTGGGTGCAGAAAAGGCCATTTCAAAGAGAGGAATAACATTTCCGCTGTGCTTTGTCTCTTGCTCAGGTACAGTTTAAGACGTCACTGCAGGGGGGTGGGATCAGATAATCTTTGAAGGACCCTTACAACCCAAACTATTCTGTGAATCTATGATATTAAAAAGATGAAAATTCACTAAAACTAAGCAGCTACTATTACAAGAATAAAAGATGATGGAATAGGTTATTGACACCGGATAGCAACTGCAGTCCGAGTGCCCAAGCAGGGACTCCAGTGCCAACTGGGCAAGCCAGGGCAGTGCCCTTGCACTTACACAACACTCTCTCCTTCACACAGCTAGTGAAAAGCAGCGTGACAGAGCAGCTTCCCAGGGACAACGAGCGCTCCTGAATCACGGGAGAGCACAATAGGGAATTAATTGCTCCAGAACAAAAACTAGAAGAGTAAGCACAATTTATTTTGCCACATTCTTAAAATGAAACAAGAAAACATTTAAACACTACAGCTTATTTAGATAATACACACTGGAAGACATCTTTTACTGCTGGCAGCTTGAAAGAAAAGAACATAATTACAATTCCAAGCATGAAATGAGCTCCCTTCCACACATGCCTGAACCAAGTCTAACAGTTTCACCAGCTGTAGTGAATCAAAGCAGGCAGAATTCAACAGAAAGGACCTAGAAGCAGCAGCTCTCAATGCCTTTAACCTAGTAATTGCATGGCACCTGGATCCGGAAGCACTGCAGAGGATTTAGCAGTTGCAGATGTGCAGCTGATGTGGTGCATAGAGCATTTGATCTCCCTGGAATGCAGGACCCCAAACAATGCATCTGTGTGCTGGCCCACCACACACCCGGGTATGGGCCTGGGGAATATATAAAAGCTAACATTATACTGCAATTGAAAAGAAAAAAGCCACAGCATGAGCTCGACTGTTTAACTATGAGAAAAACAATAGCAGCTTTGGTCTTACGTATCTGCCAGAATGACCACTGGCCACTTCCAGATACATTCTTTGTTCAAGTACTTCAATACTGCTTCAACCGCTGCCTGAAATCAAAGGTACAAAGGGAGCTGCTGAGTGTAAATCCATGGCAACATCTGCATCTCCAACTTGACAGAGAAACTGTTAGAACAGCTCTAACTGGACCTACGATCATTATGCCCCATAGCGAAACCACATGCCAAGTCTTCCCACTTTTGGATCTCCAGCGTGACGCACAAGCTCACTCATCTCACGCTTCACAGTGGTTTCACATCTGCTTTCTTCAAAGCAAGTCCCAATGCACCATTAAAAAAAGTAACCCCAACTAAGATCCTTCTCCTGAAAACCCAAGCCGAGCTTCACACATGGATCATGGCAAAGCCCTGGACTCATCCTTCCTGGGAGCAGAGAGCAGCCAGGAACTCTGTCTTGGCCCCAGGCACCATGGTACACAGCAACACAGACACCGCTCCAACCTCAGCATCACCCGCATGGTAAAACAAAGCTGAATGAAAGAATAAACCACATAGGAGTTAACATTGTTAGACTAAGAGTAACTCTAAGCTGGATCCTGCATTTGGATTGAGATTTCCCTAAGAACTTCATTCTTTGGAGATGAGTAGCCAGGAAAACTGCTGTCCATGGCTCTGACAGAGAAGGAGGGGAAGAAGCCAAGCCTGAAAGGTTTATGAATTTATTCTGACCTCCAGAATCACCAAGGCAATTATCTCACAAGTACAGGTCTGCTGTTGGAGAAGTATTCTTAATGTGCCCAGGAAAAAGAGAAGATGACAACTCTCCCAGCTGAGAGAAGCAGATATCTCCCCTTTCAGTCTGTACACATACACACGTATATTCCCCTAAGCTTGCTTGTTTTTGAAACAAAAGCAGAAGTCCCAGCCCAGCTACCTACAGCAGTGCCACAGAACATCTTCTGCTCCTGCACTGCCCTATTTGCACCTTCACAGATTATCCTGGCTGGTGCTAACAGACCAGCCTGAGAGGGCTGGGTGTCATCTTCTGCTATGCACTCAGAAGGCAAACGAAATGCAGTTCATATTAAAAGGGTAGCTTAAGGTGACTTTTGTACCATCTTAGCTGAATTAAAATCTAATACTTTAATTTCAATGATTTCAATTACTGCAGTATTAGCTTGAACATTAAACTTCATCTAAAAAGGTTTATAAACAGGTTTGGCTACAATAAACTCAAAATAAGCAAACCTGACACAATAAAAATGAGGAGCATTCTATATAAATCACACAAACCTTAGTGTACACATGTATGTATGTGTGTGTGCATATGTATATATATATATATATATATATATGCATGCTTATTGACTTACTCTGCTTTAAATCATCTGCTACAGCAATCTTTCCGTCCCCAGTTTTCAACCCCAAAAGAATTACCATTTCTTTCCAGACAAGAACTTCTGCCAACATTCTGGAGGGCTGAAGTCCAAACCACATACAGTTCAACAACAGCAGAGTTGAACAAAAAGGAAAACTATAGCTTCTTTTTAATTATAGCTTGGGAAAGTGTGGCTAAGCAGGGGAAAAAAAGAAGTCAAAGTCATTGATTAATTCCATGGGTTCTATTTCAAGGCTTACAGCACACTGGAATAGATACTCTAACTCAGTTTATCAGATTTATCACCATACTTCAGTGTCTAAACTCAAGGTGGATGTACAGAAAAGAACATGCTACTTCGCAATTCTAATACTGAAATGGCTTAGAATCCACAAAAAAAATAATACTTTCAGAGGCAAGGGTTTCATAACTAGGTCAAAGCAGAAGGGGGAGTTTAAATTCCTACTCACCCAGCAGAAAAAAGCCAGGATCAACCTCCTTTCCTGGGGATCCCCAAGGTTTTAATAGGGAAAAAATTCCAGCTTTGCAAAACTGCAAAATACAGCCTTCTTCCAGCACCTTTTAATTGAAGCCTCTCCAGGATCACATCTTGAATTACGACCAAATGTTCTAATAAGCTACAGAGCACGGCTCTTCACTGTTACGATCAGAAATGCAAGGTTTTCAGTAATGAAAAACACACCTAAATCTGTATCAAGAGGTAAAGCTACAAGGAATCACAGCAGAAAGGAACTGGAAAAGTGCAAGTAACTAGAATTACTCTAAGGCATTTCTCTCTGCCAGTTTTACCTTCAAATGTTAAAGCCATGAACACTTATGGTTTGAACAAAAAATGTCTTGCTGCTTTGCCCAGTACACTCTGTCCTCCTTGTTTGTATCCGAGAGTTGTTCCAAAGAAATGTAATAATGACTCAAAAAAAAAAAAAAAGAAAAAAAAAAGCCCAGTACTTCATTCCTCTGAGCTACTGTAAATTAAATATGAATACAGAAACTACTTCTGTGAGGAAAGGAAAGCTCTGCATGGGGAAGATTGTTTTTTAACTGAAGTTTCACTAACAAAAGCAGCACTTTAAAGTTGACGCCTAACCTTAAAGTAATGCCTAGCCTCAGAGCCAGCACCTTCTCTGGGGGCAGGAGTGTCAGTGGCAGCCCAGTATCCTGGAAGAAGCTCGACCTGCCTGCAGCTGCGGTTGAGTATACAATTTGTATAGGGACTGGCTGGACTGTTACCATACTTACAATCTAATTTGAATCCCCCCTACCCTTTTTCATTTTCATTTAGTATTACAAACGTATAAATCCAAGTCTACAACAGCATCTTGGAGGTATCCGAACTGCAGGTAGTCAACCCAAAGTAGCACGAAGCCGCCATCGACTGCTGATCAAACTGGCATCGTTTCACTGACAACTGTTTTGGTGTGTGCAAAGCCATTAAAGTTGAGCTTTTTTTGTTCATATAATTTGCTTACTAAATTTTGCTACAATGCCCCAAGGCATCTGAGTATGCAACACTAAGAAATAACGATGCTCCAGCCAAGGCATGCACGCTGCACAGCGCTCTGAGAACACGTCACTGGAATTCCAGGCTACTATTATGCCCAACTCATTGCTTTAGTTATCTGTCTCGAAGATCTAATTAATCCCCTTGCTCATCATCGCCTAAGCTTACACAGGAGTGTCTCAAAGCTTGGTGCCATTTCGCAAGTATGGAAAGAAACAGGTGAAGCAGCTCTGAGAACTCCTGTGGGAAGAGAGAATGTCAATCCGCAGGCTTCTCATCCAGGCAGGTACAAAGCTCCACGTGGGACTCGGATGAAACCTTCTCCTTTGGTCCCCATCCCACACTCCTTTCAGACCATGGGAATTAGCCCCAGTAACAGGCACATTGCCACAGGAAATCCAACCTGCCCTTCAGCTTTAATTGTGGATGACCTTGACATAGGGGACATTTAAAAATACACATGCATGTACACATGCAGCCGCACACATACACCCAGAGCTGTGGGTATTTTAAATGCTCTCGTACCATCAACAAGATTGAGGTCAAGGAAATGAGGAGGCTTTCTACAACTTTAACCAAACATTTAATGTAATTCATATACTCAGGTAGTCCTTTTATTAAAGCACTAAATAACCAATAAACTGCAGGGAGAAAGTAAGGAGAATTCAGCTGTGTGACACCTCCCTGGACACAGAACCCAGAGGAACTGCTGCAGCCCTGACAACACTGCATCCAGACAGAGATCTCCTTTCACATGGCTGCAAAAGCATCATTAAAACTGGAGAAAAAAAGAGAATTCAGAACTGGCCAGCTGCTACATCCAGATGCAGCCCTGTTGACAGGAAAAGAATACTTTTTTCCTCCCCTAATTTGTTTTCATGTTTTTGTCAAATTATTTACTACCTGTTCTCGTTTGATTTTTACTCCACATAACTTCTGCATGGCATTAAATCAGTGTCATTACATTAATTAGCATCATTTACAATACAATAAAAATAGACTATCAGTCTCTGAGGTTAGTTGCTCAAGATAATACAGGAGCAGTAGACTGGGTTTATTCCTTTATTATTACCCAAGAGCAAAGAAAGCATTCATTAAACTTCTCCAAAGTCGTAGTTCCAAAGCGAAGCTCTGTTTTTCCACTAACTTAAAATAATTTTCTGAGAATATTTATTTCCTACATTATCTTCACCAGAAATGTGCATTTCTAGTACAACGGTTAATTCCAATTAAGAAAACATTGAAAGGCTTCCTGCAAAAAAACAAACACAGGATACTGGCAAGACTACAAGAATGAGGTAAAAACTACTGAAGACAACAACATAATTTTCTTCTGACTGTAACATAAAAAGGAAATATATTTCTTACATGACACCCGCAGTAAGTCCAGGTCCAGCAGAGAATAACCAGAACTATTCAATGTTGACCTTTGAATCCCTGTACCATTAACAGATAAAACAATGTGTAAAAGAACAAAAAATTATCAAAATCAAGGATCTCCCCCTGCCATTCACTCCCACGCCAACCAGCTCCTCTCCTTTTTGCAGCTCTCCAAGTGTCTCTCTCTGTGCTTGTTTCCCATCAAGCTCAGTCCCACCAGCCTTGGGGAGAAGCTGGAGGTGCCCAAGCACATGCAGATGTATCCAGCCCTCACGGTGCCATCCTGCCTTTCACCAAACTTGGAAACAAACTCATTCCAGGAAATTCCAAATTAAGGTTAAATGTTACCATCTGAAGCCAAGGAAAGTCAGGGATAATGTACGTTTAACACCACCTGAGCTCTGATCCATGAGTCCAGCACCACTGAAAGATGAATGGCAACCTTTAGACTAACAACTACCCCAGAAAACCTCTAATACCTGGAAGCATTAAGATTTTGGAAGGGTACAGAAGGAATCGATAGTGGTGTGCCAGGTCCTTCTTTATGGCAGCCACAGCCATCAAGAACAAGAGATGCCTGTTCTGGGCTTCCTTGTCAATCCTCAGAATCCCAGGCTGGTTTGGGCTGGAAGGGACCTTAAAGCTCATCCAGCTCCAACCCCTGCCACACGCAGGGACCCCTTCCACTGGAGCTGCTTGCTCCAAGCCCCTGTGTCCAAGCTGGCTTTAACACTGCCAGGGATGGGGCAGCCACAGCTTCTCTGGGCACCCTGTGCCAGCGCCTCAGCACCCTCACAGGGAAGAGCTTCTTCCCAATGTCTAATATAGATCTACCTTCTTTTAGAGACCACTCCTATCCTGAAAATGCTCCAAACCAATAATTACAGCCAGGACTAAGTTATCTGAGAGCTTCCCTGTTTCTTCATCACACCAGTGCTGTTCCCTGCTGTGCCAGCAAGACGTGGGACCTGCTCTCACCACAGCACTGCTCCCAGCCTTTTCCAGCCACACACAGTGCCTGGGTGCTGCCAAAGCAAAAAGCAGGAGCTGGTCAATCACTGCTGCCTGATTATTACTGCAAGATAGCAAGGTATTTTTACATCACTGACTCATAGGAGGAGTCCAGACATGCATCACACAAAACCCATCGAAATCCAACAATTGTTCTTTTGGATCAAGACCAAACCCAGTTTTTTACATCAGTGGCAAGCACGAAGAAGATACAAGGCAGGGAGATCTGGACATCACCTGGACAGAACCCCCAGGCATTCACTCTGTAGTTTAGATAACCACCAAAATAAACATTTGCAAAGCTGCATCCAGTGATGTGGTAAAGAATAAAAACTCTGAAGAACACCTGGCCTCAGGCTGGAAAGTCCTTCTGCATTAAGCAATCACCATCACTACCCCCCACGACAGCACTAAAGATGACCCCAGGAACTGGGATCTCATATCCTAAACCACTAACATCAGTGCTTGATGTCAATTCATTTGGATTCAGTGGTTTAAATGTAGGAAAGAAATCCCAGCCCTGGATAACTCAGGGTACAATACATAGCAGTCTCTGTATGTCCTTCGACTGATGGTTTTCAACACTCCTGTGACTCCCAGATGATAACCGCTTCTCCCTCTGTGACCCCAACTACCCCCATCAGCAACTGAACATCACAACTACCAAAGCTGGACCACTTGGATTAGTAATTCACATGGACAAAAATAAGCAAGTCAAAAAGAAGAACCCACGACAAGTTTTACTTGCAAAAGCAAACACAGCATCCACTTACAGTGGCAATTTCCTAAAATAAACCATACACATGCCTACTACCTCCTGTCCTCTTAGGAGTAATTAACCCAGAAGGTGAAGTTACACAAGCACAATCCTGTGTGATAAGGGAGATCCACGCACCCACATCACCAGAAATAGCTATTGTGCTCCAAAGTAACCCCTAATATTGGTAACTACTTGAATTTAAATTTCAAATAAATTTAGATCAAAGATTAAAGAATGTCGTTCTGCCTTCCCAGCGCACTGGAGGTGCTTGTCTTTCATAATGAGGGAGCCCATAAAAATAACAAGGGAGAAGATCTACACCCAAGCTCCTCAAGAAAATAAAGAATTACTGATTTCTGCAGCTACTTGGTGGTAGGAACAGATGGTTACAGGCAATAATATTGACAACTCAACAAGCTACCACCCCCAAAGGTGAGCTTCTAAGTCTGCTCCAAATTCAGAAGTTGAACACACTACAGCTGAGACCACTGGGGACCCAGTGAGTTTCCACCAGTCCCATGGTGCTTCAGAATCTGCTTCGCTCGCTGTTCTGTGGAACACCAAAGGGCTGTGACTTCCTAAAACACCCTCACACGGATCCCTGCAGCCCTCTGCCTGGGCCCGGGATGAGCATGGGGAGCAGTGAAGGCAGGCAACACACATGGAACAGCTCCCAGTAAAACCTGAGCTTTCAGGATTTGCCTACCAAACCAAAGCCAGTGCTGAGGACAGAAAGCCCAGCTTCCCTAATTGCCCATCACAGAGAGGATCTGGGAATTCAGATCCCTGGCATGCTCTGCCATGGTGAGCACAGACAGAATGAGTGCCCTCAATTCACTTGGATGTTCGCAGCAAGATTCAAGTTTCCACACAACTCCCAAGAAATCTCTTTCCTCTGCTCCCATCCATCTCCAGCAACTGGAAGCAATCAGCCCGTCCAGTCTCAACCCAAGATCAAAACACTAACTAAAACATGAACTTGTTAAATACAAATCAACAAAGTTATCTCTGAATTTCTGGACAAGGCCAGCAAACCACTACAGACCAGGGACAACATGTGGCGTTGTAAAAGCTGTCAGAATACCCGAGTTCTCAAGCATCTCATTAAGCCAGTAATGAATTAGACTGAGCCTGCAAATCTCAGCCCTTGTTGTCATGTTCTTCTAAAATTAAAGCTCTGCCAAGAACTTTACCAAGGGAACAGAAATAATGATAGCGCCTGGTCTCCATCTTCACACTCAATATTTATGACTTACTTTTCAGAAGATTTTCCTGTTTTTACCAGAAGCCCCCTTCCTAGGGACATCAGGAAAACAGATCCATCAATTTTGCACTTGCCTGCAATAATAACAATTTCCTCCTTTTACACGTACATATTATATATTACACATTAGGCAGAAGCTCTTCCCTGTGAGGGTGCTGAGGCGCTGGCACAGGGTGCCCAGAGAAGCTGTGGCTGCCCCATCCCTGGCAGTGCTCAAGGCCAGGTTGGACACAGGGGCTTGGAGCAAGCTGCTCCAGTGGAAGGGGTCCCTGTCCGTGGCAGGGGTTGGAACTGGATGAGCTTTAAGATCCCTTCCAACACAAACCTATTCTATGATATTACAGCAACAGGCTGGCGAATTTGTGACAGCATCGGACACTTCAGTGATTCAACCCAACCACCCTTCTTGCAAGGTTTCCATAAAGCACCATACACCCATTCTCAACAGGAGGAGTGTCAGGCAGCTGACTTGTGCCTGTTGGACTACAGCTGTCTTAGCTCCACTAAAGATGCCCCAAGTCACTGATGCATCTCCCTCAGCATTAATGTGACAGAAATTCATACACCGAAACACAAAGAAACTACTTCCCCCCTCAAGTCCTTAAATCCTCATGGATTTGAATGTCAAAATCAGCAGGTTCACAATTATCTGTACTATTATTTAAAAGAGCAATAGATAATGAACAAGAACATCCTAAATTTCAATTATTCACTGAAGAAGTACAACAGAGTCTGGTCTTATCAGCAGGCCTTTGGTCTGCAGGCTCCTTAGGGTAACAACAGATTGCGCACCTCTTGCTGCCAAATGCATCATCTGCACTTAATCATAGCATGATGAATTATCTTCTGAAAACAAGCGATTCCAGCCATATTCAGTGTAATCCTGCCATTCCACTCCAAAGCCTGTCATCTCTCATCCAGTGTGTCACCACTGCAGGGTGGAGACCCGTAACTTCAGTCCCTTTCAAGAATACCCTTTGGAGCTACACACTGCATTGAGAAATAAATAAAACCATCACTTCAAACACTGCACGTCACTCATCACACCGGAACCTGCCTGAATGCACTTCTACTTTTGAAGAAAATCATCAAATCCCAGGCTGGAATATACCTCAGGGATCATCTGGTTCAACATTCCTAGGCAAAGTATGACCCAGACTAGATGCCCCAGCACCCGGTCCACCCGAATCTTAAGTGTGTCCAATGTTAGGGAAATCCACAGCTTCTGGGGGGGTGTGGTGTGTGATTATCCCAAGGTCACACCTAGGAATGCTGTTATACAATGATGGAAGTGGTAACTGGCTGCTTATGCACTAAATAACCTACAGATTCCCTTGCCTCCATGCGTCACCCAGGGCAAGTGTCTCACAGGAATCTTCTTCCCTGCAAAATAACAGACTCTGCCCGTCACTGGAGATGGTGATCCCATGCACCATCCACATACCAACCTTCCTTAAATGAATCTGTTTCTAGATGCAGCTGTGATTTTTAAGTGTAGAGTATGTCAGCTGACATCAATCTACAAAATCCTAACTCAAAATATACTTGGTTTAAAAATGAGGATTTCTGAAGTCATAATGTAGCCCCTTTGGAGAACAAGATTATTCAGGAACTAGAGCTGGGGGAACGCAACCAACTATTTTCCTTCTTTTTAGGTAATTACTGCCATGGCTTTGTCTAGTTCCAAACAGAACGAAGAGGAAGGACAAGTGTTCTATTTGCTTATGGATTGCTCTTACCAAGAACTCCCTTCTGTGTCATGGTGAAAACACATATTGGAATCACACCCAAAGAACAAGGTGAGCAAGAGATTCTTCAAAGAAGTTTCTGCTTAGCTCAGATGTGTTCATTAAAGGTGCTGCATTGTGCACATGGGCCAGGCTAGCTTATTAGCATTGGGAAGGTTACTGAAAGTGAATTAATGGAAGTGCTCCACTCTCTTAACATCTGACGAGCAGAAAAGGAGCCTCCCTACCTACACTTCGCCTGAAAGGTATGTTCAAATTGAGGGCATGTAGGTGGCACCTGCCAAAAGTGGCATGTGAATAACATTGGCAATTTAACACATTCTTACAAAAATACAGAGAACTGCAAAAGCAGCAATTCAAACACTCAAATCAAATGCTTATGCTGAGATTAGATCTAAGAACCCAGCCTTTTCACTGGGACAGGGGGAGGATTTTAAAGCTCTTTTTTTGTAGGTCTCAGCAGGGTTTTACGTCCGAAAACTCAAGCCCAGTTTGACCCACAAAGAAATCCAGGCTCACAATAGAGCCACCTCTTCGCTTACAGTGAAGATAAGGCTTTAAAAAATTAAACTTTCATTATAGAACTCTGGTGCTGTTCATTAGAGAGCACAAAACAGGTAAATGGAAAAGCTGATCCCTCCTAAGGGCCATGGAAACCCACCTCACACACATGCAGGTACAGCACCAACCCATCTCTCGTCCACCCTGATGCCTTCCCCAGGCTGAGCGACGCACCGGCACAAACCCCAACTGCCTGGTCTGAAACACTCTGGATGAACCTGCACTTAAGAGCCACCCAGAGGCTTTATGGCACTACCAAAGCCTGATTCTTTTCCCAGAGAAAGGGCTCCACAGTTTCAGGGTGGTGTGAGTACCACAGCAGAAGTCAGCCAAACCCACAAAGGACACAGCTCCACTTTAATGTTACATGAGACTATTAACTCCACTTGCACATGGCTTCCCCTTTCCAGCCCCTGCTTCCTAACACATCCGTTTCTCCCCCTAAAAGCCAATGCTTCCGTACCCCAGCACCACAGGGAAACCTCTGCTCAGCTGTGACTGACATGTAAAGAAAAACCATACACTGCTCTTCTTGTGTTACCTTCCAACACCCCTAATTTGGAAGGGGTAAGAGCTGAAACGCATGGAAAAAAGCCAGAAAGCTCACATGAACACCTCTGTGCAAAGAAATATCTCCCCTGTGGAATACTGAGCTCAATTTCCCCCAAAGCAGTAAAAATTGAAACCCATATATGAACACATTTAAGAACATTAATAGAAAAACACCGAGCAGTTAAGTGAAGTCACGTTCTACCTAAACAACACCACCATTATTGCAGCATCTGACTTTCAGATGACAATTCAATCCTGGAAGCATGTATTGTAATTGCTTTTCCACAATGGGCTTCAGCTTTACAATTGCATCCTTCTCAGGAGGTCAGAACAAGGCATGGCTGAGGCTCTGAAAAGCAATTCTGTTTAGCAGTACTACCTTATTCATTCTTTTAATCTTACACCTGAATATTCATTACGAACTCTGTAAAATGCAAGTGCCAAAACCACCATCAAAAGCTGCTGCAATCTCTCTGTTGCTCAGAGAAAGCCTTGACCCCTCTGCTTCCCTAATGAAGAAGTGGGGAAAGCACACATCACACCAAATGTCAGCTCCCGTGCTGCAAAGCAGTCACCAACCCCCTGAACAAGCTCAGTGCAATGCAGCCATTTCTTGCTGACAACACACAAAAAGGAGCCACCATGATGAACACAGCTTGTTTCCAGCAAACCATCTGAGCAGTTCAGTGAGGAAATACCTGTCCTACGATGCAGCCACTGCACTAGGTGAAGCTGGCATCTCAACTGAACTCCCTTTTCTTCCACCCATTTAGACAGGACCTCTGCTGTTATTACTACAGAAAGCTGGGGGGCAGGAACCCAAACAACACAAGTCTCTTTTAGAGAGCTGAGAGTATCAATGTTTGTAGTAACTCCAGTAATTCGCAATAAAGGAGCCACCTACCAAAATGGAGAAGTCTCAGACTTTTGTAACCCTTCCTACGGCGGAACAGCCCCTCTGCTCCCTGCCCATGACCCAGCACAGCATTTCTGGTCTTCTGGCTGCACCAGTGCAGCTACTTCTGGGTCAGCAGATCATGCCACAGGAAATCCATGTAAATATCTAAATATTTGTATTTATCACAGAATAGCTTGGTGATCAGGTTATCAGCACACGACCACAAACAACAGCATGGCATACATGATGGGAGCAAACCACCTGCCAGGGACAGAAACACCCTGCATCAGATTTGCAGCCAAAGGGAACGGCACAGCAGGTGCCCTCTGAGTCCATTTCCACCACCAAAGCTTTATTTCCTTTAGCCAACCTATGAAGTGCGGAACAGCACCCTCAAAATAGAGCAAACGCTGCAAGATCTTACTACAAAGGTCAGCCTCATCCTGAAGATCAGGCTCTCCAGCCTCTTTTAATGGGGAATCCCTGCATTGTCCTTTACAGCAAGGTACATGCTGGTATGCATAAGTTGCTTGGATGAGAAAGAAAAACCCCGAAACAACCAGGCTTGTGCCCCAGTGCATTTTCACTCACAGGTTTACAGCAAAGGCAACCTCATTTCATGGTCACAAACAGATGAGTGACAGAAGCCAGCATTTTCATGATATACCACCTCCTCCTCAGACAAGACAGAGGCGGCACATCATTCCTCTGCTAGTTTGGCACACGGGTACCAAGGACCCCAAGGCTTTAGCCAGGCACAGGATAAGGGATGAACACAGACGACAATGACCTGCTTTCATAATGTCTGTGGTTTAGGATGAGAGGTTTTTACTCAAGCTTGGCCAGACAATAATCCTGTTCCAGCCTTGGGCTACTCATAGGAGGGCACAATCTGCACGTGCACCTGTGGGAAACTGCAGGGGCCACAGATACCGAAGCCTCCAGAGCCTCCACACCAACACAAAGCCTTGGAATTCAACTCTACAGCTTCAGAACACCCCAGATTTGGGTGTTGTTTCCAGCCAACAGTGGAGGATTCTGATATTCTCCCCTTGTTCACCTCTCCCCAACATCTCCATACTGCAGTAGGCCAAGAATGGAGCTGAGCTGGGTGGGAGTGTTGACGTGGTTGAAGGTAGGAAGGCTCCACAGAAGGATGAGGACTTGATGAGCCCAGAGGTCTTTTCCAACCTAACCAGCTCCTTGAGACTCCTAGCCCAAGATGCATTTTAAGCAATACATAGTCTGTCTCTGCACAGAAGCAGATAAAAGCTTATTTTACTGGAAAAGGTTACTCAACTTATCATCTCCAAGGGCTCACAAAACCCACAGAGCAAAATCACTTTTTGTTTCAGAAGTCAGAGAAACATGTGACTTCATAGCAATTATTTCTTTCTACAGTGTGAATGTTTTGTCACATCATACATCCTCATCCTTCATCTGTCAAAGTTTTTCCATCCACTGTTTCAGCCAGACCCATCATCAGTGTGGTGTGGCTTCACGCAAAGTACAAAATGTCCAGAGGGAAAAGGACTAAAGATGGACAAAAGCATGTGGAAACTCTTCTAAAGGCAGCTACCGCAGCAATGTAGGCATAATTTAAATTCTCAGTAATAATCCTAAAAGATCTTAGCAGCAAAAAGGCATGCGATGTAGACAAAAGCCCTGAGAGATGCAGTCTGTCATCATGCTCTGTCCAGAAGCACATCTTTTTACCCAGCATGTACCAATATATAGCAAATACACTGTTGTGTTTATTAAGTTTCCATTTAGGTGAAAGGTCCTTCAATTAACACTGTCTTGTTTTTAAAACCGTAAATCTGCATTCAAAACCACATAATTTACTTCAAAACTCAAGAGTGAAAAGCCTTCGTACCAGACTATGAAATGTAATAGGTAGTGACAAACCTGGGTTATAACTTATGCTCAGATTCAGCTGGGTTTTCTAGGGGACTGCAGAGCAGCCATTAAGGAAAGAGTTACTGCACACTACAGCAAAAGGTCTCACACTTGATACGCTTTAATTACTTAGCTGCAGCAGGGGAGAGTTACTGATGCCTAGCCTGGTTTGTTTCAATGCAAAAGGCTTCTACTGCTATTAATATTCACTGAGGGAAACTGAAATAACATCTTGCCTCCATGTGAATACCTTGGAATTATTATGGACGAACTAAATACAATTATTTTTATTTTTTTCCCCTCAAAATCCAGGACAAAAGAAACCTACCAGCTTGCAAAGCCACCTGATAGAACAGACCTCTATTTCTACATAGAGTAGGCTCTCCTTCAATGATGGCCTTTATCACAGTGACAACTTCAACACAAATAAACCTGCTACAGCATAACCCAAGAGGTCAGCCAACGACCCTGAGCCCCACAGCAGAAGCAACACACTGTAGGTTATCCACCAAGAGCCTTCACCCTAGAATTCCTTGGCATGCTGAGGATGACCTTGAACTCTGCAGCACACAGCTTCCCATCCATACCACTGCCATGACACACACTGCAAAGCTGAGCTCATGGAGAGCAGCAAACAACAGCTTTTATCCAGCCTGTACACACCAAACCACCAGCACTGCAGAGAAAACCAGCAAGGACAAATGCCTTCCTACCAGCTACACCGGTACCACTGCTCTTCTCAAAGGACAGCACTGACCTCTCTAAAAACACTGAGTCAAAAATCTATTCTTTCCCCCATAAATTCCACCCTAAGGTAGTCTATTATTATTTTTGCATCTGCTAATGTTACCAAAAAGTTGAATCCTAACACTGAATCAAACTGTAGTCTCAGCATATTGGGAAGTTTCTCTGCCCAAAATGAAACGTAGGTGCCATCTGTTTCAATTACACTAATCACAAGGAGACGTAACATTGTGAAACTGGAACTTTTTAACAGTTTTTTTCTTTCAAAAGCAAAGAGAAAGAGGACTGTGACATGCTAGAGGTAGGGCGTACTTAATACTCAGCAGTCAACAGCACCAACAAGCTGCGCAGTCCACTGGACAAACCAGTGCTGGAACTGCAGGAAAAGTAACTTTTGTTTTCACTGAAGTCAGGGAAAAGCTTGGTACATTTGAAATTATATAAAAGTGAAAAGGCATCTTAGAACTAAAGGCGTCTCCCAAGATATTCTGGGTTAGTACCTTCACATTACTCCACAGAAGTTTGTGATTTTTACCATCAGATTTCAGAAAATAAAGAGAAATTCAAACCACCACACCCCAACACACCAACATAGACACAAGCACTTGTTAGGTAATAAAACTGAAAACTGGAACAGAAGCCAGGTAAATATTTACCGATTCCATAGTTGAAAGCTGTTGTTAGCAGGACATATATTAAAATCCAACAGAGATGTGTCCCAAAAACGCTGTGCAATCTGAAAAACACAGGGAGCAGTTCATTAGAAATTAAAACACAGGGTTTCACTTGCAATAAGCATGCTATATTCAAGTACACAAAGGATACTAAATCCAAATCCTTGCCTAATCCAGAAACAAATTTCCTCATAACAAGTCTGCACAAATAGAACAACAGCTCTTGCTGCACCTTTCAAGATGTTTTTCAAACTACAAATTCCCAAAGTGAAATTTCCAGCACCAGGCAGGAACCAGCAGGAGCTCTCAGCACCTAAGGCAAAGGGGAATTACATCCATTAACTGGTACATGAAATGGTTGGCAATTCCAAGCCAAAAACCTGGGTTTTCCCTGAACTTTTCACCATGGGTGCACAGGGCTGCGCGGTCATAGGTGACTGTCAGAGGGGTACAAGTTTTGGACAGCACAGCTCAGTCGGACCCTGTACAAGTCACATGAGCAAGGACAAGTTCAAGCCTTTCGTTAAGGGTTTGCAAGGTGGGAGACCGGAGCTTGGGCAGAGCCACCTGTAAAACAGTCTTAATCCAGATTTTTTATGCCCATGATCATAGAATCATAAAGTCATAGAATGGTTGGGGTTGCAAAGGACCTTAAAGATCATCTGCTTCCCAATGGGAGCTACCTCATGGCTTTTTCCAATGCAAGTGAATGCATCCTGGGGCACTGATGGATCCCCTCATGGGGACCTGCAGCCCTGCAGAGTATGTATGATGACGATACCTGCACAGCACCTTTTCCAGCATGATTCCCCTATTCTTTTTACCTTCTCCATTATAAGACTCACAACTCCTAACTTGACCTATCCACTTCAAATGCACCAAAAGATAGACTGGGGAAAAAAAAAGCTGAACTTCCAACTCCATTATCTGGAAAATCATTAGTGCTGCCTGCTGACAGTAGTGACTGAGACCAACTGTGCACAAAATTATCAGAGTCCACAGAAACCCTGTCCCATGACATACTGACACACAGTTGTGAAGATTCCTATCTGCTTCCTGGCCTACACATAGCAATTGTATTCACTACTTAGCTCACATATAACACAAACATTAAGTATTGTAGCAATGCAATAGTGATCATATATGAGTTAAGGACCTTCCATGACCAACAGTGTACCATTTTTTTATGAAACTTATGAAATTACTTATGAAGTACAGCAAATACTGCAGTGAAAGAAGCCCAATGCAGAGATCATTGGCAAAACCTGCCCTGTTGTGTGCATTCCATCACTCACTCAATGTTCCTGCCATGCAGACTCTAACATTTTAATTTAAAACTACCTCTGCTTCCAAAAGCCTAAGTTATAATTAGCAATGTTAGACACATTTATGCACCCAATTTTCTTAAAGTCTGTTGAGAATATCACTTCACAAACCAACATTTCTGTCCTCATTTTCCCTTCTGTGAGCTTACAAGACCAACTGCTGGTCAAGGCTTGGTGTGTTGGACAAGGCTCCCATATGTGCCAAGCTAACTGCAGCTACACACAAAGAAATTTGCAATGCAAACCACCAGACATTCAGTCTTCCTTTGTGTTGAAACAGTAGCATAAATACTAAATAATTAAGTGTTCAAGGTGACCAGATTCTGGTTTAAAACAGGGTCAGTCTTTCAAGACCTGTGACACTTAATTTTACTTTAACATGAAGTCATTTGGAAACTCTGGGTAAGCAGACACTTCCATTAAAATAAGTCTTTCAACTTCTAAGCTCTCCCACCAGCTTCTTTCTGTTCTTTCACACTGACCACGTCATCCTCAGCAGTTCCCCACTGCTGAGTTACCGGTTCCTCTTGCTGCACTCCCACACGTCAGTAAACTGCGGATTTAGAGCACACAGAGCAACTTTTCCAGCATCCATTGAAAAAAAAAAAAAAAAAAAAACCCTGGGAATTAAGTAATTCAAACTTCTTTAATAAAAGGGTATCTTGTAACTTCACAGAAATCCATATTTGGAGATGGAAATTGCTTTACAATCACAAATGTGACCTGAAAGAAACCAGTATGCTTGCATTAAGATTAACTACAGACTATTTCCATCAAAGCAGCTGGGGCAGGCAGCTGCACTCCGCCAGGGGAATGCTGATTGGGAAACACTGACTGGTTCCCAGTAGCAAGGCAGGAGCTGGCTTCGGAGGCTGATGTTAGCCATGAAAGAACTCAAAACCAGAGCAGTTCTGATGTAGAGTCACTCAGAAGGGTCTCTGTGAAAAGTGTGCTCAAGATTCAGCAATTTCACACATCTAGGTATTTCCCCATTTGATAAGTGGACACAGAAAGGGTTCTACTTCAATCCCCATTTTACTGGGAGCAGGAAAGAAGCTGTCTCTGCCAAAGTCTCATTTCAAGCCATGGGAAGGCCAGTACTCCCACAAGTAAGCATGGTTTTCTTATTAGTGCTTTTTTGATGCAAAAAGTTGTGTTTTGATTTAATGACAGGCTTGCATTAATTGAGATTCTATGGTGCCCCAGAACCAAGAAGTGTAATGGGATGTCAGTATGAGATTTAGATTCTGGTTTAGACCAATTTCTGAATGGAAAGAAAAAGAAACCTCTCGGGAGTAGGACAGCCTTTTCCAAGGCAGTCATCTGCTTCCCTCTAAATAACGTCGGGAAGAGACAGAATTTCAATGAGGCATCTCTCTGAGGACTTCTGTGAAAACGTACACTGGGGAAAACAGACACCAATGAGCTTAAGCTTTCAGATGAGCTCCATTAGCTCAGATACAGAACTCAGGGAGGTACGAGTACAACATATGTGGAGGGAGGGGAAACCTAGGAATGTTTTCCAATGCACTCCATAGGCATGTTCGGGACAACGTGGTGAGACTGCCTTTACAGCCTTACCACAGCACGCGGAATACAAACACTAATCATTCACCCTGCTGAAATGGTGAGAAATACTTATTCTCAGAAACAGTAAAATCACATTACAATTCCAGAATCTGAGAAAACTGAGGTTGTAGGGAGAATCCATAAGCAGACAGCACTACAGATGCTACATACTTACCATCAACTATGTGTTTTCCAGGAATACCTGTAGGTAGCTTCTGCAACAACAGGGATTCTATTCCTGCCTGGTTACACCACCCAACCTGAATCCAAACAAGTGTTGGAGTCTGGGGAATTACAGTAACAGACTGGTTTGTGTTGGAAGGGACCTTAGAGCTCTTCCAGCTCCAACCCCTGCCACGGGCAGGGACCCCTTCCACTGGAGCAGCTTGCTCCAAGCCCCTGTGTCCAACCTGGCCTTGAGCACTGCCAGGGATGGGGCAGCCACAGCTTCTCTGGGCACCCTGTGCCAGCGCCTCAGCACCCTCACAGGGAACAGCTTCTGCCTAAGAGCTCAGCTCAGTCTCCCCTCGGGCAGGTTCAAGCCGTTCTCCTTGGCTTGTCCCTATAGGCCCTTGTCCAAAGCCCCTCTCCAGGTTTCCTGCAGCCCCTTTAGGCACTGGAGCTGCTCTAAGGTCTCCCCTTCAGAAGCCTTCTCTTCTCCAGGCTGACCCAGCCCAGCTCTCTCAGCCTGGCTCCAGAGCAGAGCTGCTCCAGCCTTCACAGCACCTCCGTGGTCAACTCTGGCCTTGCTCCAGGAGCTCCACATCCCTCTTGTGCTGCTGCCCCAGAGCTGAACACAGGACTGCAGGGGGGGGTCTTGAAGAAGAAACCAAAGTGCCACAGAAACAGTGGAGAACTGACCACCTCTGCTCCTTCCCATGCGTTTTGCTCACACACCCCCAAAAGCCAAGGGCAGCACAACAGCAGAAGTTTTCCCTTGGCCTCTCAAGGGAAGTAAGGATCATCAGATTTGTGACAGTGTTACTTAAGAGCACACCCAGACTACTCTACACAGCTCAGGTCTACTTAGAAAGAGGAGGAAGAAGGGTGTTGCACTGGAGATCTGAAGGGTGGGAGGGGAGAAGGCTGTTTCCAAGAAATACACAGGAATGAGAGATAAATAACATGCCTTTAACTGAAATGCCCTGCATCGTATCAGTCGCTTACAGACCAACCATCTCCCAACACACACATGCTGAGCAAACTGTTCTGTTCAGTGGGACTGGATTCACACTCACGCGTGCAGCTGCTCTTACACTCCAGGAACAAATTTCCAGTAGTGGTGTGAGCCACAGAAATTGCCTCTCACTGGGATTCACAAAGCAGCGAATACTTCTGCAGCAACACGGCAGCCAACTATGCTCATCCAGTAGTGATTACTGCAGTGAAACACCAAAGCGCGGAGACAAATCCACTAGTGTTAACAAAAACGGAGGAAAAAACCCTCTCAAGTGTGTTTCATTGCGCCAAAATTGCGGCATCAGGTAAAATTTAATTTGACAGCATTCAGAAACTAAGAAGGTAACATATTTGTGGTCGCAAGGTTCCTTTATTTTGCCCTGCAGATATGTATGCAGAGAACTGCATTTTCTTAAAGCTCCTGTCATCTTTGCGGCTTGATAAAAATACAAAATAGCCTGATATTGTCCTCAAAAACACAGATCAAGATACCTATGTGTGGGCTGAAGAGCCTAAGGCTTATTTTTTCCCACTAAAACAAGCATGAAGGAAGGGAAAGATGTGATTCCTGTGGAACCAAATCATCCTTCAAGTGTTTTAACTGAAAGTCTGACATGGAGAACACAGTCCACAAGAAACTGGGGGTTGCAGTTGTTTGAATTCAGGACTAAGCTGCTTAGAGACCTCCACGGAATGAAAACAATCCAGAATGTCTAATGTCAAATAAGTAGTTTCAATGTGCTCCAGGTATTTCTCAAGATCTGTGCTTGTTTCAGTCCATAGGACACCAGTTACAGCATTTTCACACTAATACAACAGCCAGACTCAGCTTCCATCACTCATTCACCTGGGCTGACCCTGGAAGATCACTGCACACTGTTGTTGTCTACTTTACCAATACTCCACACATGCCTTTGTGAGGGAATGGCACTTCTGTACAGTGGGTTTCTATGTCTTCTTTTGTAGCAATGAGGCTTGAGAGCTCAAATGGAATTTCGGTAGCCCAAAACAAGTAAACACTTCTACACTATCTATGCTTCAATTGCATTGAATTAAAAAATCTAATTATCAGAAGTGTAATATTTCACTGAGTTTAACCCCTACAAACAAACAGCTGAGCAACACACCCTGAAATTACCAGACATGCCAACTTTATTACTGATTACCTGCTTCCTTTCATACCAGACATTTAATGTTCTCTGCTCGCAAGAATATCTTGAAATTGCAGTCCTCTAAAATCACCCAGCATTTCTCCTGAAAAGAGCCATGAGAGCAGCCTGAAAAGATCCTTGACGAGGTAAAAAACTAGGGCTGTCAGAAGAGTTCCTGCTTCAGTACAACCTGAGAGCTTAAATCACTGCAGTAACTCACTTTTTCTTGGAGTGAAGTGGAAGAAGAGCAAAGCAAGCCTGGACAGTTTCCACTGAACCACCTTTTTTTTTTATTCTATGCAGACAATTAAGAGTTCTGGAAATATTCAAGTATGTTCCCTCATCTCTCCTCCTTCACCCTCTACCACCCTTCTGTGGCTTCTCTGATGAGTGGAAAGTATCAACTCAAAACACAGCTCCTTAACCAACCCTGGGCTAAAGCTCAAGGGTACAGCTTGCCCTTCTGTACTAGCACACAAAGACAAGCCTTGCTCTGACACTGTTTTCCAGGCTTTAATTTAATATGTGTAAGTTATTACCTCCCCTAGTTTTAGAAAAATGTTAAATACCTGAAAGATAATGCACTCTTACCAGCAAATGGAAAAAGAAGTCTTAACTACACGAGCAACACTCGCCTTGTAACAGCATTAACTTCCATCAAATGGCCATCTTTATGATGGACAGCAATAAGAAAACTGTTCAGCATCCAAAAATGGTTAGGCACTCTCACTTCAGCAGCCTAGAAAGGTACAGGCATCCTTGTTTGTCAGACCCAATGCCTGTAAATAATCCTCCAGACCCTTACCATTTTTCTTTTTTAGGGCTCCAATATGAAATGTAATTACTCAAGACTGCTGGGTCCTCCCAGACTGGTTGAATCTCTTACAAAAAGATGCATAATCAGGCTCATTTCTTTATTAACCAACCTGCACGCTCAAAGCAAAGATCCACTGCCTGGCTTTGGAAGAACACATCATTATTACTGGTACACAGCAAAAATTAATATACACATTAAGCACATGAGAACGTGTTTCCAAGAAAACCATCAGCTCAGAACAGCAGCATCGTATTTGCTTTCATATCACCTGAACTGGTTAGCTAGCCAGCCATAAAATTCAACAGCAAGATGTACAGAACCCTCAAGCTGTTTATTTTAGTGTATGGTAAGCTGTTAATTCCTAAACCATTTGGAAGAGACACGGGATGTACAATGGCACGGATATTCAAAGCAGAACTGTTCCAGGAGTATTTTTAGTTCACATGAAAATGAGAAGAAATTGTAACCGCCATATCCTAACCATTTTCTGAACCCCATCTGAAAAGGAGTCCACTTCCACCCTAATTATTCCATAGGCAGACAATACGAAGGCAGTAGGAACAGCACTGATTTTAAAGCTCAAGTGTGGCAGCACACATGTAGACATATAAAAGGAAGTGCATAACACGGCTGAAAATCAAATAGTTTTGGAAAACAGTATCCAGGGAAAGACTTCCAGGTCAACACAGGAATGAACACAAAGTTCAAGGAAAAGGTAGGAGGCAAAGACAACAAGTGCTTTTCCTGGGTGCACAAACAAGAAGTACTAAAGGAAAACAAGCCCCACTGCAGTCAACTGCATGATCAGTAACACTCTCAGATGTTGGCAATTAGAAAGGTTTATGGGAAAACTAAAAGAAATAATCAAGTATTAGAAAACTTAGTGTATATTCAAAAGGTACAGAATTTATGTTTTTAACACATAAGAAAAATATAATTTAAAAAAGAAATAAATTAAAAAACCCACAGCAAGAAGATTCCTCAATTCCTGTCCACAGGAACCTGTAAAAGAATCACAACAGATTCATCTGGCAAAGAAACTGAGATGCCGGATTTCCACCTTACGTTTGGCAAAGCCATCCTAGACACCTAAAACCAAAAATCACCTCCAGTGACCCGGGAGAATTTCTACCATGCAAAATCTAAAAGATGCATTATAACAAAAAGGATACTGAAAGGTGAATTTTGGAGACAGACAACTGTGCTGCTCACCTTTGAGAGCTCAAAAACCCACCATGCTGAGCAGAACAAAGACAAGCTAAAAAATCTTGAAGCTTCAACTTGTCCTAATTAAGGTCCAAGACGCTGGCCTTCAATAACCCAGTGAAGACAAGAAGAATGTTCTCTGGAATTAAACCAGTAATTTAAAGTTAGATCACAGCTGCTGTCATATTTCAAGTATCTTCTCCTTTTCATTCCTCCTAAATACAAGTCTGAAGTGGGACAAAGACATACTTCCCGTCATCAGACTTAATATCTTTCCTGTAACTTTACTAAGAGCCCTTTACTAATCCAATCCACTCTAATTCCCTTTGTAGGTTCTTCTGAGGGAAGGAAGGCAGGCTAACAATGCTACTAAACTAGAAGAGCACCACTCAAAAATAAAGTCCGCAATTTCTTACTCCATGCTCAATTTTAACACATTTAGAAAATACAGACCATTCTTGGAATTTAAAAAAGTGACAGACACATTTGTCACCTTTACAGTCTGAGACATTTGCAACCGTGCAATTCAGTGGCAAATTGGATCCAGGTTACTATTAATAACTGAACTGTTTCCTTTCCTTTCTGAAAGCTGATTTGTGAAAAGGATGCAAGCATCCCATTTTAAAACACGCTAATTAGCCAAGAAGGAGCCAAGGAAGTCAACGTTCAGCCTCCAAGAACATATACAGTCTCTCTCCTAGAGGAAAAACCCATAGCAAACTTAAAGAGTGTACCATCACCCACTCCAATCAGTGGTGTACAACCTCCTCCACCAAGAAAACTCTGTGTCATCACACAAACATTACAACCAGACACTTCAACAACTCACACACGGGTTTCTGTTCTTAAGAATACGCAGGTCTCACTCAAAGGCTCACAACTGGATATGTGCAGCATTACAAGGAGATGACACCATTGCCTGCCACAGCAGCAAACCTGGCTTGATGACCCAGGAGGTCCCCAGAAAGCAACATGAGAAAGGCAATTGTTACAATATGCTCAAGACTTCAGTTTCCAGAGTTATGATGCTTGCTCTACAATAACCTCAAATTACATAGGAGAGACCCTAAAGAAAGCACTTTCTCGACTTACACAGGGCATTTTCTCCCTGCTGTCTAGGTCCTGGCAAGCGAAGGTCAGAATAAAAAGGTTCTTCAAAATACCACATAAATTGAAAGCACCTACAGCTTCCACTGATTTTTTTCTTCTATTATAAACCCTAAGCAGGTTTAAGTAGCAGTTGCCACCATTAAAGAAGCTGCTCCCCTCCCATTTTCCATTCTCCTTAAGAACGAACATCCTGATAGCACCTGGTACCGGTGCTGAAGCAGGAGGCTGCTGCTGTCTCAGAGCTACAGAAAGCAGGGCTGGAGAGTGGTATGAGGAGGGCACGAGGCCACTTCAACCACACAGATACACTGAAGAGTATTGTTAAATAACAGAACAGGGAAGTCAAATGTCTGCCTGTGTCTGTCAGTGGTGCCCCAGCTCCTTCGGAGGGGCTCAGTAACCGCAGAGTGGAGCAGGGAGACCCCTGTGCCTGCTCAGCTGCTAGATCCCCAGCTTCTTGAGCTCGTCCATTGATCAGCTTCACCTGCCAGCCCAGCAGAAAACCCACTCACCTCCCTCTGCCTGCTGGCCTCCCGCTTCAGAAGGGGCTGAATGGCTCCTGCACTGCAGGAAGGGTCGGGGAGCCTCAGCCCCTTGCCGCCCCGGTGAACCAGCACTGGTCACACTGTGAAACCGCACCCCAGGAAAGCCTACAAACACCTAGGGAAAGGGCACATCCCTCCCTTCAAACACACTGCCGTGCAAACAAACAGCGCAGAGGGTGGCAAGGAAAACGGTCAGAGGACAAAAGGACAGAGGGTCAGGATTAAACCCCTTGATCCCCAGCCAAACAGCCTACCCGTAAGTCCACACAACCTCCAGAGCCAATTTAAAACCCTGAGTGTGCTAAACTTTAGGTTATAAAATCATATTTAGGAACCTATTTGAAGCGCTCTTTGCTCTGCTGGTGGCTAAAAACAATACCTTTGTCATCAAATCTTGCTTCAGTAAGCTGACATAACATTTTTAACTCAGGAAATAAGATAATTATGGTTCAAGGTAAACAACTACAACTGTGCATCATAAACAGTTTCTAATTTTAAGCCTGAGTCCCTCTAATGCCATCCATATTTCAAAGGTTTCCTTACAAATGGTTTAGGTTGCCTAAGTAGCTTGTGACCGAGCTCTGCTGCCGATGAGCATCAGCAGCAGGCCTTGGGGAAGCCATGGGCAGGCACAGCAGTTAAAAGTCCAGCAGATGCAGCAGATGAGCTCCTATATCAAAATGAATCAAGGTAAGCCAAACACGAAAGAAGGAAAACACACTTGGAATCTTAAATAGCTTGAGAGGTAAAAACTCCGTCTCTTAGGAACACACAGAAAACAGCAAGAGCTGAGACCAAAGCTCCTCGTACTTACGCAATGTTTGCTGCGAGTCGTTTTCTATGCCAGCCCTCAGATGCCCCACTCGGCTTCCCCAGTGGCACAAACAGCAAGAATTCAAGTTGCAACTCGCTGCGAGGGTATCAGCTACCACGGCGCTCAGCACAAGGCAGTAAACTCACCTACAGCCAGCCGCGCTGTGTCTAAACTAGCCCTTGCGCTACTGCTGCCATAAAACAGTCTCCACAGTTACTCACAAACAAAGCCTTGCAACAAACAGAGGAATCTCAAGCCAGCAATGCTGAAGCACATCATCTGAACTTGTCTGGAACTACAATGAGGTATTGAGGGCAGCAAGCTGTCTGCCTCCAGGATGAATCATTACACACAGAGGTAGCAATAACTGCAAGTACTGCTTATAGGTGTTAGCCTCATAGGCTTTCATTCCTCCTTACCAAAAGAAAAAGAAGTGCTAAATTACAACCAAAAGGAGGACAGCTGAATAAGAGAATGGAGCAGAGCCCGAATGGAGTAGAGAAAATGAGACCTGACACAGACAAAGCATTCCGGAATAGCTGAGCTCAGAAGGGACAGAAGTGGTCAAAGCCATCCAGCCACCCATTTGTGAGAAGGCTGTTTAGTCCCCTGCAGGAAAAGCAGGGAGAAGGAATCACGTGGTGAAGCCCGAGAAGCTTGGGAGAGCTTGCTCCTCCAAAACTTCTCACCATTAAGCTTTTCCAAACCACCCCACCCCACTGCTGCTATTGTTGTCACAGAGGGAATTTCAACCAGAACAATTATTCCCACCACATTTTTTTTTTCTGCTGGGAGAAGAAAAACGGCAATTCTGCACAGAAAACAGTATTATTTGCACAGTAGTTCATACGGCAACACAAGCCTCCTTCTGAAAGGAAAAACACGAACGTGCCTCGAATCCGGTGTGCAGCAGCAGTAACGTATTTTTAGATATACCCATTTGAAGGCAGCAATATGGTGGAAGTCTCCCAGGTTGAATTTCGCCGTGGGAAGTTAATCTCTGTGCACCCTGGAGAGGGCAGTTCATTAAGAGGCTGTTCAGAGCAGAATGAAACAATTCACCAACTCCCTGAAGAAATCCCTCTCCCTGTGACTGCACACAGGCAGCTTCTCTGAACTCTCCAGCAACCCACGTCTCATCCTGGTTTGTACCATTTTCCTGGTACCAGCAGCATGTCCAGGCTGTGCTAGAAAGCACTCCTCCCCTCCACATCTCTAGCACAATTAAGACAGCTGAATTCAAGGCTGTCTTCAAAGCACAACACGGGGTGCAAAGTGGCTCAAAGTCAACCCAAGCACCCAAGAGAAGGAGGGAGCAGAAGAGTTTGGCTTTATAATGTTTTATCTGCAATTAGCACTTCTTCATGACTCCTGATAAGGTAACGTATTAGCTGTCAGACCAAACCCAAGTGCAAATAAGTGAACCTTCAAACATTCTCAAAGCAAAGCTTCAGAAGGAGTCAAATAACTCTTTCTGCCACCAAAGCCACTCTGGCTCTCTCTCATGCTAAAGAATGTTTAACCTAATTATCAGGTAAAGGACTCCATTCAAAAGGTAACTTAGTCACCACTGCACTAGTTTGTCCCCGCACTGAGCAATCATGGAGCAGCCCTTCAGAACCACACCTTTGGGAAAACACCACCTCAAAGGCTCTGCGACAGACCTGCCCCTGACCTGGGAGGGACTCATAACACAAATGAGCCATCCCATGCACCCATTTACAGACTACAGGGTCGCTGGAGGTCAGGGATGTTTGCTTGTTTTCAACCAGCCAGAGTGCCCAGCTACACTCCATCGATACAGTGACATCCTCTTGACTTGAACCATGGGCTAAAGAGCCATTGTACACCTCTGCCTTCAGCCCATATAAGGCTGTTCCTACAACACAGGAAATATCAAGTCAATACCAGCTCAAAAAATTGCTTCTGCATACTTTTTTACAGCATGACACATTTTAGTACTTAACTCTCACATAAAATACTTTCAGATTTTAAAGCATTTGGTGTGGAACAATTTTGGGGTAGCTGGGGTTAAGCACAAACAGAATAAAATCCAGATAAACCTATGAATTAGAGTGTTCATTATTTCATAGGTTGCCAGCAAGTCTGACTGTACCATCTGACACCTTAGAGGCGCCGGCAATGTCGGGATGCAGAGCACATTTCCCACTCCCTTTGAAGGGGGTACCTCCAAATATCACAAAGGTGTTTGTGAAGAACACAAACTAATGGTCAACTGTGAGCATTTATGCGACAACAGGGAGGAAAAAACAGTAAGAAAATGTAAAAAACCTACATGAGAACCAAAATTCCTGAATACAGCAAAGCCATTTTTCAGACTTTTATTAAAATTACATTGGCCTTTGACTATGAATCATATCTGCCTCTTGTACACAGCAGAAGAGCACCAACATCATACAGTGGAAGACAGAAATACACAAAGGGGGACAGAGGTAGCAAGGCTAGACCATCCCCACAGCAGACATACCGCACTGCTTATACACCTCCACACTGAACATTTCTCACAGCTCATTTATTTAATACTGCTCACAGCTCTCATGGAAGGAAGCAATACTGTGCTAAAATATGGTGTGTAGGTATAAGAAAAATAAAGGATGATACAGCCCTGCCTCCCCTCCTGAGCCTGACCTCCTCCAAGCACTTTAAATAGGATGTTATCACTACTTGTTTATATGCCATTACAGGAAAAAAATGCTTGGTTTCCTAATACTGCATTACAGAACAAGATGTTACTCAATTCTTTCTGTAAAGTACTGAGAAATAACTGAGAGACCATATGCAGCTGAAAGCATCCACGTGCTGGAGTAATCCAGACTTACGTAACTGATAATTGGCATCTCACCACACAGAGCAGGAAAGGAAAGGCCAACACACACATATCATCTTTGAGACATAAAACCCAACTGTAAATTCGGTTTGAGGAGCCTGGTTCAGGAGGTGACTGAAATTCACCTCTCGAAGTTACAGTTTAAGGTTTCTGCCATGACAGTACACAGAAGAGAATCCCAAGGGGTTGATTTTCCCTCCTTCACCTCATCCTGTCGAGCAAATATGAATCATTTGCTAATTGAAGAGTTCAGTTTAAACCAGTGTCACCATGACTCTGATCTCAGTAGATGGAAGGCAAGTCCTTCCAGGTTTCAGGAAGCCTGGAGAAAGGCAGACATCAGCATCCTTCTATTTTCTCAATGCACCATAAAACATCAGTTATCTGAGCACAGATGCTCCTCAAAATCACACTGTACCTTACCCTTGAAGCCACAGCAAAGACAAAGTACCCACTTCTCCACACCCATGGTAATCACCATAGCCCCCTGCCCCTCCAGATGAGGGCAAAACCAATCACCACACTAGGGCTTGTACACAGGAGTAACATCTAAAGCCGTAAACCACCCCTGCCTTGAGACAGCTCCACTACCTTCAGCTGTAAAATCTCCTTCCTATCACCAGCTCCAGTGGACATCTCTAACACTCACAGGCACAGATCAGAAGAACTATAGCTATGGCGCTGGGCAGACATGGACAGGGCAGCCAAAAACGAGAGATGCAAAATAAACCCCAAATCCACAGACAGGCCACCAACGCGACTAAGGACCTCTCTGCCAAAAGGAAAGTTGTTTTTTTTTTAGAAGCATGAAGAAGTGCTTTGGTATCACTTCATCACGCAGAACTCACTGCTGTTAGGTGCCAGACCTGGGGTGGAAGGGAAGGTGTTTGCCCAGCTGCAAGCACCGCTATGAAGACGCAGGCAAGTTACTATGAAAAGCAAGTCAACATTTTACACACAGATAAAGGATTGCAAATGTTTCAAGGCTGTGTTTCAGATGTTTAAGATCTTAAACTGAACCACAGGAAAGCGTGTTACTAGTTAGGCTATTACAGCAAATGAAATGAAAATTGAAAATGAAGTCTAACGGACATTAAATTTAACTAAATACACATCAATTCCACAATCATCATAATACATGGTTCTTATGACAAAACTTCTGTGGAACATAAAAGCACCCCTGATAACTCTGAATATTAAGCTGAAGGTACCACAGGCATCTTACAGTTTATATAAATAAAGCGCCTCCTGCAAATAATCATGGCTCCTTGGGCGAGAACTGCCGCATGATTAACAGAGGTCCATTATAAAGGCAATACATAACCCAGCTCCTGCTAGTAGTCACTGCCACATCAGACTGAGTTTCTATGGCAACCAGGGAGGAAAATATAAAGCAAATTACAGTTAAATGAAAATTATTCTCCATGACAATATATGTTAATGCAGGAACATTTGCAAGGCCATTCTGGATAAAATGTTTACATTCACACATGTGTTTACTAAAATAAATAAAAGGCAGGCTGGAACTGCTAATGGATCATCCATCTATAAAGATCAGTCTCCCTTCTCTCACCACCACCCCCCCCAAGTTTTAATGTATGCAGAATAAAATTATTCAAGCTGATAGAATGGAAAACAAACCACCTCAGCAAAGGTATCTGCACATTCGGATAGAGCATATAGTCTTTAAAAAACAGGTTTTACGAAGATCTAACATGTACGGGTTTGGATGTTGTGATCCTTCAATTTTCCTGGCTGTAAACAAAGAGCACATTCATACCTCCCCATCCCAGCAGAAAACGCTTTCAACGAGAGGCAAAGTAACTCAAAGTATTTACAGAGATTTGACTGGAACAGGAATAGTGACTTATCTTAAATCAGCTGTAAGTTACTTATTGAAAACTGAGCAGTGTTTTGTACCTCAGAATTGGCGGCACTGACTATAGCAGTGTCCTACGCCTTACTGGGACTTAAAAGCAGCGCAGGTCAACGAGAACCTGTTGTCAGATACTTTTATAAAAGCCTACATTTAAGTCTTGAAAAGGTTTGCCTACTCTCCCACCATGACCACTCAGCCTAAGCAGGACTTTTTATAGAGAATATATCTCCAGTTTTAAATATCTCCTGAAGCACAGGTGAAGTTAATTGGAATGAGGCTCATTCAAGAGGCAGCCACTTGGTTTATTTTAACTCACTTTGCTCATGCCCCAGAAGAAAAGACCACAGAAAGAAAGTAGGTTATAAACTGACTTACAGTCTCTTTTCCACTGTGAAGCACCACATTTTAAGAACAGTTTAAAATGCTGCACTGGAAAAAAGCACCCTTCTCAGCCGCTTTTCACGGTTTCCCCTGCCAAGTTCCTTTCCCATGGAAATGGTCTGCCTGTTCCACGAGCAACACAGGTGCAGGTTTCTTAGGAAGACCCAGAAAGAGCACAAGGCACTTTTGAACCCGTTTCAGTGAGCTGGGAACACAGAGGACAGCATTCACTCCGCTGGCACATCTGAACTCCCTCTGTACACGCTCCCACTGACCTCTGCATCTGCCTCTTGCCTCCACCTACAGAACAATACTTGAATCATGAGGATCATAACTTTTTATGACAGTGGGAAAACTGCAATATTCTCCACAAGTTCACTCCACCCTGCACATAAAACTGCTCATAGGTTCAACCATAAAGCAAACTACCTTCTTTGAAGCTAAAGCCAACCTGAAAAAGAACTGCATTAACATTTTACATAACCACCCTCGAGGACAGCATCGCTCCTTAGTCATTTGGTGTGTTGACAAAAGCAAGTTAGGTCAGAAAGGATCTGGGTAACAAAGCCCTTTACAGGTGAGCTCAGGTTACCCACAAACACCAAATGCACACACCACCAAATACATTCCAGTCATGCTCCACTTTCCCCAAGGATCACTTGCTGCAGAGCCCACAGAAGCATTACCATTACCATTTCAACTAATGTTGTCCCTGATCCACAACTCTGTCTACCTTCCTCTCTACAGCCATATGGAGACTATCTCTGCACAACGCAAACAGCTACAACCCTTAGACTAAAAAAATAAGTAATAAATCTGCAAATCAAACCACAGTAGCAGTGACTGGGTTCCTTTCAAAACCTTCCCAAATTGGTAGGATCAGGTTTCTACTGAACGTCCTTCCTACATGTTGAGCTGGAGGGGCTGAACGTTGTTTTCACAAAAGAACTTCTAAAACCACAGGCTGCATGTCTGCACCAGCAAGTATTTATATTCTGTGCACACATCAGATTATGCGTACACACACCATCCTCACTAGGCTTCAAGCAGATGAATCCTACCAGGCCCAGCTACCTTCCCTGTGCCAGAGCTATCGGGTCATGTACCCCGCTTCCTGCTGATGTGCTCCCACATCCTTTTGTGAAGAACTGGCTTGCTGTGCCAAAATGCATCCACATCAGAACAGTCATCTCTGTAAACACAAGCAAATGCATGCTTACATGAAGTCAAAATCTAGAGCAAGCCAGGCAGCTCACAGCTCTCATGCCCCAGCAAGCAGCAGGAGGTTCAGGGAGAAGCCAGGCTGCTAGGCAATACTAAGCATGCAACACTGCCAGCAGACCTCCCATGCACCCTTCTCTCACTGCAAGCTGCATCAAGTGAATTAGCACCAGATGGAGGAGATAACAGCTCCGAAGAGACTCTCTGAAGGATTCTTGCAGATATCAATTACCTGCACTGCTCAGTAAGAGTAAATTCTGTCTACAACTATTACTGGTAATGTCACAGAAAAGAACCCCATTGTTCATATCCAGGATGAATCCATAGAAGAGAAAGATTCAAAGAGCTGATCTAACCAAAGACAGCAGCTGGTCACAAGGATGCAGCAGAAGTAATAAGCCATTACTGGTACACACAACAGCAGTTCCAATGTTAATAGCACCCCCAACTCTTATCCCTGTCAGAAGACTCCACGCCCCCAAATCCTTCACCTCTTGATGCTACCCCAGCTTCACTCAATTTTCAAGCACTTTCCTCCCACCATGCGAAAACAAGGCCCAGATCTCAGGAGGGGTATGAAGATGCAGGATGATCTCAGAGAGAGGGAGAAAGGCAGGAACAAACGGGAAGGAACATCAAAAGGCAGGCGAGCTAAAATTAGAGACAACGACAGCGATCCTGGATGAGAAGGACTAAGGCAAGACAGAGCACCAAGCATAACCTCCACCAGATGAGGCTTCTGGGAAGGGGGGGGCACAGACAGAAGGGAGAAGAAATATTATGGTGGCTGAAGTAGAAGAAGCTAGCAGACAGACCAGACTGCAGGAGTAAATTCAGGCATTTCAAGACTATAACCTGTAGCCTTCTAACTAAGAAGCACTACTCAACACACCAGGAAAAGGCCACAAAGTTGACTTCCTGTCTCATCTCTTCTCCCCTGGATGAGAGCTAACTCAAAGGCAACTCCACCCTCACCACAGAACAAGTTTAACACCCTGGTACCAGTGCTGATCACAGAGG
Source organism: Neopsephotus bourkii (assembly GCF_033783945.1). Lineage (NCBI taxonomy): Eukaryota > Metazoa > Chordata > Aves > Psittaciformes > Psittacidae > Neopsephotus > Neopsephotus bourkii. Next base: position 147,050 of record NW_026902017.1, read on the forward strand.
AAGCAAATTAATTTGCCACCATCACGCACAGCAGAGAGCAGCTGAGTAAAGCAGGCCACTTCAAATCCCAGTCAGAAAGCCAGAAGGCCTTCTGAGCTGCTGGCAAAATGGAGGGTTGCAAACAGATCAGAGACCAGGACAGTCACAATACAGGGCCCCAACATGTACTCAGAGACAGGCCACAGCAAGGAAGGAAGCTAGAGAAGATACAGCAGTTATCAGCTATCCTCACTTCCAACACTAGCATATTCTCACATGTTCTTTCTTGAGTGGTAGGACAAGAAACTACATGAGTTGGAATAAAAAGGTCAACATTCAAGGAGAACAGGCTTTCATCTTCAAACGTGGCTAACGTATTCAACACTTGGACTGTGAAAGGTAAAGTTTTACACACACACAAAAAAAAAACACGCTTGCTTCTTACATACCCACAATCCAGCTTGGGTAAATGTATTTGCCTGTGCCTCACTGCAAGATGAAACCAAGGAGACAGCTAGCTATGGGAAGCAGCCAAACACTGTAACTAGAGCACCAGCTCATCCAGTGGTATTTAAACAACCGTAGCCCAGCCATGAGCAGGATGTTTGTTTCCCCCACACAGCACCCCCCCCCCCCCTTTCCTGCATCCACCTATAGTTCTTCCCAGCATCAGCATGGCTAATCTTATCCATCTATCTAAAGATATAATGATAGCAGTACGTTATAAATAGGCTTACATCTCCAGTCCATGCAAGGCCTGACGCAACAGTCGGTGCAGCAAGCAGTGTGTGTTGTTACGACAACAGTGACATTTCACAATCCCCAACAGCCTGCAGAACATGGAAAACACCAGACCAAAAGTGTAAAGTCTACCCAAAAGATTCCTGCTTTTCACAGGATACGGTCACTGCCACAGTCAGTGGGACACCAGATCTGTTGCCTCCTCCTGGCCAAAGGCAGCTATCAGGAGACCATTCCCAATGGAAAACTTCTTGGAACTTTATCTTGGCTCCTCCTGGACCTAACTGGCCTGCAGAACACCCAGCTACTTACTAGCAATTTGGAGCTCCTGGTACAACTTGTTTACACAGAGCGGGTCATAGGATAGGCTGGAAGGTGTAAGCAGGATATAGTTTTATGGCTCTGAACTCCTGCCCAGATCAGCTGATAAGGCCCCATGTTTAGGGGGAGGGGAAGCTTTCATGTGAGTATATTCAAAACGAAGATGCATCCTAAACTGCAGTTAAACATTTTATACTTAATAATGAAATTTCCATTCACATTATTTTCCTTTAAAGCTATTCAATGAGGTTTTTTAGGAGTTTCTAATTACACATCCTTTCATTTCCTATCAAGATACTCGGAGCTGCACAGCATTACAAACCATAGCTCCTCAGCCTCCTGCTGCACAGGCTGTCGAGCCTTCAGGGGCAGGCTGCCTCTGGATTGTGGTGAATTTTCCAGAGGGTAACGTCTCCCCTCCTTGCCATGCCCATGACACAGTTATGGCAGCTTTATGCTGCTCCGAAGGTAAATCTTTTTGACCTTTTCTATACCAAAAAGCTGCCAGTCTTTAAAAAAAAAGAATTACAGCTTGTTTGGTGTTTGCTCCCCCCCAAATTACCCACAGCCTTTTAGCCACCCCTCCATGGCACCCAGCAGACTTGCATCCCAGCTGAGGACCTGAAGCCAACCGCTCAAACGAGCATCGCCTTCATTTTCTCAGAGCAAATCCAACACAACACAAGAGGAAAGCAGATGCTTTCTCGCTGTTCGTAGGTGAGAAAAAACACCAGTTCCCTCAGTGCATCGTTGAGACAAAGCTTCTTTTACACACACTGAAAAAGTTTCCTACCCTTTCCAGTTTCAAAGCCTGTAAATTTTGTTGCTAAAGAAACAGGCACACATTTTAGTCACATATGGACCTAGCACAGACACCTTGCACCTACCAGCAGAATTAATATTTCAGTGTGTCCACAAAATACTGAAAGATGTAACCTTTGGTTTACTAATACAAACACAAGATACACAATCAATATCCTGCTCCTGCCAATGCAGGAAATACTCATCGGATAAGTTTGGTTTTCTTAGAGACAGGGGAAGAAAGGCTGCCTACAGATTTTGAGAGGATAAATAATTCAACGCATGAGTGCCAAGGGCAGTGCTGCACACATCCATATGGCAGGGACAATGCAGACAGTAATATATGCTTCACATCACCACCCTGACAGTGCCTTCAACCCTGACCTAGAAAAAAACATCACTTTCTCTTGGCTACAACAGCTAATTCACTCTCCATCACCGCTACCTCACAATGCTAAGGACTACCACACGCTTCTCATTTACTTTGCATCTCTCAGCTGCTCGGCCTTCGCAGACTAACTGCTATGCTGCAGCAAGTGGAACGCCTCACATGATGAACTTAAAAATGAAAATGAACCAGACGAGATGCAGGTTTCCGAAACCCTCTGTAGGAGCTCAGGCCTTTTTCACTACCAAAACTGAAAGGGGCAGGGAAACCCAGGATGCTTTCTCAGACGTGAGGCCTGGCAAGGGAGCAGGCACAGGGGGAGAGGGGAGGCTGCTCCTGCTGACAGCCGCTCCCAATGGAGACAGGACCACGCACATCATGTCGAAGGCTGGAATAGCAGAGAAGAAAGAGGCTGCTTGCTGGGGAAGCCTCCCCACCACAACCCTCACGGCCAGAAACCCTGCAGCTGCACTCCCTTCACACTCCCAAAATTAACTGTGCAGACACTGCCCCACTGTCCTGTTTTGGTGGCAATCTGGTCATTTCTCTACATCCTTCAGCATGGGAAAAACATTAAAGAATCGAGAGGAAGAATTCTGGAACCCAAAATGCCTGATATAATTAACTGCACTTTCTAACAGGATTATTTCCTTTCCTGACCCCAATTACTCCTTCAGTTTGTTAAAAAGAACTTGTATACACAGAAATGTTAACACCCTGAAGAATCACGTAAACACAAAAAAGTCTGAGGGCACCATTATAAACAGAGTTAATGCAGCTCAGTGATTGGAAATGGATCTTGAAAGCTGTCAGATCAAAGCAAGATCTTTCTTGTGTAAGGACTGCATTACCCTTGGAGCCACAGAGCTAATACCATCTATAAAAATATTTTGCTCAAGTAAGTTAAGAACAGCAGCGTTTCATCTGTCAAAAGGTGTGAGGCTTTTATGGGATTAGCCATTCCACACACAGCATAAAAATTAGAACAGCTTTTTAAAAGCCCTCGGCTCAGCTGACAGAGACTACACAGACCAACGTGTGTGCCTGCTTTCTTCACACACGCTACACGCCGAACAGATTTTTCACTGCTATTAGCATTTAAGCTGGTTTTTATATATATTCTTTTTATACGCACTTGTAAAAGATTACAAATTGGCATCACCTATAACCAGCCACAGATGAAGCCTGCACCACCACCCAGGCTCAGACAAATTAAATACCAGGCAATAGCGCGACAAAATACATCAGAAAGCACCAGCTCTCACACAGGAAGGCTTGGAAATTCCAGGTACAGCTGAATACCCTCCAGAACAGCCTCCAGACTGCCGGCGCTGACAGCTTCCCCCCTCCTCACAGCAGGATACTGAAGACAGCATTTTGCCCAAGCATATTAAGGCTCTGGCTGCACAAGCCCATACGGTTTAGGATGCCTGTGATTTCAGATAATTGGCTACACCAGCTTTGCCTTCAACATTCCTGGGAGTATTTTTATGACCATGCATCAGTGACATACAAATTACATAAGACTTGGCAGAGAATCCCATTGCTCTTCAGCCTCAGAAAAAGCAGCTCCCTCCGTGCCGCTGATCTCTCGCAGGAAAAAGAAAATGTTTCAAAGCCACAAACAATCACTCCTGCGAAGTGCCATGCAGACTGGTTTAAATTAGGTGGGGTAAAAATACATGCGGGCTTATCGCAAAACACTGAAATCTTTGCTACGGAGACACCGGTTTCTCTCCACAGCCTTTTACAACTGGAATACCTACAGTTCTGACTTGCCACGGGGGGAGCAGACAAGCCGCCCTTACTAGAGGCCCATCAAGGAAACACGATTAGAATAACAACCACCATGTAAATATTTCCAAGTATTATTTGCTTTGCTGTACTGGAAAGCAGCAGTACCTGTCACTACTTGCTATGTACCTACCAACATTAAATCTTAATACCAAGGAAGAATTTCAATCCACGAGGCAGACGGTCAAGCCTGAAATTCAGGTGCTGCTCAGGAGGCAGGAAGAGGAAGAGGGGCTAACCCTCGGGAGGGAGCCTTGCTCAGTCATTTCACAAAATGTAATTAACCAGCTCCTGTGCATTTCCTTCCCTCGGAGAAGGATTTCTTCACCAAGTAATTAGACTGTCCCAGTTAAGACTAAAGTCACCACACAATATATTTTCCCCCCAAACAAAGCCTGGAGAAGATTAAGGTACTACTTAAAAATACTGCAATTTCCTCGCAGTGACTTAAAGCTCTTCCTAGTTTTTGCCTTAGTCACTGCACGGATCTAGAGCTAACTAAAACCCCCAACTAACTGAACTAACTGAAGCTGAGACCTCCCCACAATCCTGGTTTTACTCCTGTATTCAAGACACTCCACTATTACAGAGCATTGCCTTCTTTTAACATACAGAAAAACAGGAGGTAAAAAAAAAAGAAAAACACAAAAACAAATTGTCCTACTTCAAACACACATCCAAAGGCCACAACATAAAGACAGTGCAGATTAAATGCTGTAAAGATATACTTGTCAGGAGCCTTCCTTTGAAGTATCTGCAGGAAACACTGTCATCACACAGCCATGTTACAATTACACAGTTAAAATAATCACCACCAGTCGTGAGCAGTCCATCTGGTTTACTGAAAGGGAGCACTGCTGGTACAGTATTGATTAACACGACTACTCTTCACTGACCCTAGAGAAATACATTTGTCTGCTCTGCTGAACAGCAGAAGAACACTGCATGACACTGTGAGATGCTTCAGTTTGTTTAGAAGTGGTTTTGGGGACTCAGTTGATGAAAACTTACGTAGAAAATAAAATCATTTTAACAGGTTGTCTGCCACACACGAAGGAAAAAAATCAAACCCAGTGCTCTGGTGAAGGGCTTTTTGTTTCCAGGGTATGTTTTGAGTTTTCTTCCCCCACCCAAAACAGATATTCATAATGGACAATCTGCATGCTTATGTCTGAGAAAATGTTATTACAATATCCTGAAAACAGAAAGCAGCACATTTAAAAAATCATTTCACCCTGAGCCTTTTTTTTTTTTTTTTTTTTTTAATTAAATGTGGATAGGGACAAGAGTTCATTTTCTAAAAGCAGAAGCAGAACCAAACAGTGAAACCAATTGTGAAACACTAAATGTAACATCTCCAGCTCTCGGCCTGTCAAAGCAGCAAACACTTTCATGACCAGGGCTCCTGTCATCACTGTTGTGAACAGGAACAAGGCAAAACCAGTTGGGAGATGGTCACGAGGGCAGAAATCAAAAGGCTTACACACACTCCAACTCCAGCACATTGCTGGTTATATGGGCAACTCAACCTGCTGTGATTTTCACAAACCAAACCCTCAGCACTTACTCAGACAAGTCTGGAGGTGATGCAAGTCCCTGCTAGCCCAACAATACAGGTTCACAGCAAACCTCATGGGGGCCCAGACCGCCCTTTTACAGGGAGGACACAGACGAGATGTGCCCTGGCAAGTTCTATCCCTTCCTGCGCTACCTCCTTGAGGACTGACGAGTTCTCCCAGAAGCAGAGACCTGGAGCATCTCTGCATAAAAAGCACTGAGCTCCACAAACCCCAACACACCTTGGCAAGAGCAGATGCAGAGATGCACATGGCAGCACAGCACCGCTCTGCCTTGGGGACAAGCATGGGTAGGCCGTGAGGGTAGCTGTGCTTCAGAAGCAGCTCGAGCAGAGCCATGAGCGCACACCCGTGGGCACAGATGACCCCTCAGAGCGAGAGCCTCCACAAAGGGAGCTTCCCAGAGCAGGAAACAGGTCACACAGCTTCAGGGTGATGTTCTGCAGGCATAAGGGAAGGAGGTGCCTGAGAGTTTCCCTGCTGAAACACAGAAGCCGGCGCAGGTCTGGCTCCATGCAGCATTTTAAGCCCTTTCACTGCACGCCACCACAACCACTTAGAAGTGCTCCAACATGCACGTTCAGCTGCCAGTAAATCAGTAAATCCACTTGGTGAAACACCAGCTTTTTTCTTTTTAAGTTAATCAAGGCAAATATTTAGTTCCTAGTAAAGCACACACAAAAGAATGCATCGATGCCATCTGAAAACAGACGGGAGTTAATCGGCTTTTGCATCTCCATGACTCCATGGAGTGTTTCCCCCCACCCAGAAAAAAGTGAAATAATTGGAGTGATTATACAAAAATGTTTCATTTTATGAACGAGGAAAAAAATATATAAATACATTTAATTCCAAGTTCCTTAAATTTATATAATCTCAGGGAAGCACACAACCACTACAAAGCTTTACATTAACAAGATGTTTTCAGCTAAATATCTTTGCCTGCACAGGAAAGGGGAAAAAAAACAATACAAAATGAATTGGTCTATACCCAGTTTCAAAAGCCATCTCAAGGGGAATTTTGCTTCAAGAGCAGCCTGGAATTTGTTCTCTGCCTATAGGGCCATGTCCCCGGTGGTAAGAGAGTACTTTGTGTACAAAACCAGGAGGGGGGAGGAACCCTTTTCCTGCAACTGGATATCAAAACACATCTCTCAGCCTGGAGTAGGGGCCAACCCGTAAACACACCGACTCCTGTGCCTCAATGAAGAGGCCGGTTCTGAACCCGCACGCACACCCCCTCGCAGGACAGCTGCTCTCCCTGGGAAAGGGCAGAGGGCACGGAGGGCTCAGCTCGTCCAGGCTGCTGCTGGAGGAGAGGGCTGGGGGGAGAGCAGCGATATGCCTTTCTAAACATGCAATCCATGTACCGGGCGGGGGGAGGTTAATTCTGGGCTGCAGAAGTGCAGCTGTTTTGGGTTGGGATTCTTTTTTTTTTTCCTCTCTTCTTTTTTTTCCTTCTCTTTGCTAAAGGGCAAAGGTGTCGAGCAGCCCCCCCGCGGCATACAAAGGCTTCTCCGAGGAGAAAAATACCAAACAATTTAAAGATTAAACTAGGAAATAAATAAATAAACGCGGATCAGCCGGGCTTGGCTGGCTGCAGCTCGGTTCAGCTCCATCCTCTGCGCATACACACGCAGGGCTAACGCCTACCCAGGGATGATGAAATGGGAAACGGAAATTACCATTTCAGACAACTTTTGGTATTGTTCCTCCCTGCACAGCGCTCACCCCGAAAGGCACGCTCCCCCCTGCCGCTCCCCACAAAACAGGGTGGATGTGGGGAAGGACACAGGGCCCACGCTGCGGCCTCGACCCGGAGCCTCACGTTCCTGCCGCCCCGTCATGTGCCCCACGGCTCTCCACACCCCTCAATGCTCACCAGCCCCCGAGCTTTCCCTGTAGTCCCAAGCCCCACACACACCACCACCCCAAACCCTCCTCACCCCAGCGAGGACCCTCAGCCCCCCCAGGCTCTCTCCACTTCCAGCGCTCTCCCCTCTCCCCCCACACCCTTCCTGATCCCAATCTCCCTCTCCACTTCCCCCGCTAACGCCACATCCTTTTCTCACCCTCGTACATCGTTCTCCCCTCGCCCCGACCTCATAATGCCCTCTCGCCTCCCCCACAACCCCCTTCTCCCCATCGCCCCCCCCAAGCCCTCGCATCGCTCCCAGTGCCCCCTCTCTGGGCCCCTTTGCCCTCACACCCTCGGCTCCCCCTGCGCCCCAGCTCCCATCTAGGTCCCTCTCCTCCCACACCAGGCCGCGCCAGCCCCTTCCCCCGCCCCAACGCGAGCCCCGGGCACGGTCCCAGTCGCCCCTTACCAGCGCTCCAGGCTCAGTAGGCCGAGGGCAGCCTCGCGGGGGAGCGCGGCCTGCGGCTCCGCCGGCCCCGCCGCATAGAGGTAGGCGGCGGGGTTGGGGGGGAAGACGAAGGGGCTGCGGCGGCGCGGGGTGGTGGCGGCGGCGCGGGGGGACTAGCGGCGGGCGCGCGGGCAGTGGCGGCGGCGCGTCCCGGCCGCGCGCTCCATGGCCCCGCCGCGCTCGGCCTCGGCCTCGGCTCGCAGCGCTGCCGCCCCACCGACCGACCGACCGGCTACCGATCAGACGCCGCCGCTCATTGGCCCGCCGCGTCGGAGCGCCCCATTGGTGGAGCGCGATGGGTTGGGAAGGGGGGGGCAGTGTGAGGGGGGGAAGCTAAACGCGGCGGCGCAGCGCCCCGCCTCCCGCCACGCGCGGGGGACGCCGGGAGTGGGGACGCCGACGTGTCCCGGGAGCCTATTGGTGGGCTCCGCGGAGGTCATGAGCGTGGCGGCGCTTCCGGAGGGGGGGGGGGGGGTCGGTCGGAGGCGCCGGTGGCGGGGCCGGCCCCGGCCCCTGGGCCCTTCCCCGGCAGAGCCCTCGCAGCGGCCGCACACCCACCCCGAGCGTCTCCGCACCCGCCCGCCCGTCCCGAACCGCTGCCTGCGCCTCAAGTGTAGGCCCGGTGTGTGGGGACGCCGCGAACGGGGCTCCCCGGTGTTAACAGCGCTATGGCCGTTAGCATTTGCCCACTGACATGGTCGAAAATCTACAACTACTTGACAGGAGGCTGTACTGAGGTGGAGTTCAGTCTCTGCTCCCAAGGAACAAGTGATGGGACAAGGGGAAACGGCCTCAAGCTGCACCAGGGCAGGTTTAGATGGAGCTGAGGAACAATTCCTGCCCCAGAGGTGCTCAGGCACTGGAACAGGCTGCCCAGGGCAGGGCTGCAATCACCGTCCCTGCAAGTGTTCACACAGCTTGGAGACGAGGCCTCAATGCCATGGGTTAGGGGTGGCCTTGGCAGTGCTGGGCAGTGGTTGGACTGGAGGAGCTTAAAGGGCTTTCCCAACCTGGTTGGTTCTATGAATTGGGGTAACACACTGGGCAGTGAAACAGCGGTGGCAGGGATCAGGTGCCGGTCTGTTCCAGCTCCTCAGTCACCACTGTCTTAGGCTGGGGTGGGCACAGGGAGATGGTGAGTGCCTTGCTACCACACCGCTCACCATGAGACACCAGGCACAGGCACAGTGGACTGATCCCATCTTTCCGTGCCAAGGCCCCAGTGCTGGCAACAGACGCCAGTGCTGCAAATCACTTGGTGGTTTGGGGCCAAATTCCTTAACCACATTCCTATTAAAAGGTCTTAATGCCAAATGTTTGCTTTTGCCTTCAGAAGAGGCCGTGTAACTCTTGAGAATCACTGTCATGAAACATTCCTGCACCATGGCTGCAGGAGAGAAGTGAGAGGGTCATACAGGTTGGGGTTCAGGCTGGTTCATCCAGCAGGGGTTGGCACAGCGCACACATCATCCCTTATCCCCCTGGGAAGCCTGTGAGTGTGACTCCTCCACTGGGCCCAGGCAGTCACCATGGGACAGGGAAGGCACAGCAACACAGGCCATGCTCCCTTGCAGCCCTGGGATGGGTCTCCTGCTCCTTTCCAGCTGCAGTGGTTGTGCCTGGGGTTTATTTTCCTCATTAAAGTGCTACTTTCATAATACCAAGAGGTTTTTATGCTGGTTTTATTTCCAGGCTCTCTCCTGAACAACCAGACCCATGGTTCTCCAGATGAGGACAGTGGACAAGCCTCCTGCCTTTGTCCTGCTGGGACTGGGGCAGTGACACAGTGGCTAAGCTCCTGCACTGGAGAAAACCCCACCAGTGCCTGTCCTCCCTAGCTGTGGCCATGTGGTGAGGTTGCTATATCTCCTCCCAAGAGTTGCTCTGTTCCCACCCGTTGTGTTTGTGCTCTCCAGTGCTAAGGTAACGCCAAAATTCATGGTGGATCCTGTTACTTGCATACAGCTGCTCATGCCTGAGCTCAGCATAACCTTTCTCCAGAGTAGGAACACCAGCTTGTACCTAGGCATTTCATACGGCGCATCTCATGCCAGAGCCCCTTGTACCACTGAGGTAATAAACCACTTGCTGTGGTATTCCTTCTGAGAGAGTTCACAGGGTAGATCTTCACAGCAAGTACAAAATGGGAGCACATGTGTGGCCTTTGTTTTGGTGGCTGAGGATGGGGAACCAGGGTGACCTCATCCAGGTCATTGTGGGGTTTTGACCCACTCTTTCCAGGAGGGTGGCTCATAACTGCAATTGCTTTTTTGGCGTTGACAGTTCTGCTCTGAGTCACACATTTGGCAGCCTGAAGGACTGTTCTCATGTACTGGGGATGCCAGTAGTCCCCCAGGAAGGAAGATCTCTTTGCTGAAGTCAGTGGTGATGAAGGAGTGGCTTGGGAACATGTGTCCAACTTCACTGTTAAATAACAGAGAGATTTACCCTGAGCCTGTTAAGCTGGTCCTGTGTTCTACTTAGGCTTAGTCTTTTTATCTCTGCCCATCTTCCTCCTCCTCTGTCAGATCTCCTAAACCAGTCAAAAGAAAGGTTGTTGGGGCTTTTTTGTTCTCCCTTCCATTAATCTTCTTGTCACACTCCTCTGAAAACATTGCAAGTAAGCGTCTGCCTCTCTGGGGCCTCTGAGCAACTAGATGAAAGGAGAAATGTGTTTTTTCATTTCCTAAATATAGTTGGCTGTAACTGCCTCCTTGACAGCCTTGAATGTCATCCAGGTCAAAGATCCAGTGCTGGAGAGGAAGTTAAATCCTTTCTGCATCACCCTGACCCTTTTCTACGTGAAGGCAACAGTGTGGACGATCAACTGATTTAAGGAAAGGGCAGTAAAAGCACTCGATGAAGAAAGCTAACAGCAGGAGCAGGGCAGGATTATTCCAGTTGAGGGTGTTTTCTAGGTGAGAATGCTATGATGAGGGTGTTCAGCCTGCTTGGGTTCATTACCATGGGGTGGCTTTTGCTCCTTGCAATGTAATTACCATACTTATGAGGAAAAAAGCTCCACAACCTATAATTGTTGAGCACCTTTATCCTGCATTAGAGGTTGTGAGCTCTCAAATACTGAAACAAAACAAATACGCTGTGCTGAGGAAAGAGAACGTTGCATGAGGGCAGAAGAATTAGGCCACGTGGGGAATGTGCTCAGGTCTATTCCCGTTTGTTACAGCAAACTGAAGGGACACTGATTTAGGGAAGGAGCTCAGTGACCCTTTGATCCTTGCTCTGTTTCTCTTGCCCTGTCCCATTCTGGAGATGGCATCTGCGTCTGCTGCTCACCTCCCTTTTCAACCTCAGGGTGAATGTGTCCATCTCTGCTCTAGCCAAGCTCTCGCAAAGCTCCACAGCAACACTCTTGTGGTGGAAGGAACCATTATGATAACCATAAGGTCAAAACTACCCATCTGTGCTCATGGGGGTGCACTTCTCTGCTGATTCAGCTCCTCTTAAGATGTAAAGATGGGAATCTATTTCTAATAGATGAGGCAATGTGTGATTTATGACTGCTACAGTCACACATCAGGGTAAATCCTGTATGACCAGTCAGGTGCCAACATCAGAGGCCAAGAGAATAAAACTTTAGAAGAACTTTGATTAGAAGAATCTTTACTTTAAGCTTGGATCATGTTTTAATTGGTGTCATCTATTAACATTTCGAAGAGAGATGGTTTTGGCAAACTATGCAGCCATTTGGAAAGCCAGCAAGGAGTACAGCTGATGCTCTTGGTACTGCAGCAGAAGTCTCTCCAACTCTGCACACATCTCATTTTTCTTAAATAAAACTACTTTCAAGTCATCCTTGTTGGGTTTTTTTTTTGTTTTGTTTTGTTTGTTTGTTTGTGTGGGGGTTTTTTTGTAGTTGTTAAAGGACAACTCCAGCTTAGAACAAGCCCTTCTGCCTGTGATGCCATTAAGAAATAAAAGGCTGGGCTTCCACCTGCTTTATAATGAGGCAATTGCTCACAGCTCCATGAGATGTGATTCAATAATAAGGATAAACTAAAGTAACAGCTCACTCCTACCAAATCAGCTGCCTTTTGAAGGTTTAACTCCTTGCTGCAGCCCGCAGTGTGATCAGGGGTGGCCCAGCAGATCCCACACAGGGCCCTGGATTAGGACCTGGATTAGCTCCGATGCTCCCCCACACCCTCAGCCTGATCAGCCAGCAGTGGTTTTGGACCCCTCAAAGCTCAAATGCTGCTCTTGTGAGCAATATGTATTTACATGGCTCTTTGCAGGACCCTATGCCCTTGTGGATAGTAGGTCCAGGGAGCTTTGGGCCTCCTGCATCCCTAGAGAAGGATGTTTTTCGAGGGTTGTGGTCCCCTGCTGCTGGATAAATGCCTCATATTGATGTTCTAGGTGTGACCTCATGACAGTCCTGTTCTAATTACTGCTTTTATGATTCCTAATGACAGGCTTTAGGTTTCTTAGCCTGCTTATGGATTTCAGGGGTGTGGAGTGACAGTTGCTCACTTGGAGTTTACTGACCTCCTCCAGCCTGCAAGGTTTGGAGATGACTTCAGCACACAGATTCCTGGGCTTCTCCTGTGCTCTGCACGCTCCAGGAGCTCTCCAGGGAGCGTGCTCCTGTGGAGCAATCTGCTCATTCATGGCCTCTGAATCACAAGCAAGCAGTTTCCCTCCTGCTGCTCTACCACTGCAAGCCAAGCTGAGAGGTACCCGTATCACTTCTCTCAGTGTTGCTCCGTCTTGTGTTGACTTTGCTTTTCTAGCGATTCATAAGCCATGGCTGGCAGACGGTTCGGTCACTGCTGCTGTACGGCTGATTCCCTCTGATCCCCTGCCTATGGCCATCTGTCACCTTCCTATCTTAAACTCCCCGGTCTTTAGAGGTGACTTGAAGATAAGTTTGTATCTGAGCACTGCTTCCCAGTTATGCCTTATGCCCACCAGCTGCCTCACCGTGGGGCTGGGGTGTCCTCCTTGCCCCCAGGGAGGAGCAGGGTTAAGTGCCATGCTGTCCTCTGCATGAAAGAGCAGCATGTTGGGATGTGATTGTGCCAGTGGCAGCGATCCCAAGCTGTTCCTGCAGGAATAGATATGATGGTTTTGGACTGGCTCATATGAGGAGGATACTTGCTGAACAGATCTTTACATGGTGAGGGGTTTCACTGTGCTTGAGGGACAAGAAGTGTGGTCTTTTAAGCATGGCTTTTATTTCTGAGCGTGACGCTTTCCTGGATGCTTGGCCTTGCTTTGCGGAAGGGGAGCATCTATCCCATGACCTTGACGTGTCATCTGCAAAGAAGACATCTAAAGAAAATATATCTGGTACATGAGGTGCAAGCTGCTGAAGGGTGCTGGAACACTGGGGCTGTGCTTTTTTTGTCCTGCCGCAGAGGCAGCCTGGCTTCTTCTGCTGAATGTCTGAATTTACCTTCTAGCACCTTCAGCTCTACATTTAATCCATTGATTCATTATGGATGTGAAGTTTGTGGATGGTGCAGTGGCCGCCTGACACCAGGTATCCATTCTTTCAGTTTGCAGAGTGCTGTGTTGAAATGAGCTGGAGCCAAGCTGGAGGGATTGATGGCATTCTGCACAGAGCTTCATGAGACTCTGGGGCAGGAAAAAAGGCAGCAAGACTGTCTTACAGGGACATGGAAGTAAGAGATGTGGGTTCTCCAATGTAGCAGAGCCAAGAGCCGTGTTGGCTCTGGAAATGGTTATCTCTTGGCCTGAAAAACACAGGATGGGGTTGCTAATGCTGCTTCCTGTCCCTAACCTGCTGAGGAGATAAACCAGGGATTTCAGACTCCAATCCAGCACCTTTCCCCAGTAGTAAGTAAATACACGTGGCATTACTGAGTGATGTCACGGCTGGAGTACATCCCAGCAAGGCCAAGCCTGGATCAGGTTATATCTGTCTTCTCAGAGCATTGGCTTACTCCCAAAGGAGCATATTGCCAGTCCAAGGGCAGTGACTGAAGCCACCTTTCCCAAGGTCATCTCTCACACACGCAGAGAGGACAGTGTTCACTTCCGCATACACAGCCTGAGCTGCCCATGCAGAAGTCACAGTGTGGCCATGGCAGGTGCTGTTTGCACAAAGGGCAAAACCTCTTGACTCTTCTGGTGACCCTTTGTTTTGGCACCAGCAAGGTGAAGAATGCCAGGTTCCCTCCCCTTTGAGGCACAGCATGAAAGGAGGAACAGGAATCATGTCAACTCCAGCTACATGGTGGGTCTGTAAATAGCCATATTTCATTTGTTCCTGTGGCTATATGAACATACATAACCTCATAGTTCAGTATGGTTTTGTCACATCAAGGCAGCAGCTTCTGCTAGGAGCATTACAGCAAGAGCCCAGCTGGCCTGTAGTCCTGAAATGCAGCGTGTTCCCGTCAGCAAGCCCACCCAGATGCAGCTGGGGGTTGTCTCTGCTAGGCATTGGACCGTTTCAGCTTTCCTTGTGCTCCATCATTAAATGGGTCCAATTTTGTCTTCACTGAGGCAAACCTGTAAGGCAGGCATCATGAAACTCATATGGCTCAGTCTTGGGTCAGAATGGTAGAAGTCAGGGAAGTCCTGTCTAAGCAAACTGTACTTTCACCTTCTAATCAGGCTGTAATTCCCTTTAAACGATGCAACTCTTTAAAAATAGATTAGGCCTCATTAGCAATAGGTCTGCTCAGAAAATGGATGGAAGCAAGGTGTGACATGCCTTGAGTGAAGCAGAGGTAGGGGTGTGCATACTGCTGGGCCCCACAGCCCCTTGGTCCCTTATGCATTTCTCCAAGGTTGCTATATTCCCAGCGGAGATCCTGCACCTCTGTGCCTGTGCTAGAGGGCACAGCATTTCCAAACGAGCCCTTTCCTCCTGCAGACATAGCTGGGGCACAAATACCCCCACATGGATCCTTCTGCAAGGTGGGTGCAGACATGTCACTCGTCTCTGTAGCAGCCACCCGGCCAAGCAGGGTGTTGTGCATGGGTGGTATAGAACAAAGACCTTGTCCTCTGCCCATGTCTGCACTCAGCCAGAGCTGCTTCTCCTGCCCTTCCCAGACATACTCACTTATGGCCACTGCAGCACCAGCTCTGTCTATCCAGCCATGCCGGGTGGGATCTCTATCTCCATTGTCACCTCCCCACTGATGACACTATGACCAGCCAGTATGGATTAATTGCAACCAGTTTAATTCTGTGTCTGTAAATTAAGCTGTTTGATGATTAAACCAATGATACAAAGAGACTTCCAGGAGTGAGGAGGACATTAACATGCTATTTAGATCTTGCTGGTAGAAGGTTTACTTAGACACATCCCAGGGGGCAGATGACAATTAACATCCTAAGAGACTCTTCTAGAAAGAGGATGCTAATTCAGACCTGCTGGGAAGGGAGATAATTATTTATTATATGTAGCCCTGCAACCTCCCATTCAAGAATGCCTGAGATACTTGAGGACAGGTAAGTTAGGAGAACTAACAACAGCAAGGAACCTAAAAGTTGTCCCTGAGCCACCTGAGGGGAGAAACATGGAGAGGAATGAGGGAGAAAAAGCTGCAGAAACCATCCTGGTCAGCAAGGTAGGAGAGAAGGAAACATGACTTCTTATAGCATATCAAAGGACTTGAGCAGGAGAGATCAGGCCTGCTGGCCTCACAGACATAATATTCGTTTCAGTAAAGCACAAAGGGTGTAACTGTGGTAGGAGGGAGGTGATGGCTCCAAAATGCCTTCCTGCCCCAAAGAAACACTCAGCAGAGCACATCGAGGCCACCCACTCAGCGGTGCACAACTACTGCAAAACAGGAAGAGATTACACAAGATTTAGGATCAGGGACTTAAAATACAATGACCTTTGTGGTATCTGTAGTACACAGGGAACTTAACTCATAACCTTGCCACACTCTGGTGTAATGCTTGAGGGGAGGCGAGAGGTCCACCCGTTAAAACCACACACCTGCACCAAAACAATTTCAAACACAGGGTAATGGGTGCATTGTAGCTTCGCCACAGTGACTTGTCAAACACATTGTAATGGCTTTTCCACGGAAGAGAGATCACAGGAGCCAGCTAACCTGCCTAGCAAAGAGCAAACACATTGTTGTACATGTATATTTGTTCTCTCCTTTCACTTCTGAGAGTTCTTGATAATCCATCATGCTCAGCTGCAGATATTAAATGCTGTTTTCTATCAGAGCTAATTTATACCTTGAGTTCAGAAGGGGAGTTTTCCTCAGCAACAGCTGCACAGGGAGGCAGTGGGCCTCTTTCCTCTGTCATGAATCTACGATTGCAGAGGTCATTTCTTTGTTCTCTTTCCAGCCGTTACAATTATGTGGGACATGATGTTAAGAATGATAAAAAACCCAGAACAGGGCTAGCTGTGTACTCCCTGCTGCTTTAATGCAGTGCCAGGTCTCCCTCCCCGCCTGCCACAGCCCTGCTCTCCTCTGCCTGCAGGAGCCTGCTTACTCCTCCTAGCTGTTGGTTCTCCTCCATGCCTAAATCTGCTGGAGCGGCCTGGTCAGGGCTGGGGACCTGCCTGCGCTGCGGGGCCTGCCCGGGGCCTGCCCGAGGCCTGGCTGCGGCACCCGTCTGCTCCAGGGGGATTGGCC
Source organism: Neopsephotus bourkii (assembly GCF_033783945.1). Classification (NCBI taxonomy): domain Eukaryota; kingdom Metazoa; phylum Chordata; class Aves; order Psittaciformes; family Psittacidae; genus Neopsephotus; species Neopsephotus bourkii. The sequence goes on from NW_026902017.1 coordinate 163,623, forward strand.
AGGCAGACCTTGGCCTGGGGCTCACCTGCAGAGGGCAGCCGGCCTTGGGACGCGCCTGGCCAAGCCCGGGCACCCGAGATCGGGACTGCGGCCGCTCCACGAGGCCCCCGGCTAGGCCCGGGGCTGGGCCTCTTCCAAGGGGCCGCAGCCGCCGGGATTCCCCGTTGCTGTGGTAACGGCTCGGTCCTTCCCGGCAGGCCCCGCGCGGCAGCGGCCGGGGGCGGGGCCAGCGCTGAGGCCGCCATCTTAAGGCATGGCAGTGCTCTCTCTATCGGCCCCTTTCCAAGATGGCCGCCCGCTTATCAGCGGTCACTTCCGTCCTTAGTGAGGCCTCCGGCTCCCGGTGCGGCGGCAAGCGCAGCGGCCAGCGGCCGCTCGGTACTCGGTAGCTGCTGCCGCTCCTCAGAGGTCTGCAGGCAGAGTGGGACAGCCGGCGAGTCATGGTGTTGTTGCTGCGGCTGCTGCTGCTCCGGGGGCGCTGCTGGCGGCGGCCTGCCCCGCCGCCCTCCCCGGCCTGGGCCTGGGCTCGCCTGCGGCCCGGTGGCTCTGTCATCGGCGCAGGTCGCGGCCTGCAGGTAACGGGCGGCGAAGGGGCCCGCGGAGCGGGGTGTTCTGGCCGCGGGGCGGGGCTTGCGGAAGCGGCGGAGGGTGCAGCGCCGGTTCCCGGGGAGGGTCTTGCTGGAGCAGACCGGGGCCGCCGCCTCACAGAGCCGCCGTCCCGCTTCCTTGGGCAGTGTCCCGCTGAGGTGGGACCGAGAGCACCGGAGGAGGAGGCGAGCGGGCAGGTGGGAGTTGGATTAGCCCACCGGCTCTGTGTGTGTGAACGGACTCTTGCTCCAAGCAGGCCTTTCCCTAATGGGTGTCTCGGGCTGGACCATACCGAAGGTCCGTTGTGGCAGTGCATTACAGCAGTAACAGGGGGAAAAATGTAATGGATGTAGCACCTAGGCTGTTGTATGCAAGAAAGCGTTGATTAAGGTGGGGTGGTTTTTTTCCAACTTTAATTGTGCCGACTCTTTGCATCACTCATGCACACCACATTGGTGTGCACCACAGATGTGTTTTCCCTGTTTTGCTGTGCTCTTGGTGTCACAGGTCCCTCTAGTTTAGCCCTTAAAGCACAAGGCAAAGCTTTTGTTTAAACAAGGCCTCCAACATAGAATCATAGAATAGTTAGGGTTGGAAGGGACCTTAAGATCATCTAGTTCCAGCCCCCCTGCCATGGGCAGGGACACCTCACATGAAATCATGTCACCCAAGGCTCTGTCCAACCTGGCCCTGAACACGAGTGAGGACTTGTGAGTTTTTCTGCAGTGCAGTGATAAAGTACTGGCCATCTAAGCAGGCAGTGGAGGAGACTGCTTTTGAACAATGCCAGGTTTTTTCTGTTGTCAATTAAAATTAGTCTAAGCTGTTCTATTCTAGAAGGTATCCATCCCAAGAGGTCACCATCTTGAGCCAGTGAAAGCTGTGTCGTTGCTCTCCAGCAGGTCAGCAAAAAAGGGTGGGGGATTTCAGCCTAGTTAGTGCTCCTGTCTGGTTTGCTGCATGGAAACTTGTGCCTGTGCAATAGATGGGTGGTGAGACAGGGAATTACACATCAGGGAAAGTGCTAGGCTTGTATACAGTGAAAGCATTAATAAATGCTAGGTCAGATGTGAAGTTGCCCTTAAGTGTGAGTATCAACTGCAGGATTACTGCTGAATTACCGTGGGGGTATGTCTGTGTTGCCCTTCCTGCTGTGCAGCAGGGTACAAAGTACTAGTGCTTAAGATTTCCGCTTTGTGGGAGGGTATCTCTGCATTTTAAGAACTGACTTCCAACATATCTTTACAATGAAGAACAGAGCCACAGGAAGGAGAAGATAAAATTTTCAAGTGTTTTGAGTGTATGTTCCCAGTTACACATGTGCTTTTTTTTAAACTGGGTTATAAACAACATCTTCAAAGTCACATGGCAAGCATACAGCACAGCCAGATATAATATTAAGGTTTCCTAACTGCTGGTCCTGCAACTTAGCCACAGTATTTTCATGTTTAGGAGTGTTAGTCTTGAAGAGTATATAAAGGTTAAGCAGTCACACTGCTTTTCCAATAGTTGGCTTTTTGTTTTTCTTCTTCCTCAGAGCCTTCTGTCACCAACACACTTCCCCATGTGCCAGGGTCTTGGTGGAGTCCTGGTGAAACAACACATTATTCGTGATCCAGTCCGGCTTTGGAATTTCTTAGGTGAGTGCCAGAAAGCAACTGTACAGGTAGAGGAGGGGAAAGGGTTGTATTTAGTAAGAGTATTGCCTTTTCCTTACCTTCACTGCCTGTGTTACTGAAATAAAGCTATTCTATTCTTGGTTTTGGGAGCTGTGTGAATTTTACAGAGGTTCTAGGTTTTTGTCTGGTGACAGGGATGAACAGTGGCACCTTTCCACAAGGAGCTCTGTGATTAAGGAAGCACTTGAGTCATTAGACCTAAAAGCTAATTTAAAAACTGCAGATTTTAAAGTAGGGAATCTTTCTCTGCCTCATTAGAAAAGCCTTAAGATGAAAATGTCATTCACCTTTTTCAGAAGTCACATTGTACGATCTTGCTGAAAGCCTTGCACTGGACCAAATTGAAAGTGTATGTTAGAAAAAGTTACCTGAATTCTTAGAGCAAAAGCACAGTAAGGTAAAACAAAGGCAATTACTCTTCTTGCTGCCCTCTTCAGATTGGAAAGATGAGTTTGCTACTGCCTTTGAGATTTGAACAAAACTGGTCACAGCTGTTCTGGCCAGTGTGGGCCCACTGAGCTTGGGCTGCTCCACCTTTGAGAGGGCTAGGGGTTTTAAGTTAAAATATATGCATAATCTTTCAAATGGCAGTGAATCCCTCTAGTAGGTGTAGCACTGGACAAGCAGTTCCAGTTTCTGGGCTTACTCCTTTTTCTGGAGCCTTCATGAAGGACCATGGGAAGTGGAAACTGCTGTCGTCAAGTCCGTTGTCTGGCTGCTCAACGTTTTGTATTTCTGATGAGAAAGCCTTAGCTGGACTTAAACCACAGTGGCAGCAACTGTGAGTGTTACTGTTTGAAGCATTACTTGCTTTGCTTTTATTAGAGTATTCTATCAGCATTTACTGAGAAACCTGCATTTAAGTCCAGTATATATATTTCCTGTAATAGCTATCTACAGTTCCTAGCGTGAGGCTGTTCTTGACTCATATCAGTGTTAACTATGGTTTGGGAAATGTGTACAAGTTTCAGCACAGAAGAAATTTCTCCAAATTCTTATCTTTGCTCCATTTAAATCATCTCTGAACAAAGCAATTTTTTATTGGATTGTCAAGAAAAATATATGAGGAAAGTGATGGAGTCTGTCCCTGTTGTGACTATTTCTGATAAGGATGTCTTGTTTCCTCAGCACAGGAGCAAAACTGTGTGTTTGGGTGGACATGGAGCTCGAATTTCTCTGCGCTCGGAGCTCATGTGTTTCTGCTATCCTCAGGCCCCCTCACTGTTTCCTGAGGTTTGCTGGTAATAACAACTTAACTCTGCTTTCCTGTAGGTAGCACTTACTGGTTTACTACTTCAAGCTGTCGGGGAAGTAACCAGAAGAATGGAGGATTCAAAAAGAAATCTCCACAGGAGGATGATGGTATGTATGTGCCAAAAAGATATTTAGTTAAACAAGTTGTATGTATCAGGGTAAGGGTAGACAGCACAGAAGGCCTTAATGCCTCAGTCTCTGGGTACTAGAAGCCTGTAACTTACCACTTCTAAACAAGCTTGAAGGGGTGTTTTGGCTTAAGGGTTGGAATAGTAAGGTTTAAATATAGAGCATGAAACTGTTTCTGTGCTGCTTTGCATCCTGTGCAGATAACTTCATTGATGTGTGCCTTACTTTTGCTGCTTTGCAGAGGGGAACAGGAGTATTAACTGAGTTTTGGTTTGGAGGTTTTGTTGTGCAGCATTTTGACTTAAACTTATTTCAACTAAATGAAGTTCTTTAAGTTAGATCCTGGTTTGGCGTTATTTGTTTTTTTAATTTCATTTATCTTCATTGTGGATGTGTCTCTAGTGGTTTACAGAGCTTAAAGTTAAAATTAGATTCCTTAAAGATTTCTTAGCTGTGATAATGGCACTTGCTCAGAATTCTTCTTTCTTGTTTTCAAATCAGCCTTTCTAGGTACAGTTTTTTGTGCATCTCATACTGCCTAAGCCCCAGGCATTCCGCTGTACAGGACTTCTTGAAAATGAGGTTTACCTCACTTAATGTGTCTTGGAGCCTAGAGATCTACGTGGTGTGCCAGATTATGTTGAGAAGTAGAGGGGTGCTCTCTCTGTACCTTAATCTTAAGGAAGTAAAGACTTTAACAACGCTAATGGTGAGGGTGCAGGGAAATAAATTCAGTGTACCAGGCAAAAACCTTGTGTAACTTCTGACAGGCAGTGTTTTGATCCTTTTAGGAGGCACCATTACCTTCTGCCAGAAGGTTTTCACCAGACATCTTTTTCAAATACAAGTGGGTTTGTGGGTGTCCCTTCAGGTCTTGGTGGCGTTTTCAGCTTTCTGCTATTTGTAGATTTACAACAGCTGCATTCTGTTTAAAAAGTGTAATTTGACTCTTCACTGTTTTTTTGTGAGCACATGCCTCCCAAGAGCTGCAGTGCAAACACTCTCTAGCCTCTGGATTAGGCATGTTTTCAGACTCCGGGGTGTAGATCTTCAGCAGTGAAGGTCTCATTCTTCTTTCTTACCAGTAATGCTTGCAGAACCACAAAGGATCTGAGCATTTTCAATTTCATGACATTAGTTGATGCTTCCAGGGGCTGGGGATGTCTTGAGTGAGCTTATAGGTGTTTGCTGTGCTGCTTGTTTCCTGTGTAAGCCCCATGGAGGGCTCTAGACCTTAGTACTGCAAGTTGGAAGGCATTAACATCATGCTTAAGTCACAGAGATTGTAGTATAATTTTATAAATTTCATTATAAACTTCTGTCTGAGTATCAGTAAATAATAGAATAGCTTGGCTTTACCTTGGTTGTGCTTAAACATAACGGTTGAATCCTCTTGGACTGACTTCACTTTTGAAATAAAAGCAGCCAGGTGCTGGTGACTTTTAGCCTGACTCATGCCACTGCAGCCTCTTTAAGCCAAGAGCAGTGGCTTTACTCCGTGTGATCCATTTCACTGGGCTGAAGCGCTAGTGCAGGTGTCACAGAGTCCTCGTTGAGGAAGTCAGAGCTTAGAGGTTGAGGCCCTTAGTGCTTGCAAGACCACACAGGGTGACTGTGAGCACAGTGCCTGAAGAACTGTAGCTGTTAAAATTAGCAAACAGTAACATGCCATGTTCAGTGGCCTCTCTTCTCCTGTGATTAATGGATAGCTTGGCTTTGGGAGGTGGAATGCTACCCCATCTCCCCAGGGGAATGCTTGTCTCTGCAGTAATTATTAAAAAGAACTCTTCAAACTGCCACTGCAGCTCTTGCAAGATTTTAATCAGAGAGTTCAGATTTGGGGTTAATGGCAAATCATTGCTTCATGGAGGCTTTTTGAGGCTAAAAAGCTGGAAGTATTCCCACAGCTGTTGCTTGCAAGTGTTACATCCAGTTACTGGTTCTCATTTACTGAACATTGTGGGGTAGTTATGGTACAATATGAAAGTTGTACTATAAAGATAGTCAGACTTCACATAAGCTTAGAAATAGATTGATTTTATCCTTAATGAAGTGCAGAGTAGAGGAAAGCTTTGCATTGCCTTCTGGTTTTCTAAAAATGGTGTCTTTTCCTGAAATAATTCAGCTGTAGGTTAAAACTCCTGGACAAGTCCAGTTCCTAGAAACTGGAGAAGTTGCTTGCACCAAGGTGTCTAATGGCCAGCTTTTACCCTGTGGTGATCCTTTTGTGATTGTATCCTTAGTCATGTGTGCTTTAGGACATATTCTGTGCCTCCTCACTTTGTCTGAAATTTTAATGCAGAAAATGCTTTAGCAATAGTTGACTGTGACATCTCCAAGGAACTCACATATTCAGTACTCACTTTCTGAAGTAGTTTCTTTTCTCTGTAGAATCTTTTTATTTAGAACTTGCTCAGTTTTTCAGGATATTGTCCAGACTAAGGCTTCTCACATACTATGTTTTAATTTTCTTTAATAAGACTGTAGTGGATGTCATCCTGCAGCTTTGATGAATTGCTTTGTTCTAATAAAGCTGCATCTAGCAGATAAGACAAAAGTGAAGAGATAACATCAAAGAACATCTGAAAAGCTGCATTGTTTCTATTTAGGAACAAGCCTTTCGTGTTAAATGTGGAGCAGGGCTAGGAAACGAGTGAAAAATGATGCTGTGTGTCTGAAGGACAGAGTACTTTTTTTAGCAACTGACTGGGTCATATGTTTGTCCCTTGGCTTTGTTGCAGTGTGTGTAGGGACTAATTGGTGGCTAGTGATAAATGCTAGTGTCAGAGCATTTGTTATGAATTTGTAAATAAATTGAATCTGGGCTGCAGCAGTCAGATGCATTAGCAGTCCAGTGACACAGAATTAATTCATTGCTGGGTGTAGAGCAGTATTTATGTATGCCACGTTGCTGGTGATGTTAAATTGTGTATCAAGAGCAAGTGCTAAATTATATATCAAGAGCATCCACATTGGGCTGGAAAGAGGAGGAGGTATTTGTTGTCATCACAACTCAAATACTAGCTGGCAGTTGACATTGAACTGTGCTGTGGCAGCCCTTTGCAGACCACAGGATTTGAAATTTGCCGATGCAGTGCAAAAGATGTTGGGAGTCTGAATAAAAAAGGTTTGGTGGCAAACACTTGGAATGAACGATCCCTTTTTCTCATGTCAGCACTTCAGTATATCACTGGTACAGTAAAGGCTGGGGAATGCACACCTAGCATGTGAATCCTTTTGATACAGATCCTTAATGTGGAAAAGTTATCAAAACTTTTTAAACATGGGATTAGCTGTATAGCATGGGAGAAAATCTGTGCAATTTTAAGGCAGTGAGCTTGATTTGTAGTGTATTTATTTCCACAGGTAAGCTGCATATCACGTCTCCTGTGCTATTCCAGATTTACTGCAAATACAGATATATTTTTAGGTACTTGAGACGTTGTTGGTCTTATGATAGAGGGTGACAGCAGATCAGGAGCTCACCAGGAAGCAATTATCTCATATAATACTGTGCTATGTGATTTACCAGTGATGCTGTGAACAGGTTTTACTCCTAATGTTTCCCAGTGGATATGTTAGCAACAGCCTGAGGACTGGGCAGAGTAGGAGCATGTTGTATAGAAGTGGGCTATAGTAGTTCTTGAGTTTGATTTTTAGCAATAAGGGTCCAGCAGCTTTGTTTGGCTTGTATCTATGTTAGGCCAGGCAAATGAGGTAGTCTCTCATTTTAAAATAGAATGGCGTTTGGTGGAATGATGATGAGACTAGCAGACTGTGACATCTGAAGTCTGCTGACCAGGACTGGATTGTCTTAAAACAGGACACACTGATCAGAACTCTCAAAACATGTCTGATATTGCTGTCTTTGAATACAATAACTTCTGGGGTTGAGGTTTAGCTCCCTGAAGCTTCAAATCCTTCTCTTACTGAAGCCACAGTTAAAGAACAAGAGGTGAGGTGATCATCATCTTCTCTGTAATCACACAGTGCCTCACTGCAGTGAGGGGCATTGGGGAATGACTGAATATAGCCACAGCACATTTCTTGATGGTTAGCAGGATGCAGAATTTGCCTCCTTCCAGGCAGTTGTTGAAGTTCACATCTGAGTGCTTCTGCTTTCATAACTTTTGACTTGGTGCTGTTTCCTGTGTACAGCTGAGGCCCTGTGGTCTGATGGTCTAGGTGCCAGAAGTGTCTGGGAATGCCATATAATACAAAAAACTGACTCGCTTGCATAACCTTGGGCAAGTCAAACAACCTTCATTGTGAGCCAAGCCAGCAAATTGCTTGTGCAATGCAAGTTGGGCGCTGCTACGAGTCTAGCCCTTCAGGAGAAACCAAACGTGCAACAACAAAAAAAAACCCAAAACCAAACCAAACAAAAAAAATATTGTGTCCGTCTTTGTTATTTAATTGTCCCTTCTTTGGACCAGAAAGCTCTAGAAGTACATGCTCACATCTTTTTTCCTTTTTTCCCTTCTGGTATCTTTTATTTCTAGAGGATGAGAAACGCAGGAAGAAGGAAAATCAAATGCATATTGAACGTTTACGGGCACTCCTCATCATAACTGTCATAGTGCTGTTGTTTCGATTCATGCTCAGTGAGAACAGAGAAGGGACCAACATTTCCTGGAACTACTTTGTGAATGAGATGCTGGCAAAGGGGGAGGTCCAGAGAATCGAAGTGGTGCCAGAGAGCGATATTGTGGAGGTTTATCTGCACCCAGGAGGAACCCCACATGGACAAGTTGTAAGTGACTTTCTGCAATAGGAATGAATGATCATAGCTTATACTGTTGAAAGGAATTGAATTCATGAATATATATGTTCTGTAAAACTCTGGCTGGTAAATTTGCACTTCATTAATTTTTCTGTTTTGTTTATTTGAAGTTCAGGAGACTTCTGTTATATCAACCTGGAAATAAGACTTTTAGTTTAAATTGTAAAATTAATTAATAATGATCTGGAAGAAAATCTGACATACGCCTAAAAGCTGGAAAAAACCCACCAGTTTTTTTCTATTGGCTCAGTCTGGTACATGAGAAAGTGTCCAGAACACTGTAAGATCTAGTTTCAAAAATGTTCTCCTACTTGGATTTTAGTTTCAAGTGTTCTGTCAGACTCCATCAGAGTTCCTTCTTAAGTCTTCCAAAATAAAGAGAAAGCAGAGTTTTATCTGCTTACTTCCAGAAGTTACCACTAAGAATAATTACAAACTGGCCTGAGAGATTAAAATACTGTTCTGGGATACATCCCATTTTGTTGGGTGATATATGATCTATTTGCAAACCGCTAGATGAAATTCATTTCTGACAGACACAGGAGCAAGATCCAAGAAGTCCAAGTGGAGCACAAGGCTCCTCCTTTCCAGTATGTAGTTCTCTGTTTATTTCTGTATATAGTATAACATTTTGTCTGAGCCCATGTCAGTATAACTGAATTTATAATACCAACTCCATCCAGCTTTCTATAAAGTTGTTGCGTCTCGTTGTTTCTGGAGAGCTTAGTTCTTGCCTTTTACGCTTTCATGAAGTGCTGAAAGTACTAGGTGTTCCCAAGGTCATTTAGAGGCCTAGAGTCAGTTAGCTGCTCATGAGTTCATTGGTTCAGTCTCAAAAGGTAACATAAGGCTAAATTTTAATCTGACTTGTCCATGTTGTGCTTTTCTTCTGCTCACTGCTGTATCCTTATGCTGCAACACTGACATGCTGCTTTTATTGCACGTCCCCAGAATGTTACCCTGTTGTACACAATGCGGGTGGCAAACATTGACAAATTTGAAGAGAAGCTGAGAGCTGTGGAGGATGAGCTGAATATTGATGAGAGAGAGAGAATCCCCGTTTCCTACAAACATCCTGGCTTTTATGGAAAGTATGATAAAAATTTTTGCTTACTGTCAATCATAGATTGGTGACAATGTCCCTCACTTGGAGAGGAAACTCGCTTTCAACTGAATGTTTTTATATAAACATAGAACTAAAAAGTGGTCTCCATTTGAAGCACTTACACAGCCTTTCAGAAACAGGCATGTTCTTAGATGTACCTTAATATTTCAAAAGTGAAGGTCTGAAGAAGGTGTCTGGACTGCAGCATGCAGCATACCAAAATGTTTCAGATCAGCATCAGCAAGTCTGAGTAAAGTCTGTGTTCTTGTGCAGCTGAGCACTTCTTGTCCTCACAATCAATTATTCAAGTGCAGAGTGTGATAGACACCATGACTCAACAAGTGATGCTACACCCTCATCAGTGGAGAATGCTGGTGGTGTGGCAAGCCTTCCCCCTATTCAGATTCTTCAAGGGAGGCCTGTGGTGGCTCTTCAGTCTGTAAAAATAAACACCTAGTTTTGGCCTGCTTCTGCAGCAGCTGTAGATCAGAGGACAGCCTGCACTGTGCTCACTCCAGCTGTGAGCCACATACTGAGCAGAGCAGCTTTGATGCATATGAAATCTCAATGAGAGGAGTTCTTCTGTTAAACTTGCAGCCCGTTTCTGTTACCTGAAACTTGGCTTAAAATAAAAAAGAGCTCAAAGCTTCTAATTCTGAAAAACCTATAATGAGAAGAGGAGGGAAGATAGACTAGGAAAGGAAGAAAGAATAGGGAAGGAAGAAAGAAGAACAGAGACTGGAGCACCTCTTCTGCAAGCCTGAGAGAGCCAGAGTTCTTCAGCCTGGAGAAGAGAAGGCTCCTGGGAGACCTTAGAGCAGCTCCAGTGCCTAAAAGGGCTACAAGAAACCTGGAGAGAGGCTTTGGACAAGGGCCTGTAGGGACAGGCCAAGGGGAATGGCTTGAACCTGCCCAAGGGGAGACTGAGATGAGCTCTTAGGCAGAAGCTCTTCCCTGTGAGGGTGCTGAGGCGCTGGCACAGGGTGCCCAGAGCAGCTGCGGCTGCCCCATCCCTGGCAGTGTTCAAGGCCAGGTTGGACACAGGGGCTTGGAGCAAGCTGCTCCAATGGAAGGGGTCCCTGCCCATGGCATGGGATTGGAACTGGATGAACTTTAAGGTCCCTTCTAACCCGACCAGCCTGTGATTCTATAAACAGCTGTCAAAATATTATACATAACTGGCTAGCCTTTATTCTGTGCTTTTATATGATGTACTAATATTTTATTACATAGAAGTTTGAAAAAATTGGCAAGTTCCAAATTTCAACTAAAGGTCTCGTACTGCACAATCAATTTAAAGTTTATCTTCATATAAACCTTGTATTATAAATGTGCAAGTACTGTTCAGAGGACAAGTAATTAGACAAAATCCAGTCTGGGTATCCATTCATACACAAACAAGAAGTTTCAGATTTTGGGAAGGTGTCTGGGAGAATAATCACACACACTGACCATCCCATCTACAGTGGGAAAGCCACTGTGCTCCAAACCCTGTAAGATGACACACTCTGCAGGGTGCACTAGGAGGTGGCCAGGCCATCTCTCAGGTGTAGCAACATAGCTGTAAGCAGTAGTTGCCAGTGTCCTCTGCTTAACTTTTTAGGCTAATTGTTTGGGTTTGGGGTTTATATACACACACATGTATATAAAAAAACCTGTAAAGGTTCTATTTTCTTAGTTAGGTCTGTTCATTTCTGCATTGCCTAAATGTCAGGACCTTTAAAATACTGCAAATAGCTATGTTGAGTAATACTTAGCAAGTCTTGGGCAAACACGTCAATTTGTACCTGTCTCGTTTTTGTCCTTTTAGTGATGTCATCTCCCTGATAGTGACACTTGTAGCTGTGTCCATGCTGTGGAGCATCTTCCGCCTCATTAGGGTTGCCGGACGGGTAGGAGGATTCAACGCCTTTGTGAGTATCCTGGATCTTGATGTTGTTTTGCAGCCTGTGGATACTCTTCTCTTCCTCTTCCCCAGCAAAGTCAATGCAGAATGAGGATTAACTGGTGCCAAGGACTCTTCATTCTTTACACATCTTGCTGACCTGATCATCTGACTAGCTTGTACGGTAACTGGCCGTAGCTGAGGCCCTTTCTTTCCCCAGTGGCAGGAAGGGCTGAGCTCAGTAAATTTGCAGTCCAGTTTGCTCTGCTGTTTTCAAAGCTTGCTAATGAGTTGCAGCTGCAGATGGTGTTTTTCACTGGGTCTTGCCAATATGCCTCCCATACAGCCAGAAGTAGGAATTGCTGCTTTCTGCAAAATGAGTTCTCAATTTATAAAATATGTTCAGATTCTGGATTTCATTATGTGTTGGTCTGTTCTGCTCATGCCACATGCCTCACTTGCAACATCAATCAAATCCTCCTCCTCCCCTCTTCCACCCTTGGCTGGATCAGCTGATAAAACTCTGTAGAAGTCAGCCTGGGTTGTACCGCCTTTGACCGCAGGGATCTGGGGATGAAAACAGTGAATTCAGTCCCTTGTTAGATTTCCCACTCAGCCTTCTCGGCAGTTCTCTTCTGGCTTTGGGATTCTCTTTACACAAAGGGATACAGCTGCTCAAGAGGAATATTTTAAAGAAGTGTTGAGTAATTAGGGCCTTGAGGGCTAGATTCTATCATTGCATACATGGGGACAGCTAGGCCCCTGCATGTTTAACTCTTCTTTTGAATAAGCTGATATTTCTGAAGCCTGAGAAACTATGAACTTTCTTCACAAATTAAAAAAATCCGAAGTAGCATTTTTCAGTGGAGCATACTGAGCAGTTACTAGTAGAGCGTTGAACTAAATTCTTGTTTTGACTCTGGTGTAACATGCACCAGGAGGCTAAAATGTGGTGTCTGTTAAATTTGAGAACCTGTGGTTCTGTCCTGGGTTGTGTTTCAGGAACAACTAGTGGCAGCATTGGACAAAGGTGCAGAGTGTTTTTATGCATTTACAAGACAGTATTGGTAATTATTTACCACTGACAACTGTTTACCATCAATACATACTCCTCAAAAACTATACCACTCCCATGTGTATTAAGGACCAGAGCCTTTAGAAAGTGGGGAGAATATACCAAATAAGGTTTTGAACATTATGTGTGCGTGTTTGTAAGAACTATCCCTGCCTGATCTGTGTAGAGTTTGAGCTGGATTGTGTTGGGACTACTACTGCAGGTTTATTCTGTCTCGTAACAACGTGAATAAATAAAGTTTGAGTCAGCAGTCTGGCTGTGAAGTGTTTCCAAAGCAAAAGTGGGTAAACTAGCAACATGTTGGTGGGCATTTTAGTGTTTTATTGTAGGGGCAGCTTTTACGTGTGCTGTCTTCCAAAGTAGAGCAGACAGCCTTCCCAGACTGTTGACTTATCCAAAGAGTAAATCCTCAGTACTTGTTTTGCCTTCCACAGAACCAGTTGAAAATGGCTCGTTTCACCATTGTGGATGGGAAGTCAGGAAAAGGGATTGGCTTCAAGGATGTGGCAGGAATGCATGAGGCAAAAATGGAAGTCAAGGAATTTGTGGACTACTTAAAGGTAGGCACAAGTAGAACAGTGTAAGTGCTTACTACCCATCTTCTGGGGTAGATGGCTCTATATTCTTCTCTTCATCCTTCATGATACAGTTTAAATAAGCCTCTGTTTAAATAATCTGATGGCTTTTTGTGTTGGGATCAGCATGACTCAAATCTCTGCATTTCCACTTCCATAACAGGAATGCAGATGTAGCTGCTCCCATTAGCAGCTCAGAGTTGCTCAGGCCAAAAACAGTATCCGGAAGCTCTAGGACGCTTTATTCTTGTGCAAATGTTCCATGTGAGCTGTGGATCTGACAGAGCTGTGTTGTTCTTGCAGAACCCTGAGCGTTACCTGCAGCTTGGGGCTAAAGTGCCCAAGGGAGCCTTGTTACTTGGACCGCCAGGCTGTGGAAAGACATTGCTGGCAAAGGCAGTGGCTACAGAAGCACAAGTGCCATTTTTGGCTATGGCAGGCTCTGAGTTTGTGGAGGTGATAGGAGGTAAGCTTCTTGGGAGAAAGGGTGTGGAGGTTACTTGGTCTGTTAGGCAGTTGGAGGGTGCTGGAAGGGCCTCTTGCACAGGACAGAGTTTTAGTCTATCTTTGCATGTGGAGGATAGGTTTAATACCTTTCCTGAAAATACAAAAGGTGATCAGTTGACAGAGCGTTCTTAATTCTGCAGTATTTGAAATGCATGCCCTCTGAATTGCTAGAGCCTTTTTTCTGACAGTGTGAAGCCATGGTTCTTCACCTGAAAGCATTATCTCTGACTTCCCTGTAACTATTATTAAAGCCATTGACTGAGGCTTCCTTCCTTGTATGAGAACACTAATGGATTTTCTGCTTCTCCCTCCTGTTGGGGAAAGTATGGCCTTTTTGTGCCATGGGATTTCTATCTTTCTCCTTTTCTTCCTTCCTCCTAGATCTCTTGAGACCTGACAAGGGTCAGTGTGCAGGAAAATGCTGAATATTTCTGGTTCTGATCTGTGGAAGAAGCAGGAGTTCATCTTAGGAGCTGGGAGCTGTTTTCTTCTTACAGCAGCTATAGGAATCCATGCAGTTCTAGGAGTTCCAGGAGGAGCTGTGCTGAAGGATTAAGCAAAGGAGTTCTGTGGCTATTTCTTCATGCCAGGAGTGTTGAGAGAGAGGGATTGTCATATGCCGAGGGCTTGCCCAGTGCCAAATGTCTAATTGGGGGCCAGGAATGCTGTTCTCTAGCTTTGCTAACAATTTTAGCTATAAGGCTTATTTCTTCTTCTCTTTCCCTATAGGTCTTGGAGCTGCCAGAGTCAGGAGCCTCTTCAGAGAAGCCCAGGCTCGAGCACCCTGCATTGTGTACATTGATGAAATTGATGCTGTGGGCAAGAAGCGTTCAACCAATATATCTGGTTTTGCCAATGCTGAGGAGGAGCAGACCTTAAACCAGCTGCTGGTGGAAATGGATGGTCAGTATTTCTGTCTGCCTCTCAGCAGCTGGGCCTTTATCACCTTAGAAATCCAAGCTGTTGGCCCTACATCATCATCCTGCTTCTGCTTGCCCTGCCTCTTTAGCATTCTTCTGCTGAAGTAATGACCACTGCATTAAAACAAACTCATTCCCCTTTTCCCTGGGGCAAGGCTAACTTGTACTTGGCAGCCAGTTCAGGGCTAAGCCCAGAACTGCAGCTTGATCATATCCTTGCTAAAAAACTGTCTTTATAATAAGTGATAACTGGTTTGGACTGCTGCTAGAGAAGAGGTTGTGGCCCTGAAAGTCAGAAGGTTTTTTCCAATTTGGATGCCTGGGATACCTTGGCTGGCCTTGCTCTTGTGTCAGAGGTTATCCTATCACAGTGGGTCTTTTATCTGTTCTTTCTTCCAGCTGCTTTGCTGTGTACAGATGGAAAGCAGCAGTAACTGGTGTTCAGCACAGGATTGGTGGATGCTGTGTACCCAGTACTTGGTGCATGCAGACCCATGCTTTCCTGTGGAACCCTTGGGAATCTTCTTAAGCACCAGTCTGAACCATGTACCCCACCTTGGGTCCCTTTTCTGAAGACACTGTAGCATATCTCTCTCTTCATCTGTCCCTTAGGCAGGACTACTCCAGAGCTGATGGTTACTAAGAAAGTAATTTTCTTCAGGACAGATCTCTTGAGTATATGCTGAGGCAAAGTTATGGAGATAACCCTCTTGAAATCTAGACATTTATATAGGCTTTTAAGGGTGTGGGGTTAAATACACTAAATCTTAAAACCCAGGAGCCAGCTGGTTTTGTGACTCTGCTGAAGACTCTGAGTCAGAACAGAGTGTAGTGTCATGGGCAGAGTGAATTTGCACCAACGGTCACATATAAAATCAACAGCAAGTGTGTGTTCAAGGTATGGCTGGCAGAGGGCAGCAACCCCAAAGACTCTTGCTGCAGTAAATGGCTTCACCTTGAGAGTATGCTTTCTCACTGGGTACTGGAGAAGAATTACTTAGAGTACTTGGGAACCAAAAGAAAATTAATTGGCAGCAAGGGTACTGCTGTCTGTAGAGTAACATTTAGGTCCAGCTGCCCATTAAATGTTGTTAGATACTTGATGTATTCCATCTAGGACAGGTAGTGGTTTAAAGCCTGTTAAAGTTTAGTTGTCCCAGAGGGCCATCAGCAATGTAATACACAATTCTCACGTCCTTTGACTTACTCTCATGCGGTCTGCCTGACTACAGGATCCCTAATCTAAACTGGGAGGGAGAAGCTTTGCAAACAAGTCCTGGTTTGATGCCACACTTCTGTATGGCTTCTGGCTGCACTGGAATCAGCCGTTTTCTCAGATATTTTCACATGAGTGCCAAAAGGAATGATCCTTTTGCTGTTCTTAGTCATAACTCTGTCAGAGCCTGCAGCACTGACCCAACTTGCAATGTTTCTGTTGCTAAATCTTGTTACTGCAGAGCAGGGCCAGAAACAACTACCTACCTGCCCATAAGGGAGTGTTTTTGTCAGTCTGCTCTTTGGTGGAACAGAGCCACCTTTTCCCTTGGCTGTAACTCTGACACTTGTTGTGTCATCACACTCTTTATATGAAAAATCAAAGGCTCTTCTGCACTAAAAGCATCCCACATTCTCCAGACTTTTTAAAGAGGTTAAAACTGCTTGCTTTTTCACTGAGCATTTGCAGTATAATGGGGGTGAGTGCTACTGAAGAGGAGCGTGTCCTGCAGTTCAGCAGCAAGACTGCCTTCTGGAGAGTGCTCAGGAGTCAACCCTCCCTTTTCAAGAAGAGAAGATGGGACTTGTAAAATGCTTTCAGGAAATGGTAGATGATCCTCCATACTGTACACAAGATGATCTGTAATTCTGGATCTCTGCCCTTGCTGCAGAAGGAGAAACTGTAAGCAGGAGCACAGCATAGTACAGACAGGGTAGAGTGGTCGTGCTGTAGAGAGACTCTTCAGGCCTCTCTGCTTCAGCACAGGTGCCAGCAAGTTTTTGAAGGAGGAATGAGCTTTAAGTAGATCCTAAACAACCAGACAGGAGTCTGGTTATCAGAGGAATGTGCTTGGAACACACAATGCTGCATAAGTACCAGGAATCACCTTAAATACATATGTGCACTCCGTGGAACTTTGCATTTGCACGATCTTAGGCAACTTGGCCAAGCACGTAAATATGCTTGGAGTGAATGTAACTGTTTACAGCTGTATCTGTACAGTGGATGTTCCCAACAGAAAAGTCTAGTTAGTAACACACTGAACAGCAATCCTGGCTTGGTGGGTTTTTCTTTTCTCCTGACAGTTGTAGGGTGAGCTGGCAGCATCTTAACGCGGAATTAGATGGAAGCCCATGTGTCTGTTCAGGAATCTGTAGTCAGTACAATTCACGTCTCTGTACTAAAAATGAAGTGTCTGATTTCCTCTAGTCTGTAGAAATTGGGCATGGTTTCTAGCGTGTTTTCTTGGTGAGTCTCAGTTCAGAAATCAAGGTACAGCGCTATGGGAAAGTGATTTTAGAAGGTAAATGTCATCCTTGGTACCTACTTTAATAGTCCCTTGTTTGCTCTCTGATGCTTAGTTTATTTTAAAATTTATGTTATCTCATTATTTATTTGTCTCATTATTTATTCGTGTCTCATACTAAGTGCTTTATCAAACACACTAGAAAAACAGCCCAAAGAGTTTACAGTGTCAAATGGGAGACAGCTGGCAAGGACTGTCAGGCTAGTACAAGAAACATGGACTTACTGTTGGCTTGTACTCATCAGCAGTGATCTTGGCACGTGTTGCTGTGATGTTATCTAGCAGAGTATACTACTCGAACAAAGGGTGAAGTGCTATGTGCATCATGGCAAAACAGTTTTCAAGGTAATAATGAACAAGGGATTTTAGGGGTACTATCCAAGTGCAAGCAGGGAAATGGCATGTGCTTGTAAAGAGGAAGCCTTGAAATGGAATGTTGAGAGCTCTGTTTTGGCTGTGTTTAGCTGAAATTGATGGTTGAAGTTCTGCAAAGCAGTACTATAGAACCGAGGGAGCTATTAATTTGGGGAAAAAAAAAAACTGTGCACAAAAGTAGATCTGAGTCATCAGCAGTGATTGTTGAATTAATGTGTTCTTCTGAGATTACTCATAGGTAAGGCAGAGGGAGAAAAGGAGGGTCAGAGCTCTATGGATCCTGCTCTGCAGGCTGGAGGAAGGATGAGGACACCCAGAGAAAAGCCATTCTGCTCAGCTGCATGGAATGAATGTGCAATTTGATACTTGGTAATTCTGGTACACAAATTTTTGAGTAATTGTGCTCTTCCTACAAGCGACCTTGGTTTCCTCCACTCTGACAGCTTTCGTTGTGTTCTGGAAGCACCAAGAATCTGCTGGGAGAAGGGGAGGGACTGGAGGGAGCCTGTATGTACAAAAGCTGTTTCTAAAAACCAGAGTGACGCATGTATTCCCGTCTTTGTCAAAACAGGTGCCTGGTTGAATAGTGAATCTTCCCTCACAAACCGCAAACAAGCGGAAGAGGAATGTGACCCAAATATCTCCTCTGTTCTGAATGCATTTGAGAGAAGCCTGGCAGTCTGGGCTGATATGTGTTTCGTAAGTGAAAGTGCAGGAGGTTTTTTTGGTAGCAGCTCTTCACCTCAAGTCCTGAGACAAAACATCTCTGCTGCTCTTGCTGTATGCAAACTTCTCACTCCAAGGCCTCCCTCACAAACGTGGCTGTCTTTTAATGATACTGTTCACAGATGATGTCCAGAAGGCTTTTGAAAAAAATAGCTAGAGAATTAAACAGTGTAAAAATGAAGGTGAGATGCCCATCAAAGTGTTCTGTGTCAGTGGTGAGCAGAACACTTGTCAGCTCAAGTAGACCCTTTGTTTTTTTTATTTCAAGTGGCTTCATTTGTAGGCACTGTAGATATACAAAGGCTCTCTTTAGGCTGCATTTACAGAGCTGTTTTTCCTTTGTTGATGTGACCCATATGGTGGATTTTAGCCAAAGGAACAGTCTACATCTTTGCCTGTGAAAGCCAAGTCCTGTGATGTGCCAGGTGATGTTGCATTGGGAACAGTAATATGAATTGGAGGCTGCAGTACTAGAGTTCTTGGAACACTGTTTCACACCACTGGGATACAGGCTTGAGAGCAAGTGGGGCAGAAGATGATGTGAGGAGGATGCTTTCAGTGGTTCTGGGTTTTTCTTTCATTTGTTCTAATAGTCAGACCTATTTTAAGAGAGTCTTCCCAGCTGCAGAGGAGATAATGTACTGTACCATCTAATCCTGCCCTGTGAATGAAGCTTGCTAGCCCCCAAGTGCCTGCCAGTCTCCCTGCTTATTTATCACACTCCAAAGTGCAGTGTAATACATGCTTGAAGGATGGCTGGCTTTATCCTCTCCAGGAGCTTATTTAGACAGCATCCTGCAGGGAGGAAGAACTGAGGTTTGCTGTAGCACAAGCTGACAGAGCCAGTCCTCTGACTTACCTGTAACCTTAATCTCTCTGCTGAGCTCTTGAACGCTGACACATTTGGCAGCACTTGCGGTGGAGCTGGAGAGAGCTGAAACCCGCCCAGCTTATGTGCATAAAGCTGCCTCTGCAGCGTGTGACTTGGCAGCCCGGGAAGCGCATGGGACTAAGGCGTCCTTTCCCTAGGAAGGCTGCTGTGTGCCAGGGCTGTTGAATCTGCTGTAAGCAGGTGACTCATACCCAGGGGCCTGGGAGCACCTGGTGGAATGTCATAAATAAGCAGTGTGGTTCAGTGATTCAGTGTGATCTCTGCTTCCCCACCCAAGCAGCGCAACCGCCTGCCCCTTCCTGCCCTCCTCCAGATGCAAGTGCTCTGGCTTCCCTGGGAAGCCCAGTCTGCCTTTGATGCCTCTGTACTCCAGGCTGCTCTCATGCAGCTGCTAAATCCTGGTGTTTCCTTCATCTTTAAGACCTGGAGACAAAACCTTCTCTGACTGTGGTTTGAGCTAGTGTATGCTAATCATCCCTGCAGAGCTATTTGGTTGTATTTTGTATCTGTCTACGTGTCTGTGGTTTAAGTTCTGCAGGGTTGGTCTTTGCAGTGGTCTGCAGTATGCCCAGGTGTCTTTAGAGTGATAAAAGATGAGTGAGAAGGCAAAGATTAAATCGTGCTATAACATGCTCCTTGCAGGGTGGCAAGGCTGTATCTTCTTTCTGCATTAACCTGAGTTGATGATCCTGGTGGGCTGCCTGTGACTGAAGGCTAAAAGTAAACGAAATCTGGAAGGGCTTTGCACAGAAATACTTGTGAGGGAAAGGCTGTTTCACCATTGTTTGCACAACCTGGAGCTAAAAGAGCAGCAATTGACATAAGCCTGTGGATAGGAAGGCATCCCTAACATACCAGAATAGAAAGGTTCTGTTCTGGTTTCTAGTTGGAGCAATTTTCAAATGTGGCAAAACGAAATGGGAAGAAAAGTTTTAGCCATGATTTCCTAAGTAAATGAAAAGGGAATTTCAGAATATCTCTGATGACCAGCAACTGGCCTATGTGACTTGTGAGGTTCCTTCCTGTCTTGTGCTCCCAGCTGGAGAGAAGGACGCTTTGTCAGCCTCAGCTGCCCCAAAGGACGCTGTAAACACCCTCTGGCTTTTTATGATAAAGATTTATAAGATATTCCCTGCATCCTGCTGTGCCTTGTCCCTTTGTATGCCTGCAAAGCAGCATCTGCCATGGTGAAAACCGTCACTTTTGATTTTTGGTTGTTTTTTCTACAGGAATGGGGACCACAGATCATGTCATAGTGCTGGCTTCCACCAACCGTGCTGATGTCTTGGATAATGCTTTGATGAGACCTGGGAGGCTGGACAGGCATATCTTCATTGATCTTCCAACACTCCAGGTACTTTCCATATACTGCCCTGTCCTTACCGTGATGCTGATGACTAAGGTTTCCCAGTTCTCAGTGGTGATCCATTCATTGGTGGGTCAAAAGCTGAATTTGGAGAAAGTGGAGCTGGTTAGCTTCTGTTTGCCTTATTTATGTGCTGTAGATGAAGGACTTGACACTCTTAACACAATTGCTTGTTTCCCTGAAGTACCACTTGCTGGTTTTAAGTGTCTCTGCTCTCGTACCAGCTTTGTTAGTGAATTCTTCCATGAGATTTGCTTTGCTATGCAGATACAGAACTATGTTTGTGTCTTCTCTCCAGGAAATTGGGAGCCACATAATTGGCAAGTTGCCTTATGTGAGAACGAGAGCTTAAATTGTCATGTGCCTTGAGCACCATTTGTTCTGTAGGTTTATTGTCCTCACTATCCTTGTAAGGCTCCTCACTTTTCCTTTAAGCAGCCTGTTAAGTGACTTGTTCCTTCTGAATGCTTTAAATCCATTTGCTAGGAGTCTTCCATGTCTGCTGTGTTGACATTTGTAATAGAGTTTTGGGAGTAGGCTCAGCTGCAGTAAAGATCTGTCTGCTTTGCCAGCACAGGCTCTTCTTCTCCCATCTGTGCTTTACTGCCGTCCTCAAGAGTTTTCAGTTAAAATACCTTACATGCCTGATAGAATCTGGCACGGGAAGCATGAACTGTGCAGCTGCCCTGAAGGAGGAAGGGGAAAAACCCTGGCAACTGAGACCACTGTTTTAATCAGGATCTCCTGGACCAGCTGCATGAGTCACTCCTTGACTACTTGCCAGCTGTCATCTCACCCCCACCTTTGTCTGGGAAGTGGTCTCTGGTGAAGGAGCTAGTAGATGGGGTTTGCAGTTTGAGTGTGTGAGGAAACAGGTAGGGGCAGTCAGAGCTCCTTCCTGCAAGTGCTTTCATGGTAAAAGTTAAGACAGATCAGAGTGAAAGTTAGGAGGGGAGAGTGGCCCAGAGAGAGAAAGCAGTGACTCACGTTAAGCCTCTGTACATCTGTTCTGTATTTGGGCCGGGTGTTTACCAGGGCTCCCGGAGCACCACCACACTGTAAGGACAGCCCTGCCATCTGGTGGCAATGTCACCATGTCCCCGCTGCCAGAGGTCTGTTCCTCCCCTGCTCCCTCCGGAGGGACAGCGCTGACTCTGCCTCATCGCAAAGGCTTGACTGGGCTCAGGTATTCTGTGCTCTTTACAGGAGAGAAAAGAGATCTTCGAGCAGCACCTGAAGGGCCTCAAACTGATCCAAGACGCCAGCTTCTACTCACAGCACCTTGCGGAACTGACTCCAGGCTTCAGTGGTATGACATGCTGTGCCACAGTGGGGCTGCTCTGTCTGCTTCTGCACTAGTTCTGCAGTTCAAGCTGGAGCTTTCTGGTTGCTTAGTTTTAACTATTTGTGTCTAAAGGGTTTTTTCTTCAAGCCGCCTCTGTCGCTATGGAAATAGTGGGAACTTAACCAGCTCCCTGATGAGCTCTGATGAGCAATTGTTCATGGCTATTTCCAATCTGCTGAAACTTCTGGGACTAGCAGGGTGTGGGGATAGGAAAATACTCTTTTAAAATGCCTGGGTTCTCAGTTCCGAAGGGGAGGAACCACTGCTCATGCTCCAAATCCAAGCTGTTGTCGAGGCTGAGATGTTGCAATTCAGGGGGAGAACTCTCAAAGCTGGTATGTATTACCAGGAAAGTGATAGGAGGAATGAACAGAATTACTTTGTCAGTCAGAGCAGAAATTGGACAACTCTGCCTGGCTCCTACACTGAGCCTGTTTCCAGGGTAGGTCCCTGGGAGTTTGAAACAGCGCTGTGCAAGGGGCTCCAGAGTTCCTGTTGATTTGGAGTTCCTGGAATATTCTTTCTGGGTTTCCCCTCTAACAGGCCCCAGCACACTGCCTCTTCGTGACTTCTTTCAGCAGCCCCCTGCCACCATCACCCACGCACACAAACTCGGAACAGATGTTCTTTCTCTTCCACACAGAAGTTGTGCGGTCGCTGCGTGAACAGCAGCCCATGCCAGCCCGGACTGCCCATTCCCCTGTCACTGAGAGCCAGCCTTGGCTTTAGCCTCTTTACTGATCACTGAACTCTGTCCTCTGTGTGGCAACGCAGCCTTCATTGCCAAGCAGTTGCATTGTTCAAATCTCACAGAAACACCGTGAGCTAGGTTTGCTCCCAGGGAGCAAAAAAGTGCAAGCTAGTTGACTTGTTTAGGTCCTTCTCCAGATTTGTTCTTGCTTCTTCTGTCCTCTGCAGTCTCTGTCATGTAACAAATCCAGTGTAACTCTTGTAAACTCTTGTCTCTAGGAGCTGACATAGCAAATATATGTAATGAAGCTGCTCTTCATGCTGCTAGAGAAGGTCACAAATCCATCGATACTTTCAACTTTGAATATGCTGTGGAAAGAGTCATTGCAGGCAAGTGATCCAGGCATTTAATTTCCCTCCAGTATTATTGGTCTGTGCCATACTTCTTGAGAGAAGGCTCAAGTGAATGGGTTGTAGTCAAGGAAGACACATGGGTCCTAACTGTGCTCTGTCCTGTAGTGCTGGCCTGAAGGTTTTAGGGTTTTACAGTCACAGATAATTCTGCAGAAAAGACCCCGTATGGGTCTGTCTTCTGAATTTGTAGGCAACCTGAACCAGTAGCTGAGAGGAGATGGCCAGCAGTAGAACGGTAAAGAGAGGAATTACAATCTGTGTGGCTTTTTTGGTTTCAAAAGAGTTGGGGTTTGGTTTGTTTTTTGAAGAAAAGGAGTGAAGCGTCTCAGGGTTTTTCTTGCTGCTCTGGACACCTGCTACATAAACATGAATAGCAAATAGGCTACACATCCTCAACAGCAAGAAATCAGAGATTTTTCTGTTTGGTCTCAAAGCCCAGGCTTTGATGAATTGGCAGAATATACTGAAAGACAGTAGACCACTGTTCTCCCTCTGAGAACATCCTGTCGGCCTTTCCCTGTTGACAGCAGTGGAACCTCTGCAGATTACCCTTTAGCAGTATATTATAGGGAAGGGAAAAAGAGTTCCCAGAACACTTGACTTCACCTGAGGGATTTGAATCTGGTGAGTTTCAGTGTGAGCTGCCCTGTAGCCAAGCTGTGGTTTTCATAATCAGACACTTAAGGGCTTCCAGGCTGCAGTGTCATTACCAGGGGGTGAGCCTGGGCAAACAGACTGGGCATTCTGTGCTTTGTTTAGATTGTGTGGAACAGGATGTTTGTACTGGGTCAGTTATTTCCTGATCCTGGAATTCAGTCCTTAGTGTTTGCTTTATCAGAAAATGCCTAAGCAATTCCTCACTTAAGAGATTTTTGAGAAAATTCTGACAGTTTCACCTGCCTCTTCAAAGCACTCCAAGGGATTTGGTTTGGTAACTGTGGTCACACTTACACAAAGCCCAGACTGTACCCAGCAGCTCCCATTAGTCAACGGTGAGATGAATCTAGTTGTAACACAGAAGTCCTCATAAGCTGGAGAAAGAGGTGCGTTATTTCTCATTTGCACCAAACTTCTAGGGGTTCACTTGTATTTTCTTTCTGAGCACCATCCTTGCCTTAGTTTCCCAGACTTGGAACGTGAGACAAAACGCAAGTAAGGCCACAGAGGGTTAATGTGGTGGGGCATTGCAGGGCATAGGCTTCTGCAATTTCACTGCTGAGAAGCTGACATGCTTCCCCAAGGCTCTGTGGTGCGTAGGAGGCCTTAACAGTCTTTTTGTTGCAGAATTGGATTCTTTCATGTTATTGGGACCTGGCTATTTTCTGTACACTACGTCTGAAAGACCTCAAACAACCCTTCAGGCTTGTAAATTGAATGTACCCTTGCCATGTAATAGGAATGCTTCTGGGTTTCACAATCCAGAGGGCATTTCAGTTGCTATAAAAGCTTTTCTTGAAAGAATGAAAATATTATTGTGCTTTTCATTATAAGCTTCTGGTTTTAATAAATGGTGCGGAATCAAAAGAGAACTTTGCAAGTCCAGAGGCTCTCTTAGCCTTAAAGCTTTGTATTGCTGTAAGGGAGGAGTAAGAACTTCTCTCTGTGGTAGTCCCCATTGTGTTTTTAGTTTGGGAACAGAAAGCAGTCAGTAAGTCGTCAGGTCTCCTGGGAGTGAGGGAGGAAATCTGCTGAGTGCACAGAGGCTTTTAGGGGCTGTCTTTAGAAGATGTGGAAGAGCCTGGTTTCTTGGTGGAGTTTGTGTCCTCTGTGTAAGGGCAGCAAAGGTGCACCGGAGTTGTTTCCCAAGTTGTTTCCTAAATGCAGTAAGTACAGGCCTTTAGAAAACTTTCATGCCTAAAGATGAACTTTATGTAGGAAAAGAAACAATCTTTGTAAGCACACTGTGTGTGCTGTTGAGAAGAGTACAGTCCCTCCTTCCTTGGTGGGCTGAAAGAGGAATGATTACAGAATTTAAGTGTCTGTATATATATATGTGTGTGCGTATATACATGCAGTATATATATATACACACATCTTTCTACAGAAGATGACATACAGGCACATGCACACACTGCTGAAGGCAGGGTAAGGGACTGACTGATAAAAATCAAGGCTGTTGCAGTTATAGACTCATAGAACAGTTTGAGCTGGAAAGGACCTTAAGATCATCCAGTTCCAGCCCCCCTGCTGTGGGCAGGGGCACCTCACACTAAACCATGGCACCCAAGGCTCTGTCCAGTGTGGTCTTGAACACCGTGAGTGATGGAACATTCACAACCTTCCTGGGAAAATTAATCTGCTATTCCATCACCATCGTTCCTTGTGGAGCACAGTGGTTTCCAGGGTCCCTGGGCAGTAATTTTACAAGATCTGCCGCACTAATTTTGCTGTTTCCTTGTTTAATAAAGCCCTTAACTTTGTTTAAAAATTAATGTTAATAGAATGTTGTTTTCCAAGACATGAAGCAAGCTTGGTGTAATGCTGCTCTTGACTCTGCCTGCTCTACCCCCTGCTGCTCCTGGCACTGTTGGAGACATTGGCTTTAAAGTACTGGTACCTTTTTGCATTCAATGTGCGGAGGTGTAATAAGTGCTTGATATGCAGGGTATTCTGTAGTTAACATATTTTCTATATGCTCGAAATTTTACTTCCATTCGGCGTTTATGTTTTAATCCTTATTGGACTTACTCTGCGTTGCAGATTACTGGGTTGCAAAATAAATGCTTTCAAAAATCACCTTTTTGGGGGAAGTATTAAATGAGAGTTATGGCTTAATTTGCTAGTCCTCAGGAGCCTGGGAATAAGCTCATGAGGAGCATGCCATGTGTAATCAGAGATGTTTCCAGCGTCTGGAGAAAGATTATTTTTTTAATTTTTTTTGTTTATATAATCTTGGTCTTTCACTGATTTGAACACTCCTCATGCGCAAGAATCTCGACTGGAACCTTATATATAATGCAACATCTTGTTTCTCTCATGTTCTGCCTAAGGGACAGAAAGACCATACGGCAAAATCAGTATGATGCTATAGCTAGTCTCTGTTTTGGGTTTTGTTGATTTGTTTTTTGTTTTGTTTTTCCAAATGGTAGGGTGACTTGTTGCAGATCTGTCCCTGGGCAGAGATACACTGTGACATGCTTTTGGCAGAACTGGGAACAGAACAGAGCTTTGTGTTCTAGGGCTGTGAGCTAATCAAATGTTAAATTATTTGTCAAATTATTAAGTCTGTTGTAAGGAGGAAAGGGGGGAAAAGTTTCTGCCAGTATTTTAAAGCAATCCAGGCATGGGTTGCTTTCTGCTGCAGGGGAAGAGAGCACCTCTTCCACAGCATGTAACTGAAGCGCTTTTTACTGCCTCTTCTTATGCAAGAGTGCAGTGTGATTTTTTTGCTGATAGTTAGCCCCAGACTGTGCTAGCTTGAGTACAAGATTATGCCCTGCTGGTTGCACCTATTGCTGGCAATCTCATCAAATCCTTGTCTGTGTTCCTATAGGCACTGCCAAAAGAAGTCAGATCCTGTCACCAGAAGAGAGGAAGGTTGTGGCATTCCACGAATCAGGCCATGCACTGGTTGGCTGGCTGCTGGAGCACACTGAAGCTGTGACGAAGGTAACTGCACTACCAGCTCTTGTGTAAAGAAGCCTGTCACTGACATGAAGATAAGTCCTTTGGGCTTCTTCTCTCTGAGATTTGCCAGTTGCTGTCTAGTGTTTCTGTTAAATGCTGCTGGCCTCCTTGAGCTTTGAGTTGTGAATGCTGCAGCAAAATAAAGGATTAATAAAGAGTAATTTTAGTTGAAAAAGACCTCTGCAGGCAAAGGCCTGGCTTTGGCATCCCAGGGTGTATTCTTTCCCATGCACATCTCCTCCTCAAAAAGCCTTGACACTGAGAGGACATAGGGAGTGGAAACAACAAGGGAGCCAGCTCCTTGGCTCCCCACCAGCAGCAAATTAATTCTGAATGACCTATTGTATGGGCTGAACTGTTGTTAATTACCCTGTTTTAATGCATATGGGAAATGGCTCTTACTTTTCTGAAAGAATCCTGTCTTTCTTCAGGTAGTCTCAGTGATTCTGGAACTGTGAAGTGAATTCTTTGCCTTATACTCTCCAAAGCAACTCCTAAATCTCAGGATTTCACTGGCTTGCTGTTGAGGATGATTTCTTTTCCATTTCTTAAGCAGAAAGTGGCAGAAAGCTTATGTCTGAAGCTGTGAGGCAGAGCCTTCAGTACAGGAATGGTAACCTACTGCAGTCCCTGGGGTATCTCTGTAGGCCAGCCTGCCTCATAGCTTTCCACAGATTTCACTGCGAATGCCAACCTCTTCCTGTTCACTTTCTGCTGCTGTAGTTGGGAACTCTTTTGCCCTCTGAACACAGTTGCTCTGTGTTGCAGGTTTCCATAGCCCCTCGAACAAATGCCGCTCTGGGATTCGCTCAGATCCTTCCAAGAGAGCAGTACCTCTTCACAAAGGAACAGCTGATGGAGAGGATGTGTATGGCACTGGGAGGGAGAGTGTCCGAGGCCATCACCTTTAACAAAGTCACTACAGGTGAGGAGCCAGACCTGGCACACACCCTGGAGATTGTGCTAAGACATGCTGAACTTGTGCTTGCTCTGTCCAAGGGTGAGTTGAGCAAGAGATGAAGGTTTCCCACACCAAGAAGAAATGTCAGATTGCATGATTTGATCTTGGGCTTGCATTTGTGAGCATGGAAGTCTTGTTGGTTGCCACTGTGTTGTCTTAAACTTGTCCCAGAGCCTAAGGCCACAGGTGGAATTACACAGTGAGACCGTCCACTCATGGGAGGGCCTAGAGCTTTCTGTGCTGTTTCCAGCCAGTTATATCCAAATGGGGTAGCAGCAACAGGTAAGCACTCCACATAAGCTAATTTCCAGTAGATTCACTCAGTCACGCGTGGGTCCTGCAGTACATGCAGAAAGGTCCATCAGCAGGTGGAGTGTTCACATCCACGGGCTCCTGTGGGTCCCCTGGTCTCTTGACTACCAGAATGCATGTTTGTGGGGGGATATGCTTATCTTGCACTCAGTTCAGAGCTGGCAGGCACTGTGTCTATCTCTCTTGCCCAGGAGCACAGGATGATCTGAAGAAAGTGACCAAGATAGCCTACTCCATGGTGAAGCAGTACGGAATGGTGCCCAGCATTGGGCAGGTCTCCTTCCCAGACCTGGATAGTGCACCTGGAATTGGTCGGCGCCCTTTCAGCCAGGGACTTCAGCAGATGATGGACCATGTAAGGCCACCCTTGGTTACACATTCCTGGTTTTGTTCTTCTGTTCTGCATCTCGGTGGAAAAAAACAAGTGACTTGCACCCAAACAGTTCATGTTTTTCTGTTAGCCATTGGGGAGTGAATTTCTAGTGAGTTTGTTTCCCTGGGATTTATGCTGAGCTGCATCTTTTGCTACCAGACAACCTCCTTAATTACACTGCATTTCCCACCATCTGGGACTCTGCTGGGGAGTTGTGTTAGTGCATGAGTTCACTGTTCCTTATCCTGAATGTTCCTCTGTCTGCTTTTCACATGGTTTTTCTGTATTTTCTGTTGATGGGAGCCACTTTCTGCCTGTCTCAATCTGCAGATTCTGTCCCTCAGTTATCTACGTTATGTTTGTTGCACTCCAAATGTCTCTTTCCTTTTTACTGTCTTTTAGGAAGCAAAAGTCCTGGTGGCTCAGGCTTACAGGCGCACAGAAAAGCTCTTACTGGAGAACAGGGACAAGCTACAAATAGTAAGTTGGAGAGGAGGGAGGGGAAGGGTGGTTTTGGTTTTTTCACCTGCTAGGTCTTTGCCTTGCTACTTTCTGTGCTCTCAAGCTCAGCTGTTGTAGTGCCTCTGTGGTCCTACAAAGTCTTGTAGAGGGAATGCTGGGGCTCATGGTGTGAACAAGCAAGTACTGCAGACGCCCGAGATCAGGAGCAGGTGCAGGGAGAAATGTGTGCTCTTCCAACAGTAAGTAGTCTGCCTCCAGACACCAGCTGGTATTTGCAGGGTAGAGGAGTAGGAGTGTTCTGTGGAAGTGATCACTGCTGGAATCTGTCCCCCTCACCTGCACTTCTCTGCTAGCCTCTTTGCAGTGTAATTTCCTGTAGAGCAGACTGACTGTTCTTGTGAAGCCCGCAAATGCAGGAACAGCTCATCCTTCCAGGTCCTGTAGGTGCACAGGAATCGAGTGGGCAGTTTCTGGCTTTGATGAAAAGAATATAAGACCCGTCACCTTGGCTGACTGGTGTTGGTTCATGCTTTCTGGGGACTCCAAGCAGTTTTCACCTGCCAGCTCCTTGGTACCTGGTATAACAAGGAATCCTTGTTGCAGAGGTAGAGCTTTGCCTCCTCCCGTCTGTGTCCTGCCAGTCCCCTCACCAGTCACCTTGGCATGTCCCTACCAGCTCAGCAGGTACTCTGTACCCATCACTCTGGGCTGAGCCACGCTTGGATTGCAGCACCCTGTGTATCTACTTGATCTTTCCTTCAGAAGTCTGGCCCATAACATCCAAAATAACCAGCAGTCAACTCAGTGTTGCATGTTTTGCAAATAAAGCAATTATTTTATTTAAATCTTTTTAAACAAACAAGAACAATGACAACAGCAAAAACCCTTTCAGCTACACAACTGCAGATCTTCTGTGTGTAGCAAGGTAGCCAGAGCAGTCTTGCTTAGGCACCCTGCTGTTGGCCATATCTCAGCCCTGTCCACAGGACAGTGCCCAGGGAGCACTCTGAAGGCAAGCCCTGTTAGAGGGGTCTCTTCTCTGCAGGATTCCTCTGTTCTGTTGCTTTCATTTAACAGCAGTCAGATGCTTGCTAGAGGCTCATCACAGAAAAACTTTTAAGTTAAGCCAAAGTATCTACAGGGTGAACATTTCAGTTGCCAGGCCAGTGTATCGCATCTTGTCAGCAGAGTTCAGCAGTTCCACGTTTGACAGCCACCTGCTGCTCAAGTGCAGCCCTTCTGCTGGCAGAGGGGCCAGAGCATTCAGCTTTGTTGGAGAGGAACTTCTGATGACCTTTAGCCCATGCCTGAAGGAGCAGACAGCTCTTTGTTGTCACTGTGTGTACATTGGAGGGAAGCGGGTCTGACCCTGGTCTCATGTGCTGCTACTCTGCATCTTAGGCAGGTCCGTAGGTGCAGTGACAGTGGCAGGAAGATCTTGTCTTCGGTTATTCCTGGAGTTTTGACTTGAGAAATCATTCCCTAGAGCTTGTTTTATTGCCTCCAGTCATGCTCTGTATTCCTGGACAAATATGCTTTTGTGAAAGGTGGAGAACTAAGGTGGCTTCTGCAGGCTCTGGGGTCCCACCGTCTGTGCTGTGGTAGTCAGGGTCCAGGTACTGAGATCTTTGTTGAGCTGGCAGGGAGAGTTCAGATCAGTTCAGAGACTGTTTTCAAACCCCTGTGCCTCATTATATCTTGTTTACTCTTTCTAGCTGTCTAATGCCCTCCTGGAGAAAGAAGTGATAAATTATGATGACATTGAAGCTTTAATTGGGCCTCCACCCTATGGGCCAAAGAAAATGATAGCTCCTCAGAGCTGGCTTCAAGCAGAGAGAGACAAGCAAGAGACAAGAGATGAAGAAATGCCCCAGCAGCCACCCAACCATGAGGAGGAGGAGGAACCACGTCTGAGACCAGTATGAAGCCCACTCCTGATGTGGAATGGGAGGACTTGAGGGGCTTATTTTAGACACAGACCTTTTCCCTTTTCCAGAATTAAAGATACTGAATAGGGAATCTCTGTGCTGCTGTTAACCAAAAAAATTGGCTATGTTGGCTCTTTTAATGAGCTTTTTACTGCAGGAAGGAGAGCTCCTTAGAACTTTGAAATTGATTCTCAGCAGGGTAGTAGTGATTAGGAGTCGGGTAAGTCTAATCCACTGGAAAGATTTCTTGTACACAGCAGTGATGTACATGGTCTTAAGGGTGAAAAAGATCCCGTGGAGTCTTTATAAGCCACCTCTAGCTGTGCTGTGATGCATGGCAGGAGTGCAGGGCTGTCCCTTCAGTGTCAGGACAGTCATGTAGTGAAACCTCTGCACAGCTGAGGGGGTGTAGTTGCTGTGTGACTCTGCTGTCACCTTTGATCATTGCTGCTCCTGAACATAAAATAGATGCTGAAAAGCAGACTTCGCTAGAATAAACTGTCTATAATGTGCTGCTGTGCTTGTAGAGTATGTCAGGATGATACGTGTTTTGGCACGTACAAAGCTTATTACAGCTGCAGAGTTGCACAGGACAGGGGGTTTCTTCTCTCTGGCCAATAACTCGTATTCAGCTTTCATAGCATGTGTTCTGCAAGCAGAGATTGAGGAAAACCTATGTGCAGACCCCAGTGTTACCCTGAAGTGTGGTATTAGAAGGTAGCGTGCCAGAGAGTGGCTCTGAGTTACACATGCTGGCTCAGAGCAGGAGAGGTGCTCTCAGGAGCACAAAGAAAACCATGGCAGTTTGTTGGAAAGCTGTAGTAAAACGCTGGCAGTTCCCCTGGCTCTGTTCTCATGGCTCTTGCAAGGCAGGCTCTGGTGACACAGTTGTCTGCCCTTCATCAGCACAAGCATTAAAACTGTTCTTGCTGTCTAGTGGGCTCTGGATGGGTTAATCTTTAGGAAGGGTTGTTGTTGTGAGGATTTTCTGTGACCTGAAAGACTGCAGTGCAGTCGTAACAGCTTTCAGCCCCCAGTTCACTAAGGGTCTGGGGCAGAGCCTCTTGTTTCCTTGGATGACAGGAGGGTGTTCTTCAAGGTGTCCTCTTCCCTGTCCCATCATGGAGCCACCTGCCACCACCAGCCCTTGAGCCCTCCCTCTGGACCCCCTGCTGGTGGGGGTCATTTCCTTTGGCTTCCTACACTCCAAAATCGTTTCTTCACAAGTTCATCCTTTGAATTTGCTTTTTCATCAGCAGATGAAACTTCGATTGGTGTTTGGTATTTTTGTGAGGACTTTTTAAGTCATGGCTGTGGCTGTATTTTGGGCTCTCCAATAAACCGTTTGCCAAGTGGATTCACTCGCGTGGAGCTGAGGGATGACGGCTGTAGTGGTGCAACATTGGGATGTTTCAGGGGACAGTGGAGCCCCTGTGGCCATGCTCTATGGCGACTGCCACCGCTCCCAGGCTGCTGCAGGACACGGTGCGTGGTGGCCCCCGATCCTTCCTTGTCCCGTCCCGTTTCCCCCCGCAGCGTGGTCACGGTGTCAGAGTCCTGCTGGGCCGCGGGCCCTTTAAGCAGACGCCACGTTTACTACGGGCGCGGTGAAGCCAGGCTTTCCGCTTCCGCCCTCCTCTGGGCGCAGCTGCACTTCCGACGTGCGCGGCTTCCTCCCTTCCTTTTCCGGTCGGCCATTTTCGGCAGCGGGAGGTGAGTCGGGGAGCTGCGGCGGTCGGGGGCTCTATCCGCTGCCATCCGCCGCCATCCGCCTTCCGCGGCTGAGGCCCGGGCCGCGATGTGCACCGGATCCTCCCGGAGCCCTGCGCGGGCCTGCGGGGTGCACCCATGGTTGCGCCTGGGCCCGGAGGAGGCGCTGGCAGGGGCCGGGCCTGGACATGGGCCTGCCCCGGCGCCGGGGTGATGGGGGCTTGGGGCGCTCTGGACTGGTCCCGGGTGGGGGGCCCTCAGCCGCGGTGTCTCGGCGGCCGCCTTTAGACGTGCCCGTGTCCGCAGGCCGCAGCAGCCATGGCGCCCAGCCGCAATGGCATGATCCTGAAGCCCCACTTCCACAAGGACTGGCAGCGGAGAGTGGCCACATGGTTCAACCAGCCCGCCCGCAAGATCCGCAGGTGAGTGACGGCGAGGCCTGTCCGGCGCCGGTAGCTGGGGGCGCTGTGCCTCGCGTCGGGCTGCTTGGGAGGCTGGAGCGCTGCGTAGCTGTTTCCAGGTGTTGGCCCGGCGTTACTTGTTAGAGAGCTGAGGTTGCCCCTTTGGTGCGGGGTGTCTTTGGTCAGGGTCAGGCTGTTCCAGCTGCAGTCAAGTGATGAGACATCTCCGGAATCGCTGTACGATATTGATGATTCCCTTGAACCCTTTTATGTCTGATGACTGCAGCTGTTCTATAGAAGCGTCCATCAGCTTGTCCAGGAGCCACAATAGCGATGCGTTTGTGTCTGAGAGATTCCTGTACGGCAGGAGCTTCCTCGCAGGGCTTATCAGCTGGCAGTGCAGGAGTGGTGTCAGAGGAGGCCATGAAGATGAGCCAAGGGGTGGAGCGGCTCTTTTATGAAGGCACGTTGAAGGAGCTGGGGTGGTTCAACCTGGAGAAGATTCTAGAGAAACTGTAGAGCAGCTTTTAGTGCCTGAATAGGCTGATAAGAAAGCTGGGAAGGGGCTTTCAACAAGGGCAGGTAGACATGGGATAAGGCAGAATGTCTTGAATTTTCCAGAGGGGAGATTTAGATGAGCTCTTAGGCAGAAGCTCTTCCTTGTGAGGGTGCTGAGGCGCTGGCACAGGGTGCCCAGAGAAGCTGTGGCTGCCCCATCCCTGGCAGTGCTCAAGGCCAGGTTGGACACAGGGGCTTGGAGCAAGCTGCTCCAGTGGAAGGGGTGCCTGCCGTTGGCAGGGGTTGGAGCTGGATGAGCTTTTAAGATCCCTTCCAACACAAACCGGTCTGTGATACCTTGATTTGTGTTTCTCATCCCTGTCCCGTTTCACATTCCAGGAGGAAGGCCCGTCAGGCGAGGGCTCGACGCATCGCTCCCCGTCCTGTGGCTGGGCCCATTCGGCCTATAGTGAGGTGCCCTACTATCAGGTACCACAAAAAAGTCCGTGCTGGCAGAGGCTTCAGCCTGGAAGAGCTTAAGGTAAGTATAGCACGCTGATCCCAACCCAGTGAAATTCACTCCACGTTGGAGCTTCTTGTCTTGGCCTGTTCTTCCATCTATAGAACGTGTGCCAAGCTGTCAGTATTTGGTGGCACTGGCTCAGCTATGGGGAACATGGAGAATTGCTGCTCTACAGGAGCACAGAAAACACTGGTCTTGCCTTTCCTTTAACCAGGGGGTGGCGATGCAGTGTCAGAGTGAAGGGTGGCTTTGAATAGTAAATGTCCTTTTGCCTGGTCACATTGTTAAAGTCCTTTTCTGAAGGCTCTGGAAGAGCCTTTGTTGAGTCTCCTCAGCTTCTTTCAGGGAGTGAAAGACTAAAAATCTCTTCATTAAATTCTTTTGTTATTTTGAAACATGCTTCTGCTAATCCCAAAAATGTTAACCCAACATGAATCTGTTCCTGTTGTGGACAGAATAAACCATGTTCATCTTACTTCAAGAAGGTAATGTTGCCAGGACAGGGACCTGTGCACCATAGCTTCACATGCATGAGACCATTTTCCGTGCAGTAGCTATGAGTTGGTTTAGGAACACTGTAAATCCTGTGGGATTCAGGAACTTTTCCTGTGTCCTTCCCAGATGCGCTGAGCTGATGAGCAGTTAAAGCTGGATTGTGGAACTCCCACCCATGTATCTCCTCACAGTGGGCAGAAATAATCATCAGGGCTTGCTGGCGGCCCGCAGCTGCCTCTTGTGCGTTATTTAGCATTTAATGAACACATTTTTAACAGTGAAATCAGCGCATTGAAGCAGTGAAGTTGTTTTTAAACAGAAGATGAAGTTATTTCTTGCTTAAGAGGGTTACAACAAATACTCCTTTATTGGAGATTACTGTGTGAGGTGAACCAGAGCTATCTGGGCAGTGTCTTGCATGTATCAGAGTTTAAATGTCCCCCTTGTGATTACTCAGGGGTTGTGCTTTGCTCTCCTGAGGAAATCCCACTGTAAAAAAACACTGTAAATTCAGTGGAACATTCTCAGCACTAAAACACAGGCACCCTGGTGCCCACTGCCTGTGACACCTGGGTCCCTGTGCCTCACCCTCACACTGCCAATAGGATGCTTGGTTAGATGTGATTCTCCACACTCTGCAGCCCTGATGACTGCACCTGAATGATTCTCTGGTTGATGACCAGAGCAGCTCCCGGCAGTGGCACTGGGGCTTGTCGGATGCTGACACCACACACTCTACTTTCTCTTCAGCTCGCTGGCATCAACAAAAAGTTTGCCCGGACTATTGGAATCTCTGTGGATCCCCGGCGACGTAACAAGTCCACAGAGTCCCTGCAAGCCAACGTGCAGAGGCTGAAGGAGTACCACTCCAAGCTTATCCTCTTCCCAAGGAAGCCGGCTATGCCGAAGAAGGGAGACAGCTCTGTAAGTAGTTAGCTGCTACAGATGTTTAGAACCACAGAATAGTTTTGTTTGGAAGGACCCTTCAAAGGTCATCTGGTCCACAGTTTCCCAGGGTCTGTTCCTGATTGTCAGTCTGCCCATCCCAGTGCTCTGTGGTCAGGCAGTGTTGAACTAGGGACTGCCAGGGTGCTGAAGGAAGCACTCGGATGTGGGGCCTGACCCCTTGGGTGATCTTTTGGGAGCTTTGGTCATTGCCCAACCAGTTGACTTTAGACTATGATGCTGTATAGTCAGAGTAGCTGAAAAGTCGGCATGGAGTTCTGGTCTGCCTTGGAAAGTGAGGGGAAACCAAGGGCAAACTCTTCAGTAGAGTAGTTCAGTGAAGGCCATGTGCAGGAGAGTTTAGAAAGTTGTTGCTGTTGACTCACAAAAGTGTTTCCATTAAAATCCCACCAAGATACAGAGTATGGTTGGTCCCTTGGCTTTGCCCATGGTATGTCCTTCCCATGGGAAACAGTGGTGTGCTCAGCCTGGAGAGTCAGTTTTGAGCCAGTCACCCACAGCAGAGCCCACCACACTCAGGAGGCTTTTTTGAAATGGGAGGAAGGGCATGAAGCTCCTTTGCCAATAGATAAATGCTGAAATACTGTTCCAAATGTCATTACTTGAAATCAGCTATCTAAAACAAAACTTGAATCATTTTTGTTTCACAGCACACTCTTACAAGTAGCTAGAGTTATCCTTAGAAGGAATTGCTGCAGAACATACTGGTATCAGACTAAAACCGGCACAGTAGATGTCAATGTTTTTCCAGCTGGCAGGACTCCTAGAAGGCCACTGCCCTTCTGGGCAGATCCGCACTGATGGATAGCCAGGCAGAGCACGGGTTGTCGATGCGGCACGGCTGTGCCAAATGCTCCTGAAATGCTGAAGTTGTTATGAGTCAGTGTTAAATCTCCGGTCAGAGTTGTTAACAGTGCATTGAGCTGGGTACTGGTGCTCAGTGCACGCTTCTAACCCAGCTGCCAGCCCAAGGGGTTTTAAATGCTGCTTTTTTGATGATGGGTTTTGTCTTCTTGTTCCATAGGCTGAGGAACTCAAGATGGCAACTCAGCTGACTGGACCTGTCATGCCAATCAAGAATGTAAGTGTGGCAAAATCATGTTTTCTGTGTGATAATTGAGACTTGAGCTCCATGGAGAGGATTCTCCTGCTGTTCTGCATCTCGGGGTTGCTGTCTCCAGACACTCCCCGTTTTGGGGCAAAGAAAAGAAGCAACAGGTCAACCTCATCCCTGCCTTTAGCCACAAGTACCTTGGTCTGTTTATTTCCTCACTGTTGCAAAGCAGACTGCAAAGAACTAATTTGTTGGAGCTCTGCTGAACTTAAATCAGCTGAGAAGGTCCTTAAATCGTGTTCTGGAGGAAAGCTCCAGTGTCAGGGGTTCCGATGCGTTGGTTGGAAATAATCACGTGTAGTCAGCACTTGCCTCAGACCCCTGCTGCTTCCAAAAGGCGCTGCTGGTGTGTGTTAGCACCACACACCTGACTCAGATCCCATGTTGGGCTTGTTTGGTGGGGTTTTTTTCCCTGGTATGTTCTGGCAAATCAGGAATGGGTTGAAACGGGGTGCCTGAGTGATGCTGAGGGCAGGGCCTGTAGATGGCACAACTGCTCTGTTCACAGCACCACAGAGCGAGTGATGGAAACAGAGCAAGATTAATTGTGTTGAGCTTTGAACGTGGTCCCTGGGAGGCTCTGGTGTGCAGCCTGACTGACTGTGCTCTCTCCATCAGGTTTTCAAGCGGGAGAAGGCTCGTGTTATCTCGGAAGATGAAAAGAACTTCAAGGCTTTCGCCAGCCTGCGCATGGCTCGAGCCAATGCCCGGCTCTTCGGCATCCGCGCGAAACGCGCCAAAGAGGCGGCAGAGCAGGATGTGGAGAAGAAGAAATGAGCTGTCAATAAAAAATGTGGAGACACGAGTGTGCTGTCTTTTCAGAGCAAACGTATGGAACAGAGCCACCCCGCTCTGCAGCGGGTGTGTGTGTTGGTGCGGATGGTGGTGATGAGACTCCCAACTTCCCTGGAAGCGAGTGGAACCAGCACCCTGCAGGGAGGGCTCTGCTCGCTCTGCAGGGCTGCAGCCTGTGCTCTCTCCCACCCCTCAGTGGGTCTGCCCCCATGGAGCACTGTGAGGGGGGGATTTTGGGGGAACCCACCTCCCTGGTGCGATGCCTGCTTCCCATTAAATCACTTCAGATTTGATGGTGTCCACAGCTCTCAGTGCAGTTGTGTGTGAGGCAGAGCAGTTGGTGGGTATCACCCCTCAGGGCTCAGCAGTCACTTGCCCCACAAGCCTCACCCTGGTCTTAACAGTGCTTGGGGAGGGTAAAGATGTGCTGCAGCCATAGCCAGCCTAACTAGCCCTGCCCTGGCTTCTGTTTATCTGAATCTTTAAGCCAGTTTCTTAGGGAAATAAATGGATGGCATTGAAGAGGAGCCCAGCCCTGCCCGGTAGAAGGGTCTGGGGCTTATGGCCTGTCCTCATGGGTGTTTTGGGCCTCCTGGGCACTGTGTGCTGCAGGGTAGGGGATGGTTGAGTCATGGTCAGGGTTGTGGAGTCGGTCCTGCTCCAGGGAGCTCCTCTTTGCTGACTGACCAGTTCTGGGGCTGTTCCGCAGCCTGACTGCGCTG
Source organism: Neopsephotus bourkii (assembly GCF_033783945.1). NCBI lineage: Eukaryota > Metazoa > Chordata > Aves > Psittaciformes > Psittacidae > Neopsephotus > Neopsephotus bourkii. The sequence continues at coordinate 201,340 of NW_026902017.1, forward strand.
TGAGTGCCAGGACAATGGAATCATTCATTCTCATCAGCAGGTCGGTGACAGAAACCTGGGGCTTTGAAGCGATGAAGTGCTCCAGTGCAGGGACTCCAGCACAGCTGGATGGACCCGAGGGTGCTCCAACACCCTGCAAGGTCTGCCCAGCATGGGCCTCTCTCTGCCCAGTCCCTCCCTGGCTGCGGCATGGGGCTGCAGGGAAGCAGGGTGGCCTATTTCTGCCATGCAGGCTGGGGATTAGCTCCCAAAACCCAGGGCCCTCATGCTCATTAGCCCTATCTGCATTTTAATCCCTCCAAATATGGGCTAATTATATTTCATAAAGCCGAGCTGGCAGCACCAAGGATCTGGGGTGCTTGGGGGAGGGAGTGGGGGGTGATGGGGTACGGGTCTGAGTGCTCCAGCACGTGGGGAATGCACCCAGTGGTTTGGGGCTCCCCATCCTTGCACTGGGCTGTTAGTGTGTGGGGCTGCACCCAGGATGGGCCCTGGGCACCCCATGGGGAGCAGCTGTGGGGTGCTGGAAGCGTGGGCTGTGTGTTGGGAGCTCGCCTGGAGCGGGAGCATCTGTCCTGGCACGGCCTCCGGTGCTGGGGACCCCGCTGAGCCACGGCGCCTGCTGGTGGGCTCTGCGCCGGAGCCGGCAGCGAGGCAGTTAACGGAGCTTGTCATCTCCCTCTTAGGGCTTCGCTCCCGAGCTGCAGCTTGAGTCAGTTGTGTGGAGGTGGCAGCGGCGGCAGCTCCGGCTGGCACACCGGCTCCGGCTGGCACACCGACCCCAGACCCCTGCAAAGACCAAGGCACCGGCACCCAGGTGAGGGGATTCGGCCGGGCAGGGTGGGATCCGGTGCCCTCTCCACTGGGGGTAGCCAAGGGGTGCCTGTGGTCCTGGGGAGGAGGACGGTACCCTCTGGAGCTGGAGCACCATGTGCTGGGTTGCCTGTGCTGTGTGCATGGCTTCGCTGGGAAGCTTTGGCTGAGCTGGGCGTGCTGGGGCATGGCAGGAGGGCTGCTCTGACCCAGACTCTGCCCAAGGCAGGCAGCACCAGGGGGCTGGGGCTGGCAGAGCCCCTTGACGACCATTCATTGTAGCATCACTTGGCTGAGCATCACCAGCATCGAGGTGCAGCGTGGCCCCTGTCCCCAGCACAGGGGAAGTCCCCCCATAACCCAAGTGCCACGAGCCCTGTCTGGTGCAGCAGGATGTGGCCAGCACTGCCAGTGTTGCCCAGCAGCATGGACAAGGATCTGGTGTCCCCACTGCCTGCAGGGACTGGAGGGGTGTTTGTGCTCCCCAGCACCGGAATGGTCACCCCCACTCCTGCACAGCCTCACAGCCCCACTTGGGTGCTCATCCTGCCCCTCAGTGGGGCTCAAGCAGAGCTAGGCACCCCTGCTCAGCTCAAGGTGCTGTTGGGTGACTGGGGACACAGCAGCACCCATGGGGCAGGCTGGTGCTTTGGGGTACAGGGCAGCATCACGAAGGGTGACCCAGCTCCAGCTCACCTCATTGTGCTTTCATGTCTTGCAGGGTTCTGTGGAGCCCCTGGGACTGGAACCAGCCCCCCACTTCAAACAGGGTCCCCTCCACACACCAGAGCATCCCACCAACGCACCAGGGACCTGCCAGACCCCACAGGCCTGGCACCGTGGGGCAGCGTGCCCCGGGCATGACGGGTGCCTGCACAGCTCCCTGACAGCAGCAAAGGCAGCAGCCGCCCCATTGCCCCCCACATGCCCTTCTCCCACGGAGCCGCCTGCCCCCCATCTCGCCTGGCCCCCCAGCGCCCCATGGGCACCATGGGTGAGGGGCACGAGCCGTCCCCGCAGGCCTCGCTGGCCGTGCTCTCCAAGGTGGAGCTGCGGGTGAGCTGCAAGCACCTCCTGGACCGCGACACGCTCAACAAGTCTGACCCCTGCGTCCTGCTGCTGATGCAGTCCCAGGGACAGTGGACGGAGGTAGGAGAGTGGGGGGCTCCGCCAGCACCCACTGCAGCGGGGCAGGGGCTGGTTGTCATTGGGGACTTGCAGGGTGCTGGACACAGGGTTTGTGTCACTGCGACGGGAACCACACAGGTGATGGTGCTGTCCCTGGAGCAGCTCCAGGGTGGCTGCAATGCCCATGGGGCTGGAGATGGGGCAGGAGCCAGTGTGGTGGGTGCAGGAGATGATGGAGAGTAGGGTTCAGGGTAAAGAGCAGGGTTCAGGCTACAGAGCAGGATGCAAAGGGCAGGAGATGTTGGAGAACAGTGCAGGGTGCAGGGCAGGGTGCAAGAAATGGTGAACAGGGTGCAGACAGAGCAAGGTGCAGGAGATTGTGCAGAACAGGGCAGGGTGCAGGGTGCAGGGTTCAGAACACAGTGCAGGGCTTGAAGCAGAGTGCAGGGTTCAGAGCATGGTGCAGGGCTTGAAGGAGGGTGCAGGGTGAGATGGTGGGGAGCAGGGTGCACACAGAGGATGCTGACTGCAAGGTGCAAAGCTCACAGTGCCGGGTGCAGGGAGCAGGGTGCAAGGTGCAGAGAAGCTCACGGGGCAGGGCAGGGTGCTGTGGGACCATCACAGTGCATGGGGACAGCGCAGGCATCTCGGTCAGAGTAAGGCTGTGGGGCTCTGGCAGGGTCAGGCAATGGGGTGCTCAGTGCATGCCTCCAGCACAGCACCACAGCCCTGGGGCAGAACTAAGGGACACCTTGGTCACCCCTGCGCTGGTCTCACTGTGCTCGGGACCAGGATAGGGAGCTCGGAGTGAGGTCAGGGGGGGCCCTGCAGCCGTGTGCCCCTCACTGCACTGCACTGTGGGGTCCCCGTGCTGGTGCTGGCACTGGGGCCCGGATGGCTCCTTCCCATCACTCCCCACGGATTAGCTCCGTGCTGGCTCCGGCAGCTCCACGCTTGCTAATCGCCGCTGCTCAGCCGGCAGATTGAGCGCTAAATCCCTCTGCGTGTAATTGACTCTGCTCGACGGAGCCAGAGCTGGAGCCAGGGTGGGCTGCAAGGGGCCCCGTGCCAGGCTGTGCCATGCCCAGCCGAGCCAGCTGCGCCCTGTGCACTGCACTGTGTGCCATGCCATGTTCCACACATGCTGACACGCTACGGATGGCACCGGAGGCGCTGAGGTGGCCCAAAGCCCCATGATGGGGCTGTAGGTGCAGTGCTGCCCGGATTGGACCTGCTGTGCCTTGGCCACCCCACCTCAGAGGGTGCCCATGGGGTCCGGATGGTGTGGGTTCAGCAGATGCTGCTGTTCCAGGCGGGTGGTGGGCAGGGGACGGAGGTTGGCGAGGTGCCCTGGCCAGGATGTGTCCCGTTGAGTCAGCGCTGCAGGGATGGGATGTGCGGGAGGCTCCTGGAAGGCGCTCAGTGCTTGGTGCCAGCACAGCCAGAGATGCTGAGCACCCCCCGCCTGCCACGGCCATGGTGACCGGTGACTGGTACCTCTGCCTTCGGCCAGCCCAGGGTATTAGCACAGGGGCTTGTGCTGGGCACCAACTCATTGCTCCCACTTGGCTGGAGCTCCGGCAAACTGTGGTCCAGAGGCAGAGCATCCCCTTGAACTGACCACGGGGTTTACCCTGGTTCCTGAAGGGAGCAGTGCTTCACAACCTGAGACCTGGCAGGGCACAGGCATCCCTGCCCGAGCCAAAAACAGGGCTGCCTCCAAATGCTGTTTGCATGGAAACTGGTGGATGTGCAAGGCTGGTCCTTCCCGGCAGCTGGCCATGTCTGCATCCCTGAGCTAACCCTAGCCCTGGACAAGCTCTGATGTCCCAAGGCCTTGGGCAGCTCCTGTGGCCCCATATCCATCCCTGTGTCCCCGCTGCCCCCCATCCGAGCTCCCTCCATGCAGGTGGACCGCAGCGAGGTCATCAAAAGCAACCTCAACCCCGTGTTCGCCAAGATCTTCACGGTGGATTACTACTTCGAGGAGGTGCAGAAGCTGCGGTTTGAGGTGTACGACAGCCACGGGCACGCCGGCGTGGGCACGCACGACGATGACTTCCTGGGGGGCATGGAGTGCACCGTGGGGCAGGTGAGCTGGCGGCCCCCACCCCAGGGACACGCACCGGTGGTGTCCCCAACCCGATCCCTCGGCTTTTGCAGATCGTGGCGCAGAAGAGGGTGACAAAGCCGCTGTTCCTCAAGTACGGCAAGTTCGCCGGCAAGTCCACCATCACGGTGAGCAGCACCATGGGATGCATGGGTGGCACCAAGCTGGGACCCTGGGGTGGCATCAGAATGGGGCACATGGGTGGCACTGAGTTAGGGAGGGTGACCCCAAGCTGGGGCATATGGGGGGTCCCCAGTGTCCCTCCTGCTTTTCCAGCTGTCAGCCAGCCCTGCAGCCCACCAGGCTCTCAGGCATGGGGAGGGCTCAGGGTCCTGCTGATGTTTGTTTGTCACCCTGGGGGTGCCCACCGTGCCAGGGCAGGCAGATGGCACTGTGTCCCCTGCTGGGTAGCACCCTGCCCCTGCAGGCGGGGAGTGCATCCTGTGGCTGCCTCTCCTCGCAGGTGATCTCGGAGGAGATCTCGGGGAACAACGGGTACGTGGAGCTCGCCTTCAGGGCCAAGAAGCTGGATGACAAGGTGAGCCGGGTCCCGCGGCAGGGAGCAGGGTGGGCAGGGCACAGCGCGGGCTCTACCCCATGCTCCCTCCTCCAGGACCTCTTCAGCAAGTCGGATCCCTTCCTGGAGATCTACCGCATCGACGACGACCGCAGCGAGCAGCTCGTGTATCGCACGGAGGTGAGGCTGGGCAGCACCCGACCCACGGCTGGCCCGCAGCCACTGCCCAGCCCCACTGAGCCCCTTGCCCCGCAGGTGGTGAAGAACAACCTGAGCCCCGTATGGGAGCCCTTCAAGGTCTCTCTTAACTCGCTCTGCAGCTGCGAGGAGAAGAGGAAGCTGAGGGTGAGGATGGGCAATGGGGACCCCCAATCCTGGGGCACGTGTACCCCAAAGCACTGGGAATGGTGGGGGGTCAGTGCCAGGGCTGGGTGCAGTCTGGGGTGCACTGCCCAGCCATGGATGAGCTGTGTCCTGGTGCAGTGCGTGGTGTGGGACTACGACTCGCGCGGCAAACATGACTTCATTGGCGAGTTCTTCACCACCTTCGAGGAGATGCAGAAAGCGATGGGGGAGAACAAGGTAGGCACAGAGGTGAGGGGATGTGGGGGCAGCTTGTGGGGTCTTCCCTCTGTGCAAGGGGTTGGTTTGGGGTTGTTCTCTTGCTGACCCTCTCTTTGGGGAACGGATGGTGGGTTTGTTCTCCTTTGGGAAAGCTGCATCCCCCCAGGCTGAGGGTGAAGGAAGGCAGCTGTGCCCTGGGTTTGTGAGGCTGCGGGGTTATGGGGCTGTGGGTGCATGTTCGTGGGTGTGTGGGGCCTCAGGCAGCACGGGTGCAATGTGCTGCAGGTGCAGTGGGACTGCATGAACCCCAAGTACAAGATCAAGAAGCGCAACTACAAGAACTCGGGAGTCGTGGTGCTGCTGGACCTGAAGGTGAGTGCCGGTGTGCAGGCTGTGCCGTGCCGAGTTGTGCCATACCCACCTGCCGTGGGGCAGCGCGGGGCAGGCCCGGCTGACGCGGGTCCCTATGGAAGATCCACAGGGTCTACTCCTTCCTGGACTACATCATGGGCGGCTGCCAGATCCACTTCACGGTGAGCAGCATCCCACGTCCTGCAGCACCAGGGGGCAGGCTCCGGCCGGTGCCCGAGCCATGGTTGTGCTGCGGTGCCGGAGGGTCGGGCTGGCAGAGTCACCCGACCTTGCGGGGGTCCTGGCCTCCATCCCCTCTGCAGGTGGCCATCGACTTCACCGCCTCCAATGGGGACCCCCGCAACAGCTGCTCCCTGCACTACATCAACCCCTACCAGCCCAACGAGTACCTCAAGGCGCTGGTCGCGGTGGGAGAGATCTGCCAGGACTACGACAGGTCGGTTGCTCCAGCAAGTCCCCGGTGCTGGTGACCCCGGTGCTAACATTGCCGGGGTTCCTTACACCCCTTCCCTTGCAGCGATAAGAAATTCTCAGCTCTGGGCTTTGGTGCAAGGATCCCCCCCAAGTATGAGGTAAGGGGGTGGTTGTGTGGTGGGACACCAGGGATGTGCTTATCCCTCCTTGCACCCTTGGCCATGGCTCCCGTGGGGCCAGGCAGGAGCCGGGGGGGCACTGGCTGCCCCCTCCCCTCTCCCCCTCCAGGTCTCCCATGATTTTGCCATCAACTTCAACCCTGATAACGATGAATGTGAGGGTGAGTCCAGCTCTGGACAGGCTGGTTCCATGGCCCCGCTGTGCTGGAGCCCCGTGCTGCAGGGACATCCTCTCTCATCCCTCACTTCCCTCCCAGGCATCCAGGGCGTTGTGGAGTCCTACCAGAGCTGCCTGCCCAAAATCCAGCTCTATGGCCCCACCAACGTGGCCCCCATTATCTCCAAGGTGGCTCGTGTGGCGGCCAACGAGGAGCGGACCAAGGAGGCTTCGGTACGTACCCGCTGTCCCCAGCCACTGTCTCTCTGCTGGGCTGAGACCTCGCACGCTCACGCCACTTGTGGCTGCTCTAACATCAGAGCCAAGCCCTTGTCCTGCCCCCATGCATGGGGCTGGCAGTGGGGCTGAGCACCCCACCCCAGAGCTTCCCTTTCCCCGCAGCAATACTTCATCCTGCTGATCCTGACGGACGGAGTGGTGACGGACATGGCGGACACGCGGGAGGCCATCGTCCGCGCCTCCTACCTGCCCATGTCCATCATCATCGTCGGGGTGGGCAACGCCGACTTCACTGACATGCAGATCCTGGATGGGGATGACGGCATCCTGCGCTCCCCCAGGGGCGAGCCCGTCCTGCGGGACATCGTCCAGTTCGTCCCCTTCCGGGAGTTCAAGAACGTGAGTGGGGCACTGGGGACCCTCCTGTCCCTCCCATCCCCACCCCACCCCTCCCCATGGCAGCACCAAGCATCACGGCACAGCAAGCCATGGATGCTGCCCTGCACACTGGGGGCTGTGGTGCCCCCGGCTCACCCATGTCCCTGGTGTCCCCTATCCCACAGGCATCTCCAACAGCCTTGGCCAAGTGCGTGCTGGCGGAGGTGCCCAAGCAGGTTGTGGAATACTACAGCTACAAGGCCTTCCCCCCGCGTTGCCCCCGCTCAGAGACCCCTGACTCCAACCTCAGCTCCCCCCAGTGAGCCCCCCCATTGTGGTGTGGGGACTGACAGGGTCCCTGCCATACCCCAGCCCTGCTTTAGCCCCCTCCTCACCGAGCCAGGGGGCACTGGGAGCCAGCAGCCTGTCCCCACTGGCTATGGGGATATGGGGACAGCCCCGGTGCCCTGGTGCAGGACTCCCTGGCCGGCATTGCCCACTCCCGGTGCTCAGCACCTCCCTGCCTGTTTCTGCTTGGTCCCTGTTGTCCCTTGTGGTCCTCTCAGTCCCTGCTCGTCTGTTGCTGTGACATCGTTTGGAGGCTGCATGACAACACCCCCCCACCACCACCCTGGTGTGTGGGACCCCCCAATAAAGCAACCGGCCTTGTGTTCGTGCTACGTGCTCTCTGGGTTCTGACACCAAACCTCTCTCCAGGCGATCTGTGTGGTGCGGGCAAAGGGACAGGCAGCAGTTGTGGTGCTGTCCATGTCCTCTCATGCCCCTCACTGTGCTGCCCAGCGTCAGGCAAGAGCTGAACGTGGCCCTGTCCCCGTCTGCCCCTATATTTAGTGGGATTCGTGACTGGCAGCTTGCAGGGCAGTGCCGGCGCTTTCACGCTGACGTGCCTTTGAGCAGCCGCTGCTTTCAAGTTGTGTGGAGCCACCGTCCATCCCGCTGTGCCGCGGCCCCGAAATCCAGGCCACGGCAGTGGAGGCAGCGCCGGCGCTTTGCTCCTGCCCCTGCCCAGCACATTGCCTCTGCCGAGAGCCACGTGCCGTGTGCTGTGTGATGTGCACCACGTGCCGTGTGCCGTGTGCCACATGCCAGGGGCTATGTGCCATGCGCCATGCTGTGTGCCATGGGTCCCATGTTATGTCATGTGCTGCATGCTCCCTGTCATACATGCATTCTTTGTGCTCTGTGCCATGTGCTATGTACTCCGCCATGTGCTGCCTACCCATGTCACACGCCACATGCCATATGCTGCATGCTGCATGCCGTGTGCTGTGCTCAATGCCGTGTGCCAGCATGCTGTACCATGACCTGTGTGCTGTGACCCACATGCCATGTGCTGTGTGCCATGTGCCACGTACCTCATGCCTTGTGCCACCTGCTGTGTGTGTGCTCCATGCTGCACCACATGCTACCCCATGTGCCCTGTGCTGCATGTCATACTGTGTGCCACGTGCTGCATACTCTACTATGTGCTGCATACCGCGTGCCATGCACTGTGCCAATGTGCTGTACCATGTGCTGTGTGCCATGTGTCATGCTCCATGTGCCACATGCCCTCTTTCATGTGCCATGTGTCACCTGCTGCATGATTCATCGTATGTGCTCCATGTTACACTGTGCGCCACCCCATGTACCATGTGCTGTGTGTCATGTGCTGCGTTGCATGTGCTGCACGCCATGTGCCACACTGTGCTATGTGCAGCGCACCAAGCGCTGTGCCCCGTCTGCTGCACCAAAAGCCGGGTGCATTCACTGTGTGCCATTCACCTCCTGGCACGTGTTGTGTGCACCGTGCCATGTGCCCTTCACACCATGCTACGCGCTGCGTGTCGCTGTCCCGGTGCCAGCAGATGCTCCTCGGCAGGTGACATTGTATGGGCTGGGGTGTGACCCAAGGCCACTATAGCAACTGAAACTGGGGCCTGGGGCAGTGGCCACCCAAGAGCCATGCGAGCATCACTGGGCTCAGGCCGGGGATGCTGCTGTCACTGGGGATGCTGCTGCCACCAGAGGTACCAGCCTGCCCCCAGCCAACCAGCCACTCACCCATCCACCAGCACAGCCGTGCTGCCCACTGTGCCGGCCACTGGCACCCTGGCACAGAGCACCCTGCCCGCACCTCCCCGTCCACCCGTGTATTTATAGATCCTGATTCATCTCCTACGGAGCAGGATAATAGACGTCGCCATAGAAACCCAGCGCCTGATGAGCTGCGCTAGCTGCGGCTCAGTGTGGGCAGGGGGCTGACCTGGTACCTCAATCCATGGGTGCCCCACCGGCGGGCGCAGGAGGACCCCATGGGGATAGGGGGTGCCCAATGTCACCGTAGATGCACCCACCAGCGTGGGGAGCAGTGGCCAGGTTAGCAGGGAGACGGTGCCACCAGGCTGCAGTGACAGAGCCCCACTGAGGGTCTCATTGCCTGCACGCAGCTCGGTGCAGCCCTGTCGAGGGGTCTGCTCATGCTGGGGCCAAGCACTCAGCCCCCACTCCCCGACACAGTGCCACAGGGACCCAGTGGGTGATGGTTAATTAAGCCAGGGGTTAATTATTGACAGTGCCAGCGCTTCCCAAGTGCTTTGATAACGGCAATTCCTTGGAGCACGGCAGGACACGGGCTAGGGGTGCTCAGGGTGCTGGGGTGGTGTGGTCACAATCTCTGGGTGCAAACACACCCGGAGGGAGGGGAGGGCCCAAAGGCATCATGTGGGGTGCACCAGGGCAGGGATGGGGGGCAGAGGGTGCACCCTGGCAGCCCTGGGTGCTGCTGAAGGAGCCAGCTCTGTGCCATGGGCTCCACCAGCACCTTAGATCCATGCTGTGCTGCCCCTGCACTGCCCACCTGGCCACTGCCTCCTGCACCAAGATCCCTTGGGATGGGTTCCCCACCCTGCTGCTCGCCGCTTCCCGCCCCACGCCCTGGGAATGCTGGGCTGGGAACAGCAATAAATATTTATTTCCATGGGGTGGAAGCAGGTCATGGCCATGCACACACACCCCCCCCCCCAGGGCAGGAACGCGGGGGGGAGCCAGCACTGCCCCCATCCCCGGGGAGCTGCCATGCAGACAGCCCCCCCAACAACAGACCCCCAGCTCCGGTCCCTGGGGCTGTGCATGGGGCTTGGGGGGGGGGGGTCCCCATGCAGGCTGCATCCCCTTCAGCAGGGCTCAGGGGGCCAGTGTCATGGTGCAGTGAACCCCCTGGCTCCCCAAAGCCCATCAGGCCATGGACCAGCGCATGGGCAGCTCCAGGTCACCCATCTCCTCCTGATAGAGGCGGTTGAAGAGCGCGTTTTGCCACGGGGAGAAGTGGTCCCTCCAGTCCCCCACAACGCCTGCGGGATGGAGGGGACGTGGCGGCAGGATCAGCCGTGTCCCCACCATGTCCCCTGCACCCCGTCCCCCTCACCTTTCCTCATGAAGCATCCCTGGCTGTGGTCCATGATCTCGATGGGGATGAGGGAGTAGTTGGCCATGGCGTTGTCGCGCATGGCGGTGAAGCTGCAGTGCTGCTCCAGGGCTGCCAGCGTCTCCAGTTCCAGTGGGCAGCCCAGGAAGGCGCTGAGCCGCTGTGCGGTGCCACGCAGGTCCTGCAGCGAGGGGGGCAGTCAGAGCATGGCAGCCATGGGGACGGGGATGGGGACAGGGACACGCTGGGGCTCACCTGGTGCAGCTCCTCATAGGTGACATAGAAGATGTCCAGGAGCTGCCGCTGGCCCAGCCAGCCCTTGATATGGTCAAACCAGGAGCCGTAGTGCACTGGGGGAGGCAGGAGGTGATGGGGAGCCCTTGTGGGTGAGCCCCAGCACCGCGGGGGCTCCCCAGCCCTTACCTGTGCCCTCGAGGAACTGCGTGAGGAAGCTGTCGAAGGATCCAGGGTCAGGCAGGAACTTGGCCAGGCGATGGAAGTGGTAGAAGGAAACAGCGACATCCTTGGGGTTCCTGGCCACGTAGATCACCTATGGGGGGGGGTGTGTGTGTGTCAGCCCCACGGCGGGGGGGTTCCACTCAGACAACCGCTGGAAGCCCCCGTGGGGACTCCCCATCCCATCGCAGCCCCTCACCTTGGCCTTGCTGTGCTGCAGGGCAGGGGCCAGGATGCGGGCGGGCAGATGGGTGGTGATGAGCCTGCACGCAGCCGTGTCCTGCAGGTCCTGCAGGGCCTCCCTGAAGTAGACCTGCTCCAGCCACGGCGCCCGCTCCCAGTTGGGGATGGTCTTGGCCGGGAGGACGTCCCCGTGGCTGAAGAGCAGCGTCAGGATCTCCTGCATCCAAGTGGTGCCTGCGGACGTGGGAGTCAGAGCCCTGTGAGGGGCACCATGCGGCGCGGCGCGGTGTGCCACGGCACAGCATGGCACAGCATCGTATGGTGCAGGCTGGCATGGCTCAGCACAGAGCGGTGCTCTACGGGACCCTCTGCCAACCGGGCTGAGGCAGGGCAGGGAGCGTCTGCCTGCCCCCACAGGGCAGTGTTTTGGGGTAAGGGAGCCCATGGCTGGGGCCGGGGGTCCCTGCGCTGTGCCCAGCGGCCACAAGGCTGTGGGACCCCCGGGGGGCGAGGTGCCCGGCTCCCTCCCCTCCGCACAGGCAGCTCCCGGTGCTGCCGGGGAGCCGGGGCTGTGCAGCAGCCCCAGCCTGGGGGTCCCAGCCGTGCCCCACCGCCCCGCACACCCAGCAGGGTCCCCTCCCTGTGCCCCACCGCTGCTGGCGCCCTCCGAGCCCTCACCTGACTTGGGGTAGGTGGCGATGACCACGTCGGTGGGGCGGAACGGGAAGGTGACGGCGAAGCTGAGAGACTCCTGCGTGTGGAGGTGCCCCGGCAGGGAGATGCCGGAGAAGGTCTCGGTCACATCCATGCGCTCCATGTCCCGGCTGCTGCCAGGTCCGCTGCAGGAGCCAGCCTTAAGTAGTTGCAAAAGAGGAAGCTGTCCCGGCGGGCGGGAGGCACATTCCTGCCGGGGGGCCGCGGATCCGGCCACGCTGGGGCCATCGCCGGGAGAGCGCTGCCGGCGGGGTGGCCCCGGGACTGGTTTACCCCCGGGATGGGATGGGGTCCTACATGGGCAGACCCAGCACTGCAGCCAGCAGGACCGGGGGGAAAGGGCACCTCACTCACCTGGAGGTGGGAAGAGTGATGGGAGCCTCGCTGGTCAGAGCATGCCACGGTGCCAGCCCCACACTGTGCCCCACATCGCGGTCCCTATGGCTGGCACTGCGCTGGAGGCAGGGATTCCCATCCCAGCACACTCTGGGACAAGGAGCAGGGTGGTTTCCATGTGGGTCCACACCATTCCCAGCAGCCCTGCAGTGCCTCTTGCCACACACGACACGGCAGCATCAGTGTCCCCACACTGGAGCCCCCACCACGGGCGCTGTGCTGTGGGTTCCAGGGATGCCCTGGAGTTCTCCCCACAATGCTGCAGCGGGCCCATGGGGTGGGGGGAGCCCGGCCCACATCTGGCACCATTGGTACCCCCAGGGCAGGGCCATGCTGCTGCCCCCCATCCCCTCCATGGCGGGGAGGTCTCAGCACATTGCCACGGGGTGCACAGACACTTGGCCGCTCCCCGGCACCACGTCGGGGGGTGGCTCTGGGGTGGCCGGAGCCCATCCCAGCCTCGCCGCCAGCACGCAAGCGGAAAACATATTTCACAGCCGTAACAGGCAGCATCCGCTCGAGCGTCCCGGGGACGGGGTGAGTGGGGGACAGGGGTGCCGGGGCTTGCCCATCAGTAGTCAGGGTGCTGGTGATGCCTGCACTCGGCTGGGATGCTGTCGGGTACCAGCACTGGGCTGGGGGTGCCAGCACTGGGGAGGCCAAGGCGGGGATGGGAGCAAGCAAGAAGAGTCTGGGCTGCATTAGAGGGGTCGGGAGCGTTCCCACAGCTATGCGAGAGGCCCTGCCACCCAGGAGGGCTGCGGCAGCCACCATCACAGCACCCCAGTGCCCAGTGGCAGGGCTGGGAGCAGGGTACGGCTGCGGCTCCTGGTTACTCATTGATGGTGGGAGGGGATGGCCGGTGCATGCAGCAGCGGTGGCAGGTCACCACGGCTCGTCCCCAGCCGCGCCGAGCAGACGAGGATGCCGGGCAGGAGTGCGGTGGTGCTGGCGCTGGCGCTGCGCCTGCTCCTGCCCAGCGCCGGGCAGCAGCACCGGGAGGAGGCCGAGCGCATCATGAGGACCACGCCGGTCATCGACGGGTGAGCAAAGGTTGCCCGGCCCCACGGTGTGTCTGCCCCGTGAGAAAACCCCAGAGCCAGAAAGCCCACCGGGGACGGCCCTGGGGGGATCCCAATGCCGGGCACCTCGGGGTGAGGGGACAGCTCTCCCAGGGGATCCCCGTGCCGGGCACCCCGGGACCGTGATGCTGAGGGGATCCCCAGGAGGTGCAGCCCAGCGGGAGCAGGCAGAGAGCCGGGAAGCCAGGGGCTGTCCCAGGGGAGTCCCTGCTCAGATCCCACGGGGTCGTGTCCTCGGGAATGTCACTGATGTCTTGCCAGGACCATCAAGAGGCTCCCATCCCCCACAGGGTTCCCCCATGGTACCAGCCCCGGGTACAGGGTGCAGGAGAGGGGGAGCCGGAGGATGTGGGGACGGTGATGAGTGAGGGCAGAAGTGGGAGGCTGCGGCCCCAGCACTTCCCCAGAGGCACTGCTGGGAGCGGGACCCTGTGCGGCGGTGACGTGTTCTGGTGGTGACATTCCCACAGTGGTGACAGTGATTTCCTGCCAGGATCCTGGCTGGCTCTCCCGGTGCGAGTGGGGTTGGAGGGATGCGGGAAGCATCCCCAGCCTCCCTCCGGCTCCCTGCTGGCCAAAACGGGGGAACATGGCTCTGGTTTTGGGAGAGGGCACAAACGGGTGGGGAGGTCAATGATGGATGGATGGATGGATGGATGGAATGATTGAGTGGAGGAATGATGGAATGGATGGATGGATGCATGCATGGATGGACAGCCCCTCACTCTTCTCCCCCCTTCCCAGGCACAACGACCTCCCCTGGCAGCTCCTCAAGAGGTTCAACAACCAGCTTGGGCTGCCAGAGGCCAACCTGCTGACACTCAACGGCACCCACACCAACATCCCCAAGCTGCGCAGCGGGCACGTCGGGGGGCAGGTGGGACAGCGAGGGGACCAGGGACAATGGGGTGGGACTGGGGACCCCATGGGGTGGCAGGGTCCCGGTGCTCACCGCTTGCTGCTGGGGACAGTTCTGGTCGGCGTACGTGCCCTGTGACACGCAGAACAAGGACGCGGTGAAGCGCACGCTGGAGCAGATCGACGTGGTGCACCGCATGTGCGAGCGCTACCCCGATACCTTCGCCTGCGTTGGGGACAGTGATGGTGAGCGGGCACAGGGCTGGAATGGGGGTGCCCTAAGGGACCCCCCAGCTGATGTTTCCCCCTCCATCCCACAGGCATCCTCCAGGCCTTCCGGAGCAACAAGGTGGCCAGCCTCATTGGGGTGGAGGGCGGCCACTCCATCGACAGCAGCCTGGGCGTCCTGCGCACCTTCTACCGTCTGGGCGTCCGCTACATGACCCTCACCCACAGCTGCAACACCCCCTGGTAGCAGCCCCAGGGGGGACAGGGATGGGGGGACAGAGCCAATGTGGGGGCACAGGGACACTTGTCCTGGGGTCTGCGCTGATGCTGTCCCTGCTCCGCAGGGCTGACAACTGGCTGGTGGACACTGGGGATGACTCAGCCCTGCACCACGGCCTGTCGTCCTTCGGGAAGGTGAGCGGAGACAGCGTCAGCAGCGGGACCTGTGAGCAGTGGCACGGTGCCATGGCGGTGGTACCAACCAGCCCGATGCTGCGGCATTAAGCCAAGCAGCAGTGCCCTGGGTGCACAGTGACCCTCACCCGCCCCATCCCCGCAGACGGTGCTGGAGGAGATGAACCGCCTGGGCATGATCGTGGACCTGGCCCACGTCTCAGTGGAGACGATGAAGGTTGTGCTGAACCTCTCCAAAGCCCCCGTCATCTTCAGCCACTCATCCGCATACAGCCTCTGCCAGCACCGCCGCAACGTGCCCGACGAGGTGCTGAGGATGGTGGTGAGCGCTGGGGCCCGGCCATGGGCAGGGATGGGGACAGCACTGGGGAAGCCAGGCTCAGGGCCACCTCTCCCCCAGGCCTCCACAGGCAGCCTGGTGATGGTCAACTTCTACAGCGCGTACGTGACATGCGCGGACACGGCCACGCTGGAGGATGTCGCAGGTGAGGAGGGTGCCCGTGGTGAGGGTGTCAGGGTGCCCCCT
This sequence comes from Neopsephotus bourkii, assembly GCF_033783945.1. Lineage (NCBI taxonomy): Eukaryota > Metazoa > Chordata > Aves > Psittaciformes > Psittacidae > Neopsephotus > Neopsephotus bourkii. The sequence continues at coordinate 216,496 of NW_026902017.1, forward strand.
CTCCCTGCTCACCCTGTCCCCTCGGCACCCGCAGACCACATGGACCACATCAAGAAGGTGGCCGGTGCCCAGTCCGTCGGCTTCGGTGGTGACTACGACGGGGTCTCAGGGTGAGGCGGGTGATGGGTGCTGTGCCGGTGGGATGGGGACGTGCCAGGGGGTATCTCCCCGTGCCCTGCTTTGGGGTGCGGGAGGCGGCTGCCCCGGCACAGCTGCGGGTGGCGCAGGCTCCCCAGCGGCTTGGAGGATGTGTCCACGTACCCTGCACTGGTGGCCGAGCTGCTGGCGAGGAACTGGACGGAGGAGGAGCTGAAGGCGGCCCTGGCCGAGAACCTGCTCCGTGTATTCAAGAAGGTGGAGGAGGTGAGCAGGGCATGGGGATGTACAGGACATGGGGACACACGGGGCATGGGGGCACATGGGGCATGGGGACACATGGGGCATGGGGGCACGTGGGGCATGGGGGCACATAGAGCATGGGGACACATGGGGCATGGGGACACATGGGGCATGGGGGCACATGGGGCATGGGGACACATGGGGCATGGGAACACATGGGGCATGGGGACACACGGGGCATGGGGGCACATGGGGCATGGGGACACATAGAGCATGGGAACACATAGAGCATGGGGACACATGGGGCATGGGGGCACATGGGGCATGGGGACACATGGGGCATGGGGGCACATGGGGCATGGGGACACACGGGGCATGGGGGCACATGGGGCATGGGGACACATACAGCATGGGAACACATAGAGCATGGGGACACATAGAGCATGGGAACACATGGGGCATGGGAACACATAGAGCATGGGAACACATAGAGCATGGGAACACATAGAGCATGGGAACACATGGGGCATGGGGGCACATAGAGCATGGGAACACATGGGGCATGGGGGCACATGGGGCATGGGGACACATGGGGCATGGGGGCACATGGGGCATGGGGACACATAGAGCATGGGAACACATGGGACATGGGGACACATAGAGCATGGGAACACATGGGGCATGGGAACACATAGAGCATGGGAACACATGGGGCATGGGGACACATGGGGCATGGGGGCACATGGGGCATGGGGACACATAGAGCATGGGAACACATGGGGCATGGGGGCACATGGGGCAGCAGAGACAAGTAGGACATGAGGATGTACAGCACCATGGGCTGTATGGTGACACAGGGTGGCGCAGGGACACAGGGCAGTGGATGAATAGGAGCACAGGGACACTCAGGATGTTCAAGGTGACAGGGGCTGTGTGGGGCACAGGGACTGCACCTCGCTGCGGGAGCCCACCCTGTCCCCATTGCAGGTGAAGGCAAACCTGCAGAGCACGGCTGCCCACGAGACACCCATCGCCTTCGAGGAGCTGGAGGGGACGTGCAGGACCCGCTATGGCTACGCCAACAGCGCAGGCACAGCCCGGCTCCCGCTGGCAGCCCTGGTGCTGGTGCTGGCACTGCTCCACTCCCTGCTGTCCTAGCACTGGCTCCCATCACAGCTCCAGCACCCTGCCCAGCAGGATGCTGGTACCTGCCCTGTGGCTGCTGGCCTGGGCACATTCCTGTGCCCCTTCCCTCCTGTACCAGCACCACAAGGGAAATAAAGACATGTTTCAAGCACCGCTGGCACCGTGTGCCTGTGCCAGGACCCTACAGGAACCACCAGCCCCATATCCCTGCTGTGCTGGAGGTGATGAGCCACCTAGCACATCCCTGACCACACTAGGATGTCACCAGCCACCCTGGCTGCACGGTCCGGGCCCATGGGCACACACCACGAAGCTGTAACCACACCGGGAGTGACACATTGCTGCAACACACGGTCAGAGTGGCTGTAGGGCTGCCTCCGCAGGACGCTTACATTCATCATTAGCTAATTAATTGGCTACTCAATTATCTCCTTAGCTATTTCCTGTCACATTCGGGAACAGCCTGTCTGCGGTGCGGTGCGGAGGCGGCTCTGGGCACCGGGAAAACAGGCAGGGGAAGGAGAGCCATCTTCCTGTGGCATTCACAGATTGGCTGCGGCACAGAGCCCCGTCTGCCAGCCCAGCACCGGGATGGGATGTGCCCAGGACAGCTCCGGCAGCGGGACACGGCCCCCAGCACGGGGGTGAAGCTGCTGTCAGTGGGTGCCGGGGGCAGCACCAGGGTGTAAGGCACTGGGCTCCCACAGTGGGGATATGGGGTGAGGATCTGCCCCTCATGGAGCCCGGCCTTCAACCAAGGACTGGGAAAGGTGTGGAGAATGGCACAGGGCTTCGCTGGAGGTAAGGAGCCCATCTCCAGCAGCTGCCCCAGCCTCCCCAGATGGTGATGGTGGCACTGGGGCTGTGATAACTCCTGCTCACCCCAATCCCCCCCCAGTTCAGGGTCAGCACAAGACCCCAGCAGTGGGGAGCTATGGCTCTGTGGTGACTGATCCCCTTTCCCTGGGGAAGAGGAGGCAGGAAGCTGCAAGAGCACGACTGGATCCCTCCTGCTCACCCCAGCTCCACAGCAGCCCCTTGGTCTCTATCCCAGGCAGGGGACAGGTCACAGCCATCAGACTGTGCCACAGCAAGGGGACCATGGATGCACTTTCACATCTGAACACCCAGGCACAGCATGATGGATGGTCAGGGGTTGTTTATTTGAGATAGCAGATGGGAATCAACAGGGGTTTGGAGAAGAAGGCAGCGAATGAGACAAGCTTAAAAAAACCAAAACCAACAAAACACACAAACGAAAGCACAAACAAACATCACCCTGACAGAGGGAGCTCCTTAGGGCAGTGGCTCCCTGGGCCCACGGGTGTCCCCTGTGCAGGGGGATAACTCTGCTTGCTGCCCAGCTCACTGGGAGGTGACACTTCACCCTGCACAAGTGACTTGGAGTCCAAAGCCACCTCCAGAGTCACCTCCCCTCGCCCCACCACAGCACAGGGTGGGGAGGAAGGCTCTGTCAGTAACCAGACCCACACTAAGGCCATTGAATTCAGAGGAAATAAGAAAAACAGTGAGAAGTGTTTGTGTTGTTAAGTGCTGGGACACAGCCCCTGTCCACAGCCAGCCCTGCGCCACGCCTGCACACACAGCCTAGGTGCCTGTGAACGTCAGCAGCACTGGGAGCTGCTCCCCTCACTTCCCTCTCAGCACACCTTAAAGTTCCCTTTGGAAGTGATGCATCAGAGCCACCCCACTGCAGTGGGACCAGCTGCCTGCCCTGCACCACACAGGACCCAGCCACTGCACAGCCTCCATTTACAGCCTGCAGCAAGTTAAAAGTTCCTCCTCCCAAGAGCCAAAGGAAACTGCATTTCCTTCCCGGCATCAGCCCAGCACCTCACGGTGCCTGGGAGCCACAGAGAAGGGGCACAGAACACTTCAGTGTAGGAAGAAGGCTCCGAGGGATGAGCAGCCACGTTTGCCATGAGATGGAGGAGAGGGGCCAGGGGAGGCAGCCCCCCTCTCCCCCATCTCAGTGCTGTTCTACAGGCAGCAGCAGCAAGGAGGGGACAGCAGAGGAGGAATGGCAGCAGACACTCAGGGGACGAGCTGCAGCCAGACACGCTCTGGGTATGGTTTAGCATTTACCGTCACACCCATCCGGCTGGGGGGACATGTGGGAACAGGGCTGCGGCCACCAGCGCTGTGAGCTGCTGCAATCCACTCCCAACTGTTGAGCACGGAGCAGGAATTGCTCCACATGGGAGGCCAGGGCTTGGATAACCATTTCCAGACCAGAGCGGGTGGAGATGGGGGAGCTGCAGACTCACACACACGCATACTTGTGCAGGGCAGGACGAGCATTTCAAAGGTCACTTTGTGGTAAGGAGCTCCAGGGAGGATTGGCCTGGGAGGACAAGGAGCCAGCAATTGGCAAGGTGAAGCCTGCAACAGAGGGCACTCAGCTATGGCTCGGGAAGGTTACTGTAAGGGAAGAGATGCCACGGAGAAACCTCCCTTTCCTGCAAGGCACTGGCTTCCCAGAAACCCCACGGCTGGGAGAAACACCCTTCCCAAACCACTGCGAGGGGAAGGCGGTGCAGTGGGATCCCCCTGCTCCTTGTAAACAGCTCCTTACTGCGGGCCCCAAGGAGAACAACACAAGTGTGCTGCACACACATAGAGGCGAGTGAGGCAAGCAGCACCCCAAAACACACTGCGACCTGCCTCCAGAAGGATTCTTTTTAGTGTTAAATCAGGAGCGTGACACTGCACCATGAGACACCGCCAGAAACCGGCAGCAGCCCTCCAATGGAAAACACCCTGAAATCAGACCCAGTGAAGCATTCCTCCAGCCCGGAGAGGCCACCTCTGCTGCAGAACCCCTGCCAAGATCACTGCTGGTTCTGGGAAAAGCCATCACCACCACAGCCCTAAAGCAGAGTGTCCAAGCGCAGGCAGGGCTGGAGCAGGGGATGGCAGCGGCTGTGGGGAAGGAGTCCTGGGCCCATCGGCCCCACACCATCCCAGCAGGGGCAGCAGTCCAGAAGGGGGACAGGAGACCTTAATTCCGCAAGGCAGCCAACCTGGAAGGAGAGCACGAGAAGGAAGGAACATGAGAGCAGCTGTGACTCAGGAAAACCCTTCATCCGTGACTGCAGGGGACATCTCTGCCCAGAAACCTCCTGCTCTGCGGCAGAGGTGTGAGAAATTCTGCCCTGAATTAACATGGACTGCTTGGATCACACAGCCACGGCTGCCTGGGGTTAACCTGGAGTGTGTCACCAACACAGGCAAGGCCCTGAGGAGAAGGGGCTCCTGGTTTCTCTTCTGAGCACCTCGCTGCTGGCCCAGTGCCTGTCCCAGAGCCGTTCTCAGCTCCCAGGGGAGCACAGCCTCAGGGCTGTCCCCAGATGGACCCAGTGGGGGCTGAGTGGGGAAAGGAAGCTCATCAGCATCTCCTGGGGCAGTTCCAGGGAGACAGCTTGTTCCTGGAGCTGTTTGAAGGTCAGAGCCAAGCGTTTCAGAGCACCGGCAGCTGCGTGAGGGTGAGCACGGAGCAGGGGGAGACTGTTCTGCACCCCACGAGGAGGGCTTACTGCTGAGTGCCAAAAGACACCCTGTCCAGGCACACAAAGGGGCCCCATGGACCCAAACAGCCACCTCACCTCCCTGCATAGGGTATCATGGGGACTGCCCAAGCACCAGAGCAGCGGGCTCAGCATCCTCCCAGCATGCCACAATGGTCTAACTCATCCCCTTCCCACTGCTGGGTTGTCCCTGGGAGGACTCAAACTGCCTCGAACAAGGCAGAGACCTGGGAAGCACAAACCTCCGTGACAGTTGGTCTTCCTGGGAGCGCACTGAGCTCTCCCCCACCGCAGAAGCACCCTCAGGGAGCTGGTTGAGCTGGTCCATGATCTCCAGCCCGTTCTCCTCCGCAATCTGGACGATGAGGCTGTCTACCTGCTCCTGTGGCGTGGTCAGTGTGGTGGCTGAGCTCATGGAGTCCTCCATGACCTGTGACAGACACAGATTGTCACCCTGACTCACAGGAAGAGCTGCCTGGCCCAACCTGGCTGCTTCTGCCAAAAATCCTGCTGCAGATCGTGTACTGCAACCAGTCCCCTCAGCCAGAACAGCCTCATGCTGACAGCACGACAGAGGGGTGCAAGGTCTGGGTGAGAGAACCAGTGTTGTTCTTGCACAACTGGGGATAAGGCTTCGCAATATTAAGGCTTTAGAATAATAGAGTTTTAAAATCAGTATTAAAACATTGCAATATTAAGACTTTTCAATACTGGGGCTGGGGCTAAGCTATTAAGGTAACAAAACAAAGGGTTTGAAATATCGTAACTTAAAAAGACACACTCTGTGGTTAAAGACAATATCATCTCTAGAGGAAAGATACACTCTGTGGTTAAAAAGAATACAGTCTTTGTACAACGTATGAAGCTAAGCCGGTGCAGGCTGGTTCTGTAGTTAAACAGTAAGTTGGGGTACTGCATGTCTGCCAGAGAGTTATGAAATCAAACCATAAAAGGAGATAAATAAATAAGAGGAAGGGGAGTATGAAATCAAGTAAGGGGAGGTGTAACCAGAGGCAGGACATTTGGCATGTAGATTATACATGTCAGAGAGGCTGTAAACCTTGGAGTAACCAGCCAGTGGGGAAACAAGGGAGGGAACCTGCAGACAGGACAGGAAACATAAATCATAGCTCTGATTTTGCTGTGTGTGCCTACTTGCCAGGACACCCGTTTCTGCACAGACATTAATAAATAGCTGCTTCACCGCTGTGTCTACCCTGAGCTGAAGTTTTTATCTAGAGACGATTTCTCAGAGTCTGGTTCTACCACAGACCCCCTCCGAGCAACTGACACTGGGACAGCCACATCCCTTGTCGTGCCACATTTGCCTCTCTGCACAGCAACTCCTCCCCTGTCAAGCAGCATAGATGGGTCTTTCCCCGTGTTTTTCAGCTCAGGGGGGTTCCCACACCAGAGGCTGGAGTCCCCAAGGGGAAACAGGGAGCTGCTGTGGAAGCCTCAGTTACAGCTGGGACCCACAGTTCAGAGACGAGCCCACTCTCCCAAACCCTGCAGCCCCCAGCCCTCCCGGACCCTCCAGAGGCCACCAGCACTTACTGATGTGTGAACATCCAGATTCTGAACCTGCTGCTCGAATTTATCCATCACTGCAGACACCTTCTGTAGGTCCATGGAACTCAGAGCCTTGTCCAAGGCCTTGGTCACCTGGGCCATATTTTTTGTCACCTGCAAAAGGAGATTGCTTCATGTGTGCTCCCAAAAAGCAAGGTATGTTTCTGCTGAGAGCAAAACCTACATCAGTGAGGGAGAAGCAGCATTCAGATGCTCACAACAGCTCTGTAAGGCAGGACAGGCTTTGTGGGCTCACCAAACACACCAAGGTCCAGCCTGGCTGTGGGTTTCTCTAGCCATGCACCCCCACTGAAGACCCCAGTGCTCCTGGCAGGATGAGTCCCAGCCCACCACCCCTGTACGCGCAATGAGGCAAGAGATCCCCAGAATGAGTCTCTCCCTCTGGGCAGCCATGGGTTAGGGATTTAATCCAAAGCAGCACTGCTGTGAGGCCACCTCAAATGGGCTCTTCAGAGGCTGAACTTGACTGAGAGGGTCTGAACCAAGTACAAAGCCTGGTGTGGTTGGGACAGAGCTCTGAAGTGGTTTGAGGCAGCGAGAGGAAAAGAGACAACACATGTTCATGTCTCAAGCCCCACGCACACTCAGAGGCTCTTACCCCCTTCATGGTCACTGCTGTCTGGACCTTGGAGGCCACTGCATCCACCCGCGAGGACATGCGGAGCCAGTTGAGCCCCTCATTCTTCTTGCGGATGGCATTCTCCGCATAGACACGAGCACACTCCACATTCTTCTGCTGAAGGGCCTGCGAGGGCAAAAGGGCAACCACTTACACAGAGATGCACCACAGGTTTACAAACAAGCACACTCTGTTTGTGCCTGACAGCTTCCCAGCAGAAAGCAGCTCTACTGAGGCCTCAAACACTGAGCACCCCCTGGAACGGGAACGGAATCCCTCTTGGTGTCACTGGGACACACAGTGTCCACCCAGCACATTTGAAAGCTGAGATAGGGGGGGGCTTGGAACACTTGGATGCCGAGATGGGGCACACAGTGAGGCCTCAGGGGGACCTGCCCCTCGGTGGCACATGCCAGGAGGCCAGCCCCAGCCCGCAGCTCCAACCCACCTTTTTGACTTTGGCTTGCTCGGCCTTGGAGTCCTTCTCGGCTTTTTTGGCAAGTTTCTCCAGCTGTTTCGCTGTGAACTGCGGAGAAAGCACCTGCTTAGGGCCGGCGGTCCCACACAGAGCCGGGGCTGCGGGGTACAAACACCCCCCCCCCCCCTCCCCGGGGACAGGAGCCACGCAGGGCACCCGGTAAACCGGGAAAGCCGATTCCCCTCCTCCGGGAGGCACCGGCCATCCCAGAGGACAAACCCGGCTAAAGGGCTCCCTCTTCCCGCGGCCGCCGGCATCGGCGGGGCGGCCCCGGCACCCCCGCGCCTCCGGAGGGCGGGTCTCCGCAGCCCAGAGCCTCCCTCTGCACCGGCGCCGCAGCAGAAGCCCCGACGAGGCGCGAGTCCACGGGCGGAGCGGAGCCCGGCGCCATGGCGGGGAGGCGGACGGCGACCGGGCCCTCCGGGAGCAGCGGTACGTGATGGGGGGTAGGCGGAGCCCGCCGCCGGCCTCACCTTCAGTTGGAACAACGTGTCTGCAAGGGAAAGAGAGCACCGGCTCAGGCGCCGCACCGGGGCACCGCCGGTACTGGAAGCCCGGCGCCGGTCCCCACGCGCGGTACATCCCCACGCGCGGTACATCCCCACGCCCGGTACACCCCTACCCCTATACCTATCCCTATACCTATCCCCATCCCCATCCCCATCCCCATCCCCACCCCTACCCCGGCACAGTCCTGGTCCCCCCCGGTGCGGCCGAAGCCCCAGTTCCGCCCGTACCGTCCATCCTTCCCCGCCGCCGCTTCCGGGTTCCGTGCCGCCGGTGCCGCCGCTTCCGGGGTGCGCGCGCCGGTTCTCGCGAGAGTGCCAGCCGGCTGCGGAGTCACGGGGGAGGGTGGGGGGGGTGCGGGTCGAGGGCGACGCCCGAGGGGGCGTGGTCACGTGGGTGGGCGGAGCCATTGGGGGTGTGGTCACCACGGGGCGTGGCTATGAGGCGGCGAGGCCGCGCCCAGCAGCCGTTGTCGTGGGTACGCTGTTCTGCGCATGCGTGGCGCTATGGCGCTCGCGCGAGCCGTCATGGCTGACGGCTACGGGCCCGAGCCGGAGCCGGACCCCGAACCGGAGCCGCTGCGGCTGCGGCGCCTGCGGGGTGAGGGGTACTTCGAGGTGCCGGCGGCGGAGCGGGTGAGCGCGGCCCGGGAGCCCCGGTCTGCGGCGCGGCTGTGGGCGGAGTGGGGTTCTCGGAGCCCCTGCGGCCTGCGGGGCGGAGCCGGACGGGTGCCCGCAGGCCCGGGACGGGGAGGCTCCGCTCCGCAGTGCGGGGACGGGGTAGAGGGGTCGGGGCGGACTGAGCAGCGTGCCCGCGGTCAGGGTTGCTCAGCTCGGCGGCAGCAGCAGCGCGGGCTGCCCCGCGGCAGTGTGTCTGAAGGCGCTGTCGTGGCACGGGCGCGGTGACCGCTCGCTGTGATGTGGCTCTTCGGTTCTAGCTGGGGAGATGCCGAAGCGTGAAGGAGTTCGAGAAGCTGAATCGGATCGGGGAGGGCACCTACGGCATCGTGTGTAAGTGCGGCGCCGGCGGCTCCCTGCGGGCCTGGGCACACACAGCGGCTGGGCGGGCTGCACCCATGTGCTCCCCCTCAGCTTCAGGAGCGTGTGCACTTGAGGGCGCTGTTGATTCGGAGTAATAGCCGGTAAAGCTGACAAGAGGCTCATGATGCGGGCAGCGTTTGCCGGTGCTGACCGCGTGTTCTGTTCTTCCAGACCGGGCCCGGGACACCCTGACAAATGAGATCGTGGCACTGAAGAAGGTGCGGATGGACAGTGAGAAAGACGGTAATGGAGGAGCAGGAGAGCTGTGGCAGGGGCGTCCCCGGCCCCTGCTCGAGGCAGTCATGCAGCTTGGCTGTTGCTCTTTGCAGGAATGCCCGTGAGCAGCCTACGGGAGATCACACTGCTCCTGCAGTTTCGGCACACCAACATCGTGGAGCTCAAAGAGGTGGTTGTAGGGAACCATCTGGAGAGGTGGGATTCCCTCCTCTGGCCTCCTGTTGTCTCCTGTCTTCTCTGCCTTTCAGAACCTGCACGACCCCCTCTGCTGCCTCTCTCAGTGCAGACAAGTGCTGGAACACTGGAGAAGTGACATGGGGAAGAGTCCTGATTGTGTCTTGTCTATGACAGTATATTCCTTGTGATGGGGTACTGCGAGCAGGACCTAGCCAGTCTTCTTGAGAACATGCAGGCACCTTTTTCAGAGGCTCAGGTAAAGATCAGGCCAGGCTTTGGGCACATTACCCCTGGGAGAGTGCTGCCAAATCACACTGGGCATCAGGGTGGGCTCCCTGGACTTTGTGCTATGCTTCAGCAGGGCTGGGGAGTACCAGGGACCTGGGATTCCTGGGCTGTGTGTGGAGCCTGGGCTTAGCTGGCCACTGCAGAACTCTCCACGGACTTTCCAGGCTGGGTTTTGTGCTGGAGCAAACTGTCAGGGGAACACAGCTGGGAGAAAATGTGCCCCCAGGCAGCCTGTGGGGTTATCTGGGAGAACATGGGGACTTATGCTCTGCAGAGCACTGACGTACATGGCAGGCTGGAGGGCACCCAAAAGGGTTTAACCACTGGGGGTTTGCCGGTGCTGCCCTCATAGAGGTGGATGCTCCTGTCGTCTGTCTGCAGGTGAAGTGCATCATCCTGCAAGTCTTCAAGGGCCTGGAGTACCTTCACAAGAACTACATCGTCCACAGGTGGGAACAGAGGGATGAATATGGGAAGTGGGGGGGGGCACAGGAAGAAGGAGCTGATGGGAGGAAGCCCTGGGACTACAGTGTTCTCCACCTCCCACACCCATGCTTAGGGAACAAGCAGCTTGGGGCAGGGGGTTGGGTTTGAAGCAAATTGGTGGTTCCATGTGGGAGCAGGAGTGGGGCAAGCAAAGTTGGATGAATGATGGGATCTGCTTCTTCTCGTGGTCACTCAGCTCAGGCCTCCATAGCTGCCTATGAGCCCTGGATATGCGTCCCTCAGGAGACGTAGGTACAGGAGGAGCTGGGCCTGAAGGGTGCTTCTGACCAACCACTGACCTGCTCTTCCCTGGCAGGGATCTGAAGGTGTCCAACCTGCTCATGACTGACAAAGGCTGTGTGAAGATAGGTGAGCCCCCATCTGCTGCTAGTCCAGCTCCTGCCATGGACTGTACCCACAGCTCTCCCTCTGCTCTGTGACCCAGCTGGAGCCAAGAGCTTCCTCCTTAACCCAAGTCTGTGTTGCAGCTGATTTTGGACTGGCACGCACCTATGGGATGCCACCAAAGCCCATGACGCCCAAAGTCGTCACACTTTGGTGAGTGGCTGGTGCTGGGGACACAGCGTTGTAGCAGGGCCTTCATTTGTCCCCTTGAGTCAGTGCCGTCCCTTTCGCAGGTACCGAGCACCTGAGCTGCTGCTGGGGATGGCGAACCAGACCACCAGCGTTGACATGTGGTAAGGGCAGGGCAGGAGGGAGGCTGCAAACCCACAGGGTGGATCGATGGATGGGCTTCTCCTATCTCCACTGATTTGCATGCTGTTGGCCCTGCAGGGCTGCAGGCTGCATCCTCGCCGAGCTCCTGGCACACAAGCCCCTGCTGCCAGGTACCTCAGAGATCCACCAGATCGACCTCATTGTGCAGCTCCTGGGGACCCCCAATGAAAACATCTGGCCGGTGAGAGCAGCCCCCTGCTCCCTGCCCTTCCCTGCCCTGCCCTGCCCGCCGCCACCTCACACCTGACCCATGCAGGGCTTCTCCACGCTGCCCCTGGTGAGCCAGTACACGCTGCGGAAGCAGCCCTACAACAACCTCAAGCACAAGTTCCCCTGGCTGTCAGAGGCCGGGCAGCGGCTGCTCAACTTCCTCTTTATGTATGACCCCAAGAAACGGTAAGACACAGCAGCAGCTCAGCCTGGACAGGGCTGCGTGTCTCACACTGCCCCTAGGGCCAGGGGGAGCCAGGTCAGCACCTTCACATATCCTCATCCCTGCAGGGGCACAGCAAAGGACTGCCTAGATAGCTCCTACTTCAAGGAGAAGCCCCTGCGTAAGTAGCCTCCCATGGGGCAGGGTTGGGGTGCTCTGTGCCCCACTGACCGCTGCTCTCCGCCCCACAGCCTGTGAGCCAGAGCTTATGCCCACCTTCCCACACCACCGCAACAAGCGGGTGGCTGTCACCAGTGTGGGGATCGAGGGCCAGGCCAAACGCAGTAAGCCCTGAGCTCTATCCCGTGGGAGAAGCATGGCACACGCCAACTGGGATGGCTTTCCTCGCCTGAATACTACCAGGGGCTTCAGCCCTTCCCAGGACAGCTCCCAGTGCAGAGATGGCCCGGGTGCAGGAGGGAAGCGCTGTACTGGCTCCAGCACGGAGCACCAGGAGCAGAAGAGAAATGAGGTGCAGAGATGCACAGGGCTCCACAGGAAGACACTGGCGTGGGGCCTTCAGCCAGTGCTGGCTGCATGGCGTTACCCAGACTTTGCCATCAATAAAGACACCTGCCAGCAGCTCAGAGTGATTTGCCTTATTCCTTGGTTTTGCCTGGGCTGGAAGAAGCTACAGCCCTGCTCTGTTCCCTTCTGCTACAGGGATAAGAACACCCCTAGGCTCTGCCTCCCAACACAGCCTTAAATCTGCCTGGCCCCACTCTCCTTGGAGGAAAGAGCTGCTCCTGCAGGCCCCATCCCGCCCCTGTACACCCCTGCACAGCATGAGGACACCACCACACTGCGAGGCAGCTGCACTTTACTGAGATGCATCCAGGCATGTACAGCAGGAGGGCCAGGGCTGGAGCAGGCTCCCACCACCCTGGGGATGAAGCAGAGCATGGCCCATTCACTGCTCCCTGTCTGTGGAGTGAACAAAGTGTCTCCCAGGCCCAGCAGTGGCTGTCCACACCCCTCAGCGGGCACATGGGGATGTGCACACCAGCAACACGCTGCAGTGCTACGACTGGGGTCCGCAGCTCTCAGACAGCAGCATGTCCACCTCTGAGCGCTGCAGCCAGAGCCGCTGCTGCCGCTCGCTGCGCAGCTCCTGCCCACGGTGGCGGCTGCGACAGGCCAGCCCGGCCGCGCAGGCACCGGCGTGGAGCTGCTGGCATGTGGTGCAGCAGTAGGAGGGCAGCACGCCCCGGCGCAGGCATGAGTGCAACTGGTAACAGGGCAGCTCCGGGGCCTCTTCCGGAGCTGAAGGGCAGGGAGAGTCCTGGGGCTCCCCCAGCACCGGGGGCGGTCTGCTCCCCACAGCCAGGGCGGGGAATAGGCTGCTGGCCCCACTGAGGTCCTGCTGCAGGAAGAGGTGAGAGGAGGAGGTGTCCGGGTCAGGGTTGCCAACAGACACCACCAGCTCCTGCCCAGCCTTGGGCTCTTTGCTGCAGTCCCAGCTCCTCAGTGGCATGTCCAGGGCACCCAGTGGGCTGCCAGGGTCACTCTGCAGTGCCTGAGGGGGGGTGTCCTCGCCCTCCACATCCTCAGGGCTGCTTGGCACGGCTTGGTAAAGGTCCACGTGGTCGCTGCAGCCAACAGCCGACTTGGGCTGCATCCCCATCTGCTGCAGCATCTCCACACAGGCCTCCATGCTCCCAGCCAGCCACCGGGCCCGCAGCAGGTCCTCGGTGCTGGGCTGCTGTGGGTGCAGCCGCAGCACCACCTCCACCAGGATCTCACACTCCAGACGGCAAGCCAAGAAGCCGCAGGCAGCAGCGAGCAGCTCGGGCTCCGGGGGGAGCCGGGAGACCGTCAAGCGGTGTTGGTCCTGCCGTTCATAGCCCAGCCGGGCGAAACTCCGCTCTAGGTCGTCTTCAGGGAGTGCTGAGCGCAGCGAGTGCACGTAGGCACCGGAAAAGGTCTGCAACGAGAGCGGGAACACGGGTGGAACCCCCGGATGTCCGTCCCCCCCCCCCCAGCCCCGGGGGCGCGGACAGGCCCGCGGGCCCTCACCTGCACGGTGCCGAACTCCTTGCGCCAGGGGAAGAGGTAGAGGTTGATGGCCGCCAGCTCCAGCAGCCGGAAGGCGCGGGCCAGGCCCGGCAGTGCCTGTCCCGGGTCGGGCCAGCTCCGCAGCCCCCGGGCCAGCAGCTCGGGCGCGTCTTCCTGCAGGGCCCTCAGCACCGACGGCTCCCGCCGCAGCCGCCGCCGCAGCCGCTCCACGAAGGCCGGGTCGGAGCAGGGCACGGCGCGGCCGCGGCGGAACTCGCGCTCCAGGCAGTGCCGGTACTGCTGCCGCAGCGCCGAGACCGCGCACATCCTGCCGGGGCACGCAGCCTCAGCACCAGCCTCCGCTCCGCTCCGCGCCCGCTCCACCCGAGCTCCCTTCCGCTTCCCGCGCCACGCCCACCGCCCCGCTGACGTCACCGAGGCGGTGGAACCGCGGGAACGCGGCCCGCGCCCACAGCGCCCCCCGCAGGAAGGGAGGAGCAACCCCCAAACCAGCCCCAGCTCTCCCCTGCCCCAACGCGGGGATGCGACCAGGGGGGGCTCGGCTCGGTTCATCCCCACCACAGGGACCCCGCGGCCGCACACCGGGGTCCGGAGGGATGGGGACCAGCAGCACCTGGCGGTGGATGGCGGGGAGGGGTCCCCGCGGCTGCCTCCTCACTGCAGGGACTCCACGTAGGACAGGGCGCTCTGCAGGGACGTCAGGCAGTATCCCTCCTCCCCAATCAGGCACCTGCACCACGGCCACCGAAGAGTCACAGCTGGGACACTGCCATGGCCAGAACACTGCCATGGCCACCACAGCGTCCCAGCCAGGACACCACCACAGAGAGGGTAACACCACAGACAGGACACCACCACAGACATCACCCTGTCATGACCACACCACCATGGCCACAACACTGCCACAATCACCACACCATCATGACTGCTACATGACCACAGCCAGGACCATCACAGGCAAGACACCAGGGCACTGCCATGGCCACAGAACTATCATGGCCAGGACACTGCCATAGCCACCACTCTGCCATAGCCAGCCAGCACCACAGCAGCCAAGACACCAGGACACTGCCACGGACACCGCATCGTCATGGCCAGGACAGGACACCACCATGGCCACCACACTGTCACAGCTGGGACACTGCCATGGCCACCACAGCATCATGGCTACCACATCATGGCCATGCCACAACCAGGACACTACCATGGCCATTACCCCATAGACCTGCACCCATAGGAGCCACATCTCCCACCTGGCCCCCTCCCCATTCTTCCATCAATGCCCCAGACAGGGGGTACCCGCACACCCCCAATGTCCCCCAGTCACTTACCCCTCGTGGATGAACTCCTCCAGGGCAGCACACTCAGACAGCAGCTGGGGCAGCCCTGTCTGCAGCACCACATAGGACAGGATAGGCAGCAGGTCGTCTGCCCCACTGCTGACAACAGGAATCATCAGCCTCATAGGCAGTGGGACTCCCCAACCCCCCACATCCACACCTCTGATCTCCCCACCACGGGCCTGGCTCTGCTGTGTCTGGCCATGGTGGGATGGCTCCTGTGACTGGAGTGTTGGAATGGAAGGTTACAGGCTCTTTAGAAAGGACAGGCCTGGCAGGTGGGGAGTTGCCCTTTATGTTAGGGATAGGCTGGAGAGTATGGAACTCTGTTTGGGGACGGGTGATCAGTTAACAGAGAGCTTGTGGGTTAGGGTTAAAGGGGAAACAGTGATGGGAGACATTACTGTGGGGATCTGTTACAGACCGCCTGACCAAGAGGAATCTGCGGATGAAGCACTCTATAGGCAGATAGGAAAAGCCTCACGCTCACAGGCCCTCGTTCTCATGGGTGACTTCAACCACCCTGACATCTGTTGGAGGGATGGTACGGCCCGGCACAAGCAATCCAGGAGGCTCCTCGATTGTGTGGAAGACAACTTCCTTCTGCAAGTAATAGAGGAGCCAACAGGGAGAGGTGCCATGCTTGACCTTGTGCTCACCAACAGGGAAGGGCTCATTGGAAATGTGTCACTCCAGGGCAGCCTTGGATGCAGCGACCACAAGATGGTTGAATTTGAGATCCTCAGGACAGTGAGAAGAGTGTGCAGAAGCTGGACTTCAAGAGAGCAGACTTTGGCCTCTTCAGGAACCTCTCAGTAAGGCTCCATGGGATATAGCCCTAGAGGGCAGGGGGACCCAAGACTGTTGGTTGATATTCAAGGATCCCTGCTCCAAGCTCAGGAGTGTTGCATCCCAACTGGAAGGAAGTGCAGCAGGAGGGCCAGGAAACATCCTTGGATGGATAAGGAGCTTCTGAGGAAACTCAGAGGCAAAAGAGGCTTATAAAAGGTGGAAGCAAGGACAGGCGGCCTGGGGAGAATACAGGGATGTTGTCTGGGAAGCTAGGGAGCAGGTTGGGAAGCTGAGGCCCAGTTAGAATTATATTTGGCTAGGGATGTGAAAGATAACACAAAGTGATTCTATAGGTACACTGCGAATAAAGACAGACTAGGGACAACGGGGACCCTCTCTGGAAGCTCTCAGGAGAACTGGCTACACAGGATTTGGAGAAGGCTGAAGTTCTGAATGACTTCTTTGCCTCGGTCTTCACTGGCAAAGGCTCTGACTGCACCACCCAAGACTTGGAAGGCAGATGCAGGGACTGTGAGAACAAAGACCTTGGCCCCACTGTAGGAGAGGATCTGGTTTGAGATCATTTTAAGAACCTGAACATGCACAAGTCCATGGGTCCTGATGAAATCCATCTGTGGGTCCTGAAGGAGCTGGTGAATGAAGTTGCTAAGCCGCTGGCCATCATATTTGAAAAATCACGGCAGTCAGGTGAAGTTCCCAATGACTGGAAAAGGGAAATATAACCCCCATTTTCAAGAAGGGGAAAATGGATGCCCCGGGGAATTACAGACCAGTCAGTCTCACCTCTGTGCCTGGCAAAATCTTGGAGCAGATTCTCCTGGAAGGCATGCTAAGGCACATGGAAAACAACAAGGTGCTTGGTGACAGCCAGCATGGCTTCACTAAGGGGAAATCCTGCCTGACCAATTTGATGGCCTTCTATGATGGGGCTACGGAACTGATGGACAGGGGTAGAGTAGTTGACGTTCGACACTGTCCCACACAACATCCTTGTCTCTGAATTAGAGAGACATCAATTTGATGAATGGACCACTCGGTGGATAAAGAACTGGCTGGATGGCTGCACACAAAGAGTTGTGGTCAATGGCTCAACGTCCGGCTGGAGACCTGTAACGAGTGGTGTCCCTCAGGGATCGGTGTTGGGACCGATCTTGTTTAACATCTTCGTCGCTGACATGGACAGTGGGATTGAGTGCGCCCTCAGCAAGTTTGCCGATGACACCAAGCTGTGTGGTTCGGTTGATACGCTGGAGGGAAGGAATGCCATCCAGAGGGACCTTGACACGCTTGTGAGGTGGGCTGATGCCAACCTCATGAAGTTTAACCATGCCAAGTGCAAGGTCCTACACCTGGGTCGGAGCAATCCCAGGCACAGCTACAGGCTGGGCAGAGAAGAGATTCAGAGCAGCCCTGCGGAGAAGGACTTGGGGGTGCTGATTGATGAGAAAATGAACATGAGCCAGCTTCAGTGTGTGCTCTCAGCCCAGAAAGCCAACCGTATCCTGGGCTGCATCAAAAGGAGCGTGACCAGCAGGGCGAAGGAGGTGATCCTGGCCCTCTACTCTGCTCTCATGAGACCTCACCTGGAGTATTGTGTGCAGTTCTGGTGTCCTCAACATAAAAAGGACATGGAACTGTTGGAACAAGTCCAGAGAAGGGCCACAGGGATGCTCAGGGGACTGGAGCACCTCTCATATGGAGACAGGCTGAGAAAGTTGGGGCTGTTCAGCCTGGAGAAGAGAAGGCTGCGTGGAGACCTCATAGCAGCCTTCCTGTATCTGAAGGGGGCCTATAGGGATGCAGGGGATGGACTCTTCATTAGGGACTATAGTGACAGGACAAGGGGTAATGGGTTAAAACTTAAACAGGGGAAGTTTAGATTGGATATAAGGAGCGAATTCTTTCCTGTTAGGGTGGTGAGGCACTGGAATGGGTTGCCCAGGGAGGTTGTGAATACTTCATCCCTGGCAGTGTTCAAGGCCAGGTCGGATAAGGCCTTGGATGATATGGTTTAGAGCGAGGTGTCCCTGCCGATGGCAGGGGGGTTGGAACTTGATGATCCTAAGGTCCCTTCCAACCCTAACTATTCTATTATTCTATGATCCTATGCGGCTGGCTGCCCCCATGGCACTCACATGGCAGCAGTGGTGGGCATCCGGCGATCCCGAGCACCGCAGTACTCCTCAGCACACTCGCAGATGCCGCGCAGGGCTCGCACTGTGGCAGAGAGCAGGGGATGCTAAGGTTCACCCCAGATCCCCCCCAGATCCCTCCCAGCCAATGCACTGACCAATGCACTCCAGCTTCCTGCGGGGACAGGTCTCCAGCAGGATGAGGCGCAGGTCCTCAATGGCAGAGTCATACGCAGGGCAGCCGGGCGCCGGGGGCAAGAGCCGGGACGCCAGCCCCATGTCAGTGGGGCTAGCATGCCGGTGCCGCTCCATGCTGCGGGCCAGGGCTGCCTCGTGGGTCTGGTGCACGCTCCTGCAGGCAGAGAGGCGAGGGGCTGCCGGGGAGGGGGCTGCAAGAGCCCAACCCAGCCCTGGGGTCTCAGTACCTGTAGAGAGCCAGCAGCGGGGCCCACAGCGGTGGGAAGAAGGCTTCCTCCAGGCAGGCCAGGCACTGGTCCTTGCCGGCGGCTGTGTTCAGCCCCTCGAAGGCCAGCAGCGTCAGGGACAGCAGCCTGTCTGAGAAGGGACGAGTTACGCAGTATGCTCGGTGAGTGACCCCAGGACACACTGTTCTCCCCACCCAGCACCCTGAGATGCTCCAGCTAAAACAGTGCAGTGCAGGGGTCCTCTCACTCCCCCGATCCCAGTGCCCATCCCTCACCGATGGCATTATGGATGTCCCGCACGATGCCCTTCAGCTGCTCCGGCAGTGTCGCCTCTGTCCCAGGGCCATCCAGGGGCTCCGTGGGGGCCCAGCCCTCAGGCGATGCCAGGAACCGCTCCAGGTCCTCGAAGGAGCTCTCCCGGGGGGTCTGGGGGGCTGCTGCTGGCCCTGTCCAGCCACCCTCTGCTTTTGGGGGGCCAGCAGCAGCAGCAAGGGGCGTGCTGGAGACGCTGTGCCGCAGCCCGGCCGCGCCGTGCTCAGGCACCGAGAACATGCAGTGGAGGCTGCGGGAGGCGCGGAGCCGGCGGCCCCCAGGCTCGGGGGGCAGCGAGCCCCCTGCATCCAGTGGGAGAGAGCCGAGGCCGGCAGAGGAGCCCGCGGCAGAGTCGGCAGCGCCACGGCTGACGGCCGGGTACAGGCGGGTGTACACCGCGCACTGCAGCTGCCGCAGGAGCTGCGCAATGGGGTGCTCGGGGAAGCTGGAAGCATAGGGAGCGGTGGGCAGGGGGCATCAGCATGTGGCTGCAGCCCCCTTGCTCCAAGAAGGGTCCTTCCCCATCCCAACACTACCTGAGGAGACAGGAGAAGAGCCCTGACACCAGGGAGAGATCCGCTGGGCTCCGCTTCAGCTTAGCTTTCCACTGCCTTGGCCAGTCCTGGGAAGCATCAGAGAGGATGGCAGAGCATCCTGCCCCATGGTATCCTGCCCCCACAGTGACTGGGGATGGCAGAGCACCCTGCCCCACGGCACAGCACCCAGGGACGTCACGGCTTCCTGCCCCACACCACCTGAGGGCAGCACACATCCTGCACCCTTGACACAGCCCTCTGTCCCCACGAAGCCTCTGGTGCATACTCACATGGTCCTGCTCATACTCGAGGATGGCAGCGTAGAGGGCTCTCTGCTCCTGCTCCTCAGGGGTGAGGGCCACGCTGCTGGAGAACCTCCTGCGGGTGGAATGGTGCTGGTGAAGGCACTGCCAGGGTGACCCCACACCCCGGGGTCCCTGCTGGGACATGGCTTTACCTGTTGGCAGCCTCCTGCAGCCGCAGCCTCCGCTCTTCCATCTTCCGCTGCAGCTGGGCCAGGGCAGAGTTAAGGCTCTGGAGCTCCCACACCCCTGCAGCACCCAGCGCAACCGGCTGATGAGCACAACCCCCAGGATCAGCCCTTCCCCACCTCCATCATCCCATCAGCACCATGGGAGCAGGACCCCAAAAGCCTGTCTGGGATCGGCCCAGGGATGGGGCACAAGCACCAGGAGTGGGAGATGTGGGGCTCTGCGGAGCCCAGCACACCCTCACCACCAGGAAGGATACAGTCTCCTCCCGGGCCTTGGCGATCACCAGGTTCTCCATCATCTGCCGCTGCAGGGACAGCGTCTGTGAAGCAAGCAGCGTGTTGGGGACATCTGCCCAGAGCCCACGGCCACCAGCACAGCCAGCATGGAGCAGGGGTCCCCTGGGCACAGCAGGGACCCTCTCTCCTCCCAGCCCACCCCGGGGGGCTCCCCACTTGCCAGGGACGTCTTCTGCAGGGCCTGGCTGGGGTTCAGCCGCGCCACCCGCGCCTCGTAGGCAGCCTTCAGCTTCTGGTTCTGCAGAGAGGCCTCCTCCAGCGGCGTCAGCTCCCTGTTGGGAACCTGCCCTCAGCACCCACCACAGGGCACAGCGATAGGTGCCAGGGCCCCTTCCCTGCCGTGCCTCACTCCTGGCACAGACAGAGCCTGGGTATGGCCCATGCCAGCCCCACAGCCCCCCGGCAGCCACCAGCCCCGTGTCCCCCCTCACGTACTTGCGCGCGCTCTGTGCCTCGGTGATCTGCAGCTTCTGGAAGATCTCCGGGGGCAGGAATGGGGAAAGCTTCCCCCCCTCATCCGAGAGAACACGGCGGTGCCTGGGCAGGGCAGCGGGGGCCCCGCTCCGCTCCTGCGCGGCCGGTTTGGCCTGGGCTTTCCCTATGGAGGGAAGGAGAGGTCACTGTGCCCCTCCAGCCCGGCACAGCATCCTCCCCCCCCCCGGGTCCTACATCCCCGCACTCACCCAGCGCCGCCGCGATGGACTTCACCCTCTCCAGGCACTGCTCTGCCAGCTTCAGCATCTTCGGGGTGTCGGGGGTGACCCCCTCGCTGCCGTCTATGGGAGGGCAGGGTGCTGCTCACCCCCCAGGGACACCGGCCACGGACCGCTCCGGCACCGCAGCGGGCACCGAGGGCACGGCCGGGCGCTGCCTTACCTGCCCCCGCCGCCTCCTCCTGCAGGGCCTGCGCGATGAGGGTGATGCTCTTCAGGTACTCCACGTAGGCCTCCTGCCGGGGACATGGGGCTGAGCCGCGGCCCCCGGGGGCACGGGAACCCTGAGGTGCCTCCTCCTGCCCGCGAGCCCCGGCCGCAGCCCCGGCGAGCGGGCAGGATGGGCCGGGGAGGACGGGCAGGATCGGGCCCATCCCCGCGGTAACCGGGGCGGGGACACACGCCCAGGCCACCCATGGCCTCGGAGGGGACGCCGGGCCGGGGAGACCTGAAGGGGGACCCGCCGGTGATGCCGGGCCCGCGGGGAGGCCCCGGGGGTCCCGCTCCGCGCTCACCCGCATCCGCCCGGCACTGTCCATCTCCAGGGCGCCGCTCGCCGCCCGCATGGCGGTCTGCAGGGCCCGGCCCGCCCCGGGCCCCCACGGCCCCGCAGGGCCGCCGCCGCCCGCCGCGGCCATGGCGGCCGCCGGCCGGAACGGCGCGCTCTGGCCGCGGCGCTCTGGGGGGGAGCGCGGCGGGGACGGACCGGGGGCGGGGTCCTCCGGGCGGCAGGGGGCGCTGCGGCGGGCGGCGCGGGCCGGGCCCGCGGCGGCGGCGGCGGGGATGAAGCGCGATCGGCGCGGCCGGTTCCTGGCGGCCGCCGGCGGCCCCGGCGCGGAGCCACCCGAGCCACGGCGGCGTCCGGGCACGGCGGCCCGCGGGAGCGAGGCGGCGGCGAGGCCCGAGCCCCCCGCGGGGTTGGCCCCGGCGGCCGCCGCCGCTTGGACACGGCCCGCAGCGCTCGGCGGGGCCCCGGAGGCAGGTGAGGCCCGGCCGGGGCGGGGGCACCGGGAGCCCGCAGACGGGAGCGACGGGGCAGCCACGCACCGGGACGGGCCGCGGGGCGTCCCGGACCGGGCTCGGTGCAGCGGCGGACGGGCCTGGAGATGCCGGTAACCGGCGCGGTACGAGGGGCTGGGGCAGCACAGCGTGGCGAGCTCTCGCCTCCGTCCTCCGGTGCCGCCGGTGGTTTGGCGGGAGCCGAGAGCGGAGCCGGGGCGGCTGCGGCGGGAGATAAGCCCGAGCATGGAAGGGTTGGAAGTTGAGCGTCTGAAGACCGACGGGGCTGCAGGCGGGACCCGTCCCCTGCGGGCTGTACCGGGGAGTTCCCCTCACTCCGGTCCAGGAGGTTTTCCCGTGCTCCGCAGAGCAGGAATGGCTCGGGCGGGGGCTGCCATGTGGGAGGGCAGCATGGTCAGGGAACAGGGAGCGGGAAGGCTGCGTTGCCCCAGCCTGCTTTGCGTTGGAAGGGACCCTACAGCTCCTCCAGCTCCAACCCCTGCCACGGGCAGGGACCCCTTCCACTGGAGCAGCTTGCTCCAAGCCCCTGTGTCCAACCTGGCCTTGAGCACTGCCAGGGATGGGGCAGCCACAGCTTCTCTGGGCACCCTGTGCCAGCGCCTCAGCACCCTCACAGGGAAGAGCTTCTGCCTTGTATCCAACCTGAACTTCCCCTGTTTCAGTTTAAACATCCCAGCTCCCTGCCTGCTGCAGGGCACCACTGGCACCTCTCAGGCTGAAGGCCGCCACCAACTGCTATAAATACGTTAAATACCCTGCAGGGAGAAGATCTGCTTAAGCTGAGGGATGATGCTGGCAAAGCACACACTTGCGAGAGTGAGCCCCGGGAATGCTGCAGATGGGAAGAGGTTCCTCCATAGCGGCAACGAGGAAAAGCAGAGGCTGGTCTGGGGGTCAGCCGGTTGCAGAGCAATGCCCTGGTTTGCAGGGAAGGGTCACAGGGAAGGTGTCTTGCTTCCTGACTGGCTTTTCCATGCACATGTTGGGCTCTATAGGCAGCCTGGATTAAGGGAAACGGAATGTCTTCCTGCACGCCAGCACCGTGGGGCTGTAGGTGGCTGGGGTACTCCTGCAGCAGGCACTCAACGGCTGTGTTCTACCCTTCTGTGCCAGGAATTGGCCGAGCATTGAGCACCGGGTATTGTCGCCTGTGCCACGGGAAGTTCTCATCCAGGAGCCTCCGCAATGCCTTCGGGAAGGTGCCGGTCACGGGGGAGAACTCGGAGAAGCAGCGCCGCGTGGACCAGGTCTTCTTCACCGACTTCCAGCGGCTGGTCGGTGTGGCGGTGCGGCAGGACCCCGCGCTGCCGCAGTTCGTCTGCAAGAAGTGCCATGCCCAGTTCTACAAATGCCGCAGCGTCCTCAGGACCTTCATCCAGCGCGTGAACGCGTCCCCCACGGGCCACGTGAAGTCCAAAGGAAAGTACGTTGTGTCTCTTGCTTCCCGGGAGCGGTAAAGGGCCACGTGTTGATGCCAGGTCCTTCTGTAACCCCTGAGACCTCACTGGGCTGTTCTGGGTTTTACAGGAGCGATGTGGCTCAGGCACAGCAGGGTGCAGAAGGAGGTGCCTCCTGCCTGGGTGAGTGCTTGTCCCCTTTCCCTTTTTTCCCCTTCCTTTTGCCATTTTTTCCCCTTCCTTCCTCTGTTTCTCTTTCTCTTCCTTTCTCACTTTCCCCCCAACTTCATTTCTCCCTCCCCCCACCCCCCTGCCTCTTTTCTCTCTTTTCCTCCCATTCTTTTCCCCCTTCTTTTCCTTTCCCCTTCTATGATGCCATCAGCACAGGGTTGGGTTTTTGCATGTCAAGGAACTCCTCAAGCTGAGCTGCACAGTC
Source organism: Neopsephotus bourkii (assembly GCF_033783945.1). Classification (NCBI taxonomy): domain Eukaryota; kingdom Metazoa; phylum Chordata; class Aves; order Psittaciformes; family Psittacidae; genus Neopsephotus; species Neopsephotus bourkii. Next base: position 240,055 of record NW_026902017.1, read on the forward strand.
ACAATCTCACACCACAAAGTATGAGACAGTGGCACGAAGAGCAGGCAGAAAGGGTTCAGGTGGTAGTGCCAGGCCTATCTCCACCACTGTCAGACAGGGGGGCCAAACAGAAATACACGTCCCCCCCTACAGATGGCTGTCTCTTGCTGTCCTGCCTGACCATGTATGTGCTGCCTCTCCCCTGGCAGTTGACCTGATCACGTCAAGCCCACAGTGCCTGCACAGCCTGGTGTCGTGGGCGCATCGGCACGCCGGGAGCTGCACATCGGCACCCAGCCTGCAGAGCGTGCTCTCCTCCGAGTACTGCGGTATCATCCGCGCTGTCTGGGGATGTGGCAGTGGCCACGACTACGTCATGGACACTGATTCGGACTGTAGCACAGTGCTGGTCGACAGCACCTTGTCTGTCAAACAGGAGTGGAACAAGAGCACGGCACAGCATTTAACTGACAACGGGGCAGAGGCAGACAATGCCGAGGCTGTTTCTGCTCCCGAGCCTCAGCATGCTCCAGTAAGGACAGCTCCTTGCCAGGAGCCTGCAAACAAAGGGACCACATCGGTGCCACTGAATGTAAAGAATGAGCCGCTGCAGAACAGGGATTCATCTCACTCACAACTGGACAGCACGGTGCCTCTGCAGGAGACAGCCCTGCCGCAGTCTGTGTCGCCAGTGAGCAGTGCCACAGGTAAGGGATTTCCCTTCAGATCTCCCCCCAGGTCTCTGGGGAAGGATGAGGATCCACAGAGCTGGCTCCCTCCTCAGACACTGCCGTGGTGCAGAACAGTCACTGGTTCTCCAGCACCATGTTTGCCAGATGTTCCTTTCTGCTCAATCCAAACCCCATCATTTTGAGCAAGGAGAGGCTTCCTGGCCCACTGCAGGTGATGCTGAACAGCAAGACCCCTTTCTCTCCATAAAGGAAAGTTGCCGGGCTCATGGGCTGAGTTACTGCTGAACTCCCCTCGGCGCCACTTGCAGAAGAGAGGAATTAAATTAACACTGATTCTGAGTTACAGAAGTCAGGCTGCGTTTAGCTCTGACAGCCACTGCTGGAAAGGGGAATGGAAGCTGGGACACGTTGTGGGATGAGTCATGAGGGAAACTGAAAGATGCTCAGGGGAACTGCAGGGTAAAGGCTCTCCTGTCCCTGAGACACAGAGTTGGGTTTAAATAATCATTAACTATTCGGTGCCGGCCATGCTAAGTGAACCCAGAGCAGCTGTTTCCTTCCTGGCAGCCATCTCCTCTGGCTTGGTTTTGCTGTTTTTCCATGTAACACAGCGTGTTCTCCTTCATTCCCTAGGACAGTTGAGTGGGAAGCAGGTTCTGTCTGCAACGTCGGATGAGCGGGTAAAAGACGAGTTCAGTGACCTTTCTGAGGGGTGAGAGAAGAGTGGGTTTAACATAGCCTAAATGTCTTCTTTGCGAGTATGACAAACCCGCCTCAGCGAGCTCTTTCTCCACCAGTGACCCGGCCCTCGAGGCCCCTCGGAACCGGTGTTGGAGGCACGGAGTGGTGGGGATGGAGCTCATGCTGCTGGGGTTTGCACAGCGGTGCGTGTGGTTTTGCACGCACATGTGCTCTCTGTGCTGGCCGCTTCCAGCAAACCTGGTCCTGTTTCATTCCCTGCCCTGGGGAAGGAACCAAGTGGGGGCTTGCTAGGGCCTGGGTTGTGCTGCTCCAGCCCCTGAGAGCAATTTCCCTTCATGGCTGCTCCATGCTGGGGCTCCAGAAAAGCAGTCGGTGCAAGGGGTTGGCAGTTGAAGAGTGACTAAATGGGAGGTGGGAGGGACACTGACAGCTTAGCAGTCTTTATGATCAAAGAGTTGGCTAAATCCTTCAAATGCTGGTATTTAAAGTGAGGGTTGTAAATAACAGAACTGAGTCTGAAGTATGGCTTAGTGCACATATATTTCATCGTGTCAGCTGACTCCATCAGCTGTCACATTAAAAAGTGCCACAATAACTTATTGCCTGTTTCCTGGCCTCAGAATTAATTGCTTCTTGTAGGGCTTAGGACTTAAAAGGAGGAAAAAGTAAAACCAAAACCTGTGTGGTTGCTGTGAATGACGAAATACAGATTGACCTGCAGCTTAACCTGGACCAGACAATTATATTACATTTTGCTCTAGAAAATTACTTTCCCAGTATAGAAAGTGGTGGCAACATCCCTCAACAATAAATAGATCTTTCAGTAACAGATGATTTTGCTCTCCTGACAGAGGTGCAAGTATTCTTACAGAGATCTAGTCCTAAAAGAACCCGAATTTGCTATTTGCTGTGTGTGCGGGTGCTGTGTTTGCTTGGGGAGCTTATGGGGAGGAGGACACGTGGAGCCTTGGCTGCCATGCCGTGGGGGAGGTGGACGTGCTGGGAACGGGGAGCTCATGCTGCTGGTGCTGAAGTGCCAGGGTGGTGCTGTGTGGTAAAGGGCATCTTCTTTCTCTCAGGGATTTCTTGAGTGATGATGAAAACGAGAAGAGGAATGTGCAGTCTTCAGATGACTCCTTTGAGCCCTACCCCGAGAAGAAGTAAGGGGCTTGCGGTGTGGTGAGCGGAGTGCTCTCTGGGTGAACGGGAGAGCTGGTGCCTTCTCTGCAATGGACTTGGCTCAGCCAATGCCACTGCATTTCTTTGTGGCCTCTGTTCCCTGTAAGTTCATGCCTGGAGGCCACAGTCATGCCCAGTGCCTGTGTTCCGTGAGCTCCCCCTTGGGTCCAAGCTCATCCCTCTCCTCCAGGCCTGGCACTGATTACCACAGCTCAGCTTGTGCACATGTTACTGCTTTGCCAGGGCAAGCATTGGGCATAGCTGACAGAGCAGAGCTGACACTCAGGGACAGTTAGGTGGGAGAACTAAACCAAAATTAAGTATTAAACCATTGTCCTTGTTCCTTCTTGGAGGGTTTCTAGCAAGAAAAGTGACAGCAAAGAAGTAAAGAAGGCAGAAGAGCCTAAAATAAGGAAGAAGCCAGGACCTAAGCCAGGCTGGAAAAAAAAGATCAAGTGTGAGAGGTAATAAGGAGTTGGGTGGCTGGGCAGTGCCCCCACTCAGCACGCTGGCTGATGGCAGGGCTCTGCTTCACAGGGAGGAGCTGCCGACCATCTACAAGTGTCCTTACCAGGGATGCACGGCTGTCTACAGGGGGGCCGACGGCATGAAGGTGAGTCAGGGTTTGCTCCTGTCCCAAACCTGATGCTTTCAGTACTGCGAAGCCACCTCCACGTGAGGAGAGAGGCCCCAGCAGATTTAATCCACTGTCTCTCTATAAGCACTATAAGCAGTCTGCAGAAAGAAGCTTCTTTCTGTGCTCCCAAACACAATAGGGGTGCTCTTCCTGGTCTGGAATTCTGCCAGTGGCTCAGCAGCAGCCCTCAGCCCAAGCTCTGCTGTGTTCCATTACAGCTCCTGCTGCCAGGGGTGGATTTGGGTCCAAGTGTCTGGTTTCTCAGTGAAGTGGTGCCAATGCACGAGCCTGCCAAGATGGGTCTTTGAGGGATTCAAGCTTTTGGCTGGGGAAAATGCAACCAGTGCTTAGAAGCTTTGTCCTTCCTTCACAGAAACATATCAAAGAGCACCATGAGGAGGTGCGGGAGAGGCCCTGTCCTCATCCAGGCTGCAACAAGGTGTTCATGATTGACCGGTACCTACAGCGTCACGTGAAACTCATTCATACAGGTGCGTCCCAGCCAGCAACAGCATCACAAACACCCCACGCTCGATTGCACAAGGCTTGTAGGTGCTGTGGCAGGGCGCTGTGTGCGGTGTAGAACTGCCTGTAAACCTGGAACAAGGCATCGTGTGGGGGATGCGAGGCAGGGGGAGGAATTCAGGCTCCAGCAGTGAGTGTGGGCAGCTGCACGTGTGCTTTTCCCATAGTAGGAACTAAGCAGAATCGATTACTCTCTCCTGTTTCTCCATTGCAGAGGTACGTAATTATATCTGTGATGAATGTGGGCAGACCTTTAAGCAACGCAAACACCTCTCGGTCCATCAGATGCGGCACTCGGGAGCAAAGCCCCTTCAGTAAGTGCACACCAACCCTGCCTTCATCGCTGAGAGAAGGGTAGTGAAGTTCTGCTGAGCCCTCACAGTCACTGAGCTTAGCCCAGAATGATTCTGTGACACAAACCCTGCCTGTAGCTGGCAGCGTCCTGGCTGAATCACTTTAAATGTTCATCCTGTTTAAATGTTCCTGTTGCTGAGCATGTATTACATCTCTTTCTGATGCTGTTACTGTTCTGAGTTCAGCAAGGGAGGGCTCAGCTACCACCAGTGAGCTACAGGCCTGAGGAGAGAACTGTGTTGGGAGATTGGGGTGGCTGTAGGAGACACTGTGAGGCTGTGGTTGTCTTGTGGGCTTGTTCAGTGTGAGAGAGAGCTTCAGGCTCAGTGCTGAGCCCCTGCTTTGCCTTGCAGATGTGAGATCTGTGGCTTCCAGTGCAGGCAGCGAGCATCGCTCAAGTACCACATGACCAAACACAAAGCTGAGACAGAGCTGGAGTTTGCCTGTGACCAGTGTGGGAAGCGCTTCGAGAAGGCCCATAACCTTAACGTCCACATGTCCATGGTGCACCCTCTCATCCAGATTCAGGACAAAGCCAAGCCACTGGAACCAGAGCCCATTCTCCTAAATACTTCAGGAACTTCGGAAAGCCAAGCGGTAAAGCCAGAAGTGACTGCACAGCAGGAACCCACCTGAGGGGTTCAGGGGAGCCAGTCCAGTCCTGTAGAAACCATATGGCAGAGCAGAGATGTTTAATCTACAGTTTAGTCTCCCAAAGAACTCGGTGGAATTAGCTTCAGCTTGCTCAGAAAAAGCTTGTTTTCATGCTGTGATCCTCCATGCTCACGTCTGATTCAGCAGTGTTGTACTAAGAGTCTGTCTAACCCCAGGGGAGTGGATGTTCGGCAGCACCCCTTCGTGGTCCCCCTTTGTCCCCACGCACACAGTTGTAGAAGCAGAGTTTGCCACAACTGTTCCCTGCCTGCAGGAGCTGCTGCTGCCTGTACTGAAGTGCCCGTGTGTGGCTCTAGGAGTACCTAGGACAGTGGAGTGAAGTTTAAGCAGACATTTTTGTTCTGGATTAAAAAAAAAAAAAAAAAATATTCTCAAAGCAAGTCTAAACTGAAATTTGTAACCTACTTTTTATTGTAACAAGAGCTTCATGGTTATGCTTGTAATAAATTATTTACAAAGTAATTTGAAAGGAAGAGCAGTAGTGAGGAAGGTGGCACCTTGTCTGGCCCTTCAGCCATAGGCAGGGTGCTCTGCTGTGCCATGCACTGCCTGCTGCCCTGCCTGGCCCTCAGAATAGGACCAGTTCTTCGTCCAGCTCCATGGCTGCAGAGGTTGCAGAGGGCCTCAAGATGTGGAAGAGGGTGGCTCCCAGCTCTGGGTCAAATTCTTCACAGGTGGCCAGTAGCTGGGGGAGAGGGTGAATAGCATTAGACCCACTCATGTTCCTCAAAGCAAGGCCAGAGCATCTTGCTGCTTCTCAAAAGTGCAGGCAGAAGACAGAAGCTGTTGCTGACTCACACAGAAGTAAGAACATTTCCTGGCTAACCTGTGGGGAACTTCAACACCTGCCCCCTTGCTGTGCTTGATATTTCCCCCAAGACCAATCATTAAGCAGTGGGAGTGAGACCGCAGAAGGGCAACATTTAATGTTGCTGAGGAAGATGGAGCCTGCAGCCCGGGATAGGAAGGATGAGGCTATAGCAGTGGTTGAGCAGCAGGTGTCCTCCACTGCTCCCAGATGAGTTATGGAAACTGTGTGTTACAGGCTCAGCAGGCAGCACCAGCACAGCATCAGCACCCAAGAAAAGCAGGGAAAAGAAGGGGGAATCTCAACACACCAGTTGTATGTTTCCAAAGCTTTGGGCAGGGCATTGTGGGATCACACCAAGCAGGAACCGCCGGGCTGTGGAGATCACCTCCAGGAAATCCCCCTGGAGAACATAGGGAAGAGACACAGCCAGTCAGGGCCAAACACAATGTCACACTGAGTTCTCAGTCCCTGCCTTCAGAAATGGAAAGAGGAACCAGTATGCCACACCAAGGGGCTGTTCACAAGTTAAGCAGATCAATACAGCCACCCTGAGGTCTTGTACAAGTAAAGCAGTTTTGGGCAGCAGCAGGGCATCACTTTCTCCCATCCACAAGGCCTGAGCAAGCTGCCTGCCTGCCAGCCAAAGCAACTGCACGTGATCCCTCGGCCTTGTACAGGAAGGTGGGAACAAGGGGGATGCTGCAAGTGGCAGGGGAAGGGATAAGAATAGGATTCATGGTTCTCTTTTTCAAGACAAAAAAAAAGGGACTGAGCTTCACTCACATGCTCTGTGGGGTCTGAGCTTTGGCTCACTTCAGGCTGGGGCAGGTCTTTCCCTTCCACAAAGAGCTGAAGCAGCTGGATGTAGAAATCAAGTGCTACGTAGAGAAAAGTCTGTTCCCGAGTGAGCAGCTCCTGGTGAAAGCCTGGGGTGAGGCTAGAGGTCACACAGCAGGTCTGGTTAGCACTAGTTCCACGATAGACACACAGAGCAAACACAGCCAGTGCCTTTGCTCTGGTTTACAAGTCCCACTCGATGTGTGCAGAGCCACCCCACTGCCAGAGCAGGAGCGCAGCCAGGGACACTCCTGTTCGGAGCACAAAGCTGAAGAGGAACTTCCAACAAAAGATACAGGGCTCCTTGAATACGAATCCTGTGAGACCAGGTATTCCCTCCTACACAGCTAAGGTAAGAGCTCAGCTCACCTACAGGCCTGTAGTAGTTACCCCTATGCCAGCTGCTGTACAGAGAAACCATCAGCCACATCCCCCCGCACAAACACCTTCTGAGCCCAGCAGGGTGTTACCTGTAGAATGCAAGAGGCAGGAGCCTGATGTGATGGTCTGAGGTTGCACTGCGAAGGACACAGTACTGCCCATTGTCTGCAGTGGACAAAAGAGAAGCACTGAGCATCTTTCATGATCCTCATGCCACTTTGCATGCCACTGTTATAGCAGCACAGGGGAAGCACAGTTTCCTTCCAGGCCACAATAAACACTAGTGACCAGTGAGAGAAGGAAGCTCTCCCCACTGAGGCTTTCTCTACCAGAAGGAACAATACTGAGTTTCAGTCACTCCTGCTCATCAGCTGGGTCACCAGACTGCAGGGTATTAGCAGGACGTTCTCAGCTTTTACTGAAGCAAGTATCTTTTTGTGCTGTTAACAAAGGCCCAGCTTTGTACACTCATTGATCAGAGACAGGACATCCTGTCCAGCACTGAACCCTATTTTCCCCACCCCTTGGCAGCAGAACTCGCTCACCTTTCTTCGCTGAATGGAAGAGCAGTGGCCAGGATGCACCCCTCTCTTCCAGGCACTGCAAGATCTCCAGGGACCATTCTAGAGATGTCTGAAAATCCATTCCTTCCTGGGCATCAAGAAAGGACAGGTCTAGTTTGGCTTTAGATGCACCGCAGAAAGGAACCGCTCACAAGAAATTACATACATGAAGAGTTCCATTAAAGGACCTTTAGGAATTTAGCCCACGTCTTTTCCTTCATCTGGCAGCCTGGATTCCCCTGGGCAATCAGGCACCAAAGTAGCACAGTGCCTTCATCACCAAACAAGGCCACCACAGAGCTCAGTTGAGAATGATTTGTGGAGGAGGGGAAGCAGCATCAATGAGCAACTGGCTCATCCCCAGAATGCTTCCCAGTGGTGCTCGGCATGGAGCTACTGCATGTCCTGCACCAACCCACCCTGCTCCTTAGAGCAGGCTTTTTCCCCCTCTAACCTTTCTAGTGACAGCATGTCTTGGGATTGTGGGGTTGGGATTTTATTTTGCATTAACTATTTTACTTGGAATAACCTCCCAGATGTTTCTTTCCTCAGCAACTCCTTCTCCAGACTCTCCCAAAGGCAGACTATGAGAATCTGCTCCCTTATCCAATCTGTAGCTGACTACACAAACGGTTGCACTTCAAAGCTGTGAAGACAGCAAAGGGACAGAAACAGGCATTCACAGGCAGGAGGGTGCTTAGGGCAGGCAGCTGCTGGAAGAAACCTGTCATTTTTGCTCCTTCATTCGATAGTATTAAATCATTTGGAAACTAAAGTTTCCCCTTGCTGGTGACCCTTTCTCCTGTGAAACATCATGTACGTTCTAGCCTTAGGAAAACATCATCTAACAAATGTGAAATGCTACAAAAAAGAGAAGATAGGTAGGAGGTTCCTGCACTAGCTGGAAGGTGTAAAGTCTGGACAGGGAACTGAAAACAGTAAGTCATTCAGGAAGAGAAATAAAAGCTACTGTAGTGAAAGGGAAGATAAGGTCAGTTAGAGGGAAATACAGGTTTAATCTGGTCAGAACAGAAGGCTTTCAGCAGGCCCTGTCTGGGACATCACTGATCCCTTCCTTCTTGCAGAACAAGCTACCAGCCTCCACAGTACTTGTGCAAAGCATTTTTAGGCAGCAAACCAAGAAGATCAGACACATTTAGTGCCATGAGAATTCCCTCAGGGTTGAATTTACCTTTGGTGCTATTTTTGCGGAGATGAGATCCATGAGTGAGAAGAACAGTAGAGAAACAAGAAGCTGCAAGGAAAACAGACTGCCTGTTAGCTGTATCCGTGGTGGTGACTCAGAACACGCACCTTCCCATTGGGAAATAACACTTCACTGAGTATGTTCCCAGGACGGACCTGGATGAACCACAAGCACTGCTGTTCCTTCCAGCTGAAGACAGTGTGTTTGGAGATGACAGTCTGACATTGTTGCTTCTAAGGGTGTATTACACACCCAGTTCACTGTTCTCAAAGTCAGACAACAGATGACAACTTCTCCCAGTGAAGGAAAAACTGAGTGAGCTACCACAGACATAAACCTGGAGGAGAGCTAGTGTTGGTCCACAGCCAGCATGCCACCAGCAAATGCAAGCGCATCATAATCCTGTCCTGACATACACTGGTTATTGCTTTTCTGGATCCCTACTGCATAAATCAAAGGATGCAGTGGCTCTGTGATCCTGGAAAGTTAAAGTAACTTCTCTATTTATGCTGCTAATCCAGTTGTAAAGCTAACCCCCCTTTCTTATCTATGTCTGAGAAAAGAGAGGGCCAAGCCAAACAGCACTTTTCCATGCACAGCAGGTCTGTCTTCACATTCACAGTGGTCAGGGCAGGAAACATGGCAGTGAGAGACCTTTCCCTTCAGCTGAGAGCTTTCCAGAGGCACAGACTGCTGCATGTGAATGAATCAAACAAAAACAAGAGGCACATGTTGAATAGTTGGGTTCCTTGAATGTAGCCAAAGTATCTCAGCCCCAAAAAGGTGGCTAATCCCACAACACTCCCATTTCTGACAGAGATTTGCCCCTTAAAGCTGCCACCTGAAGGGATGCAGCTCCCAACACCGGCGCTGTGTACGGAACCAAGTCCTCACCACACAGAGATCTGTGCAGTCCCACAGGCACCAGAGCAGCAGTTGAGGGTGTGAGCTGGGGCTGGAACACCAGTCAGCCTCTGGGACCCCCACTGTTCTCACTCTTCCTGGCATCCTCCTCTCTCAAGGCAGGTTTTTGAGGTGAAAGCTGCTGTTACTCCACATGTACCAAATGCTCACATCAACTCACTGACACCAGTTTCTGAGTAGCAGCTTTTGGCTCTCAGCCAGTATAAACAGTAGAGGAGTCAATCCCATACCAAGAGGAACTGCTACCCTCACTGCAGCCCCAAGCAATAAACTGGAGAGTAAATAGTAAGCCACAGGTTTTGCTTCAACAGTGTTTGCCTGTGACTATCCTAGTACAGTGACACTTCCCATATGGAGCTCTGGTCCCAGCTATCCCCTGGAAGATCAACAGACAGCACTGCGGGGCAGCAGCCCAGCTCCTTTCTCAGCAGGGCGCTTCAGATAATTCCCATGCACTGAGGGCACAGAGCATGGAAAGGCATTTCCTGGAACAGACTTGGGAAAAGCCTCCAGAAATCTCTCCCTGGGATTCCCAGCGTGTCTTTTGAGAGCCCTTGAAATATGTGTGTTCCTGTCTCACAGACCTTCTGCATCTCCTTAATCTTCCAGCCGAGTTGCCTGAGCTAAAATCCACAGGGACTGCTCCTTTGTCAGAGGGAGAGGTGATCCTGGCATGCCATGGATTGAGCTCTGGGTCCCTGCAGTGATCTCTCCAGCTCCAGCTTTTAAAGCAGCTGATTATTAGTGCTCCCTGGCTTCACAAAGGAGTCAATAATGAGTTAAAAATTAAAGTTTGGAACAGCTTTGCCTCTAGGATAAGTATTTAGCAACTGGTTAATTTACAGCTTCACTTTATCAACTAGCCATCAGCAAGATTTCACAATAAGGTTTATCAGGGGCACAAGCAGTATCTCAGAACAACCATTTCTCAGCTAGAGACACTCTACTTCTAGTATTCAAGTGCTTGGGAGCAGCAGACACTTAAAATATGCCCAGTCTTGCCTGTTCTGTGTCAGTCCCCAGCCTCTTCAGTGCCCCTCTCTCTTGTCCACGTGGTGATTGCTGCTGAATAGCACAATGGAGGAAGGCAGCTGAAATCCAAGGATGCTCAGAGGGAGGGAAGACCACTCCTGAAGAAAGGAAGCTAGGAAACAAAACCAGCATGTCATGAGTTTAGAGGATAACAAGGCAGGGGGGAAATCAGCTTTGAATGAGGAGAAAATCAGGGGCTTGGGCAAAGGTGTAAGGTTGTGGCCAAAAATTCTTCTGGCTTATTTCCCCTGCAGTTGTATGCTACGTAAGAGACAATTAAAAAGAAAGCCTAGAAGCAGGTGGAAGCATACCCAAATATCAGAGGTTGGACAGGTCACTAACTCTGCACTCTACTACACAAGAAAGTGATTGTCACTTGCAATAACCTGCAAGGAGATTCTTATACTGAATTCCCAGCTTTTGGAGAAAAGTATCAGTCTGCTGAACAGACAGCAGAACAGCTAAAGAAGGAAGCATACAGTAGAGAAGCAGTGGGTAGCTTCAGGAGACCAGAGATTCACCAAATCAGGTAGCAAAGGGTGCGGCAGCTTAAGCAAATGACTCAACACTGTGCTAAAGGCTATTCCCAGTGTTTCTCTAACAAGGACTCTGCCTTCCAGTCTCCTCTAAAAGGAGTCTTTTCCTTATGGTAAAACATTCTAACCCATATTACACAGAAGGCCAGACTAAATAATTATAATGACCAATTTTGAGTTTAAACTCTACAAAGGAATCTGTATATAGCTGTCCTACAAGACTCAGTCCACATTAGCATCTCATACAGCCTGCTAAAACCCAGCCTGGCTCAAAGAACAGGCCTCCTGGGTGCCCAGACCTCAGAGAGCAGGTTCTCCTGCTGCAGATCAACACTCAGTTCCTCATACACACCTGGTAGCTGAGGACTTCAGTTCCCTCAGTCTTTCTAGTTCTCCTGCAAGTGGAACTCCAAAGAGTCTTTTCCACTGAGAACAAAGTACTGGCTCCAGCTTCGGCCACCAAAGCTAGGAAGAAAGACAAACCAGCAGCATTAATGGTGGTGTACTCAGTAGTTGTCTCCAATTAGGTATGCATGCTACCTCAGCCAGGTATTTGATATGGGCATCCCTTCCCCTTATTGAAAAAGTCCAAACTATACATTCACACATAAGAACCATGAGGAGTTTCACATCCTGGAAATGTGAAGAGGGTCATATGTGACCATCATACCATGGTGCTCTGAAACTCCTGCAGCAGGACCAATCATAGAATCCTAGAATGGTTTGGGTTGGAAGAGATCTTAAAGCTCATCCAGTCTCAACTCCCTGCCATGGGCAGGGACACCTTCCACTGGAGCAGCTTGCTCCAAGCCCCTGTGTCCAACCTGGCCTTGAACACTGCCAGGGATGGGGCAGCCACAGCTTCTCTGGGCACCCTGTGCCAGCGTCTCACCACCCTCACAGTGAGTAATCTGTGCTTTATGGACTTTTTAGTTGCTTGGTACATAATAATCAGCCGCCTCCACTGTGCATCTCAAACCCAGACAAGTCTCCCAGCTTCTCTTAAACACCCTCTGTTCTTCTTGTATAGTGATGCTCCAAAACCAAGGCTGAATGCCCAGAGCTGGAATCAGAGATATAAGGGTACAAAAACACTCCACAATTTCCCAAAGGCATTAAGAATTTCCCCACACTCACTTCACAGTTTGCATTAAACGAAGTTTAAGACAAGTGCTCTGAACTGATACTTATCTAGGGATGAAATAAGAACAGTTACCGCTGCAGATAAAAGCACAATGGGACACTCAGTTCGACACGCTGTTAGAACATCATTGATTGCTTCTGCAAATTTTTTGCAGCCCAAGCTGGCATTAAGCAGGCCCTGGAAGGGGATAAATTACATGATGACTACACACATATGTCTGTGCTGCTTTGAAGCATCTCACCAAGCGGTGTGCAAACTAGTCAAAGGTAACTGTAGGGGTCAGCATGGCCCAGCAAAAGAAATGTGTTACCAACAATTTCTCCTCTCCCCATCAGCTTTGGTGTGTTGTATTAGAATTAACCTCTACCATTACTATCTCCTATTACCCCTCTGCATTTTCTCAGATTACTGCTTTTCTTTTTGGAATTTACAATAATGATTCTCAAAACAAGAGTATAAATAGGACATCTCATTGCTAAGAATATCATAGTCTGGTATGTGGTGAAGAAACTACTCTGGTTAGCAGTTAGCAGGGATACTGGAACAGTACCTACCCTAAAGAAGTGAGAAGTGATGTCATAGGAGAGTGCATACCCTCTGGAACAGACGTTCTTCTGTGGGGAGAGGAAAAAAAAAATCATTCCATCCCTTTTGAATTATGATTTTCTTTTAATATTTTGGGTGTCTGGCCCAACAGGACTCAGCACAAAATCACCCTGTGAGATCCTGAGCATCAGTTCAGACTGTAATAATTTCATTTCTACATAAAGCAACACCACTGACTAGGTGGTGCTTTACAGCCCAGCACCAGGAAGCAAATGAGACAGCCCTGCTCACCACTCACGGATGCAGAAGCAGTTTAATTAAGTCTTGCAGTGAACAGAGGGTTTTGGCTGTGGCTAACATGACAGTGCAGCAGGGCTTGAAAAGGCCAGTCAGGATGAATAAACAGAAAGGATAGCTATCCTCAGAGCACAAAACAGTGCCTTGGGGGACCCGTGTATGCACACCACAGATGTACACTGTCATGAACAACACAACTGGAAAGAACACTCCTACCACTCAAGAACTGGCCAAGCCGCCACCAGGCTAGTCTGTGATCACCCACCAGTGGTTCTGCTTCTGGACTGTGCATTCCCAGCTCCAACTACTGCTATGATGGCTGGCTCCACCCTAGATTTGCCTACACTATTTCCCAAGGATTCTCTCTCCATAGCATAAAATGCCACCACAATTCCAAATGAACAAGCCCAAAAGTCATTATCCTACAGCAAAGTGCTGAGAGGAACTCTGCAGAGCTAGGGGGTGTGAAGTCTTGAGCTCGATGAGCTATGATCTAAGTTAAGGGTGTTCCAAGTTTAGCTGCATTTTAACTCCTGTCCTAAATCCAAGTTTAAGGTCTTATTCTAGAGCATTTACCAACAAGAAATTACTGTTTGGCTAATGACACATACCAGCTCTGAGTTTACAAAATGGAAAAAGTCTTTACAGTCCAACACTGTCTTCCTTTCTTTTTCACATGTCATGATCAGAGTGGATGCAGGGAGCCCCACCAGGATCCTTACACAGGGAAAAACAAAAACAAAACTGAGATTACCATGAAGAAGAGAATCAGACTCCACGCTCTCAGAGCACGTCTTCAATATCAAGGGAAGTTTGAGAGATGTTATATGTGAGAGATCTCAAACACACAGACAGAAACCACACAAGCAATTTTTCCCATAGCCAACAATCCCCCCTGCATTTCCCTGATACATACACAACTTCCAAAGATACCAGCAATGACTCAAAAATGGAAATGCACATCTAGCTGACAGCAGCAAATAGAGTAATTTAACAACAGTTACAAATGGTTGCATGAAGAATGGCTGTAAACGTTGTCCACAAAGGCATGTGGGTCTTTGAAATCCAGTTTACTGGCAGAGCCAACTAAAGCCTAAGACAGCAAGACATAGTTAATTCACATGGATACCAGGGAATAAGTATCTCTTGCACAATTGTTACCATGACAATAGTGCCCTCCTCACTTGCAGTGGAATCAGAGGAGGGAATACCCAACTGCACTAGAATTTCCTTGAACAGCAGTTTTGTTCAAGATATTCCCAGCTATTCAGATCTGCATTTACCTTCTGTGCAGCAGCAGCTCCTGCTGCCTCCACAACTGCTCACCCAAAGCAGAGCCAGGTTTTCTGCCTTTCAGCCTTTCCTGGAGAATCTTCAACAGGCAGTGCCTGGTGCAGGCAGAAAGCAAACTCTGCCTACACCCCAGCTCCAGCACCATCTCCTGAACAGGGAGATGGGATAAAAAAAAACAAATCAGTGTTTGCCAGGACTGTACACTAGTTTGCATTCAGACTCTCTCTGTTTTGCTGAAATAAGACAAAGAGATCAGTAAGAAAAATCTCCCCCTCCTCAGTTTCCATGCTACTGCTGATGTGGAGAACTGAATGTCAGTGTACACTGAGGTATTAGGAAATAATTTTTTACTTTGATGTGTCAAAAACCAAGGATTGAATGTATAGATACATGGAGTCTGAAATCACCTGCAGCTTGCAGAAGATATCAGGATTGACAGCTGTCTTTGACTGGCCACAGGTACCCAGGTCCAACCTGAAATTAAGAGACACACCAGGTAACTAACCCTGCTAGCCCAGGAGTATAACACCATTCAAATAAAGTCAAATGGCTTCAGATGAACATAAAGCTCTAACATTAATATTCCTTAAACAAGCTGTAGGTGAGACGGCAACTCTCCTCTAAACCTCTCTCATTTTCCAGCTTCAGCCTCTTCCTCAGGGGCACTGGTGCTTGTCTGGCCAAACAGCCTGAATACAAATTCAGCATAAAATTCGTCTAGGGACTCTGTGACTGCAACCCCAGACCTGTCACCCAAAACAAGATTCTTATGCAAAGACTGGCGAGTCCTGCAGGGCCACCTCCCAGCTTTCACTCCCAACCAGACCTGTGAGAAGAGAATTGTTTCCACAGCCCCTTGTGAGGCACAAGCTCACAGCTCCTATCTTGCACGGTCATTAGCAGAACCATTGCTTCTGCAGAAATGCAAGTAATGGTGCAGAATACCTTTGTGAGGAATCCAGAATGGCATTGATAATAATGCCAAATGCCTTCTCCAGGTCTCCATCACAGCCACCAGAAGCAAAAGGTGCAGGAAGATACAACTGATAGATGGCCCAATAATGGAAATCCTGCCTGCAGTATTGAAAAACAGAAGATAGAAGATCTTATCACAGATTAGATTTTAATGGTTGTCTTTCCTTGATGTAAAAGGAAGCTCACACAGCAAGTGGAATGACAGATAATAGGACCCATACAAGTACAGATAGAAAAGTCATCCACTCAACACCACATACACTGATGTCAGTCACCTCTTGCTTCTGGAAACAGGGAGGTTTTGTGAAAAGCTGTTTGGAAGGACTGCACCTGCAGGCCAGAGCTTATCTTGGTAAGCTTCCTCAGTTAAACATGCCTCATTCTAGCATTGCTGCAACTCTGGACAAACTGTAGTAGTCAACAGGCATTTCTGCCCCACAACAGGTGGTTTATTTACTTCCTGATCTTCAGTACTTTTTCCTCATATGGGTGGGAAAGACTCTTGAGCTATGCCCTTTTCAACAGAGCCCCTCTGCACTTACCTTTCTGAAGCAGACAGAATATCCTTTTCAGAGGACACTTCCAGCTCCAATAGCAGCCACTCTCTGAAAGACAACTGGGAAAAGCAATGAGTGAGGTAAGAGGGCAGACCAGCAAGGCAACTTGTGCAGAACAGCCACCTTCTTCCCAACATAATCCCCACCTTTCCCCATCCTCAGACACAATCCTGCACAGGTTAAGAGAGATGAGACAGGGAACATCAACTAAAAGTTCTTGCACTGTTTCCCTTGCAACAAATCTAAACTAAAAACCCCACTAGCATTAAAAATTTACTGAAAGCAGGCCTATAAAACATCTCACCCACGCCCACACCCACCCCTCTGACATTTCCAAACATGCTCATCATGTCAAAGTCTAGATACCAGAATGAACACATGTTATTAGAAATAAATGCTAAAACGAACAAAGCACCATAGTCAGACAGACTGGTACAAGCATCAAAGAAAGGTTTTAATGCAAAGCTATTTTAGCTGCATACATCAAGCTAGCCAAGCACAAGGAGTCATTCTAGTAACATGACAGACTCCTCTGCACAAAGACAAACTGGTTTTATGTGAACCAGGTTAAAAAAAGAAATCCTGTCCAAGGGTGGCATAAAAACAGTAGCTGACTTAAACCTGCTTCTCAGCAAGGCATAGCCGAACAATCAGAGAAACACAGGTGGTTCAGGAGAACATTGGCATTTAGACAAAGCACCAAAAACACACGAGTATTTTCAGTTATTTGACTCACCATCACTTCACAGGCAGTACACAGCAGGAAGCTGAGAGTATGGACAGGTCTCTTCTCTACACTTCCTGACCATTTTCTCAGTATATACAGTATAACTTGTCAAGCTTTCTGCTTTCACAATAAGCAGGACGAAAAACTTGACTCTAATTTTCTATTTCTAGCTTACCATCACCATCAAAACTTACAAATAACACTGAGCATGTGACATCTTCAGGGGTCAGACCAACTTTTAGGCACATTAAGTTTTTACAAGCAGCTTTTTACTGCCAATAAGTAAACTGCAAAGGGCAGATCTGAAAAATGAGAATTACAGTGTGAACTGAAGTCATGGAAAATACTTATACCTGGAATGCTTTTTCCTTCAAGAGCTCTTGAAAGCGTGCTTGTTTCCATAAGCAGAGGCTGGCTCTTTTGTAGTTCAGAGAGAGATGTGACAGGGAATTCCACAGCAGGTCAGTTTTTGCCTCTTTGCACAGGATTCCCCGAGCTTCCAAGCTCAGCCGGGGCACTAAGTACTGCAGCTAAAACAAAGGCACAGACCCTTGCACATTTCCATCACAAAAAAAAAAAGCCCAGTGCAACCTCTGTGTGACATTGCCAAACAAGCAAATACACAAAATGGTAAGATGGGAGGATACCAAGATGCATTTTTATATAGTTTTCTTTGCATGAGTTAGTTGCACAGGAGTCTGCAGCAGGACATTGAACTGAGACTTGTCATTCTCATAAGCAAAACTTTTTTCCTTTACCTTTTTAACAAGGCTAGGAGGAAGCAAGGCACACAAATCCTCATGAGAGCAGGATGAAAACTTGCACATAAAGTAAGATACTGCTGCAGTGCAGAACCTGAGAAAAAGAACAAACTCCGTTATCCATTTGGTTCAATCATACCTTTTCCCACTCAAAGTACAAAGTCAAAGAGTATTAAAAAAGCTTTTAACCTATTTGCTTTTGAGACCACTTCATGTGCTCTCAAGCATCCCTCCTCTGGCAAACCTACACCAGGGAAACAAGGACACGTGGTGGAGGTACTACCTCACCTCATGCAGAAGGCAATTGATTCTTCTGTCCTGCACTCTAGCAAGCAGTTCCAGAACTCAGCAAGGGAAAGAAGCTTTGCAGGAACAGGCTGAGAAATCCCAAAATTGACTTGCACTTCAGGAATTAGAGCTCTGGATTCACTTAAGTGGACCACAAAAGCTGCTAGTCCTAAAATATGAGCATTATTCAGGGAAGGACCCTGCAATCCAAACATAGGTAAAGAACTGGAGAGACATATATTTAGTTTGTAACAAAACCACCTTTCTCAGAGGAAAAAAACCAAACGAGAATTAATCAAGTAGCAGAATGTTTACTTCTGCCCCTTGACTAATAAGTGCAGCAGTATCAATTTAGCAGACAAGAGGCATCAATTACATCAAACATGCTTCCTTCCTTGAAATTGTGCAGCTTAGGTCAACCTGCAGCAAAATTTGGACATTTCTGTGACACAGTAGCTTGAAGAAGCTAGCTGTAAATTCAACCCAGCAGAATTGGAGATTATCAAGGCTTTTAGCTTCTATGACATTTTATCATGCTTTTAGTCTGACTCTGCAATATCATGGGGTAAAGGAAACTAAACCAACAGTTCTTGAGAAGCCACACACTGCTGCACCCCAGATTTGGGGTATTTTTAAAAGGGGTGTACAACTGTTGTTATTCAGTGTGGAAGCTCAGTTACTAAGCGTTCTACTAGTTTTCTTTTGGCTTGTTCGTATACTTGCTTATTTTAGCTGCTGTTAAAATGTATCTCAGAATGCATTAACCTTCTAACCTATGTATTTCTGCAGAAGAACATTCAGCTCACGCTCCTGAGAGTAAGTTCATGCTACTGGACCAAAATGAAGGTTTTATGGAGGTTTGAACACTAGTGAAGGCCCTTCAGGGTGTAGTCCAGACAGGTACATGCCCCACAGCACAGGAAATGGAGGAAGGATAGCCTTTAGCACACTATAACCGTATTATTCTTGCCTGGAAAACTAACCTGATGATAAATAAGCTGGCAGAGCCTGCCCAGAAGCGAAGGTAAGAGATTCCTGTGTCCACACATCATCTTCACAAACAAGGAGAGACCTGGTCCCTGCCTGCGGAAGGGACAACCCACATGCTCATTTTACTGCTGCTTTTTATCCCCAGTACAAGAAGAGGTACTTAAAAATGCTTAAACACAGTGAACCTGAGCCATGCTTGTAAATACAGGATAATTATCATTCCATCTAAGGGTTCAAAGAAGTGTCACTTTTGGAGTATCTGAGCAGAGAACCCCTACAAAGACATGAACACTACCAGTGCCTAATATAGTCAAAGAGGTGTTCTGAGATAACAAGGAGAGGCGGAAGCTGCCTGGGGCGGTTAGCTTTTTTCACACGGAGCACAAGGTAAACAGAGGCAGAGCAATAAATGGGATCAAAAAAACAAAGCAAGAGGAAAAAGGAATTAGTATGGCAAGGTCCTGTTGCAAAAAAGAGGAAGGGACTTTCCCACCCAGCTGACAAAACCCAGCACATCCTCAGAGGAGATGGGACAGGGAGTTGGGTTTAGAAACAACTTCCTGGGATGCCCTTGCTTATCACAGCTACTTTTCAGCACAGGTTTTCGATACAGATTCATTTGCTCCAGGTCAAAACAAGCTGAATGAGGGAAAGATGCACCAGTTGCCACAGCACACTGCACTCCAGAGGGGCAGGCACCTAGCTCAGTGCCACTGGCAGCTGGGCTTGCAGGCAGCTTGTCAGCACATTGTTGTTTCACAACAAAGCCATTTTCCACCAAAATGTTGACCAGACCACAGTGTTTACAACTTCTGTTAACATCGGGGAAGAGGTAGCTATTAACAGAGTCCATCCAGAGGCAGTGGAGTGCTGCCTCTCCCTCCTCATACATGCCAGAATCAAACTGAGTCACTTCCAGGGAGAAGACAGGATGAGAGGTAAAGAGAAGGTGTACCCTGCTCTTCCTGTGCCTGCAGTGTTAGGCTTTATGCCTCATTCATTTCGTGTTACATATGGCATTAGGAATGAAGGGTGAACCTGCCAAAAGGACACCCCAAAGACACATCAGTACTCGCTGTCAGAAGACAAGTATTCGCCACCCCTGATCTCTAGAGTCAGCCAGCAAGTAATTCCTGGACAAAAGGAATTTGCTTCATTCCTCATCCTCCACCACTGAGCTGAAAACACCAACCTGAACACATAAGGTTAGTAGAGAGTTTCTATACATTGTCACAGAGCAAAACACAGAGCCAAAGGCCACCTTTTTCTGAAGGGATCAGTAACAAAAGAGGGGAAATATGTTCTATTTACACATATACATCAAAGCACATTAGTTCTTAGATTACAGAGCCTCAGAATAAAGCAGCCTGCAACTGCCAGCCTGCAACTGCCAGTATGAACAAGCAGGAGTCTCTCCTAACCCCTGAACAAGTTTTGGAATTCTAGGGCACTAACCACTTCTGCTTTCGCTACTCTTTTTATCTGCATCTTACCTGTCAGGAGGGTTAAAGTAGGAAGCAGCCATTAGGTTTTGGCAGAATGATGTCAGCAGAAGATTGACAACCTGGAATTAGAACCACATTGCTAATTCCTACTTGTTGGGCTGGATATCTAGATCTCGTTTTCTGCTGTGTATGTTTCCCAACATTAAAACAAGGAGACAAATCGGTTAATGACATGTGCTACAAGTTGTACAGATCCACTGGCACTAAGAGATGGAGAATTAAGCCAGTAACAGCTCAGGAATGATTCCAGCACACAATAGAGACAAGCCTGGTAGGGAAAGCCTAGCCCATTACAGGACTTCTCTGACAGAATCTATCTCCAGATCTTGCCACCAGTCATCCAACAACATCCAGGAGGCAGAAAGATATGAACAGTCTGTGCAGGGCAGAACAAGGTAGACAAAAGGAGAAATGTATTTCCTGTTCTCCACAGACAAAGCCGCCTTTCACACAGTACTACCCAGACGCATTTTTACCTACCCAGCCCCTCATTTCTCACCCCAGCAAAGGCTGTACTCACACTCTGATGGCAGGCCTCCAGCTTGGGAGCAGAAATGTCAATTTGGATTGGAGAATGCAAAGCAGCAGCTTCACTCTCATCACCGCTGTGACAAAAGACTCTTGCCAGTTTGCCAGAAACCACTGCAATCTGTGCTAGCACATCTGCAGGAAGGTTAACAGGAGGCGAGGATAACCACGACAGAAAGCATAAAAGATTTACAATTCCACATAGCAGAAAGAAGAACAAGTGAAATATATACTCTGAGTATGCTACTAAAAGGTTTAATGAGGGAAAAAAAAACTTTAAATGGAATACAGTGATCATTGCCTTTATTTTAAAAGGCAGCGCTGTTTTTGCCCCAGTACTATTACCGATACACATTGAGAATAGTTTTTCACACCAGAATGGAAACAGCCTTGAAAAGAGGGCCCAGGTCACCAGGCGAGACCCAGGAACAGGGCTGCCTGCCTTAGCAAAGATCAGTGTGGTACCAAGTACTTTTGGTACCAAGTATCACCACAGAGATCTGAAGTTCTGAACTCAAGCATGGAAACAGATCAGACATTAATATACATCGATACATAGATATATTCATAGCTGGCAGGATTATACAGATCTGAAAGATTACCATCTTCAGGTGCCAGTGGCAAGTTAACTACTACTATTGCTTTGGCTGTCATTAGCCACATTTTATTAATGCAGCTTTTAACAGTCAGTTATGGCTAGTTGCAACTTGCCTTCCTGCATACCTTCATGCTTAGCCTGCTCCACAATCAGCACTCTTAGTTCAGCCAGGTCAACCTTCAGCTGCTCCACAGGCTCTTTGGAATGGCTGGTCCCTACTTCAGTTCCGTCTAGACAAGCAAGAGAGAAATGCAACACATTACCCTCACCTTTCATGCATTCTATCAGCTCATAAAATGCATTCACCAACCTCTGCATATATTTTCTATGAAAACAGTAACTACTTTTATATACGGTACAACAGACCCCCAAACTGTCAGTCTGCCACATAAACAGCTTTGGTTTCACATTCAAAATGTGCTATTTGATTAATCATTTATGAGTTTATGCCTAGTTGCAGAAAGGAAATTAATTCTTACAGGCAAGAGATAAAAGAATTCTCCTTTCAGAGTTTTTTCCTACTTGCTTTAGTGCTCTGCCCATTGCAGAAACATTTGCTGTCCTCAAACGACTGGAACCAGTTTCAAAATTCAGAGACAGCGTGAATACTACATCATCAGCGTCTCCTCCATGCAACATCTCCAGATGCTACACGTTCCTCTGTTCTGGTTTTTGTTTAAAAGAATTAAAAGGAAATTCCTTTTACCACTAGAAAGACAGTGCCACCAGCAACAAGCTGCCACAGCACAGACCCAAAAACCACCCATACTATTGGTTAGGCAGGAGCAGCATCTTGTACATGGGCCAGAAATAACTAAGGACTGAACATGAGAAGTAACAAAGGTTAAAATTAATACTCGTTATAAACACACTGCAAGGTAACAAGGAGCTTGCTGAGTCACCTTTAGGTGCAAGAGTGAGCACTAATGAATAACACAGGCTTAGATCTAACCAACACTTGATCCTGCCCTAAATCCAGCCTCTGTGCAAGAGCCCTACAGACCGGATTAGGATGTAGGGGTCGGGAGGGGACACAGATCAGGCAGATCAGGATGCAGCACCACTAGAGGTCACTGGCAATTCAAGGCCTCTTGCCAAGCCCTGGTTGCCCGTTGGGATCCTGCTGATCCCAACCCAGCATGTCAGATCCTTCATCCCTGCCGGTTGCTAGGACAACCTCAGCAGCCAGGCTACTGCACATCTGCGGTGGCCCAGGACTGCTTTGTCATGCCTCTCCAGCATCTCCAGAGAGCTTCAAAGGCCTCAAGTGCCCTAAGAAGGGCTCAATTACAGATTCTACGTACACAGAGCTCACTTATCTCCACCACACTGGCCACACTCTGCTTACCAGCCTGACCTTTCCATTTCTATAAATGTGTGGTGAGGATGTTACCCATTTAAGATGAATCTGAAACGTCCACTTGCTGAAAGAGATAAGAGGGCTCATTAAATACCTCTTACACTGACACACACTGCACCAATAACGTGGATACAGTGAAGGGACCTGAAATTAGCGGGGCCCTCCCACCCAAACACATGTAAACTATGGGCTGCAATCCCTGTCTCACTGGCTCTGTTCCTAGCCTCTCCTGTTTCTTCAGAGCTCATTCCTATCCCTTCCTGCTTCCCCAGAGCTCCATCAGGCAACAGTAATCCATTCTTAAAAGAGGACCATGATGAGTTGAGACAGTGCCATTACGCAAGGGATCAGCACAGCAGGTTCACACCTCGGGCTAGCCAGAGCCAAGGAGCATTCAAGCTGCAAATGCTGATTCATGGAGATGTCTCTGAGGTAGATTTAAATCAGCGAGCTCAGGCATTCTTTGCAGTCACAGCACAGAGCTCAACAATCCCACCCAAGCAGGATAGGCAGAGAGTCATTACAAGAGTAACTCCCTAATACCTTAAAAAGACATAACATACACATATTTATGTGCAGATTAAAGGCCTCATCAGCTGTAAATTCTTAAAAATTTTCAATTCAGGAGGGCATCAATGGAAAAAAATCACTTTTCTTCAAACTGACTCTGAAGTAAATGTTCTACTTTTTACCTTGTAACATTTTCATAGCACCACAGGCTTGCATGTATCTTGAGTACAACTTGGAGGGTATTTTATCAACTCTGTAACAAAACAGAAAAAGCAAATACATTCATTATACCACATAACCACGCTCAAACTCCACATTTATTAAGTATAAGCCCAAACAACAGCTGTGCTATGAAATGTAATTAGAGGCTCCTATGCATAGAGAGCATCTGAAGCATTTTTTCATCATCTGACACAAGGGCAAGAAATCTACACCTAAGGCTTTCATAGCAAGTATTATTCACATGTAACACACACTACACAAAAACAACACTATATATATTATTAACACATGCATTGATACCCATTCCATATATAACGTGTCTAAGATCACATGAGAGTTAAGTTGTGACATGCAGGATTCACACATCTAAAAGACTGATGTGATGGAGGCCAAAGTTTGACCTCTGATGCTTCCTGGGCAGGCACTCAGCACTAAAAAACATATTATGTGAGGCTCCCGAGAACCCAGCTGCTTCTCTCACAACCTTAAACAATGATCTAGTCTTTAATTTTAGAGCCAGACTAGAATGACGAGGCAGGACCAAATGCCTCATCTGTAGGCAGTGTCACGAACATTTTTTCTTCATGATAGGTTACAGGGGAATTACTGGATTTAAAATAAAGCTGCTTCTGCAATGCAGAATAGCACTTCTGAACATGCATGTAGGACAAGCCTGAGCTCTGAGAGGGGCTGTGTTCTCCTGGGGTGCCTCAAGAGCAGCTCATAAAGCATTAACAGACATTTCAGTTTCATCTTCCACTTCTCCAATATCCTTTCCCAAAAAGCTCCCCTTTATCAAAAAAGGGGGGGGCTCATCTTCCTTATCAAATTTTACGTTCAGCAGTATCCTCCAAAGTCTGCATAAAAATATATCCCGCCTGCAGCCAGAGGGATATATCCTAGTTAGTGGTTTCACAGTGGCTAGAGGCCTAATTACAGAACTGAAGACATTCACCTATACAAAGAGACTACTCCCTCCACAACTCACACACCACAAACCTGCCCATGAAGCCCTGCCAAGAGGGCTAGCCAGGGCTCAGCCTTCTGCAAACAAGGTATCAAAGCCTCCAATAATCTGATGTGAAGATAAATGTTCTGACAAGAAAAGTCCAGAAGCACAGAAAGTTACACTGGGCAGTCACAATACCTCTTTAAAGAATCTATAAAAGCCATGCGCACATCTGAGGTTTCAGGGAGCTGCAACAGAAAAAGAGGCAGGTTAGGGACAAACTACACACTATGCACATCTAAATGGGAGGATCAAAAAAGAGAAGCCAAAAGCAAATACTAACCACACGCGGCCTGAGCAAAGCAGGAAGGAACCAGGAAAAATAATATCGTCGCCTGAAAATACTGAGACAGAAAATAAATAAAGCAAAATATTAACCATGCCAAAGCTGTGCAGAGCCATCTCATTACCACAACAGTTTATTTGGCTCCTGCAAACAAGAAATATTCATGTTGCCATGAATAACCCCAGACAAATCAAGCTCAGATTAGCCAACAGTTATTAATTTCTTTAATTTTACTTTTTATTTACTATCGCATTTGTGGACTTTTCCAGGTGTGCACGTGCCTTTTCACTCTCTACACAAATAACCTCTATTTAGATGACTACTGAGGAAAGGAACAACATGGGAAGAACTTCCCAAAACCTCCTTCATTCATATGCTCAATTTTTCTTGTTTTGTTATTTTGATTTGGACTTGGTTTTTATTATTATTAGCATCATCATCATTATTATTATTGTCACCATTATCATCACTACTACTGCAGCTAAAACCCGGAAGAGTTGGAAAGCATGTGGTACCTGGCTTCCATCACAGATGTTGGGATCTTCCTTGTGTTTTCAAATACCTGAAGGGCCTTTTCAACATCATGAAGTGCCTGGCCCTGGGGCTGGCTCACACAAGTAACAAGGAAAGAAAGACATCGTGAGAAATCAAGGATGACAATACTTTCCCTGCTTGTTCTCCCAGAGTTAGTAACAGTCATCTGTGCTGGGAAGTGACTGAACAAATACAACAGAATAACAAGAACTACCTGATATGCAGAGTAAAACTGCAGGATGGAGGAGCAGAGCCTGAACCATCAGCCTGCCTCATTAAGGCTGTAACAGCTATTCTGCATCAGCTCAAAGGTCCATGTAGCTCTGTATAGATCTCCGACAGCAACTACAGCTGATATTCCTGCTTAACATCACATCACATATCCCGTTGCACTCCATCAGGAACAATATCTTTTCTGCTCCAGGCTTGGCTTATTTTATTCTATTTTGGTTTGTACACTTAGATTAAACCCCAGCCCGTGCTACTACACTCAGAGGGACTGCCATCCTTGGTTTCTCTTGTCTGAGCTGTAAGTAAGCTTAAGACTACAACAACCTGTGCCAGTTTTTCAACTGATAAACGGATCAGACTTGGAAAAAATGACATTAAATCTTCATTTACAACTTGCAGTTCATCACAGGACTAGACTTTATTGTGGTATACTCAGCTACCCTGTTGCCGGCCTGTATCTCATCTACTGCAGTTGACAGACAGTATAAATGAGGTCCCTAGTCTACCATACTTGTGATCAAAATACAGGAAAGGACACTAAAGGCAAATGCTTCCTTATCAATTACTGTTATTACCCAAAACTTATCACAAACCACACTATGAAACTGCAGATTCCCTCCCCGAGTATGAACACCTTGATAAAACACTAAAAAGATGACATGCTATACTGAAAAGAATATATAAATATAGATACATAAAATGCTTTCCTATGTGATCAAATCATTTGGAGCAAATCCCTCGAGGGAGACACTACCAAATCTGCAGAGAATCTGCATATTTATGGACACTAACCCATCTTAAATCTAGAGAAGATTTGGCAGCGTGCTTTAACTTGGCAGGAATGGCAGAGAGGTGGATAGCCTAAACTCTTTTCCAGAAGAGGGGCATGACTGATGAGAAAACTGTTAGCTACACCAGCAGTACCTGCACAGACTCATCTGTGGATGACAAGTCTTCGCAGAGCCCCTTATCTTCTATAGCAACCTATGCGAGGTTACAGAGATAGACACGGTCACAACTTGTATTTTAAACAGATCCAGGAAGAACTTTTGAAAAAAGACAGTTTTGACTGACCTTGAGGTCATCCAGTCTGGTTTTAGCCAGAGTGGTGTACTCCAAGAGAACAGACCGATATTTCGTTGGCACAAAAGGCGGGTACATTATATGGACCTGAAATACAAAATTCACAAGATTAGCCACTTAACAGTGTAGAAATTCTGTTTAATGTTTACAGCCATTTACCTCAAATATTCCCCAAAGAACATGTTATTGCTTCTTGTAGGATAAGCCATTTTCATGGCAACCAACACGAAATTTTTCCCCAGCAACAACATAAACAAAAAGCACTGATGTGCTCTAAATTTAACTCCATGAAAGGAATACTCCTTCTTGTCAAGTAAATAAAAATTTTGTACTTCCTTATTTCAGAAAGGTTTTGAATAATGTATCAGCAGTAATGCAATTATTATAACAATATTAATAATATACTGAGCCTAGTCAAAGGCACACACTTTAGAGAAGCATCTTTAGAAAACCATCTGCATTAGCATCTTCTCACCTTCAGGTACTGTGCTGGTTCAAAGGGCACCAGCTCTGTCAAGAATTCAAAGAGGAAGATCAGAGCTTTCTTACTTCTCGTGTGGTGACTACCAGCATTCCCAAAGGAAGCCTGAAATAGGGAAAAATGACAATGCATCCTTTCGGCACGAAAGAACCCCAATTCCAACAATGCTGCAACTCAGCGCACAACTCCCAGGCATGTGTTAGAGATCTGCTTCCTATTAGGAGAACCTCCCTGGAGAAAGAATCTTTCTAAAGAATGACTATAGGCCATTAGGAAGAAATTCTTTACTGAGAGTGATGAGACACTGGGCCAGGTGGCCCAGGGAAGCTGTGGCTGCCCCATCCCTGGCAGCGTTCAAGGCCAGGTTGGACACAGGGGCTTGCTCTAGTGGAAGGTGTCCCTGCCCATGGCAGGGGTTGGAACTGGAGGAGCTTTAAGGTCCCTTCCAACCCAGACCAGTCTGGAATTCTATGATAAGTCTCCAGAGAAAGTTTATCTAGAGATCTTTTATTTTACTTTCTCTGTCCAATTTCCAGAGTCTGCCATGTCATGTGCTACCATCAGAGGTAGACCAGTTAGAGGAGTTAAACAAGGTAACACTGAAATGCACCAAAAGGAGTGAGATTCATGAGGGAACCATACATCTGCAGGTTTCCACACAGGTTTACCCAAGCATTGTAAGGAAAATAAGCCAGTCTGAGACTATACAGAACATAACCGATTTACCTTTTGATACATCCTGATCACTCCACCAGCAAAGGCTGTGTTTCAGATTTGCAAACTCATACAAAGGAATTTACAGATTTAAATTACGTGGAGATTTGCATACCTAAAATACCTGCATGTTTATAACTAGAAGCTAACAACCAATTATCTATAAGGTCAAACACAGCAATTACAGCTGCATGCAAACATCCAGGAAATATGAATGTTTCATCTGCAATAACCCACAACTTATGCAACAACAACAGTGTTGGTTATCAAGATACTGAAATACATCCAAGATTATGATTATAACAGGAATTACATGTCTGCATTCCTGACAAATAATATGAGAAGGCAGGATGGACTTAAAAGATGACAGGAAGGAAGACCAGAGAAAGCCAAATAACATATTCTTTGCAGACATAAAGGCAGTAATGAGTATTAAATCATTCCTAATACCAGTACAATCACTTAATACTCTTTGCTTTGGGTTCTCTCACCTTTCCCCCCTAACGCCTGACTATCTTGTGTGAAAGTAGGCTTCCACTGTGCAGCAGAACACTTCTTATGCACAGCTTCCCCACACAGTTAGAGTCAGGCTGCAGTTCATCTTACCTTAAACCATTTAGAGTAAGGCATGAACACAGCAGGGCCCTCTAGAGCAGCCTGCCGAGCTATCAGGAATGCTGTGATCATATTTTCCACGTCATAATTCCCAAAGGCCTTTATCAGAAGATGGCTCAGTAGATCTAGAAAAATAAAACAGTAACCCCAAACTTTGCTCTTGATACTGTTGTGTAATTTTCTACAGTAAATGAAGCCAAATAACTGCAATAAAACATCAGAAGGACATGTATTGCAGCTTGGGGAATGTTTGAGTCCTGCTTGTACTTTTTCATGCACTTTCAACAGTCAGCTCTTGGATTTCAACCTGCAGGGACTGCAGGGAGTCCATCAACGAAATAATCAGTAAGGAGCTCTAAAAAACAAGGTCTGCTAGCAGAGGTGAGGTACAAGAGCTAAGCTCCAGTAATTGCTACTCCAATTAAGAATGAAGGTAACTATCAAATAACCATTCTTAGCTGCACACAGAATTTGAGAAGTGTCAGGCACAAGGCCTGGCATTCACATGGCCAGGCCATCAACAGGGATGTCTGAAGGGAAAAGCAGATTTTTCTGCTTTTCCACACAGGAATCTCAAAACAGCAACTATAAATATCTATACTGCTACACCAGTTGGCATGGTTTCCCTCTCAAGTACCTGAGAAACAAGCAGACATTAACTTGTAAGTTTGCTAATACCTACTTACCTTTGAAGAGCTGCTCAGCCTCAGCATGACAGACTGCCAGTGTGGAAACACAGGACAGGACATGCTGCCAGTTCACTTCATGAGTCTCCAGCACTTGCTGCAGCTGGCAGATTGACTCCTTTGGACTGAATGCCACAAACAGCTGGAAGAGTGAAAACAATTAATTTCAGCTATGACGTGCAGACACCCATAAGAGTGAAACACACCACCAGGATTAACATGCAGGTGTCTTTTGAAAAAGCTATCCTGTGTATGTCTTCTGCATCAGCTTTCCAGAGCCAGATACCATTCCGGATTGGGACCATCCCTGGCTAAAATAAACAGTAGTATTCCAGCTCTTTCAGGAGTCATGTCATATTCTATAACAGTGACAATTCACATCTTCAGTTATCATCATTGTTCTCATTAACAGCTTTCCACAAATGAAAACCC
This sequence comes from Neopsephotus bourkii, assembly GCF_033783945.1. Lineage (NCBI taxonomy): Eukaryota > Metazoa > Chordata > Aves > Psittaciformes > Psittacidae > Neopsephotus > Neopsephotus bourkii. Next base: position 269,461 of record NW_026902017.1, read on the forward strand.
CTGTAGTACTCTCTCTTCATGCTTCCTCCTGCCTACAATTTCTGGCAGCTGTGACTGAAACACACAATTTAAAAGGAAAACAACTCATTTCAGATATTTCAGTGAATAGAAAGCCAACATAATAAAGTTCTTTGTGAAACCAAGGAGACCTACTTTGCGATACAAGGTAGTGAGCAGTGAAGAGGTTCTTGTAAAGCTCCACTCTTTCTGCATCTGGATGGCATCAGACACTGCACCCAAAAAAATAGAAGTTTACCTTTCAGCAATAAAATAAATTTTAAAATACACCCAAAACCCTTAAGTTGACCACACACTTTCACAAAAGATAAGGCTTTGGCAGCCAGATACTTCAAAAACTGCCCACTGAGATACTCTGTCTCCCATTCATCTGTCTTTGGAACACAGTCTATGGTAACAAGGACAGTATCATTTCACCACGGCACTGCCATCTCAAAGCTGTTCTTGTGATCACACATTCATAGGCCAACAAAGAATCAGCGAGGAATCATCATTTTCCTCAGTAACTTCTCCCCACGGGAAACCAGCAATGGCACGGCTCTCCCACACAACAGGCAAGCAGCTCTAATCATAGTTCAGAGTGATTTTACCATAGATTTTGTAGCCCAAATATATTTCTTCCTAAAATCATCAAGTTCCACAATTACTAGTTGGGGATTAGAAGCCTTCCTGTCACTACCTCTAATCTACGAAAGGAAACACCCAGCCAGCAGAGAAAGGCCACGTCTTATGAGTAAACCCAAACACAAGGGACCAGACTGGCTTTATCCCCAAGCTCTCTGCAGCACTGCCTCTCCCACCATTTCCCCTTTGGCCAGAACTGCTCCCAGAGGCCAGAGCTCTCCCGTGTCTGGCCCATAAAGGCTGCTATTACATGTGACTCCAAACATCTGTTCACGAGCTACTGGCTGAAGTTCTGTTTGAGGGTGCTGACTTTCACCTACAGTTTTCTCCTGAACTACAGCTCTCTAGAGCCCAGATTTTTGGGAGTTTTGGTTTTGTGGGGGTTTTTTTTTGTTTTTTTTTTTTTTTTTTTTTGTCTGAGCTGGTACCCTGCATATATAGACCCTGGGAAAGATCTGGGAAGCCAGGAGCTTCTCTGGCTCCTCCAGGCTGGACTAAGCAAGGCCTGGTAGGATGGAGCTCCGTATGCACAGTGAGTGACACACCCTGGAGACACTCACTTCTCCCCACCTATTCCTACCTTTCAACAATGGGTTGTAGGTAAGAACCTCGATCAGGGTGTGTCGAAAAAACTGCTGCAAGGAATCCAGACAAACCGCACTGTCATAAAGTGACACACCGAACACATTCAGCCTGTAAATGACAGGGAAATACTCAGAAATAATGCACAGGAAGTATGATAAACCAGGTGATGATTAGGGTGAATTACTCTTTTTCCTTGTACATCCATCTCTCAAATTGCCAGATACACACCCTTTTTTGTACGTATTTTTTAAATATCTATTGGTTACTCTACATCATGTAGCCATCAGATTGACAAACTTGAATCTAATGTATACCCCTGAACAGGATGGGACTTTGACATCTACAAAGTAGTTAAAACAAGTTTGGAAGAAGGAACTGGAGAAGAAAATGGCACCTTCCAGGTACTTCGGCTCAGAAGCAGAGTGAGAAAACTCAAGGATGCTCTAAGTTCGGTTCTCAAACTGCTAGAACACCCCTTTCCTAGCTGACACTTATCTTTCTATAAGCATTTTTATTTGCACAGATTTTATTAGAGAGGAGAACACTAAATGTAAGTAACAGTGTTGTGGGGTATGTGTCAATAAGTTTCTAAAACTTGTAACATTCAATTTACTTCAGTAACAAGCGTAACAGTGGCTAAAAATGCTCCTCCTGACATTATTCATAGGAACAGCATTTCTTACCAGAACGTCCTAGCTTGCAACTTGGAAACATCCTCCTGCTTCTCTTTACCAACAGCATCAAGCACCCCTGTACCCCAAAATAAAGACACAAAGCCACAGTGAGAGAAATGAAAATGGAAGGAACTGTGATACTAAACAACTGGCAGGAACTAACAGGAACAAGTAATTTGTGCACCTTTGGGAAGGTGACCCCATTAGGGAAATGTGCAGAAGCCATTCAACAACATTAAATTCTTACAATTTTTTTCAAGAGTGACAGACTCAAAAACTATTAATACTAACCTTGAACCAATTTAAAAGCATTCCCAAGAATGTGCTAATAATTAAGCCCTCCAAAAATGCACATAAATTAGTATTTAACTTCCAAACCCAGTCCCAACTGTGCACTGCATCTGTGAGTGTGCACACTGCAAAGCTGCATGAGAGAGAAGCCTGTCTGGAGGCAGACTGGCAGAACCAAGCTTTGAATTAACAACCCTGGTAATAATGGTCATAACCGCCAGGGCCAAAGAAGACACTGCAGTGAGTGCCACACATTCCAGCTGCAGCAAGGCTTCATGTTACATCTGCTTAGCAGAAATTCTCTCAAAAGCTCAATCTGCCCCAAAATGATTGGTGGAGGTCAAACAGGTTTGCAGCTTGCCTAGCCTACATCACTGAAAGCCCACGCATTGAGAAACCCTTTGCTTCACAGCCTGCTGCATCTGTTTCTCATCCCATCGTACCTTTAAAAGCCTCCTCTTGTAACAGTGGAAAAGAGTTTGGTTTGTTTATTTATTAGGATCAGTGAACCACCCTTAAAAGGAAATTGACTGAGCTGTGCCCCTCACATGCCTTTCTGAGGCAGCCCACAGCATTAGTACATAATACCTTCCTCTCCTGCTAAGGAATACTTTTAAGGTTAAGTAGGGGAGAACAGAGAAAAGGAGATAAACTCTACTTATCTTCAGGCACAGGAGTTCAATATAGCATTACTATGAAGCACAATGCTCCCATGCTACTCTCAGCCTGTCCTTCTCCTTCAGTTAAGCTCTTCATTAATAGTGAATTATTTTACATAGAGAATCCTAATATTCTTCAAAGCAGCTGATTAACAAAGCAAAACACCTTAAAGGTGACCTAGAAGTATGCAGTAATAAAAATACCTTTTAAAGAACCTCATTTAATACAATTTTCAGACACACAGACTGTCAGTCAGTCAGTGGTAGCGCAGGCTGCACAAACGTGAAGGTCAAACAAAGAGCAGGTTAGCAGACTCCTATCTGACTGCCAAGTGCCTGCTTCTTTCCCTTCAAAATCCCCCCAGCCCTACGTTTGGAAGGGTTATTTTTCAAGTACCAACATAAGGGCCTCCTGAGATGGGACTCATTAAATAATAAAGCACTTCTTGCAGCTTTCCATTTTTAGAAACACTCCCTGAGCTCTGTGAGGCATCTCTGTCTATAGACAATGCTCCCTGTGAGACACGGGTATAGGATCAGGCTGCCAATGCCCACCACAAGAGACACAGAAGGGAGGGAGCAGTCACGGTGTCACATCCTGCTTTTCCATCATCTTAGAGCAGAGGAAAAGCACTAACCTCTGCAGCAGCACCAAGCACGTTGCAGAACCATACCAGCAAGAAAAAGGAGAAAGTGCTGTCACTAAGGAGACAGTGAAGTAACAGCAGCCACAATCAGATTCTGCTAACACACCGTTGTAGGGCATGTGAGGAGGTGCAAGCAAACACTTCCTCTCCTGTACAGCAGATACAGTAACTTACTGTGAAGATCATCTGTTACACAAGACAAAAATAACCCTCCTGTGTTTAGTCTTTCTGCACTGGATTAGCAATGCAAACCAGGTGTTACTCCTTGAAATTTCAGCAGCAGCATCTGGTCTGCCCTGGCCAGGACAGACACACTGTCCATGGGACAGCTTTTGAAGTCTGGCCATTTAAAGACTGCACACCTACATTAGATGTCTTTGCTCAGCATTAAAAACAAAATAGGTTTCACAAAACTTTAGTCTGCAAATCCAGGCTGTGAGCCAGCAAAACTGCTTCCTTGCACCTAACGTTCTAAATCCAAAGTTCAATTCACTGAGCAGGAAAAAAAAATTACCCTAGCCTAACCTGTGTGCTACAATTGCTTCCAATCCAACTTGTTAAAAAATCAGCTTGGATACCTGCCTGATGTTGCAGCTGGGAGCATCAAAATGAACTAGTATAAAAGGCAAGAAATTATCTGCAGTGTCAGGAGACACTCACTTTACAAGAGTAAAGGGAAAAGCAGAGGCACAGAGAACCAATGACACAAATATTATGCAGAGGAAAAGATTCCCAGGCAAAGTATTTCTTCATAGAGACTCAGAACTGAACAAGGAACATAAATCCAGCAAACTGACTGCACAAAGCTACAAATCACAAGAATACTTACACGTCAACATTCTTTGTAAGACAGCATGACAGATCTGTTCAAAATTGACAAATTAAAACCATTTAGAGTTTAAGAGCCACAGTTATATGCAAAGTCAACTGACTCAAAGAAATAATTCTATCCCTCTTAATTTAAAGCTTAACTTTTACCTCAATCTATAATCCAGAACAGATACAATAGATAGAGGGCAAGCACTTCACTTACCAGCCTTATATTTAAATGAAAAGAAAAAAAAAAAAAAAGAAAAGCAACTGAGGTGAAACTAGGGAAGCTTAAAAAGCCCTTTACTTGCCACTTTGGAGAAATTCTCCATTAAAATAATGTTCTGTTCTGGTTTCACTATTTCCTCCTCACCCAGCTTAGCACACGGACCACCACCCTTTCTTTGTTGCTCTATGCTCAGATTTCTTTATATTCAGCAAGGCACAGAGGTGCATAATAGAACTACTTTTTCAACAAACATTTGTAAATAGGTTCATTTTGTCCTTACATTGACAACCTTCTTGAATTTCAACTTCATTCTCAGCTCCAAATTTTGCTGAAAGCCATTCTGAAGAAACATGATCGCGAAGTCTGCAAATCAAGAAGGAATTAGTGTTTCAGCATCCCCTTCATTAAAGATCCCTTGCCTCCTCATCCCACTTTCCCAATAGTGCTAGTGTTTGAAAAGCTTCATTCACTACACCACAGTTGGCAGGAATCATGTAGTTTCTTGGAGTAAAATTACTCCCAGGCAAAAGGACCAAGAACAATGGATAGCAAGGAGCACAGAAACATAAAAAAAATCACAAAGACTGAAGCAATTCCAGGTTTTATGCTCTATTACCACTGCAGAACTCACATGGATTGTGCCTGACCACCTGCAGCAGGTCAAAGATGTAACTGCAACTCTTTAGTCAAATTGTGTAGTGATTTTTTGTTTTCTAAACAAAACCACCAAATAAATAATAGAAAATGACAGAAGGCAGAATTGAACTGTTAAATATTTCTGATCTAAAACATCACTTTGCAGGATTGTTACATCCTCAATGCATGATCCCTTCTCCATACACCCTGCAACTACGCTTTCCTGGGATACTATAACTCAAAGGGATATAGAAAAATCAAAGCAATTAACTTTTAAGGGGGGAAAAAATGGCTAAATTCTCCACAAATATGAAAATATATTCCCCTCACTGAAACCAAGTACAATAATACAAAGCTTGGCCTCAACCTCTACACCCCCTAGCCTTTGACTTGCACAGCCCTCACCACAGGCTGAGCAGATCAGCTCCCAGTTGAGTCTTGCCTGAGAGAATGTGCCCAGCGAGCTCCATGTCCCCAGAGGACTCCGCTGCCTGTTCACAGAGGCCACGGAGGCAACTGCACAACCACTCCACTGCAGCAGGAGCAGATGGGTTGCTGAGAACAAACGAAAACACATTCAATTCAATCCCTCCTGCTTTTGTGCTTGGGTGGTTTTTATTTCTACCACCATCCTGTTGGACTCAGGAAAGAGTCATCTGTGTAGGACTCTGCCGTCTATGTGGCATTTCCTTCTTTTAATTTGAACCAGTGAGAGCTTTATTTGCTTTATAAAAAGATTCCACAACACAACCAAATGAAAACATACATGTGAAATTGTGTGTTCAATTATTTCCTAGTCTCTGACATTGAAGTGTTTCCATTTAGAAAGTTCTGCTAGACAAAAGACTTTGGTTCCAGTTCCAGTCTGGTTTGTGTTGGAAGGGATCTTAGAGCTCATCCAGTCCCAAGCTCCTGCCACGGGCAGGGACCCCTTCCACTGGAGCAGCTTGCTCCAAGCCCCTGTGTCCAACCTGGCCTTGAACACTGCCAGGGATGGGGCAGCCACAGCTTCTCTGGGCACCCTGTGCCAGCGCCTCAGCACCCTCACAGGGAAGAGCTTCTGCCTAAGAGCTCAGCTCAGTCCCCCCTGTTCAAGTTTGGACCCATTACCCTGATTTCTAAAATACTTAGATAAAAATGCTTTGGGGGAAAAAAAAAATAAAAAAAAAAATTCTTCATCTACCACTTTGGTTTCCCTAAATCTGAAGTACAGTGGGCACTGAAGGCTTTTTTTCGATCCCAGTAAAAGACAAGTAAACCAATATCAAAACCCCAAAAGATTACTGCAACATTCCTTTGACACCATTAAGAAGGCAACCTGAATTTCACGAAGCATAACTGGGTTGTTAGCTCTGTATTGGTAAAAAAAAATCATAGTAAAACCGAATCAATTCTTAGTATTCTCTGGAGATTAGCTCTGCCAAACCTTACTGAAGTGTACGGGTTTGTGAAGACAGGAGCACCCAGCTTCTGCAAAGCTTCTCCTCAAGAGCAGCACTCACTCTTACAGGCTAAGTGAGTTTCCAAAGCTGACCCAGAGGCACAGTCAGGTGAACTAAAGGAGCTGTGTTACCAAGTCCAGCACATCACAGTAACCACACACACACACACACACACACACAGAGCCAGTTAAACAAAGCTCTAGGTAAAATATCACCCAGGACTCTCACCGAACCATTTCACTTCACCTCTGATTCGCACCCATCAGACAACCACCACATCTTGAACTAATTAATCCAGAGTAACCTCTCAAACCCAGGATAACTTCTTAAATCCTGCTAATCTGATCACTCACCAGCATCTGACTATATTCTTAGTCCAGAATACTCATGACTAATCCCTGATTATATTTCAATAGTCTTTAAGAGATTCAGTACATCTGCAAACCTATAAACCTCTGCTCACCTCTCCAGCAGCTGTCCCAGGCTAATGATGTCGCCTCTGTACAGGTGCCACACAGCTTCCAGCACCGGAGGGTCCTAACGAGATGCCACAATTAGGTCATAGTCTGCACTTTGCAGTTAACATTTGTCTAACAGAAATTACAAATTAAAAATAAAGCTAAATTCACTTTATTCAAACTATCCAGAACTTACTGAAATTTGAAAATGACAACATAGGAAATACCAGCTGAGGACAAATTATGTTTGATTTTTCCTTCCTACAAATTTTAAATGTTTTTAGGCTGAAGGTGCTTTACCACTTTAAATTTTCATGGTCAAGTAATAAATAGATCCATCATTGTCCCTCAGAATAATGCTGATTCTGCATATTCAAAGGAGCAGTGGACACCCCATGAAACTGGTAACACCACTAAGTTTCAAGTCTTGTTAATTCAAATCCAGAAACAGATTAGAAAACATCCTGTGGCATAGTAACTGTTTATTAGCCTCTCTGAAGCAAGTTCACCGCTTTCAAATCCATTTCCCAATAGGAGACTACAGAAAGAGACACTACAACCTTTCAGGCCGAGAGGCTGATGGACACAGAGGTAAAATAAACACTACCTGGGCTCTAGATAGAAACACTCTCAGACAGAAACAAAGCTTTCACACCTCATGAAGGAAGAGGTACCTGGGAGTTCTGGGCACACAGGCCATTCAGAAGAAAAGGCAAAACCCAGGAGTTTCCTGCAGTGAGCTGCAGCTGCCTCTCGGCATGACCCTGGACTCACCCACATACTTTGCCTTTGACAACCTAATTCTTTACTGTAACGATCTCAATTACACAGCAGCACTTGATCTCCATGTCTACCTGAGAACAAGATCTTGATCAGCCTACAGAACACACAGAATTCTATTTTCAGCCCAGGATGGGATATTTGAGACTGGTGCATGCCTCTTTATCCTGGCAGATCAGCCTCTTCCTTGTTTCTCACCAGAGCAGTAAGCAATCAGAACTGCCCCACTCACAAAACATCCTCAACTCTTCTCAGAGCATCACTTATCTTAAGAAAACAAACCACCCAGATGAAATCAAGACAACACGTTTGTAAAGCAACATGATCTGTTATCCCCTATCATTTTTCTTTCAAGCCATTTTCTCCATGAACTCACTTGGGCTTATCACCAGTCCCAGATAAATGGAGGGGTAAACCAGAATACCACTGAATATTGCTGGCAAAACACATAAAGGACTTCTGGGGCCTTGCAACTCCACAGCCACCTGGGAAGCTCTGCACTGCTTGGTTAATTGACCCAGATTGCTTAGCCCACACAGCAAACTTGTGTGTCAACTGATGAGTACTTCAGTGGTAGCAGCAGGGCAGCAAAGCTAAATAGGGAAGAAAATTATACCCCCCACAGTGTCTAATTGCAGTGTCACTTCAGATGAGTTTAATCCCATCACCCATGCTGTAACTCCAGGCACTGAAGTGCCATGCCCTTCCCTAGCTGGTTCCTAGTGAGGACCAGCTGTGCCAAGGACAAACGGAAACAGTTCAACATCTCCTCCTCTACTAAGTCCTCTTCAAAGGAGCAAATCATGCTACAGGGGTAATGAACTTGCTTTAAAATAATAAAAAAAAAAAAAAAAAAGAAAAAAACCACCATTAATAATTCAGTTCATGCTTTTGAAAGTTCAGAAAGACCACAGTCATCCTCAGGAGTTCATGACTGCAGCTGAGCAGAGCAGGGATGAGCAGTGGCAAGACTGGTGTAGGTCACCAAAAATCCCACCAAGGGAACCTGAACAGAATTCACAGCACTTCACTAGTCCATTTAACAGTTATCCCTGGCCATCATGGGAGAGATGGGGTGAAAACACACTACCACACTCCACAGGTGACGTCTAAATGGTCTGTAACACAGCAACATTTCTCTTACCTTCATTTTCCATATTTCTTGACAGAAGAAAGAGCGAGAGAACACATTGTTCGCCAGCAAATCCTTGACTGATTGAAGCAAGGAAGACAACCTTTCCTGGAAGCACCCCAGAAATGAAGCAGAAATCATTTCCTTTGTAAATAACAGTCTTAGAAAAACAAATTTGTTGCTTTTCCCTGTTTACTGCTTTCTAAAGGGTTGAATAGTGAAGAGAATTCATAGGAAAGGCCCAAACTTTTCATTTTAAGGATGAAGATAACCTGGCTGACATCAGCAACACCTACATGTTTGGGTGACTTTACCAGAACAGATAAACTAGGCTTAAAGTTAAACCTAACATTACTGTTTTCCTGATAAACTCAATGTAAACCTTTTCCCTTACTCTCTGGTCCAAGTTCAGCAGTGGGACTGTAGAGGGGCTCGCAGAAGCCTGGCAGATTTGTTCAATGTTGTTAACTGCATTTTGGGCAGCCAGTATTCCTGTGGGCACACCCGACCTTGAGGCCTGTTCCTGCAGAACAGAGACTAGGAAAAAAAACACAAAAAAAAAAGAAAAAAAAAAAACAAAAAAACAACCAAACCAGAAAGCTGTCAGTATGGGAGAAAAAAAAGGCTTGAAAACATGACTGTGAAGACAGAAGTCCTAAGTCTTAAACATCTTCCAGCACAGATGACATTTGTTGCACTGGGCAAGTCACTTTCATTTGCACATATCATTCATTTACTGCACATAAAACAGACACAGAACAACCACAGAGGAGGAACACCCTTGTGAAGCAGATTTCTGTATTTTAGTCTCATGAGGCTCACAGTAACATTTTCAAATCAAACCATAATACTCCGTGGGGTCCCATCACCAAACAAGTAAGAGACACGTAGAATCATAGAATCATTTAGGTTGGAAAGGACCTTTAAGATCAGAGTCCAACCATTAACCAATCAGGTTTCTCTCCCAGTAGTTTCCCTTCCACAGCAGGTCAGATTGTACCATTCATTTTGCTTATCAAGATGCATTGTTTGTATCAAATGATAACATTCAAAATACTTGGTCACTACTGAATAACATGATTTTATCTGTACCTTTTTCTTACAAAGGCTGTCATAATTGCAAAATGCAGCTCCAATCAAAAAAGGCAAAAAGTTAACTGTAAAATTCATGTGGAAAACCAAATAAAAAGCAGCTGGGTTGGACACCAAAACAATGAAAAGAAAGTAAAACTGGCATCACATTAAACAGACAAAAATTCATTACATGAAGAAAGCTTTTTTCCACATCTGTCTCCAATAGATACTCTTTCACTCACCTAAAAATGATTCTGATGGTGCTTCCTGGTGCTCTGCACCATCCTTTCCAGCTGGCTTGACTGAATCTTGCACCTGCGAGCCAAAATCCTAACAGTCTTAGATGTCTGTTACACACATTTACATACCTACACTTTCCAAAGCTCTGGCACTCCTGGGGGCTGGTGCAACTGAAGTGAAATTAACACTCCCAAGCTCCCATATGGTTATGGTAAACCAGAGATTTCAAGGCACCTTATAGGAGACATATGTATAGTTATTATCATTTTATGCAAAGAAAAGGATACAGGTCACCCAACAGATCAGCAGCAGCACCAGTAACAGAATTTCTATCTTTCAACTCCCTTCTGTGAAGCCACGCTGCCATAATATTTGGTGAAACACGTCAAAATGTTGGATCCTTCTCTAGTTAAATGTTCTTTTTGTAAAGACAAATGATCTCTAGAGAAAGAAACATCCTTGTGGCTGAACTGTGGCAGGTATTGGAGCTGGCTATTGCAGTTAAAGAAAAAGCTTTCTCCAATGGATGAGAAGAGGGTAGAACGTGGCCAAGTCAGAATATTGTCTCACGTGTCTATACAGGCAGATTACACAGGTTTTCATAAAGACAATCACATTAGTTGGTAGTAGTTGGCAATTCAGAGGAAACCCAAGTCTCTCTTGATTTCTTCCTATCCTGTACTCATAAGAAGCCAGCTCTGACCCCAAGAAAAAGGGGCTGGATTTTCCCCTCTCACAAATCCAAACCATGCTTAAACATTTTTAGTCTGTAACAGTAAAATACAGAAGAACAAAGGAAAAATAAAATAATGTAATTTCTGCAACACAGACCTCTAAACTGCAATTACTCCTACAGTGTTGTTTTTAATTTCCATGTGTCATGAGAATGGTGCTCCCAGGGCATCCACTCTACAGCTGCCCTAGGAAGAACACCTCCAACTGGGATCTCCCACCATCCCCCAGCCTGACCTCTACACCCCAAACCACCCCACTCCTACCTCCAGGAGGAAGTCATTCAGGTTCTGATGGTGATCCAGAAGGCACAGCACTGCTTTCTGAAACTCTGCTCCACTTTCAAAGGCACTTTTCCGTTTCCTGGCTCTCCCGGCTGAGAAGTTGAATTTATTTTATAACCCTAGCTTGCTCTGGCAGCCCCCCTGAAGACACCTCCCTCTCTTTGTTGCCATAGCACACACCACTGACAAGGCAAAGGCATGCCCAGGCTGACTGTCATTATCCAGCAGCATGCCAGGAGCAGCACGGGATATTTGGGTATGGTTCGATGGGCAGCTCTGCAGACAAAGCCTCACGGGCTTTCAGCATCGGCAGCCCAGTGCAGGCAAAGCCATGTCAGGCAGTCAGCCTGCAAAGGCCCTTGGCACCACGCACCCACAGTGGTGCCTTAACACCAGCACCCCAGGGCAGTAACCGCGTCAGGGCCACCAGCTTTTGGAACAGGGTTTATGAGCGGAGCAGGGGCAGCAGGGCTGAGAAGGAGCTGAGGGGCTGCCAGCAGCCTAGAGCACCAGGGAGCCTGGAGGAAGAGGGGTGTATGAAAGCAGAGAGGGGACATTCAGTCCTCCCTTCCCCTCCGCTGTCCCTGCAGGAAGCACCGGGACAAGAGATCCCCCAGCTCAGCCCCGGGGCCGCCTCAGCCCGCACCTACCCAGCAGGGACCGCCACGTCCCGCAGCCAGGGCCCGCCATGACAGCGACACACCGCCGCTTCCCGCCAAACAAACCCGCCCGCTCTGCGCCGCCATTGGCTGCCCCCGGCCGAGGCCGCCGCTGCCCATTGGTTGGAAGCGCGGCGTTGACCCGCCCGCCCATCCGCCATGTTGGTAGTGGCGGAGGCGGAAGCTGCCATTTTGGGGAGGGCGGTCGGTGTCGATGGCGGTGGGTAGTTGCTGTGTCAGGCAGTGGGGCGGGATGGCTGAGGTGGGATGAGGAGGAAGACGCTGGTAGAGGGCACAGTAGGAGGGAAACGCTCTCCACAGCGGTTGTTTGTGGCAGTGTGTGTGGTGGAGGGGTTGCTCAGGCTGCAGCCATGACATGGCGACCTGGAGGAGGACCTTTCCCTGACAGGCCCTGAGGGGAAGCTGCCCGCCTGCGGGGGTCTCAGCACAGCAGCGACAGACAGGAACCCCCCCATGGGCTACCCGGTCCAGGCCACGAGGGCTGGAGACATCCATCTGTGCCTCAGATCACTTCCTGATGCAGCATTCCCAGGACCAGTGCTGTCACAGCATTTCCCTGCTCCTTGGGTGTCCTGTTTATCCTGAACACAGGACCCGTTGCCCCGTGTGCAGCAGACACAAGGTATTTGTTTGTACCAAGTTTGCACAAAAAGGGTGCTGGATGGTATCCCACAGAGCTAGCACTCCAACCATAATTTCACCTATTTATACAATTCAGCTCAGGTTAGTAAGTCCCTGCAACCCTCCAACCATTTAACAACTTGACAATTAGTTTTCATCCGGTTACATCACTGGTTCCTTACTATGCATGCTCAGGAAAAGGTCTTTTAACCTGGGCTTGGGTGTTTTGACTTGAAGGTGTGATTTTTATTATTCTATTGGAATAATTCGTCTAAAAGACACCCTAACGTTGTGGTGACCGTCAAAGCCACACCTGGACAATGTCCATGTGTTTTCAGGATGTACCATCTCCAAGGATAATTCTTTCTGAGATTCATTAGCCCTGTTTCTTAAACTGCCTATGCATGGCGAAAGCCTCCTCCCCAGCTGTCAATGCGCTTTGTTAGTCAGTATTGTTTCCAGGTCGTCCTGACCTTTTAGGAGGCCCATTATCTGTTCAAGCTTTTCCTTAGTGACACAAATACCAATTGTTTAACTGTGTGTACTTTGAGCAACCTGGTCTAGGTGTCCCTACCCATGGCAGGGGTTGGAACTGGAAGAGCTTTAAAGGTCCCTTCTAAACCCAAACCATTCCATGATTCTGTGATAAGTCCCTTTTTTTTTAACTATATTTTAGCTATATCCCATTTATTTTTTTTTTAGCTAGGGATGCCTACACCATCCTTGCCGACAGTTTGCATGGTGAAACAGGCCCCTTGTAGCCCTGCTCCCTTGGGAACAAGGGTGCTGTGTGCTGAGAAGGGGACAAGAGGAGGCTGGAATTCCCAAGGAGAGAAACCACCAGGCACATGCAGACAGGTATTGCTGAGGGCCTTAAGGGTTGCAGAGGGAGCAGCGTGGAATTCCCACAGGGATTTTCCCTGGTTACCTCTCCTCTGATCCTTCCTGAAGGTGAAGCACTGCTGGCTGGCTGCCGTTAGCATGCCCTGCAGAGGGTTGGGAGCACGAGGTGGTAAGTTGTTTGGAGAAGGATGGCAGGGTATGGGCAGGTGAACAACCCCAGGGTGCTCCCTGTTGCTGTTTGCAGAAGTTGCAGTTGTTGTGCTGGCATTGGCCGTGGGATGGTTTTATTGCAGTGCTGGCCCCAGGAGCCCATGACTCAGCAGCACTCAGTGCCGGGAGCCAGAGAAATCCCTTCCTGGAGAAAACCCTTCCCAGCAGTGCTGGCGGGAGACTCTGGGTCCTGCCACCGTACCAGAGAAGCTGCTGGAAGTCACCACAGCACCAAATCATGGCTTGGAGACCACAGGTGAAACCCTTTCCAGAATCACTTTTCTGAACCACTTTAAGCCCTCAATGCCTCCCTCAGGTTTGTGGTAGCCCAAGTTTTGGAGGGGCACATCAAAAGAGGGAGCATTTGTTTCCTCTGCAGCCAGTGGCTCAGTGAGCAATGGTGCTGGCTGGAGAGCTCTGAGCTGGCAAAGCAAATCAAACCCTGCTCCACAGCAGCCATGTGGCTGGGGGCACATACGCTGAAAGGGGATGGCCTGCGCAGAGGCATGGAGATGAGGTAGTAGCAGCTGAGGGAGCAGAGCTGTGGGACCTGGCACTTCTGTGTTGTCCCTGAGAAAGCACAGCCAGGGGAAGCAAACTCCAAGGGGCGAGGGAGTACTTGGGGGTCGGTAAGGGGGAATAGAGGAGAGCAGACCAAGGTTAGAGCCAGTAATTAACTTGATTAAGAAGCCGGAAAGAGGACTCGTCTACAATGGAATGAAATATTTGCATCAGGAAGGGAATGGAAAAAGGAAGGGAAGGGAAGAATTTGCCTGCAAACATCCTGGAGATAAGCAGGGAAGGAGGAAAGGAATTATTCAGCAATGTACAGAGAGTGTAGGATGGGGCAGGGAGGGGAAGCTGCTTGTCCCTGAGCTCTGAGGTCAGCACTGCACAGCTCAGGGGTCTGAGGTGAGCTCCCACCTCATGGACATGTCCCAGGAACTTGGGGGGCTTATGGCACTGGGATGTCTCCTGCCCTGTCTTCCCTGAGCACCCCTGGCTCACGTGGAGAGCCCGGTAGCACAGCCATCACCTACAGAGGGAATGCAACAGCAAAGATCTCTTATTAGTACTGCTGGAGGTCTCTCTGGCCTCACTGTTACACTGCTGTGCCGAGAGCTGTGCTCACTTTCAACCCTTCACTTTGTTATCTGTGAGGTACACTGAGTTAATGCAGTCTGCACAGAGAATTGGTTCTAATTAAAATATTAATGAAGGAGACTCAAGAAAGGAAAAGAAGCTTTAACAAACTGTGATTTCATCTGTCTGCCTCTTCAGCCTGCTGTGGTGCGTCACTCTCCTCCTGCAGCACGGCAGATCTGGCAGAGCCCACTGGTGCTGGGCAGCAGGACCAGCTGTGAGAGCAGGGTCCAGCTCAAACCAGGGCATTTGTGCTTCTGCAAAGGGATCCCCCAGCATGGCTGGCCCTGGCAGGGTGTCAGACCTGGACCTGGGGCATCTGGGGTACTCCAGCTGTTTATTCATGCAGAGAATAAGGGGACTGGGAAGTTCTTCCAGTGTCTATGCCCTGGGAGCCTGGTGCCTCCTTGACAGACAGCAATGTTGCAGACCCACTTCTGCCCCAGAGCAGGGTGGAGGGCAGCAGTAGGGAATGCATCAGGAGTTCTCAGTCTCAGAAAAGGGGCTCAAATGACTCGGAGTTGGCTGGGGTGTTTCAAGGAACCATAAAGTCTTGGAGCAGCGAGTGCTGCTGGGCACAGTCAGGGACTTCTCGGAGTTGGCTGGGGTGTTTCAAGGAACCATAAAGTCTTGGAGCTGCGAGTGCTGCTGGGCACAGTCAGGGACTTGTCTCTGGTTTAACCAAAGAAGAAAAAACAGGGGGAAACCATCACCATGACAGTCAAACCAATGAGAGTCAAAACCTATGAGGGGATGTGGAGAGGTGCAGCTGAGAGCTCAGCATTGCTGTCCAGAGCGAGGGGTAGCACGCCAGGCAGACACACTAGGAAGCTTCTCATGCTCTGGCCACATCTGAGGCCAGCTTGCAACAAGATCAATCTGCCTTGTAAAACACTCCCTCCTTTCATGGCCCTCAGTTTATTGTAGCATCTAAGGGGCGTGGGGTAGGTGCATCCCACCCCATGGGTGCTCTGCGTGCTCTTCTCAGGTTCCTGTGGCTTTTTAGGGAAATTGTTTTGCATATGACAGATGAAACCCATGTGAATGCATTACTCACAAACAGAGCGTGCAGCACGCAGCCCTGCTGCAGGCTGATGGGGAAGGCTCTGCCCTCTATCCCAACTCTGTGGCTGTCTCGCTGCAACATGTCCTGATTCAGTGCCAGCGGTGTCAGGGAGCTGGGAAGTCTAACCCACCTGTACTGCTCTGCAACCATTCCCAACCTGGTAATTTTTTTTTCCACATTTCTTTAATTTTTAATTGTATTTCCCCTGCGCACATACACACTTGGCTTTTTGTTTCAATTTTTTTCCAAGACAGTAGCCTTTAATTACAACTTGATTTCATATTAATTACAGTTTTACCCAAAGCAAAAGGCTTTGTGCTTTGTAATTCAAATGCATTCCCCATTACTGCTGCAGGTTGGGTTATCGCCTCCTTCAGATGCCACACATCCTCCCTGCTCCTGTTGCTGACGGTGCCGCCTTGGCTGTGTCCGCAGGGGGTGCGGGAAAGTCAGCAGCCAGCTTGGCCTGGTGCGGATCTGTATGGTGGGCAGCAGAAGCAGCTTTCCTCCCTCTAAAGGTGCTTCCCAAGCAGGCTCCGAAGCCAGATGATTACAGGGTAAATGTTGCATTCAAACCTCCCTTGTTGGGACGGAAAGCCAGAACCAGACTTCAGCATCGCAGCCAAGAGCTGCTCCATGTGCAACGTGCGGATCCGGCTGAGGCCAGCACTGGGCCCCTGACCCCTGCAATGTGTTCTTACCCCAGTGATGGTGTGCTTGAGCAATCCCAGAGATGAATGGCCAGTTTGGATCACTTGTATCCATCCTGCCCCTTCCCAAACCCCAAAGCACCACACAGGGCTCCATTTCCCAGCTGTCCAACCCTGTTCTCCTATTTCCTTCCCCAAATATGGAGCTGACAGTGCTCAGGTTCTCTGGGAAGAGCACTGGAGGGCATTTCCCTCCCTTGGTGTTGCAGGGACTGACTCTTTGCTGGAGGACTCCATCCCCAGGGCAGCTTTTCAGCCATGTGGGAAAGCTGGCTCTCATGTGTCAGCTCTGTCCCTCTCCCTGCCATGCCAGCAAGGCTCTGGTGTTCATGCTCATGGATTAATGTAGCTGAAACAAGAGTTTTATGCTCCTTCCATCATGGAAATGGGAAGCTCATCATCACAAGAACTTTAATTTGCTCTGCCTGACCTTTCAGCTCCCATTTTATCTGTGCCTGCCCACCAGGCTCGTAGGCTTTGTTGGACAGCCACTGGGAACCCACGTGCTGGGGGTGAGCCATGCCCCATGGCTATCTATGTGTCATGGCCACCACATCCCTTGTGGTGGGGTGCCTGCCAGTGGTGCCCTACACCTCACCCCCAGCACTCATCCTGTCATGTGCCCAGCAGCCCATGCCCTGGGGGTGCCCATGTTCTACACCCTGTGCCCCGGGAGTACCCATGTCTTATACCCTGCACCCCATGCCCTGGGGGCATCCATGTCCTGCACCTGAACCCCATCATGTGCCCTGCACCCTGGGGGCACCCACGTTCTGAACCTTGCACCCAGTCCTGCACCCTGCACCGCATTACATGCACTACACTAGACACCCTGCACCCTGATTCTCCATCCTGACAGCTTGGGCAGGCTGTACCGAGTTGCACCATATTGTACTGAGCCTTACTTACCATGTTGTACTGTGCTGTACTGAGCCTTACCGTGCCATACCAAGGCTTACCGTGCTGTACCGAATGGGACTGAACCTTACCGTGCTGTAGCAAGCTGTACTGAGCCTTACCGTACTCTACCGAGCCATACTGAGCTGTACTGACCCTTACTGCACCATCCCAAGCCATACCGTGCCGCATCCAGCTGCACCAGCCCATACCGAGTCGCACTGTCCTGTACCGAGCAGCACTGTGCCATACCAATCTGTACCAAACTGCACCGTGCTGCACCAGTCTGTACTGACCCGCACTGTGCCACACCAAGCTGTACCGACCCACACCGTGCTGCACCAAGCTGTACTGACCCACACCGTGCTGCACCAATCTATACCTACCCACACCGTGCTGCACCAATCTATACCTACCCACACCGTGCTGCACCAAGCTGTACCGACCCGCACCGTGCCGCACCAATCTACCAACCCGCACCGTGCCGCACCAGTCTGTACTGACCCGCACTGTGCTATACCAAGCTGTACCAACCCGCACCGTGCCGCACCAGTCTGTACTGACCCGCACTGTGCTATACCAAGCTGTACCAACCCGCACCGTGCCGCACCAGTCTGTACTGACCCGCACTGTGCTATACCAAGCTGCACCAACCCGCACCGTGCCGCACCAGTCTGTACTGACCCGCACTGTGCTATACCAAGCTGCACCAACCCGCACCGTGCCGCACCAAGCTGTACCGACCCGCACAGCCTCTCTCGGAGCTGCCGTGCCCCTCCTGGTGAGCCGCCGGCGGCGGCGGGCGGTGCCGCAGGCGGGGCCGAGCCTCGGCCGCTGGGGGCGGATCCTCTCCGCCGCCAACCTCTCCGCTCGTCCCCGCTCCGCCGCGCCCCCCCCCCCTCCTCCCGCGCCCGCCCCTCCCGGGGCCCCGCCCGCCCGTGCGGCGGTGGCGGCGGCGGCGGCAGCAGCGGCGGCGGCGGCGGCGCGCGGGGATGGGGCCATGGCGCGCGCGGGCGGCGGGGCGCCGCGGGAGCTGTCCCTGGAGGAGGTGCTGAAGTGCTACGAGCAGCCGCTGAACGAGGAGCAGGCCTGGGCGCTCTGCTTCCAGAGCTGCCGCGCCGCCGCCGCCGCCGCCGCGCCCCCCGCCGCGCCGCTCCGCACCGCCGACATCCGCCTACAAGGAGACGGCTCCGTCGTCCTTCCCGCGCCGCCGCCCGGTGAGCAGAGCGACCGCCGCAACGCGGGGTGGGGCTACGGGGACTTACCGGCACCGGGACTTACCGGCACCGGCAGGGGGTGCTGTACCGCGCCGACAGCCCCGGGAGGAACCGGGATATCGGCGGGAAGGGGGGGACACCCAGAGCGGCTCCCCGCGGCGGGAGGGAGCGGTACCGGTGGAGGAGAATCGGTACCGGCAGCGGGGGAACGACGGGGGAAGCGGCACCGGAAAAGAGGGGGGCAGCAGGCACCGGCGGCACCGGCAACAGGGAACCGGTGCGTGTCCGGGGCACGGCTGCGGGGGTGCAGCACCGCAGAGACTGGGAGGCACCGGGGAGCAGGAAGACGGCACTGGCAGGGACAGGGGTGAAGCCCCAGCTCCGGTCTGGCAAAGGGGACAGGCATCTGCACCGGCGCTGGCACTGCGGGTATCGGTGCGGGTGGTGGCCGGTGACTCGGCGGTGTCATCGACACTAGCACCGGCACCGGCAGGGCCCGTCTGGGTGATCCGGTGAGGCAGGACCCGGGGCGTGGGGTGCACAGGGTACCCATGGGTGCAGGGCTCACCGGACTAGACCCACCGTGGGGCTGCAGGACACCGAGCCAGGGCAGGAAGGACACACGGCAAGGACAGACCCAGGGACACGCACCTACACACACACACCTATACACAGCACACCCGCTGCGCACACCCGAACACTGGGAGCCCGCAGGGGACCCGGTCCTCAGCTGTCACCGCGGGGCTCCCACCCGGCCCTCGCCCTCCCCTGGCGACCCGGGAGCAGCATCGTGGGGCAGCACCAGCACCGTGCCTGACCTTCGGACCCGCGGCCGTGCCCTCTCTGCGGGCGGTTGGTGCTGCTGGGCAGGGCTGTGGTGGTTACAGGCTGTGATTAAGCTCGGCCGGCTGCCAGCAGCGATGCCGAGTGCTCAGCGCAGCGACAGCACCCCTGCACCTAATGACAGAGCGCGGCACACGGCTGCTGGCGTCTCGCCCCGCGGGGAGGCCGTTGTGTTCAGTGACGGTGTCCGGTGCTCGGACGCTGCGGGGCCTCCTGGGGGCTCATGGACAGTCAGGGACGCTGCGGTGTCACTGCTTGTCCTTGCCCATGGACAGGCAGGGGATGTGCCTGGAGGCAGGAAGATGAGCGTGGAGCTGGGAGATGGGGAGCAGGGCAGGCGATGTCCATAGGGGCCTGGATGTGTGGGGCAGCTCCGTGCCCAGGGCAGGGCCACACACAGGTATGGCATGTGCCTGTGGTGGCTGGGCATGGTGTGGTCACACCAGCTCCACCAGTTGCACGTGGCTCTCTGAGCCACCACGGCCACGTGCCAGAGCCAGCACCACTGTGCCACCCCGTGCTCCCAAGTCCCTCCCATGGCAGCCAGAGCCATCTCCCCAGGAGCCAGTGTGGACCCCTCACAGCAAAACCCAGAGCTGGAAGGTCTCTGGATGCCTCCCAGTACCACTGCTTGTGGTAGCACCGGCCTGGCCCATGGCTCAGCATCTCCACCTGAGCACAGGGCTGGATCTGGTACCTGAGCTCGTCCAATTGCCCATCCCATCAGAACTCCTTGCCCAAGCAGCTGGAGGGAGCTCAGCCCACCAGCATGGCACCCAACATGTTCACTGTGCCATGGCCAGCAGGAAGGGACTCCAGCCAGGTTCTGGGTCCAGATATCAGTGTCCCAGGGGATGTGCTGCCGCATCCTCCCACAGCCAGGGCAGAACATCCCAGTGTTCACACAGCAGCAGGAGCCAGGCATGGCCATGTGGTGCAGGGGTCATGTTAGGCTCATGTGTGGCCCCATGGTGGGGCTGGACCCTGTGTCTACACCGCTCACACTGCCGTTCAAAAGCTGGCACACAGCCGGCACATCCTCACAGCTGCCGCTTGCTGCCGCATTGATCAGCTAAATGGAGAGCTAATGGCCATCACTCCCCTGGGCCGGGGAAGCAGCTCTGCTGCTGCTGTTGGGAAAGCAGAGCCAGGGGCCCTGGGGCACGGACCTCGGGGACACTGCAAAAGCCAGTCCTGCTCCTGATCCCATGTCCATGGCTGCTGGGAGGGTGTGAGTTGCCCACAAGCTGGGCTGGTGCGTATGTGGGCACAGAGCTCTGTGAGTCTCTGCGTGATGCTCCAGCGCTGCTGGCTCTGCAGTGGAGAGCAGCGTTGTTTATTGCTCACAACCTGTCACCGCATCCCACACTGGACACAAGGTCCATGTCCTGTGTGTGATCTGCATCCCTGCCTGATGGTGCCCACACTGCTGGCGTCTGCAGCCCAGAGGGGTGCAGGGGGTATTTCCATGTGAGTGCATAGTTCTCAGATCCCTCCACCCCCAGGAGTGAGGGGTAACGGGGTGATTCTGCCCCTACCATGTGCCTCCTGGGTTCAGCCAGAGGCAGCAGGGCCAAGTGGCTGGTGCCTGTTTGGGCTCACCACACAGGTTCCCATTGTCCTGTGGAGCTGTGTGCTGAGACCAGGTCAGGATGGGACAAACTGGGGATGCAAGTCCTAGCTTGGGGCAGCAGTTGATGGGGCTGGGACCCACTCAGGGTAGTCCCGTGGTACCCTGTGGCTGGGGCTTGGTGGGTGCAGCATCCCTGGGGTGTGGGACAGGAGGTAATGCTGATGGGGCTGCAGGTACCAGTGGTGACTCTCTTCCTCCCCACAGAGCTGCCTCCGCTGCTTACGCCCTCTGCTGAAGCACAGGTATGTGGTTGTGGACATGGGGTGCAGCAGGGGGATGAGACCCAGCACCAACGGCTAGGGGTGGGCTGTGTGCTGAGGGACTCCCCACGGTGCAGCCAGTGCTGTCTCCCCTCAGATGGTGCAGTCGTTGGGCTTTGCCATCTACCGCGCACTGGACTGGGGGCTGGACGAGAACGAGGAGCGTGAGCTGAGCCCGCGGCTGGAGCAGCTCATCGACCTCATGACCAACAGCGACTCGGAGGACAGCGGCTGCGGCACAGCCGACGAGGGCTATGGGGGGCAGGAGGAGGAGGAGGAGGGGGGCGAGGGGCCGCTGCGCGCCGTGCGCACCTTCGGGCAGGCCATGCGGTGCTGTGCCGCGCGCCTGGCTGACCCCGCCGAGGCGCAGGCGCACTACCAGGCTGTCTGCCGCGCTCTCTTTGCCGAGACCGTGGAGCTCAAAGCCTTCCTTGCCAAGATCCGCGATGCCAAGGAGGTGAGTGTGGGTGCCCACCGGCATGGCCAGCCCCACTGCCTGGCCAGGAAGCCATCCATGGGCCCAAATCACGGGGGTGAGTGCAGCACAGCTCTCTGCCCACCCGGACCATTTGGCAATACGCGGTCTCCCAGAGCACTGTGCTGTGGCACTGCCAGCTCCAACCTGCCATGATGGGTGCTGACAGGGCTGGCTTGTAGTGGGGATTCTGGTGCTTAGGGGTGCACATGAGTGCTGTGGCCCTGTGGCATGGTCCTGGCTGGACCCTTGGTGCCACCAGGGCGGGTGATGATGTCTTGTGTGGTGGCAGATGCTGCAGAAGCTGAAGGAGGATGAGGAAGCGGAGGTGCGGCCGGTGGCAGAGCTGGGCAGCCTGCGCAACACCGACTGGGTACGGCAGCGTGGCTGTGCGCCGGGGCTGTGCCAGGACTGTGCTGGGGCTTACACCGTGTCCAAACCCCCCCAGGCCCGGCTGTGGGTGCAGCTGATGCGGGAGCTGCGGCACGGTGTGAAGCTGAAGAAGGTGCAGGAGAAGCAGTTCAACCCCCTGCCCACCGAGTACCAGCTCACCCCCTTTGAGATGCTCATGCAGGACATCCGTGCCCGCAACTACAAGCTTCGAAAGGTTATGGTGAGTGCGGCCAGGCTGGCCCATGTCAGCTCCCTGTCCTGTCACTGTGCTGGCCTTGGCACTTATACTGCCCATGGCCCCTCTGCCCTCTCTCCCAGGTGGATGGAGACATCCCTCCCCGGGTGAAGAAGGATGCCCATGAGCTCATCCTTGACTTCATCCGCTCCCGGCCCCCACTAAAGCAGGTGAGTGCCCACACCAGGACACTTTCATGGCATGGCAGTGCCTAGCCTGGGGTTGGTGGATCCCATGGATGCCATCCTCACCCTGCGTGCGGGTCAGCACCCAAACTGCAGCCACCGCTTGAGGTCCTGTCTGGGTGTCCCACAGGCGTCAGAGCGTCGGCTACGACCGTTGCCCCAGAAGCAGAGGACACTCCATGAGAAGATCCTGGAGGAGATCAGGCAGGAGAGGAAGCTTCGGCCTGTGGAGATGCCATATCGTGGGCAGAAAGGTGCCAGAACCCCCTCCCTGCCATGCTGGGCTGCTGGTGATGTACCCACCACCAGGACAGGTCCCTGTTCTTCTGTGACTGAGCCCCATCCCCATCACAGGCTACAGCTCCCTCCCCTGCATCCCTCATGCCTGCTCAGGCCGCCTGGCCTCTAGCTCCTGCCTCGAGCTGTCCCGGTGCCCAGCGAGTGCCGCGCCGGTGTGCCCACGGCCCCGTGTCCTGCTCAAGGCACCCACCCTGGCCGAGATGGAGGAGATGAACATCTCCGAGGCAAGAGAGGAGACCTGGCAGGAGGATGGAGGTCGGGGGGACACAGGAGGTTCTGAGGGGACAAAGGGTTCCCCAGGGTGATGTGGTGACCTTGCAGGAGGAGGACTCTCCGGCCACAGAGGTGCCGCTGAAGAGGGACCGCTCCTTCTCAGAGCACGACCTGGCACAGCTGCAGAGCCAGATGGGGGTTGGCCAGGCTGCACCCCAAGAGCCAGAGCCGCTGCAGCCCGAGCCCCGGCCCCGCTCAGGTACCCACCGGGGGTCCCCCAGCCCCACACCAGCCCCATCCCCATGGGTGGCCATGAGTGCCCTGTGGCAGAGGTGGCACTGGGCAGCATGGCCGTGCCATGATGTCCCCATCTCTCCCCACAGGCTCCGTCCCCGCTAGCTGCCACCCACTACCGGACAGCTCAGCACCATCCCGGACTGCCCTTGGTGCCGTGGAGGAGAAGCCAGAGGATGGATCCAGTACTGCTCCTAGCACCAGCTCCAAGCACCTCTGGCTGGTGAGTGCTGGTGTGGGGCTGGGACACTGAGCACGACTATGGGCCCACAGCAGACCAGCATGAAGGCACAGGGTGGTTCATGGGATCTGCATGGGATCTGGATCTAGAAGCACACTATGACCTGTGCCTATGCTGGGATGCTTTCCCCATGGCACAGGGATGCTCCAGGCCATGCCCTGTGCCACAGCCTTGCAGCAGACCAGGCTGACATTCCCCCTCACCTGCAGGAGTTCAGTCACCCTGTGGAGAGCCTGGCCCTCACCGTGGAGGAGATGATCAACGTGCGCAGGGTGCTGGTCAAGGCCGAGATGGAGAAGTTCCTGCAGAGCAAGGAACTGTACAGCAGCCTGCGCAAGGGGAAGGTGGGACCTGGGGCTGGAGGGGCTGAGTGCTGCCCGCCCGGCCCCCAGCTCTCACCCTGCTTTGCCCACAGATCTGCTGCTGCTGTAGGACCAAGTTCCCCCTCTTCTCCTGGCCTGCAGCATGCCTCTTCTGCAAGCGGTAGGCACCACACCATGCCTTGGGGCTGGGAGGGTGCCAGGAGGGTGCTTGTGATGACCCCACTCACAGACCTCTTTCTGTGTCTCCAGGTCTGTCTGCAGCTCCTGCAGCCTGAAGGTAAGGATGCCACCATGTCCCTGTCCCAGTCCTGCCCCTAGCTCATCCCCATCCCACCCTGACCCCTACACACCCGCCAGATGAAGATGCCCTCCAAGAAGCTGGCTCACATCCCCGTCTACGCGCTGGGCTTTGAGAGCCTCCCAGGCTCGCTGCTGGCCAAAGCCCTGCCGCTGCGGAGGAGAGAGACCTTCCAGTGAGTCCTGCAGCCCTAAGCCTTTCTCCCATCTCCTCCTCCCCATCGGGCCATGGCTGACCGTGTGCCCTGTTCCACAGCTCCCTCTCGGGCACGTGCTGGCGCCGGGTGGAAGAAGAATTCCCCCACATCTATGCCCAGGGCTCCGTCCTGCGCGACGTCTGCAGCGACTGCGCTGGCTTCGTCACCGATGTCATCTGCTCCAGCCGCCGCAGCGTGGCCGTCCTCAACGCCGCACCACGCCGCGCCAAGGCTCGCTCCCTCTACAGCGACTCCTGGCACAAGTGAGGGGCGCAGGTCCCACTGGCGGCCACCCAGATGTACATATTTACATAGGACATATACGTACAGCCTCTATATTTATATACCTTATGGACCAGGGGGAGGCGAGGCACAGTGACACAATAGCTGCCTGCTCTCCCCCCTGTCCCCTCATATCCCCGCCACCGGCAGGACGCTGCAATGGCTACTGTGGGGATAGGTCCTGCCGCGGGGCACCCTCCATTGCCCATTACCCTCAGCCTCCGCCCACCCCCCCCACCCCTGCTTCTGTGCCAAGCCCTGGCTGTGCCGGGGCAGCCAGTGCCGGGGGGCTGGCATGGACGCTCTGTATGTGCCCATCCCGGCTAATAAACCTGCTAGGCTGCCCCTGGGGCTGTGTGGCTGGTCCTGTCTCGGGTCCTGCGTGGGTGATGAAGCTGGGGTAGGGGGTGCTGGGTGTCCCGTGGACTGCTTGATCACGTGCATCCAGCCCCGCCATCCTTCCTTTACCGGTCCCAGGCTGTGCCCACCCGTGATCCCGTGAGAACATCCCTGCTGCCCCATTCCCATGCCCCGAAATTGGCCCCCTGCCCCCTGTGTGCCCGGAGGACACCCCAGCCTGCCCCCTGTGCCCCCCAGACTCCCACCCGTGTCCCCAAGCTGTGACCCCGCCACGACCCCGCGGGGGACCCGCGGGAATGCGCACATGGCCACGCCCCCAGCCCGCGGCACATTTCGCGCGGTGCCCTGCGCGGGGCGCGAAACAAGTGGCGGGCGGAGCGCAGTGCGCCTGCGCAGCACCGGAGGGGCGGGCCGGCGGCGGGCACGCACGTGCAGTGGTGCCGGGCAAGGGGGCGGGTGCGCGCAGGCGCAGAGCGGGCAGGGCTCTATGTCGCGGAGGGCATTGCGGCGGCTCCGGGGGGAGCAGCGGGGCCAGGAGGAGCCTGGCCTGGGGGAGCTGGGCTTTGAGGTCGGCTGCGATGGGCTCCCGCCAGCCGCCGCCCTCCCTAGGGGACGCCACGGGCAGGCCCGCACCGGTGTCAGCAACCGCTTCGAGCTGGTGAGGGGTGACAGCGGTCGGGACAGAGGTTGGGGCCTGTGGGGTGGGACACGGGGAGTGTGTGAGGTGCGTGAGGTGGCAGCAGGTTGGGGAGGTGGCAGCGGCTGTGAGGGGGTCACTTGGGGCTGTGACCGAGAGGGGTGACAAGGAGGGGACATTTTGGGAGGGGGGATATGGGGTCAGGGCCTGGGGTGGGACGGAGGGGTTCGGGTGGTGCGTGGCTGGGGGTGACTCAGGGGGTTGGTGAGTGGGAGAGGAAGGGCCTGGGTGACGTGGAGGTGAAGGGAGGGCTCAAGGGGCATCAACGGAGAGTGAACAGGAAGGCCTGTGAAGGGGCCTGGGGGGACCAGGCTGGGATGTGCTGGAGCTGGGCCTGGGTGCTGGGGTGGTCAAGCAGTGGGGGAAACTGGTTTTAGAATGTCTCTGCCACCTTTCCAGTGCTGCTAGGTCTCGGTGCTGGAGGTCAGGGACCTTGATGGAACAGATGGGACTTTGGGCTGCTGGGTTCTGGTCACTCCTTGGCCGGTTCTGCTGTCCGCTCTCCTTCCCCAGGGGTTGGTTGTGTGAGCACAGGCTCTTCCCAAGTTAGAGCCCAAACAGGGCCGTGCCGTAGCTGTGTTGTTGTGGCCTTGTGCTCCCCTCCACCCCGTCAGTGGGTGCAGGGCTGTTCAGGCACCTCCTGGGTGACACATGTGAAGTAAGGGGTCATCCTCGTCCATCTGCTGGAGATGCTGCTCAGGCAGCTGAGCCGTGTGCTGCTTCTGCGGCACTTCTCTCCTCTGTTTGCAGGTGGGAGAGGAGCAGACTGGATCCCTGGGGAATTCTGCTCCCTGGGCTCAGGACAGGACAGAGCACAGCCCTGCGCTGGCTGGTTCTGCAGCTTATTTATCTCTGTGTGCAGATCACCGCTGAAGAGTCAGAGGATGAGCTGCCGTCTAGAGAGGAGCAAGTGGACACCTGGCGTGGCACGCAGGATGCAGCAGAAGGGAACAGCAACAGGGCTCTAACGGAAGAGGCTGAAGGCGACGGGCAGAGGAATGGAGAGGAGGCAGTGCAGCCGGACCAAACGGTAACTGAACCACAGAGGCAGTGTTCCTGATAAGGAGATGGTGTTGTGTCCCCATGGGCACTGAGGTCAGGAGGAAAACACCCTGTGGTTTTCACACTGAGATTGCTTCTTTGCTCCTTTTGCTGCGTACCAAATGGAGCTCTACACCACACACCATACATGGAGCTTGGGCTGGCAGGTGCGTGCTCAGTGAAGTGTTTGATTTGGAGAGGAAGGTGTGAGGACTCCAAGCAAATACCAAGCGTAGTCTTCCCTATAGCGTTGTGTTGTTCCATGTTAAGGTTTCCTCCTGTGCTTTGTGTCAGTTCAGAAGTGTCTCCTTGCAGTAGCTAATAATGAAAGGACTGCTTTAATCAACAATTTAACATTGTAAGTCTAGCTTGTATCTCACCAGAGATGAGGGTCAGGGTGGGAGAAGTGTAATTGTCCTCCTGGCCTCACCTCTTGGGGATCAACATTTGGGGTTTCGGTTGCCAGGCAGTGTGGCCAGAGGAGCAAAGACCTCTGTTGTGCTTTCTGGCAGGTTTCTGTGGAGATCTGAGTGACTGGTGAAACTGTAATGTTTGCTAGAAAATAGAAATGCAGTTTACCCTAGAAACTGAAGGAAGAATGAAACCTTTCCTCCTCACCTGGCAGATCAAAACTGTTTGTTGCCTGGTTTTCTAGTCTCAGACATTGATAAGAAAGTCAGCTGAGGCTTAAACCTTTGGTCCTTTTCTCCACTTTCTCCTGGTGCCTTAATTTCCAGTCACTGGCAAACTTGAAGGAATGAATATTGGTTTTATTTAAGGGCCCTCCTGACATGCTAACTGTTACCCACTTCTAGTCGTCCATGTGGGTGCTAGTAATATAGGCAGCAGTAGCCCGGAGAACATGAAGAAGGACTACAGAGCCCTGGGAGAGGTGGTTAGGGGCTCTGGAGCTCAGATTGTCTTTTCATTAATCCTCCAGGATACAGAGGAGGACCCTAAAAAGGCCAGGAGGATTGGCCAGGTTAATAAATGGTTAGAACAGTGGTGCCATAGTCAGGGGTTTGGTTATCTAGAACATGGGACTCAATTTGGGAGGCCAGGTCTGCTGGAGGCTGGTGGAGCTGGTTGAGGGGAAGAGAGGTTTTGGTAGGAGGCTTGCCAGGCTGGTCAAGGATGCTTTAAACTAGATGTGTTGGGGGAGGGGGCATCATTCCATCCCAACAATCCCAGTCAGTTGCCAGGACCTATAATAAATGCTTGGAGCAATGCAGAGATATTCCAGCTGCTCCAGCCAATGACCCAGCTTCACTTGGAGCTCAGCTCAGATGCCTCTATACAAATGCCCGTAGCGTGGGGAACAAACAAGAGGAATTAGAGATGTGTGCTCACCTACGGGGGTATGATATAATTGGTATCACAGAAACATGGTGAGATGGCTCCTGTGACTGGAGTGTTGGAATGGAAGGTTACAGGCTCTTTAGAAAGGACAGGCCTGGCAGGCGGGGAGTTGCTATTTATGTTAGGGATAGGCTGGAGAGTATGGAACTCACTCTGGGGACAGGTGAGCAGTTAACAGAGAGCTTGTGGGTCAGGGTTAAAGGGGAAACAGTGATGGGAGACATTACTGTGGGGATCTGTTACAGACCACCTGATCAAGGAGAACCTGCATACGAAGCACTCTATAGACAGATAGGAACAGCCTCACGCTCACAGGCCCTCGTTCTCATGGGGGGACTTCAACCACCCTGATACCTGTTGGAATGACGGTACGGCCCGGCACAAGCAATCCAGGAGGTTCCTTGATTGTGTGGAAGACAACTTCCTCCTGCAAGTAATAGAGGAACCGACAGAGAGAGGTGCCATGCTTGACCTTGTGCTCACCAACAGGGAAGGGCTGCTTGGAAATGTGGCACTGCAGGGCAGCCTTGGATGCAGCGATCACGAAATTGTTGAATTGTTGAATTTGAGATCCTTAGGACAGTGAGAAGAGTGTGCAGAAGCTGGACTTCAAGAGAGCAGACTTTGGCCTCTTCAGGAACCTCTCAGTAAGGTTCCATGGGATATAGCCCTAGAGGGCAGGGAGGCCCAAGACTGTTGGTTGATATTCAAGGATCACCTGCTCCAAGCTCAGGAGTGTTGCATCCCAACTGGAAGGAAGTGCAGCAGGAGGCCAGGAGACCTCCTTGGGTGGATAAGGAGCTGCTGAGGAAAATTCAAAGGAAAAAGGGGGCTTATAAAAGGTGGAAGCAAGGACAGGCGGCTTGAGAAGAGTACAGGGATGTTGTCCAGGAAGCTAGGGAGCAGGTCAGGAAAGTTAAGGCCCAGTTAGAATTAAACTTGGCTAGGGATGTGAAAAATAACAGGAAGGGATTCTGTAGTTACACTGCAAATAAAAGACAGACTAGGGACAATGGGGACCCTCTCTGGAAGCTCTCGGGAGAACTGGTTGCCCTGGATTTGGAGAAGGCTGAGGTTCTGAATGACTTCTTTGCCTCAGTCTTCACCGGCAAAGGCTCTGACTGCACCACCCAAGACTTGGAAGGCAGACGCAGGGACTGTGAGAATGAAGACCTTGGCCCCACTGTAGGAGAGGATCTGGTTTGAGATCATCTTAAGAACCTGAACGTGCACAAGTCCATGGGTCCTGATGAAATCCATCCGCGGGTCCTGAAGGAGCTGGTGAATGAAGTTGCAAAGCCGCTGGCCATCATATTTGAAAAATCACGGCAGTCAGGTGAAGTTCCCAACGACTGGAAAAAGGGAAATATAACCCCCATTTTCAAGAAGGGGAAAATGGATGATACGGGGAATTACAGACCAGTCAGTCTCACCTCTGTGCCTGGCAAAATCTTGGAGCAGATTCTTCTGGAAGGCATGCTAAGGCACATGGAAAACAACAAGGTGCTTGGTGACAGCCAGCATGGCTTCACTAAGGGGAAATCCTGCCTGACCAATTTGGTGGCCTTTTATGATGGGGCTACAGAACTGATGGACAGCAGTAGAGCAGTTGATGTCATCTACCTGGATTTGTGTAAAGCGTTTGACACTGTCCCACACGACATCCTTGTCTCTGAATTGGAGAGACATCAATTTGATGGATGGACCACTCGGTGGATAAAGAACTGGCTGGATGGCCGCACACAAAGAGCTGTGGTCAATGGCTCAATGTCCGGCCGAAGACCAGTAACGAGTGGTGTCCCTCAGGTGCTGGGACCAGTCTTGTTCAGCATCTTTGTCGCTGACATGGACAGTGGGATTGAGTGCGCCCTCAGCAAGTTTGCCGATGACACCAAGCTGTGTGGTTCGGTTGATACGCTGGAGGGAAGGAATGCCATCCAGAGGGACCTTGACACGCTTGTGAGGTGGGCTCATGCCAGCCTTACGGAGCTTAATCATGCCAAGTGCAAGGTCCTACACCTGGGTCGGAGCAATCCCAGGCACAGCTACAGGCTGGGCAGAGAAGAGATTCAGAGCAGCCCTGTGAAGAAGGACTTGGGGGTGCTGATTGATGAGAAAATGGACATGAGCCGGCTTCAGTGTGCGCTCGCAGCCCAGAAACCAACCGTATCCTGGGCTGCATCAAAAGGAGCGTGACCAGCAGGTCGAAGGAGGTGATCCTGGCCCTTTATTCTGCTCTCGTGAGACCTCGCTTGGAGCATTGTGTGCAGTTCTGGTGTCCTCAACATAAAAAGGACATGGATCTGTTGGAACAAGTCCAGAGGAGGCCACAAGGATGATCAGGGGCTGGAGCAGCTCCTGTATGGAGACAGGCTGAGAAAGTTGGGTCTGTTCAGCCTGGAGAAGAGAAGGCTGCGTGGAGACCTCATAGCAGCCTTCCAGTATCTGAAGGGGGCCTATAGGGATGCTGGGGAGGGACTCTTCATTAGGAACTGTAGTGATAGGACAAGGGGTAATGGGTTCAGTCTTAAACAGGGGAAGTTTAGATTGGATATAAGGAAGAAGTTCTCTCCTGTTAGGGTGGTGAGGCACTGGAATGGGTTGCCCAGGGAAGCTGTGAATGCTCCATCCCTGGTGGCGTCCAAGGCCAGGTTGGACATAGCCTTGGGTGACGTGGTTTAGTGTGGGGCATCCCTGCCCATGGCAGGGGGGTTGGAACTGGATGATCGTAAGGTCCTTTCCAACCCTGACTGTTCTATGATTCTGAGCTGATCTCTGTGGGAAATGCTTGTCTCCCTGTGGAGCTGTCATCCTTGCTGTCTGTAGGCACACTGACAGTTGCTCTGTTTATCTTTGCAGCCCATGTTGAGCAACAAGCCGCGAAAGAAGAAAAAGAAAAGGAAAACCAGGAAGACTTCGGCAGGAGAGACTCTGGTATGTCTGCATTTGCTCTCAGTTAGTGATTGTGCAAATTTCTCCATGGGGTTAGACAAAGTGGTAACTGAGGTAGCTGCAGAAAAGATCTCAAGGCAAAAATGCTCCACTTTTGCATTGTACTCCTTGAAAATTATAAAACAGCAATAGCAGCTTTTGACTGTGGTCCTTCAAGCAGCCAGGGCTGGCACAGCTCTGCAGGTGCTTAGGGCTGTGAAATCCTTTCAGCAGCATCTTCTTTCATCTCTGCTTCAAGGTTTCATGCAGGAGAGGTCCTGTGTGAGATGTTTAGCCATTCTCATTATATTTTCCTTGCCCTGCTTAGGCAGCTTTCCTGGCTCTGCAGAGCCTTGCAGAGCTCCCACTGCCAGATTCCACCATCCACATTCCCTTCTTCTCCGTGCACAGCTGCACACCGTTTCTGCAGTTGAAGATCTGGTCAGTGAATGCTGACAGGAGCATCTGCCACATGTTATTCCTATGGGACATGCTCCATCTCCTCAGTGGTGAAGGGAGCAAGGAGACAGTGATTCTCACTAAGCTATCTACCCCTAAGGAAGCGTGCTTGGAGCCAGGACTTTGTCCAGTGTCTCTGTGTGTTGTATATAAAACTTGAGATGAATCTGTGTGCTTGAATGTACTTTTACCTGATTGAGCTAGGCTGGGAGCCTAAATGGACCACATCATTGGTCTTCTCAACTGAAATAAAGTTCAAGTGGGAGCTAGTTTGCTGTTGAAAGGATAATGAAATCTTAACTATATTAACCATATCTTAACTATTCATGCAAGTGAGACCCTTTGCTCAGCATCTTGAGCCACACTGTGTTGCAGTGCTGAAGGGTGAGCTGTGGGTCCAGTGTCAGTGCTTGGCTGGCCACCTCCTCCCTGGGAATTCAGCTGGATGAGCTCAGGAGTGAGTTACCAAGGCAGAGAACCCAGAGAGCTCATTTCCTCTCACAGTCTCAGAATGACAAGCAGCAGGGTGACATCTGCCAGCTCTAGGGAGAATTCGTACCTAGAAACAGGCAGTTCCATTTGCCAGCTCGAGATAATACTACATTTGATTGAGTGCTTAAATGCAAAGCACGTTTATGCACTTTTCACGTATCCCCTCCATGTGGAGTGGCTATATTTAGCTGGAAGAGGCAAGCTTGCAGTTCTGTTTGGGTGTCTGAATGGAATTCTGTGTTCCACCCACGTTCATCATGAGGAGTATGTGAAGTGGCCATATAAGGAATGTGTCACTTGCAGTTTCTGGGTAAAACCAGAGGAAAATCAGGATGAAAGTGTTCTACAGCTGTTGAATGTGCACTGCTGGATGTATCCTTTGGGTTGTTGGAAGATAGGAAAAGTGAGAGTGCAATACATTAGGGTTGGGTTAAAATCAAGCGGCTTTTGATACCTTATTACCAGGGTCACAGCAGTAGAGTCCTGGGTTCAGCTGTAACAGTTATTTTTCTCTTCCCTGATACCTGGTGCAGTGCTGTGTTTAGGCTTTAGTTGGAGAACATCGATGTCTTCATTGTTGCCATGTAGCATTTACCCTGACCAAAGACTTTTGAGTATCATGCTCTGCCATGAGGAGGGGCACGGGAAGCCGGGAGGAAGCAGAGGCAGGACGCCTGACCCAAACTAGGCAAGGGGGTATTCCATACCACAGCACATCATGCCTAGTATAGAACCTGGGGGGAGTTACCCGGAAAGCCCAGATCCCCCCTTGGGTTGGGCTGGGTCTCGGTCAGCAGGTGGTGAGCAATTGCATTGTGCCTCATGTGTGTTCATTGGGTTTTTTTTTCGCTTTCCCTTTTAATTTTACATTATCTCCCATCATTAGTAGTAGTAGTTTTGTATTATACTTTAGTTATTGGACTGTTCTTATCTCAACCCATGGGATTTACGTTCTTTCTGTTCTGCTCCTCATCCTGGTGGGAGCTGAGTGGGCAGGAGGGAAGTAAGCAGCTGTGTGGTTCTGAGTTACCAGCTGGGCTTAAGCCACAAGTAGCTTAGTGTTTCCGTAGGAAGTAGATGGTACCAGGCTAATTATATAAGTAATTTAAGATTGAAATCATCACTCCAACAGTTCAGACTGTTCTAGGGGTTGTAGTGGAAAAAAAACAAACAAAACAGGGTGAAGGCTGGGTAAGAAGGGGCAGACCAGAGAGCAGACCTCCTGCCAGCTCCTGCCTGGGATAGATAGATTCATCTGGCATATTCAGACTCGGGATAGCAACAGTGCTATGCTACCTTGAGCCAGTGGGGAAGAGCAGCCAGTCCTTCTGGAGGCAGCTGAGAAGGGAAGGCAGGCTCCCGAGTGCTACGTGGAGAGCAGAAGATCTCAATAAGAGAGTACATATGCAGTGGGATAGCAGCAGGGTGAGCAGTAGATGCTACGCTGGTATCGCACAGGGATCGGGATGCACCAAAGGACCTGGAGGCAGTGGGGTGTGATCTCTGCTGTGGTGACTTATTCTGTAATAACTGCCTTGTCTTTGCCTATCTTAAGGAAGACAATGACCTGGAAGACATCGACAGCTTGCTGGAGAAGATTGAGGATACCAGTGGGCTATGGCAGCAGACCCAGAGTGGAATAATTACAGACAGCAGGCCTCTGCTCTATGTAGAGCACAGGTAGTGCCTGCTCCCATCCTGATTTTGGCCTTTGGTGTGATGGAGGTACCTGTTCCCCCAAGGAAGACAGCTGGGAGCCTTCCACTGTGATCTGGCCATCAATTCAGGACCTTGCTTGAAGGGGGTTGTGGGAATGGTTGTGCACACCCCCATTTCTAACTGTTGCTCTTAGATCTGTGTTTGGTTTTGAGCAGTGATTAATATTCTCTGCTGTCAAAACCTGGTTGGAGTGGGTGACTGGACCAGATTAGCCTCCAGAGGTGACTTGCAGCCTAACATACACTGTAGGAGAATCTCTCCGGAACTGCTGAGAATACTGGTGCATTAGCTTTGACATCAAATGGACCTTGCCAGGTGACAGGCTGCATTCAGCCCAGCACTGGGAGAGCAGATCGCAGTACACCATGTGCTGTCCTTCAAGGGGGGCTGTGCAATGCCAGGACCTAATTTCACCAGGAAAGCAAGTTAGACTTGTCTAACCTTTCCTGCATGTCACCAGCAACAAAGTGAGCTAAGCACCAAGCGTGCCCATGAGCTGGAGGATGAACATGTCTCAGGCTTGACATCTGTAACATCTGGGCCTGTATCACACTGGGAAACCTGCTGGGAGTGGGCTGGTTGGTATGTCCAGTGTGTTTCGGAGCACTGGACTGGTGCAGAAGCTTGCAGCTTACTATTCTTGGAGATAACATTTAAACCTGTAGCTGGGTCAACTCAACCAGTCCTGGTTTTGAAACCCCCAGTCACACTGCATCAAAACTGAGTCTAGGCTAGTGCAGCCGCCTCAGAGACACTGCAGTAAGACTAGAATGTTTACCCAAAGGTGGTTTTGAACTCCAGTGACTTCTCAGGTCAAATAAACATTCAGAAACCTTTGATAGCTGGATAATCTCCGAGTAGGTGAGAGATGGCAGTGCTGGATCTCAACCTTCCCACTCCCTCTCTTCAAGCCTGGCTTACTGGGTAGCAGAGAGAAACCACTCTCAAATACATCTCCTTTCTCTGAGCCAAATGTTAGATTAAGGAAACTGTAGGTGTTGTCATGCTTTGTTATGAGTTGTCTCTATTAATCTTCGCCAGCCTCCATGCTGTGGTTAGGATGCTTGCCCTGAGTTGTAGGCTGCTACTGCTAAACTCAGGAGCAGGTAGCTCGTCTTTACCAGGCACACATACCCCAGCTGTGTGCTCCTGAATGGAGGCCGACAGGGGACTATCCCAGACTAAGGCCCCAGCTGCCCTGGAGAGGGCAGCAGAAGTGTGTTCCAGCTCAGTGCTGTCTTTGGAGCAGAGCAGGAGGGCAGCATGCTGCTGGTGGAACAGGGCTTTTGATGCCCCCTGTTCTTGACCAGCTTTAGTCTCCTTTCTGTGTGTTGTGTCAGATCCATGGTGTGTGTGACAGATGGGGGGGCTTGGCCAAAGGCAGTTTGAGGTACAGAGCACTTGGGGTTGATGGAGAGGATTCGAATGCAAGACTTTTGGGCTGTGTTTAACTGCTTTTCTTTCTTGTTTCAACCTTCTCAGAAACTTGAATCCAGAGAACGAGTTGAAGAGATACTTTGGGGCTCGCACTGTACTTGGTGATCAGAGGTTAGTCCAGAACTTAGTATTAAACCCTTTCAAAGTCCACATTGGTGTGTCTGTCCTTCCCTGAGTGCAGCTTACTGAGCCCCCAGTGCCACACCTGGGCAGGGAGTCAGGGTTCAGAGTGTCTTACTCATTTAGTAGTGCTTGTTGCGGCAGGAGAGTGTTTTGTTAGTGAGTAAGACTTCTGCAGTTTTTTTGACCGCATTTGCTTCTAAAATCCTTTCACTCAAATCCATAGAGTGTAGACTCTTAGATTATTTCTCCCTTTTCCAGCGTTTGTCTCCTGTGTCTGTTGCAGAGTCTGATGTCTTACAGAGTGAACCCTGAATACGTTCCAGGGGGTTTCATGCACTGTTTTCGTGGGCTTAGGAAACCCCCTGCTGTTTGGGCACAAGGTCTCTGTGCAGTTATCCATTGCACTGTGGTCAGCATCATCCATGAACTCCCTGCTTTCATGAGCTGGTTAAAAAATGTGCATGTAAGAAAGGATTAAGGTCAGAGCGGTTATGGTGGAAGCAAGAACTTTCTCTTAGAGAGTCTGTGGAAGAATATTTAGTGCTTGAGGAAGATGCAGCAGTGCCTTATGGAGGAAGCATGACTTTACTAGAGCAGCCTCAATTTCTGGTTTCCTTCTACTGTGAACAAGTGCATTGGTTGCATTTGTGAATGCAGCTTAAACTGAATTAGTTGACATTTGAAGGCACTGCTGGGAAGAGAGGTGAGTCAGGGGCATGTGGGGCTCTCTCAGTGGGACTGAGAAGCTGTTTGAAGCAAAGAAGCAGCTGAGAACTTGGCAGGAATAAAAACGGGGGAGAAGCTATTGAAGTGGAAATGCTGGAGGCACTGGCTGGCCCAGAGAGAAATGCTTCACGTAAAGCAGAGCCTGGGTGAAAGTATGTTGTGTCTTGAAGGCAGACATGTTTAAACTCCTGGGCAAAAGCCCTGTGGCAGGGCTGCAGATGGGGAAGAAGTTGGATCTCTCTTTTTTTTTTCCCTGAATCATCCTTTTTCTGGCTGGTTTCAGCTCTCCTCAGTGACGTGTCAATGTTTTATTTCCCCAGGCCAAGGCAGAGGCAGCGCCAGCACGTCCGCAGCACGTGGCTGACAGTCCCAAAGAATACCTGGCCACGCTATGGCAAAACAGGTGAGGCTTTTGGTACTGCTGCCTTGGCACAGGCACTGCTAGAGCCTCAGTGCATGGAAACCAGAGCTGCTTTCATGAGCTGCCAGGCCCAGGATAAGCACTGGCTGATGTGGAAAGGGAACTGCTCTGCAGCTGATGGAAATAACCTCCTTCCTCACACGGAGAACTCTGTCATGTTTTGTCTTGGTATTTGAGGGGTTCTTTTCCCCCTTCATGGAAGTAGCAGGTGATGAGAACTTGCTGTCTTAACAGCAGTGTTGCTGAAATATATGTATCTACAAGGATGCTGGGCAGGGACTCTTCATCAGGGACTGTAGCGATAGGACAAGGGCTGATGGGTTCAAACTGTAACAGGGGAGATTTAGGTATATAAGGAAGAAACTCTTCCCTGTGAAGAGTTGTGAGGCGCTGGCGCAGGGTGCCCAGAGAAGCTGTGGCTGCCCCATCCCTGGCAGTGCTCAAGGCCAGGTTGGACACAGGGGCTTGGAGCAAGCTGCTCTACTGGAAGGTGTCCCTGCCTGTGGCAGGGGTTGGTAAGGTCCCTTCCAAGCCAAACCATTCTATGATTCTGATATCCATGGGGAAAGCAAGCAGCCTGCACTTCTGTAGTGGGTTTCAGACTTTGACTCATGAGAGGAGGGAAAGGAGTGAAATTCTTAGGAGTTTCTGAAGACACGTCTGGCTTTGGACCCAGTGACATGAATGAGCTTTCTGTGTGATAAGAGAGCAGAAGAGCTGCTCTTACTGCTGTGCTGGCAGTGGTGGTACCCACGTCTCCCATGCACCCTGTAGGCATCACCATGCAGCTGATGGACACCAGGAGAGGAGTTCAGTACTTCACATTCGAGCACCATCGCGAGTACCAGCAAGTGCAGTTCAAGTTTCTGGATGCTGTAGAGTCTATGGACCCGAACAACATTGTGGTAGGTTGTGAAATCGGGTTGCCCATGCTTTTACTTCCTGTAGCCACTTTCCCTGGCAGGGGAGGTGGGCTGATGCATACCAGGGCTTTTCTTTTTTGCCAGTCTCATTTTGAACAGTAGAGCCCTGTGCCCCCTCCATGTGGGGTGAGGTAGCATTGCTTGCTGAGCTCCACTAAGGTAAGTGAGCACCTTGGTGCAAATGAAGTCCAGTGGCTGGTGGCAGAACCTTGGTAGCTCTGTCCAAGAACATGCCATGTAGCCATCTGGAAGAGGAGCCCATTGAAAGGCTTTGGCTGAAAGGGTAGGAATAAAGCTCCCTTGTCTCAGCTCCTCAACTGAAGAAAAATACTGTATAAATGGATCTTTAAATGGGAATCTAAACTATAGCTGTTCTATTTATAAACTTGCATAAGTGAAAATGTGTCTTTTGATATTTCAGCAAAACAGTCTTTGTATTGAAAGTTCTTCATGTGTGTCCAAGCTTGTTGAGTGGAATGGTAACATTTATAGTCTGTAGTGATAAACAGTGGTAAAATTGCTCTGCACGCTGCAGGACCATAACGGAGGTATTTTTGCTCAGAAAACCATAGCCACATGAGCTCAGATACATACCCTGGAGACATTTCTTAAAGAGGCCATTGTCTACTAAATAAAACTTAACTTCTTTCTGCTTTCCCACCCTCTGCTCATGTTCACTGTACTCTCCAGCTCATAAATTCTGCCTGCTGACTGGATGGAGGGATTTGCATTAAATGATGCAAGGTAATTCCTCTGCAGCAGCGATGCACCAAAGAGCCAGTATCTTAAGGGCAGCTCAAACACGGTCTTGCTTTGCAGAGCAGGCTGGGATTTCCATGGTGCTTTCTTGTCCCTGTTAAGTGGGTCTGGCTGTGTTTGAAGATACTGGCTTTGATCTGACAGAGGGGAGATTGAGATGAGCTCTTAGGCAGAAGTTCTTCCCTGTGAGGGTGTTGAGGCACCCTCCTCTGGGCAGATGTCCCTGTCCGTGACAGAAGGTTGGGATTGGATGAGCTTTAAGTTCCCTTCCAACCCAAACCATTCTATGCTATTACTACAGCTTTAGTCTTCTACTCTTCTGTTAAGGGTAAAACTTAACCTATGGGTTCACTGATGCTAGAAGTACTTCAAACCCCAACCAGTTTATCTGCAGTAACCACAGTCTCAGTGTAATTGGAGCCCTGGTCTGCCTTGCTGCCGTCACTCAGCATACAAAAACTTATTCTGGGGGGAGTCCTGCTCAGTGAGTGCTTTTTCTGCTCTTGCTAGTGGATTGAAAGGGTCTTGCTGGAGAAGCTGTGTGTGAAGAGTGCTTTTTGACATCACCATGACTATTGGTGCTTCATCTCTTCCAAAAAGGACAGAAAAGGAGCTTAAGAGCTAGCAAAGAGGGGGTAAAACATCAGGCAAGTGGCACTGAGGCAAAGGCACTGGGCTGGGACAGGTCAGAGCATAAAGGCTTTGTACTGTAGGTGGTTGCACTGGCCACCATCCTGTACAACTTCTGGACCTTTTGAAGCTGCATTTTTCAGTTTAATGGGAAAGAAAATCCTCAAACCAAAGTGTGAGGAAATGTAAAGTAGTTTCACTATTTTAATATTGGAACTGAGTTTGAGGTCCTTGGGAAACGTAGCCCATTTATAGTGAATGCAGAAGGGGTTTGTGGTTGAAGTTCTATTCTGAAGTCTGGAAAAGAATTGATCCATTACTGCTCAGGAGCTGAATCCTGCAGTTGCAATAGATGTATCAAAATGTCCTCCTAATACCTGATGAAAACACCAAGAATTATTAAGAGATAGGGAATAAACCAAATACGTAATTATGGCTGATGTGTGCCTTTTGACTCCTGAATGCAGTCCTGGGCCCTCCTGTTCAGAAGGGAATGGAGGAGCTGGGAGAGATTCAGAGGACAGTAGAGATGATCAAAGGCCTGGCATGGCCCTGGCGCTGGAAGAGCTGGGTTGACTGGAGCGATCTGCCTGAGGGAAGCTGTGATCAAGGGCTCAGATCGTGCTCTGAGTGGGGAGGGATCTCCCTGCTGTTCCTTTCAGCACATGGACAGAGCTGGCAGGTTGCGATGAAAAGTTCTTCACACTGTGTACTTAAGCAGCAGCTTCCTGTGTTGCAGTGCTGAGGTGCTGGAAAGGTGTCAGGAAGGGAACAAATTCATGAGAGGAGATGCCACTAATGTGAACAGCATCTTTGATAGAGGGGTTTCTGAACCCCTAGAAGTTGGCAGCTTAGGGTGTGCTGGGAGCCATCATGTATGCCCAGCCTGGTGCCCTCTTTCCCAGGCATCTGATTTTGGAGACAGGGTGAGATGGACATCTACTCTGACCCAGTGTGGCTGTTCTTAGGTTCTTCTAATCCATCGTTTCAGCTTTTCACATGAGGTGTGTCCTGAGCATTGCATTACAGTCTGAGCATTGTCTCTCTGATGGTGTGGGACAGGATTTCTTCACCTTCAGCTATCTGAGCAAGACCAGCCTCTCTCTCGTGTGTGGTGTAAGGGCATTTGCCTCCCTGCCAGGCTTTCAGAGCTTACCTTGTAGGCAGAGTGCACGAGAATACAGTGATTCGTGCCATCATCTAATAAAGCTCATGTTCTTCCGTAGCTGCTGCTTCAGATGAATCCATATCATGTAGACTCCCTTCTGCAGCTCAGTGATGTGTGCCGGATGCAGGAGGATCAGGAGATGGCCCGTGATCTCATAGGTAAGAGCTGAGGTGAGGAGCAGAGGTCCTGATGTGAATTAGTGATCAAAGGCTTTTGGCTTTGGTTTATAGGAAAGCAGCAAACCAGCAAAGTTGGCTTGGCTCTGTGTTTGCGACTGGGGCTGTGAGCACTCAGCCTTCCATTGTCTTGCAGATCAGCAGCTTTTGCTGGAGGCTTTTAAACAGAGACAGACATGCTTATCTGGGCCAAAGCACATCAAGCGATCACCTTCAAAATGAATAGAAGGATTGTCTGGACATGGTGGAGTCCCACCAGCAGGAAATCCATTACAGGAGGAGAGTCTGACTTAGAAGATACAACATACATCAGTGCAAGGGGCTACTACAGGAAGCCTACCTCTCTGCAGGGAGCCAGCCCTGCCCTCCAGGCCAGCCTGCCTTGCCTTCCTCTGACCAGCATCTTGCAGGTCAGGTCCTGCTTGCTCCTCAGGGCTTCATGGAGCAGGAGGCATCCCAGAGGATGCTGTCCCTTGGATGCCCGTGCTGCAGTCTCTGGTGTCAGATGGGCTGTTTGGTGTTAGATGAGGCATGTGCTCTGCAGCATGATAACAGAAGCAAGAGGTAAGGTGAGGATGGGATCTTTGGCTTCCCTTGTGAAAATAATAGTGACAGAGGCAGCCGTACCAGTGTCAGTCCCAGACCTCTAGAAGAGTTACTTTCCACAACTGGAGCATCATCTAATTTCCCACAGAAGGGAAGAGGGCTCACCTCCCTGGGTGTATCTGTTGCAACCACATGGTCTGCAGTAGCTTTGTGCTTTCCTAGGCTATGAGCAAGCGTGTATCTGGGGGTCAGAGCTCTCGGTGTCTTCTGGGCTAAATGAATTGCCTTTCTGTGCGCTCTGGGACTGTGTGGTGTGCTGGGGTGATGGCATGCCCTGACACTGTCCTTGCTGCCTACAGAGCGAGCGCTGTACAGCATGG
The DNA here is from genome assembly GCF_033783945.1 of Neopsephotus bourkii. NCBI lineage: Eukaryota > Metazoa > Chordata > Aves > Psittaciformes > Psittacidae > Neopsephotus > Neopsephotus bourkii. The sequence goes on from NW_026902017.1 coordinate 310,681, forward strand.
AGAGCGCCTTCCACCCCGTCTTCAGTCTGACCAGTGGGACCTGCAGGCTGGACTACCGGCGGCCTGAGAACAGGTATGTGGCACATCTGCCTGCCCCACGTCTGCTGGAGAGCCGTCACAGCGTGTCCTGGCCTACTTTGGGCACGGAGGCCCAGATTCCCAATGTCTGCTGCGTCATCCATGGTGGCAGGGGGACCTTGAATGTCCCTTTCTGTCAGAACAGGCTCTGGCAGTTGGTGACAGTGCCCTCAGCAAGGCAGCAGCTCCTGAGATGGGTGCTGGGGTAAACGCAGCTCTTCCTTCTTTACCAAGCTCTTTCCCAAGGGGTTTCTTCCTGTAGCAGTAGCTGTTTCTCCCTGTCATATCCTTTTCATGTGACCAGTGCCCCTTAGTCCAAAATGGCGTTTATTGTCACGGTATGTTTATGACTGTGCTTGGTCACTTTGCTTCCTGCCCAGCACTTGCCTGGCTCTTTACATAATGACAGCTCTGCAGCTGCAGGGAAAGGTGACTTTATCCTGGGAATTTTCCAGTCAGCTGACCCATGTCATCTCTCCCGAACTGCTGTACCTAGAGGTTGATCACATTTCCAGGACCTGCTCGCTGACAGGCTTTGTGCCACCTGTGACCTGAACACTGCGATCTGTAACACCAGTTTGGGTGCTAGTGCTCCTCTGATAATACATCACTGTGTCACTGTCCCTGTGGCTGGGCAGGCTGGGACAAGGCAGGATTGAGACGTTATGGGTTTCCTTTTTTTTACTGTCTGAGTTGTCGGCCCTGGTCTGTGGAGTCCATGCCCTGATCTGTGCAACCCCTACAGTTGCACAAAGAGATAGAAGCAGTAAGAGGTGGGAACGTGGAGAGGTCTGTGGCACCTTGTACTGCACCAGGCTAGGTTCCCTGGACCCTCCAGGTTGCACCACAGTGCTGATGCTCAGGGAGCTGGGGCTGGCTCTGTGTCCCCAGTTGTGAGCTCCAGATATGGCTTCTAAAACCTATTGCTGTTTGCCACACAGGGCTTTCTTCCTGGCCCTCTTCAAGCATCTGATGTTTCTGGAGAAGAGAGGCTGTCCCCGCACAGCTCTGGAGTTCTGCAAGCTGATTTTGAGGTAGGTGACCTTGCCAAGGGCTGTGCCCCATTCTGTGTGGAACAGGACAGGGCATTGCAGGCTGTGGCAAACACACTTCTAACAATGCACCAAACCTGACCTGGGCAGGACAAAAACCTTGGAGGTGCTCTGCGCTCCCAGGTTCAGTGAGGGCTGTTTCCACTCCTTACAGATGCAGTGTCACAGGTTAGCTTTGTGCACATCTGTGGTGCTATTTTGAAGAGAGGTGATTGTGGAGAAGGAGATTTAAGCAGATGGGACCAGGATGGCCCTTGCACTTGACTGCTGACCTGTGTGCCTGGCTGGTTGGTAGAGAGGAATTCAGACTCTCTGTGGAGTAGGTGTACAGTGGTGGCTTCAGTCTTCCTCATAGGTGGTGATGGGGCACTGTCACCCCTCTGCAGGGACACAAGAGAGGGCAGGGCATTGACCATCATCCTGGCCATGTGGGAACAATCATGTTCTTGTTCTCCCTGCTTGCTGAGTCACGGAAGTTCTCTGGATGCTAGTGGGAAAGTCTTGTTTGACTTAGAAACAAGGGCAGCTATTTCAGCTGTTGTGACCCTGAGTTTTATTTCCCTTCCTTGTGTTCTCTCCCCCTGAAGCCTTGATCCAGAGAATGACCCACTGTGTGTGCTGCTGATGATTGATTTTCTATCCCTCCGAGCTAGAGAATACACCTTCCTGATCCGCATGTTCCAGGAGTGGGAGGTGAGATGCCAAGAAGCAGCCCTGCTGAGAGAGGCAGAGAGGGGGAAAAGCTGCTTCCTGATGGGGGAGCAGGGAGACCTGCCTGGGCTGTGTCACAGTGCACAAGGGATTCCTAAGGAGGTTATTCCTTCGCAGCTGCCTGGCAGCCAGGCTGCCATCCCAACAGCATCGGAATGACCTGTGAAGGCTCGGGGGGAAGGCTGTTTTTGTAATCCTGGTACCCTGAAAACAATTGTACAGACTCAGATTGCTTACTCAGTGATGGGGGCACCGAGCCAGCAGCTGTAAAGTAACTTAATCGAGTGAGCAAGAGCCTGTGTGCAGCCCAGCCCCGTCGGGATGATTCTGCATAGCATCATTTCTCGTTAAATGTGTCCCTCTGATCTGCAGAGTCACCGGAACCTGTCCCAGCTGCCCAATTTTGCCTTCTCGGTGCCGCTGGCCTATTTCTTCCTGAGCCAGCAGGAGGAGCGCTCCGAGCTGGAGCTGAGCCAGGCCCGGGAGAAAGCCGCCCGGCTCATCCAGCTCGCGTTGGTCATGTTCCCAAGCGGTAAGTCTGTCCCCACCGGTAAGTCTGTCCCCGCAGGCTTTGCCGCTCTCTCCATCTGTGAGAGCGCAGGCTGGGTCCCAAGCAGGCAAATGCAGAGACAGCAGTTTGCCTGTGGCTTGCAAATGATGTTCACCTCTGTCTGTGGGAGATGGGAGCCCTGACTCGGAGGGTGACCAGGCAGGCTGGCTATGGTGGCAGGTAGAATCCCAGACTGGTTTGGGCTACAGGGGACTTTAAAGCTCATTCAGCTCCAACCTCTGCTGTGGGCAGGGACCCCTTCCTCTAGAGCAGCTTGCTCCAAGCCCCTGTGTCTAACCCGGCCTTGAACACTGCCAGAGATGGGGCAGCCACAGCTTCTCTGGGCACCCTGTGCCAGCGCCTCAGCACCCTCACAGGGAAGCAGTGGTGGTGAGATTCAGCCTTCCTGCACCGTGGCAGGGCCGGTGAGAGCATGGTGGAGCTATACAGGGCACCCCGCAGCTGTGAGCCCTTGACGTGAGTGTTAGGAAGAGACTGGTGATTGTTCTCTGCGCTGCACAGCCTCCTTGGAGCAGCTGATGCCCCTTCATTAGAGATGGTCATGGGCAAGTTGGGGGGAGCATGAGAACCAGAGCCTTGGAGCAGGAAAATATTTCACCCCAGGGTTGCCCAGACCAGAGACAGCAAGTCTCTCTTGGCTTTCCCTCCCAGACACTGCTGGGCTTTAGATGTGCTCTTCATGGGTGCCCATCTCTCTTGCTTTCATCAAGCTGGTGCTGCTGTCCATGAAAGGAGATGCAGAGCCCCTCTGGGCGCACAGGAGGGTGTGTCTTTATAGGCAAGAATAACCAGCTCTCAAACAGAGGTTTAGTTTTGTGGTGGCAGAAACCATCTTTTTCGTCATGGTGACTGAAATAAAACCCTTGTTCAAGTTCAAAGACCAGCAGTGTTAAGTGCAGAAAATTTCACCTTATTGCATCAGGGGAAAAAAAAGTTTGTTGTTCTTTTACATTTACCCTGAATATGTTTCCATCATCCACACAGAGATCAGAGCACACCACAGCCCCCAGCAGCATCCTCACACCCCACGTGCATCTTCCATCAGTGCCTTGATGGGGTGCTGCCCCCCCAGGCTGGAGCTGTGTCCCTGCAGCTCTCGCCATGCTGTGGTGCTCCTCACCAGGCTGTTGATAATGAGTTGTCTGTCTCCTGCAGTTCTTATGCCGTTGTTGGATCACTGCAGTGTGCAGCCCGATGCCAGGGTGGCGAACCATTCCTTTTTCAGGCTGAATGCTCAGATCAGGTAAGCCCTGGAGATGTTGTCAGTGAAGAGAAGGAATTGATCTTGCTGGTAGTGGGGCTTTTGCTTGCTCAGGCAGCTAATGGAGTTACAAAACTGCGGAGGAAAATATTTGGTTTCCCTGAGTAGGCTCGTAGATGCTTTGATAATGGATTTCCATAATGGCCACCAGATAACGCTGATAGACGCTCCTCACTTTAATGCAGATGGGTCAGAAGTTCATGCTGAAGCTTGTTGCTGCCTGTAGTGAGAGGGAACAATGTGTGTGTGCTCTCAGGGCAGGCTGTCTCCTGCCAGTCTGGATGTCCCTGACATGTGGTCCTCCCAAACACATAAATGGTCTCCTCCTCGTGGCAAGGCAACATTAACTTTCATCTCATGGCTGTGCTTATCCCAAAAATAGACAAAGACAGAAAAGCTGCTGAAGATAGATAGAAATAGCAAAGCAGGGAGCTTGTGATTCCTCTCTTTGTGTTCTCGAGCCTAAGCACAGTGCAGAGACGAGCCCTTGCCAGCCCTCACAGGGACCTGCAGGTGGGAAGGAGGAAAGTGCCATGAATAACAACTGTCTCCCGTAGACAGCCTCCTGCCCTGAACCAGCTGACATGCCTCTATGTGGGAAGGACTCACGCACTGTGGAAGGACCCAGCTGTCATGGCATGGCTGGAGACCAATGTCCACGAGGTGCTGTGCATGGTGGATGCCCAGGACCCGCTGGTGGAGGAGTCTGAGCACAAGTGAGTGCAGCAGGAGGAGGTGAGCGGTGCTCACACCAGGCATGGGTGATTGAACACGGGGACAGAGCGGGGCAGGGAGCCCCTCAAGTACCCTTCTGATGGTGGCTCCTGATGCCAAATGTTACATAGTGGGAGGCAAAAGCTTTCCTGTATATTATGTAGACATGAATTAAGAGCTGTACCTCTCACTGGGGAGTATGTACTACATGCGCTTCCCCAGCCTTGGCCAGCACATATATATGCTGGGAGGGCCAAGGGGCTGCTGGCGGGTAGAGGCAGGAATGGCTGCACAGCTCACGTGCATGTGCTGCACAGGGCAAGCTTAGAAACACATCCCAACTCTGAGAAGCAGGAGAGAGGCATTAGGTCTTCTCCTAAACTGGAGTTAGTTTGCTCTGCTGGCCCAGTGAGAAAGATCTTTACAGTGTCCCTGAACTGTTCTTCTCCTTGGTCTGGAGGTCAGCAGCTGCCAAGCAATTTTGGCTTGGCTTCAAGCTGATTCCATCCAGAGCCAGGGATGAAGCTGATGGTGCACCTAGAGAAGCAGAAATTAAAATGTGGCTGTGCTGAGCTGTGCTCAGTGCTGTCCTCTGTCCCCTCTCCGCTTTAGGAGGAAGATGCGGTACCAGAGCGCGCCCAGGAACATCTACAGGCACATCATCCTCTCAGAGATGAAGGAGGCCACGGCAGCTCTGCCTCTGGTGAGGGGTCTTGATGGGGCACAGGCACTGCCACTGCCACATCCCTGCTGTGCACACAGATGCTGGGCATGTCTTAAACCCCAAACCCAGCAAAAAGTACCCACCTGACCCTGAAGTGTCCTCTCTATAGCTCAGCTTCCCAGGCCATCACAGAGGGCATGTGTGGACAGGCTGGGCACTGCACTCCCCCAGGCCTGTCCAGCTGGTCTGATAATCCCCATGCCTTGGTGCTTGCTGCTGCTCGCAATGCAGCTTCACCCCTTCTTTTTCCTTCCCCCCAGGAGGTGACCTCGCAGCCTGTGATGGGGTTTGATCCGTTGCCTCCTTTGGACTCCATTGTTTCCTACACCAGACCAGAAAGGTACCTCCTCCTCCTCCCCTTGCTTCTGGGCTGGCACAACCAACATGTTCCTGTCACGCCCTCAGCCCCAGGCCTGGGTGCACATGGGTGCTCAGAGCTGATGGTCCTCCTCCATCTCGGAGAGGAAGAGCTGCCTGGCCTGTGGCATATACAGGCAGGACTGGTCCTGCCACTTCTCCTCGGTGGTCACCACTGGAGAGGGCAACTGTTCGCAGCCATTAAGACAAAGGCCACTGATCAGCTGCTGGCTCAGGGGCACTCGGGTGCTGTTCTGGACAGTGTGGTTCTCCCCAGCATCCCTGTGCTGCCTCAGCCCCAGCGCAAGGTCGAGTACCAAGCTGCTCCCTTAACCCTGCTGCGACTTCTGTCTTTCAGGACAACTCATCCATCCAACGAAAGCACTTTATCTCTCTTCTTCCGCTCGCTGTTGCCAAATTTTAACTTGCAGGTATGTGCACTGGGCTCCTGCAGGCAAATCTGAGCACGCTTCTGCTGTCGGTACACAGTAGTTTCCACTGCACAGTGTTTCTGCAAAGGGAGTGGCTCTTGGCATATGCAGTGTGTATTAAACGTCAGGTTGCAAAGCAGCCTGATTCTTTTTGGCAAGCAGCAGCGTCTCTCCCTGCCTGCTGCAGGCATGCAGCTCCCTGCATGGCTGCTGTAGCTCTGCTGTCTTGCAGGAGGATCTCAGGCGTGATGGGGATGAAGAGGCTGGAGCAGGACAGGACCTGAACCAGGGGGTGAACAGGCTCATGGCAGCCATGCGGGACATGCTGGCAAACATCCAGTTCCAGGAACCCCCCCGAGATGACAACCCTGAAGGAGATGGTGACTGGGACTGAGCCGAGAACACGTGTCATTCCCCACCCCTCTGTGACCGCCCCCCGCCTCCTGTCCACTCCAATAAAGTGGACACAGAGCTCCAGGCGTGCACTCACTGTGGAGATGGGCTCTGGTGGGAAGGGGCAGGGCTGCCACCATGGCATCTTTCACCTCTCAGTGGGGGCTGAGGGCTGTCTGAGCAGGCACAGCTAATCTACAGCAGCTGTCCCTCTGCCGCCTGTCAGCTTAGTCCCTTCTGGCCTCCTCCAAGCGTGTTTGATGCCCCCTTCCTCTCCGGCTCTTGCCTTGTTTAATGCCTGGATGCTTTTTTTCCGTGCTCCTGAGCCTGAAGCCTCCTTCCCTTCATGAAACAGCACTGGGTCTCTGACAAAGAGCTCAGGGTCCCTGCTCTGGTACCGTTGGGGCACGGCAGAACACAGAACGGTTCAGTTTGGAAGGGACCTTAAAGATGATCTAATCCAACCTCCTTGCCATGGGCAGGGACACCTTCCACTAGACCAGGTTGCTCCAAGCCCCATCCAACCTTGCCTTGGACACTACAGGGCCTCCCTCAGAGCTGCAGCTCTCCCTGTGCTGCTGGAGGACTGTGCAGAGCGGCTCTTCCATGCACTGCAGCCATTCCATCCTGCTGGAAGCAGAAATCATCCCTCCTCTTTGTTTTCTCCATCCCTCATCTCGCCACCTTCACCTTACAGAGCAGGGGATGAGATCAGCTGCACTCAAACCTTTTAACTCATTCTTGCTGCCTGCACAGCTTTTTCCTCTTATTCTGCTGTGTAACGCTGAGCCAGGCTGTGCTGCCCGGAATCAATCCGGGAGGGCTCCCTGGAGAGCAGCCTGGATGCTCAGGGAGGGGGCTGGGGCAGGCACAGGCCCATCCAGAGCTTGGCTCCCTGTGTTGTGCCCTTGCATCACTCACTTTTGCAGATCTGGCATTTTCCAAGGCCTCCGTTTGTGAAGCTGAACATTTCCCAGCACATACTGGTGTGCTGGGAGGGGTGGCGGGAAGATGGGGGATGTTGATCCCAATTCCTGCTATTTACATTTCCCGGGGGGTGATCAGGATTTTGCCGCTCATCCAGCACCATGTGTTCATCGGCTTCAGCTCAACACATGTCACATGTGAGCTGTGCTGGTGCTCGCGGTGAGGAAGGCACCATGGCAGCCTGGGACCCCTGTTCCCAGCGCATCCGGAGCCGCAGGGTGCTCTGTGCCATGGTGAAGGGCTCCCAGAGCCTCACAGGAAGGAGCGGATGCAGCCGACCGCAGGATGGGTCTTTTCATGCAGATGTGAATTGCCTCTTTGGCAGCCTAGCGGCTCCAGGCATCAACACCAACCTAAGGCACATGATGGTCACATGGGCCCCATGTCCCCCCAGCCCGCTGGGGCTCCAGCCGGAGCACGGGTGCAGCATTTAATGGTGCTTTTGACGATCCCTACTGCACCCATTGCCTGCCCCGATCGTACAAAGCACCTTCCCTGGGGCCAGGCCAGGCCATTGGTGAGGCCAGTGGTAGAGGTGGCGACTGGGAGAGGCTCCTGTAGCAGGGATGATCCTACCGGAGTCCTGAAAGCACGCGGACACCCACAGGCACACAGTCCATCGGGATGCTGGGATCTCCCAAGCACACGCAGGACTCCAGGACGCAGAGGACCTCTACGGCACACGCCACCCAAGCGTCACAGCACAGGGGTATGTGGTCTCCCTGGTGACCCCAAGCCCATGACTCCCCAGGGCTGTGTGGGGGTCCGGCAACCCCAACCTCTGCAGCAGCTCGTCCCACTGCCAGGGTGCCCCCGTCATGCAGGTGCCCACCCTCCTCGGGAGGAGGAGCTGCGGGAGCTGGCTTTAAAGTGGGGCAGAGAAACGGCCCTTTCTTCCTCAACACCCTGGTGCAGTGGGTGCGCGGCAGCGGGACACTGGGCAGAGCTGGCGAGGAAGCAGCCGTGACACCGGGGGGGGGGGGGGGGGGGGAACCCTGCACCCCCAATTCCTCTGCGTCCCCTCGGCAGTGCTGGCGGGCATCGCGGCAGGGCACAACGGGGTGTGCGGATGCTGTAGGGGGCCCTGGGGCTGAGTTGGGGCCATGTTAACATTGGCCCCCCTACGTCTGCTGCGTGAGCCCTGGAACAGCAGTGAGGGCAACCAGAGCAATGCCACGGTTGGGGTCAGCAGTGGCTGGTGCCAGGGGCTCAACATCCCCAATGAGCTCTTCCTCACACTGGGGCTGGTGAGCCTGGTGGAGAACCTGCTGGTGGTGGCCGCCATCCTGAAGAACAGGAACCTGCACTCGCCCACATACTACTTCATCTGCTGCCTGGCTGTGTCTGACATGCTGGTAAGCATCAGCAACCTGGTGGAGATGCTCTTCATGCTGCTGGTGGAGCATGGCATGCTGGTGATCCACACCAGCATTGTCCGCCACATGGACGACATCATCGATATGCTCATCTGCAGCTCCGTCCTGTCCTCCCTCTCCTTCCTGGGGGTCATTGCTGTGGACCGATATATCACCATCTTCTATGCCCTGCGCTACCACAGCATCATGACACTGCAGCGGGCTGTGGTGACCATGGCCAGCATCTGGCTCGCCAGCACGGTGTCCAGCACCATCTTCATCACCTACTACCACAACACCACCATCCTCCTCTGCCTCATCAGCTTCTTCCTCTTCATGCTGGTCCTCATGCTGGTGCTCTACATCCACATGTTTGCCCTGGCCCGACACCATCTCCACAGCATCTCCAGCCAGCAGAAGCAGCCTGCTGTCTACCGTGGCAGCAGCCTCAAAGGAGCCGTCACCCTCACCATCCTCCTGGGAGTCTTTTTCATCTGCTGGGGCCCTTTCTTCTTCCACCTCATCCTCATCGTTACCTGCCCCACCAACCCCTTCTGCACCTGCTTTTTCAGCTACTTCAACCTCTTCCTTATCCTCATTATCTGCAACTCTGTGATTGACCCCCTCATCTATGCCTTCCGGAGCCAGGAGCTTCGGCGGACGCTGCGGGAGATGGTGCTGTGCTCCTGGTAGGGAGTGGGACACCGATAATGGTCCAGCCGCCCCGCCACGGGACAGAAGGACGGATGAGATGGGATGCACCGCGGGGTTTCCAGCTCTGGCATCCGATGCGGGCTCAGGGACTCGCGGTTCCCAATAAAGGCTCTTTGCACTGATGCCGTGGCTGGCACCGCCGTGCAGCTCCCCGGGGACCGCTTTCCGGCCCCACCGTCTCTTCCAAGTTCGATCCCTCCCGTTTGCCACCTGCACCGGCACCGGGGCCTTGCGGCAGGGTGCGGCCGGCGGGGCGCAGGGGCCGCTCCCGGTGCGGGGCACAGCCCGGACAAAGCGCCCCTCACCGCCGCCTTTGTTCTCGGGCCGCGCCCGCCACCGCCCGGCCGGCCCCGGGGGGATGCTCCTGGCACCCGGGACCCCCCGGAGCGGCCCCCCCCCCCCCCCCGGGCCCTGCCTCTTCCCCCACCCGCGGCAGGACGCGGATTGGGGGATGTCACCCCCCCTCCGGCGCTCCCGCCGCTGCTGCGTGGTCCCTGTGGCCGGTTCGTGTCGCGTGTCCCCTCCCGTGGGTGCCGGGGTCCCCCTGCGGTACCGGGGCGGCTCCGTGGCCCGGGTGCGGGGTCCCCCCCGCCGGTGCCCGCGGTGCCGGGGTCCCCGGGCGGGGCGGGGCGGGGCGGGGCGGGGCGGGCGGCGGTGCCGGTGCCGCAGGGCTGTTGCAGCGCTGCGGCGGCGGCTGCCGATTGGTTGCGGAGCCTCGGTGACGTCAGCGCCCGGCCCGGTGCGGCGCGAGGCTCCTATAAAGGAGGCGGTGGCTGCGGGGCCGCCCCCCGCGCTCCCGGTGCCGCTCCTGCTCCTGTTCCCGGTCCTGCTCCCGGTCCCGCTCCCATCCTGTTCCGACCCGGCCCGGCAGCACCATGAGGGAGATCGTCCACATCCAGGCGGGGCAATGCGGCAACCAGATCGGCGCCAAGGTAACGGCGGCCCCGCCCCGCCGCTGCGGAGCCGGGCGGCGGACAAAGACCTCCCCCCGTTCCGCTGCCCCCCACCCGCGCTCCCGCCGCACCGGGAGGACAAAGAGCCCCGCCCGTTCCCCCCCTCCTCCCGCCCCGCGCCTTTGTCCGCCCTTCAGCACCGCGGACAGCGCCCTGCCCGCCCCGCCGCCAGGGGGCGCCCCGCGCTGCCCCGCGGGTGGGTGTGGGAGGGGTGATGATGAGGGCTCCCCCAGGTCCCTGTGCCCCTCCGCCGGTACCCGGTGCCACCCCCTGATCCCTGTGTCCCCCCCCCCAGTTCTGGGAGGTGATCAGCGACGAGCACGGCATCGATCCCAGCGGCAACTACGTGGGTGACTCGGACCTGCAGCTGGAGCGCATCAGCGTCTACTACAATGAGGCCTCCTGTAAGCGACACACAGCGCCCCGGGACATCCCTCAGGCAGGGCACCCCCGCACCCCCACCTTGGGCCTGGGGGGAGCCCCCATATCCCTTTCTCCCCAGTGCCCGGATCTGCAGGGTGGGGCAGGTTGGGGGGGGGGGGGGGGAGATACATGCAAGATACATGCCCCCAGCCCCCGGGGAGGGGAGCAGGGACACGTGCATCCCACCCTTGGAGCCCTATAGTTCGGGGGGGGGGAACCATGCATCCAGCCCTGGGGGACCCCCATTATGGGGGGTGGATGGACACAAGTGAGCCCCTGAGGGACACAACACACGCACCTAGCCCCATGGGACCCCATGGTTCGGGGGGGGACACAACACACGCACCCAGCCCCGTGGGACCCTGCATGATGAGCGTGGGTTGGAGGTCAGCAGCAGGTTCCCCCCCGGCACGGGCTCTCTCGCAGCTCACAAGTATGTGCCTCGCGCCATCCTGGTTGACCTGGAGCCGGGGACGATGGACAGCGTGCGCTCGGGCGCCTTCGGACACCTCTTCCGCCCCGACAACTTCATCTTTGGTAGGTCCCTGGGCAGGGGGGACGCTGACACCCGCGGCCCCATTCCCCTCCCGGGCCATCGCTGTGCCTGGGGCACTCGGTGCCCTCCCTCGCCGCAGGGCCTGGCACAGCCGGTTCGCTGCCAAACCTCTGCAGTTCCGACTTCCCACCCCACCCGGGCCTCAGATCTCACCGATGCCGCCGCCGGCAGCGCCCCGTCCCCTCCCTGGCGTGGGCACCGGGGAGCCGGCAGCCATCGGTGCCTCTTTTCCCCACCTCGGCAGGGCAGAGCGGGGCCGGGAACAACTGGGCCAAGGGGCACTACACGGAGGGGGCCGAGCTGGTGGACTCGGTGCTGGACGTGGTGAGGAAGGAGTGTGAGAACTGCGACTGCCTGCAGGGCTTCCAGCTGACCCACTCGCTGGGCGGTGGCACCGGCTCGGGCATGGGCACCCTCCTCATCAGCAAGGTGCGGGAGGAGTATCCCGACCGCATCATGAACACTTTCAGCGTGGTGCCATCCCCAAAGGTGTCGGACACGGTGGTGGAGCCCTACAACGCCACGCTCTCCATCCACCAGCTGGTGGAGAACACGGACGAGACCTACTGCATCGACAACGAAGCTCTCTACGACATCTGCTTCCGCACCCTCAAACTGGCCACCCCCACCTACGGCGACCTCAACCACCTCGTCTCGGCCACCATGAGCGGGGTCACCACCTCCCTGCGCTTCCCCGGTCAGCTCAACGCCGACCTCCGCAAGCTGGCGGTCAACATGGTGCCCTTCCCGCGCCTCCACTTCTTCATGCCGGGCTTTGCGCCGCTGACGGCCCGCGGCAGCCAGCAGTACCGCGCCCTCACCGTGCCCGAGCTCACCCAGCAGATGTTTGATGCCAAGAACATGATGGCTGCCTGCGACCCCCGCCACGGCCGCTACCTCACCGTGGCCACCGTCTTCCGGGGCCGCATGTCCATGAAGGAGGTGGACGAGCAGATGTTGGCCATCCAGAGCAAGAACAGCTCCTACTTCGTGGAGTGGATCCCCAACAACGTCAAGGTGGCCGTGTGCGACATCCCCCCGCGGGGGCTGAAGATGTCCTCCACCTTCATCGGCAACAGCACGGCCATCCAGGAGCTCTTCAAGCGCATCTCGGAGCAGTTCACGGCCATGTTCCGCCGCAAAGCCTTCCTGCACTGGTACACCGGAGAGGGCATGGACGAGATGGAGTTCACCGAGGCCGAGAGCAACATGAACGACCTGGTGTCCGAGTACCAGCAGTACCAGGACGCCACGGCCGAGGAGGAGGGCGAGATGTACGAGGACGACGAGGAGGAGTCAGAGGCGCAGGGCACCAAGTGATGCCCGATGCCCCCCTCTGCCGCCCGCAGCCCCCCTTGGCTTCGCGCTGCTGCACCCCCGCACCCCTTCAGTGTCTCCTGACCCCATCCCCCCCCCCTGAGCCGGCTCGGCCCCCCCCCCCCCCCCCCCCGCCTCCCCCCTTTTCGTTTTTTTTTACTGGGTCGTGTCTTTTATTTTTTTGAATACTCAATAAATTTATTGCTGTCCAGGTACCTCCTGCCTGTGCCTCGGGGGGGGGGCACCCTCTGCTCCCAGGGGCGCAGCCCCCACAGCCATGCCCATCGCAGAGGGTTAGGGGGACCCCACATGCCCAGGCCATGACAGTGTCCCCCACCTTCCTGCCCCACAGATCTGGGGTTGGAGTGTGGGTGCTGCCTTGCCCGGCTGTGCCTTTGTCCCCACTGTCATCCTTCTCCATGCAGTGGGGGGGATGCTCCGTACAGGCACTACTGTGCCAGGGCCGTGTTGGTCCTTTGTCCCCCTAAACCGAGCTGGGGGCACGTACCCCGCGGTGCTGCCCCAGGGCTGTGCGGGGGTCTGGGGGATCCAGGACATCCCCAAACAATGCTAAACCCCCCAGCTCCTGCTTGGGTGCTGGGCTGAACCCAGAGTGCGGGGCCGGGATTTGCTGCAGCCCCCCAGGGGTCCCCGCGGGGAGAGGGGCTGTGCTGCGGGATCACGGGGGAGGGCTGAGGGCTGTAGAGGTGGGAGCTATGGGGCTGCGGGCTGTAGCGGTGAGGGCTATAGGGACAAAGCGCTATGGGGCTGGGTCTATCAGGGTGGAGGCTATAGGGACAAAGCGCTATGGGGCTGGGTCTATCAGGGTGGAGGCTATAGGGACAAAGCGCTATGGGGCTGGGTCTATCAGGGTGGAGGCTATAGGGACAAAGCGCTATGGGGCTGGGTCTATCAGGGTGGAGGCTATAGGGACAAAGAGCTAGGGGGCTGGGTCTGTCGGGGTGGGAGCTATAGTGACAAAGAGCTATGGGGCTGGGTGTACCGCGGTGGGAGCTATAGGGACCAGGAGCTATGGTCTGGGGGCTATAGGGACCGCTCGCCGTGGGCTGGGCGCTCTGGGGCTCTGCGGACCTGGGTGTCGGGGCCGTGCCCGTGGGGTCTCGCCGCCGCGTCCCCGCTGTGTCCCACGTGTGCCCCCACCCTGCGGGGGCCCCGCCCGGGCGCGGTGTGATCCGCCGGCCGCCAGGGGGCGGCAGCGCGGCGGGGCGGGGCAGCGGGGCGTGAGCGAGGGAGCGGTGCTGCCCCCTGGCGGGCGGGCGGGATCCGGCGGGCGGTGCCGGTACCGGGGGCCGTGCGGGGGGGGGGGGGGGGGGGTGTGTGCCGGGATGGGGCGGTGCGGACCGAGCGGGGCAGGGCGGGGGCGGCGAGGGGCGGGTTTGTCCGCGGCGCCGCTGCCGGTGAGGGTGCGTGGCTGAGGCGGCGGCCGCGTCCCGCAGGGCCATGGCGTACGACGAGCGGCTGGCCCGCTTCCGCCAGGCGCACCTCAACCCCTTCGACAAGGCCTCCGAGCCGCCGCCGCCGGAGCGGCCCGACGGGGGGGACCCGGACCCAGGTGGGTGCTGACACCCCCACCGCCCCCCTCGCGCTCGGCACAGGCCCGGTACCGGCACCGGCACCGGCACCCGCTGGCGCTTGGCCCCGTTGCAGGCCAGCGGCTGGACCCGTCTTCGGGGGACCCCGAGAGCGCCCTGGACCTGGGCCTGGCCGAGGACCACTTCTCCCGCCCCGTGGTGCGCGGGGCCGGGGGGGAGCGGGGCTGTGGGGGCGCGGGGTGCGCGCTGCGGGCTCACCCTGCTGGTCCCCGCCGTGCCGCAGGGCCTGATCCTGGCGTCGGACGTGCATCAGCTGCGCCAGGCCATCGAGGAGTGCAAGCGGGTGATCCTGGCGCTGCCTGAGCACTCGGAGCAGCAGAAGGACGCCGTGGTGCGGCTCATCCACCTCCGCCTCAAGCTGCAGGAGCTGAAGGTGCGGCCGGGACCGGGGCACCGCGGGAGGTGTCGCTGGTGTGGGGACACCCGGGCGCGCTCCGACAGCCCCGCATGCACCCGCAGGACCCCGGCGAGGATGAGCCCAACATCCGGGTGGTGCTGGAGCATCGCTTCTACAAGGAGAAGAGCAAGAGCGTGAAGCAGATGTGTGACAAGTGCAGCACCATCATCTGGGGCCTCATCCAGACCTGGTACACCTGCACAGGTGGGGCTGGGACCCCCGGGAGCCCCCACATCCATCCCATGTCCCCCCCCCCCATTGACGTCCAGCTGTGTCCCCTCCAGGCTGCTACTACCGGTGCCATAGCAAGTGCCTGCCGCTGGTGAGCAAGCCCTGTGTGCGGGCCAAGGTCAGCCATCAGGCCGAGTACCAGCTCAGCATCTGCCCCGAGAGCGGGCTGGACAGCCAGGACTACCGCTGCGCCGAGTGCCGGGCCCCCGTCTCCCTCCGTGAGGCTGCGCCGATGGGGCTGGGGGATGGAGGATGTGTGGGGCTGGGCTCCTCTGGGGCCTGTATGGGGCACAGCGGGGTTGGGGTTGTGTGGGGATGGAGTCCCCCTTGTGTGGGGGGGCTCTGTGGAGCTGGGGGCAGCTGGGGCTGAGGAATGGGGATGTGTGGAGCTGGGGAGTGTGATACTGCATGGGGCTGGGGCACGGTGGGTCTGGGGTTGTGTGCGGTTGGGCTCCCTTGAGGGCTTTATGGAGCTAGGGGGAGCTGTCTGGGGCTGGGGTGTGGGGGATGTGTGGGGCTGGGCTTCTTTTGGGGGTGCAGGGTGTTGGGGTGGAGCTGAAGGGTGAGGCTCTGGGTGCTGTGAATGGTTGGGAGCTATGGGGAGATGGGGGGCTCTTGGCTGTGCAGGGCTTGGGGGGTTCACAGTGCATGGGAAAGTGACGCCTGGGATGCTGCTGTGTGTCCATGGAAGGATATGACATGGGGTGAGCAATGCATGGTGCAGCACCGGTGCCAGTACCTGTGCCAACGTGTGCCGGTGCGTGCCGCCGCAGGGGGGGTGCCCAGCGAGGCCCGGCAGTGCGACTACACCGGCCTCTACTACTGCAGCAGCTGCCACTGGAACGACCTGGCCGTTGTGCCCGCCCGCGCCATCCACAACTGGGACTTCGAGCCCCGCAAGGTGCCCTGGGAGGGGACTGGGGGCCACCCTGGGGGCTGTGACCTGCATCAATGGGTGGACATCACTTGTAGGGCCCCATCCCTCATCATGGGGGTCCCTGGGGACTGTATGGCTGGGTAGATAGAGGTCACTTAGTGGGGGCTGTGTCCCCAGAGTTTTGTCCCTGGGGACGGGGCCCAGTGGCCATGGGGTGACAGTGGCTGCGGACGCGCAGGTGTCGCGCTGCAGCATGAGGTACCTGGCGCTGATGGTGTCACGGCCTGTGCTGAAGCTGCGGGAGATCAACCCACTGCTCTTCAACTACGTGGAGGAGCTGGTGGAGATCAGGGTGAGTGATGGGGGGGTAGCACCCGACCCTACCCTGAAGGGCTGGGGCTGGGCAGGGTGGGCAGCAGAGGGAGCATGGGGTGAGCAGGAGGGAGAGGGGGACCCTGTCAGCACCTGCTGGGTCCCACAGAGGTGGGGTAGGGTAGGGGCGGGGGTCAGGACAGCGGGTGCCCAAACTGCTGCAGGTCTGAATTTGACTGCGCTTGACTTGTCCCTGTCACACCCCTATCTCCATCTCTTATCTTCATACTGTCTTATTCCTACACCGTCCCCATCTCATCCCTGTACCTGTCCCCATACTGCTTCTGCCACCAACCTTTTCTATCTTGTGCCCACTCCCATCCCCATTCCCATTCCCTCCTGCCCTGTCCCCCCACAGAAGCTGCGCCAGGACATCCTGCTCATGAAGCCCTACTTCATCACCTGCAAGGAGGCGATGGAGGCACGACTGCTGCTGCAGGTCAGGCCCAGGGGTCGAGACGGAGCTGGGGGGACCCTGGGACTGTGAGGGGGGTCAGGAGCCTGGTGCAGCAGTGATGGGCACAGCAGTGACAGGCTCCCTGCCTGCAGCTGCAGGACCGGCAGCACTTT
Source organism: Neopsephotus bourkii (assembly GCF_033783945.1). NCBI lineage: Eukaryota > Metazoa > Chordata > Aves > Psittaciformes > Psittacidae > Neopsephotus > Neopsephotus bourkii. The sequence goes on from NW_026902017.1 coordinate 327,338, forward strand.
GTGGAGAACGACGAGATGTACTCGCTGCAGGACCTCATTGACATCGAGGCCGGGCGCCTGAGCTGCTCCCTCACTGAGATACACACCCTCTTTGCCAAGCACATCAAGCTGGACTGCGAGGTGAGCCATGGGGCAGACCCACAGCGTGGCTCCTGTGGGGCCAGCACCGTGCTGGGGTGGATGGTGGGGTCCCCTTAGGGCAGCTTTGGGACCTTCTGTGCTCCTGCCCCAGCGCTGCCAGGCCAAAGGGTTCGTCTGTGAGCTCTGCAAGGAGGGCGACGTCCTCTTCCCCTTCGACAGCCACACCTCGGTCTGCACTGACTGCTCCGCCGTCTTTCACAGGTACGGCACACACAGGGGTGGCCGTGACCGCGGCACTGGGGGGGGGTTACACAGTGTGGGGTGACCGTTGCTGTCCCCTCCCCACAGGGACTGCTACTACGACAACTCCACCACCTGCCCCAAGTGCGCGCGGCTGAGCCTGCGCAAGCAGTCCCTCTTCCAGGACTCCACCATGGAGGCAGAGCCCTGATGGGGGGAGCTGGGCCCCACGGCCACCCCATGGCACCCTGAGACAGACATAGGCACCCCCCAGGTGCTTGGGCGCCAGGGTGGCTCCTGGCTCCAGGACCCTCTGCCTGTGGGGACAGCAGCGCTGGGGGCCCTGAGGGATGAGAGGGGATGGGGTGTGGGGGGGTCACTGCAGACCCCAGCTGCCCCTCAGAGGGGGAAACAGGACCCCATTGGTGACCCACAGCAGCTCCCAGCACTGATCCCACCCACAGCAGAAGTGCCTGGAGCTCAGGGGCAGGGGCGGGTGCAGGCAAGGCGGGGGTCCTGTGTTATGGGACAGTGTTACTGGCAGAGCCAGAGCCGCCGCTGCACCACGACCAGCCTGAGCCGAGCTCCCACGGGCTGGGCAGGGCGGCGGGAGCCAAGGGAAGCCCTCTTCCACGGACACACGTTACTGGGATAGCACTGCTAAGTCGGGGACAACACCCGGGTTTCCTGTAGCATCAACGAGCCTCTGTTCAACACAGCACTCGTGTCCCTGCTTTGGCGCGGAGGGACGGGGCGGGCAGCGGGATGGGGCCTCCGGTGCCATTGGCGGGGCAAAGCAGCGCCGCACCGGTACGGGCCGGGCTACCTCTCCTACCCCCTCCCCTGGCCGGCTCCGCACCCTCCTGGTGCGGGAGTCCCGTGTCCCTCCCCAGCAGCGGCGGAGACGGGCGCAGGCACGGCGGTGGTGGGTGGCTCGGTTTTACCGGAACACGGCACTGCTACATGAGAACCGGGCAGGCCTCGGCACCGGCCGCGCTCCGCTGCGGGTCTGTGGGGGCACCGGTCCACCGGGCCCCCCCTTGGGACTGCGGGCCGCTTCTCCCCGCGGCCCATCCCCGCTGACAGTCCTGCGGCCCGGGGCGGGCTCCAGCGGTGTCCGAACGAAGCGGCCGGTCCCAGCGGGTCCACGGGGCCGTCCCCCAGGGCCGGGTCCGTCCCTACGGCTCCCGCGGCCGGTCGGCGGGCAGGAAGGCGTCCGGGGGTCCCGGCGGCAGCTCCGGGTCGCTGAGGTGCTTCTTCTCCCTGCCCTGCTCCCGCGCTCGGGTCCAGGAGGGCGAGCGGAGGTACCCGGCCCGCGGCACCGGCTGCAGCCCTGCGGGACAGACGGGAGGCTCAGGCGGGTGCACCGACCTGGGAGCGGGATGGGACCAGGACCGGCCCCTCGCTCACCACCGGGCGCTTCCCCGGCCGCGTTCTCCTCGTCGGAGTCGGCGAAGACCTCGGCCAGCTCCTGGTCCGACATGTCGGTCAGCTCGGTCAGGTCCAGCAGGTCGAAGTGCACCTCCAGCGAGGAGACGCTGCTCAGGGGCTCTGCGGACGGTGGCCGCGCTTCGGGACCTGCCCGCTGCCCGGCCCGGCGCCACGAGGAGGGGCGGGCGGCGCTGGGGGGCAGCCGGGGAGAGGGTAGGGGGGGCTGGTGCTCAGGGAGGATAACGGGGTCGGTGGGGGAAGAGGACCGGCTGGGGCTGCCTGGGGACTGGGGGGGCTGGCAAGAACCTCAAGGGGTGCTGAGGGCAGGCAGGGGACCCCAGGGACAAGCAAGGGACCCTTGGGGCTGGCAGGGGATCCCAGAGGCTGTCAAGGAACCTCAGGGACAGGAAGAGGATGCACGGGCTGTCAAGAACATCAAGGGTAGGCAGCGGACCCCAGGGGCTGGCAAGAGACGCCGAAAGCAGGCAGGGGACCTTGGGGACAGGCAGGGCCACACTCACGTCGGCGCTCCGTGACCTGCAGCAGGCCAGCGCTGGGGATGGGAATGCTGCCCTGCTCCTCGGTGGGGGCTCCGGGGGGCTGCTGTGCTGGCGCATGGGTGGGGGTCCCCGCCGGGCGTTCCGGGACCAGAGTCTCCTTGCCGAGCTCTGCGGTTCCGGTATGTGTCACATCGGTGATGACAGCTCCATCCCAAGGCACCACCAGCCCTCACGGGCAGCCCGGTTGGGGGGGACGGGGACGGGGACAGCGGCCTCCCCCGGTGGGACAGGCAGAGCTGCCCAGGGCCATGTGCTGGCAGCCACAGCCCCGTGCCCCCCGCCCCGAGCAGCCCCTTTGTGTCGGAGAGACAAAAGCGCAGCCTGTGCCGGAGCCCAGACAAGGGCGGCTTGTCTGCCTGCGGTGGTGGCATGGTGATGGACACCGAGGGAGGGCAGGAAACCCCGTGAGCCCACTGCAGCAGCACCCGGACCCCCGGCCCACCCCAAGGTTGGTGCTGGAGGAGGATGGACCCAACTGCACCCTGGCACCATGTGCCATCGGGCTCTGCCATCGCTGGGTGAGACAGCACAGCGATGGGCTCACCATGGGCTAGGCATCTCCTTGGATGGTGACCTCCCAGGATGGTGACAGTGGGACAGGGGATAGAAAAAAGAGCTGGGATGGGGAAAGGGACATTGTGGGGTGTTAAGTTCCTTTTTCTGACACACTGAGCTGCAGGATGCCTGTGCCCCAGTACTGGCTCTACCACATCCTGACCCCACAAGGTGGGATAGACCTGGTACCCCACACTCCCAGCACCTTCCAGTCGGGAAATAGGGTCCTCACCCCACTCCAAAGCTGGGAAGATTTCCCATGGGATCCCAGGTGCTGCTTGCTCCTGCCCATTTTCACCACCCCACCACCCAGCACCGGTGGGTGACACGGTGCTGTCACCCTATGGAGTGTGTCCCCCCCCCGCCACCGGCAGCCCCCTGCATCCCCACCCACCGGGGCACTGCTCCCTGCCGCAGAAATCCCCGCGGGCCTCCGCCTGCATGGTCACACCACGACACCGGCCACGCCGCCCCGCTCCAGCCTGGGCTCACCGGCTGCCTGTGAGGAGCGGGGCCGGTGTCAGGGTTCCCTTGCCGCTGCCACAGCCGCTCTGCTGACTCACGTTAAACTGCAGAGCCCAGCCGTAGCCGGCTTCAGCCACCCCACCGGCGGCGGCCCCGCTCCCAGCCGCTGCCCTATCCCGATAGCCCTGCCCGGCTGCCAAACTTTTGGTGCCCCGGGGCTGCCACCGGGAGGGGGGCCGCGGTGCAACCGTAATGCAGGGCACTTGTGGGTGGCAATGGTGTGTGCGGGAGCCACCTGTGTCACCATCCAGAGACCTGCCGCAGCCCTCTGTAATACCGGGGACCCACCAGTGCTGCCACTACCCTGTTCCCAAGCACCCACCCAGCCCTCCACACCCCTCCTACAGCACCGGCACGTCTGTACCGGGGCTCTGCGCGGTCCTCCCCTGTGCTTCAGCCTGCCACCAGCACCACAAACCCCGGCCTGGCACCCCGCTGCACCCCTACATCCTTCGGACATCCCGCTGCTGCCGCTTGTCCTCTGGACATCCCACTGAACCCCTGCACCCCCTGGGCACCCCGTTGCTCCCCCATCCCAGGCTCCCCCTGAACCCCCCTGTCCCCATCCCGAGCCTCTCGGTCCCCACCCCAGCGCCCGGGCACCCCCAGCTGGGCCCCGTGCACCCGCACCCGGCTGTACACGCACGCCCCGTGCACGTCTGCGCCCCGCTTCCACGCGCACCCCTCCGTAGCCGCCCCCCGGCGCCCCGCATCCCCCTGCATCCGCGTACACACCCCCGTTACACCCCCTTGCACACACCCCCGTTAACACACCCCTCTTCCCCCCCCTTCCCGTCCTAGATCTCTCCATGCACCCCGGCCCCCCCCCCTCTCTCCCGCCCCGCGGGGCCCGGCCCGGTTCCGCCCGCTGCAGGCTCAGAGCCGCCCGGGCCGAGGCCGCGGTGACGGGCGCGCCGGTCCGTTATCCGCCCCCCCCCCCCCCTTCTCCCCCGCTGCCTCACCTGCGGTGTCGGCCGCTCCCGGAGCCGCCATGGGCCGGTGCCGGTGCCGGTGCTGGGCGGGGCGGGCCCGGTGCCAGCCCGCAGCCCGCACGGTCCTGCCCGCCGCGGCGGGGGCGGGGCCGGGGGCGGGGCGGGGGCCGGGGGGTGGTCAGGGGCGGATCGGCCCAGTCGGGACCGGGGACACCGGGAGGGGAGGGAACGGGAAGGGGTGGGGGGAGGCACGGCTGAACCGGGGGTGCGGAGGAGACTGGGTCCGAGGTGCGGAGGACACCTGGGTCACGCACACACACACACATACACACGGGGAGCGCCGGTGCAGGGTTGCGGGGGGGGGGGGAGCAGCGGCGGGACCGGGGCGAGGGAACGCAACGCTGCTCCCGGTGTGGCGGAGGGGCGCCGGGGCCGGTCACACCGGAGAGCCCCCGCCGGGCCCGGTCCGGAGCAGGCCCCGCTGCCGTTGCTAGGGCGGAGCGCCGCGTTGCTAGGGGGCGTGTCCGAGCGGGCGCGCTCCTCTCGCGAGATCTTCTCCGCCGTTGCCTGGAGACTGCGGCGCCGGCGGCAGCCGCCATGGTGAGAGCGGGAGCGGGCCCGGGACCGGTGCTGGAGGGTCCCGGGCACCGGGGGGGGTGGTGCGGGCAGGGAGGCCTGGTCCGCTCCTGGGAGGGTCGCGAACGCCTCAGAAGCCTCCCCGGCTCCATCGCTCTCCGCTGCGCTCCTCATCTGCCCCCTGCCAGGGGCTTCCTGTGTGGGCCCGTTCAGCCTGGAGAAGAGAAGGCTCCTGAAGGGGAGACCTTAGAGCAGCTCCAGTGCCTAAAGGGGCTGCAGGAAACCTGGAGAGCGGCTTGGGACAAGGGCCTGTAGGGACAGGACAAGGGGAATGGCTTGAACCTGCCCGAGGGGAGACTGAGCTGAGCTCTTAGGCAGAAGCTCTTCCCTGTGAGGGTGCTGAGGCGCTGGCACAGGGTGCCCAGAGAAGCTGTGGCTGCCCCATCCCTGGCAGTGCTCAAGGCCAGGTTGGACACAGGGGCTTGGAGCAAGCTGCTCCAGTGGAAGGGGTCCCTGCCTGTGGCAGGGGTTGGAGCTGGATGAGCTTTAAGGTCTCTTTCAACATAAACCGTTCTGATTCTGTGAATTTTTTATCTTTCCTTAGGCACCCAAAAAGAATGTCAGGAAAAAAGGGGCTGCGAGCAAAGGTCCAGCAGTGCAGTATGCCTTGGCACCAGAGGACATGAGTAAGGGGGAGGTGAGAGACACCCCATCTCCCAGCCCACCCCTGGGAAGGAGGACATTGCTCTCAGGACCCCTGCTCAGTGCCTGTCTCTGGGGACAACAGGTGGCTGAGAGTGATGGAGACAAGCAGCTGGGTTCCTTTTGCTGCCTAACGCCTGTCTGGGCTAAGGGTGGGAAAGGAAGGAGCAGCCACCTCATCCTACCCTCCCTGCCACTACTCTGGGGTGCTCTGCTCTCTAGCCCTGTGTCCTTGCTGCCTTCTTCCTGACTGCATAACCCCAGCATCTGGGTGATGGTTCAGTCCAGAACTCTGTGACTGCAGCCTGCTGCACTCCTGGTCCCATTGCTCCCAGGGCAGGAGGCTCACGTAGTCATGGGGAGGGCAGGCAGAGGGAGAAGGTGCAGCTGCTGCCCCTCCGTTGCTTCAAATCCCTCTTGTGTTGCTGGGTATCATAGAAACAGAAGAGGCGGTGGTCCTGGCCTGGGGACCTCGCTCCTGCAGTAAGGTCTTAGACATCTTGGTGCAAGCAGTGCCCACATGGCGAAGAGCATCCTGGCCTGTATCTGCACTAGTGTGGCCAGCAGGACTAGGCCAGTGATAATCAGTACTGGTGAGGCTGCACCTTGAATCTTGTATTCAGTTCTGGGCCCCTCACTACAAGAGAGACATTGAGGTGCTGGAGTGGGGCCAGAGAAGGGCAGCGGAGCTGGTGTGATGGGGAGCACGGTGTGATGGGGAACGGCTGAGGGACCTGGCACTGCTCAGCCTGGACTAAAGGAGGCTGAGGGGAGATCTTACTGCTTTCTGCAAAATCCTGACGGGATGTAATGGGGTGAAGGTTAGTCTCTCCTCCCAAGTAACAAGGGTAGGACAAGAGGAAACATCTTCAAGTTGTGTCAGGGGAGGTTTACATTGGATATGAGGAACAATTTATCCCCCAGAAGGGTTGTCAAGCACTGGAACAGGCTGTCCAGGGAAGTGGTGGAGGTATTTAAAAAATGCATGGCACTTCATGACATGGTTTAGTGGTGGACTTGGCACTGCTGGGTTAATGGTTGGACTCAATGATTTCAAAGCCTTTTTCCAACCTAAATGAGTCTATGATTCTATAATTCAGGAGTATTTAGGCACCTGAGAATGGTATTACTGGACATGAATACTCAAAATACCTGAGCTCAGGCTGTCTACAGTAGGATAAGTTTGTATTACTGCTTTTCCAGAGCCTGATGGGTTCTGTCAAGCCCAGGGTGGGTCAGGGGTCCTCCATTTCTCTCCTGCTCCTCTCTATCCCAGTAACTGCCACTGTGTCCTGCCAGGTTTGCAACACAGTTTGCCATGGATGTCTTGCAAAGGCACCTCTCTGAGACCTCTCTGCCCCCGTCCCTAACTCTTCCTCTCCCCTTTGCAGCTGGAGAAGCTCTGTTTGCGTCTCCGGGAGGAGCTGGACCGGGAGCGGGAAGAGCGCAACTACTTCCAGCTGGAGCGTGACAAGATGCACACGTTCTGGGACATCACCCGCCGGCAGCTGGAGGAGAAGAAAGCCGAGCTGCGCAGCAAGGACCGCCAGATGGAGGAGGCGGAGGAGCGGCACCAAGTGGAGATCAAGGTGGGACAGGAGAGGGCTGGGAGGTGCTCGGGGTGAGCCTCAGGCAGCCCTGAGGAGGAGAGGGAAGAGGAGGAGGAGCTGGGTAGGATGTGATCCAGGAGCATCTGGGTGTCTCCTGCTGAAGCCCGTCACCTGGTCTGTGGCTTGTCTTTAGGTTTACAAGCAGAAGGTGAAGCACTTGATGCATGAACACCAGGAAAACCTCACTGAGCTGAAGGCAGGGGGCATGCTCTCCCTGAAGCTGGCCCAGAAGGAACACTGGGCCCAGGAGATGGAGATGCAGAAAGAGACATGGCCCTTGAAAGCGGAGCTGAAGGAGCAGGAGCTGGCCATCGAGGCGGTGGTGAAAAACAAGGACCTGGTATGTCCCCGGCTGGGCTGGAGCTGTGTGTGAGGTGCCTCTGCTGCACAGGGAGATGGTGGGGCTGCAGGCTGAGTGCTCCCAGCCCCAGGATGTGAGCAGGGGCCTCCCTGGCTCTCTCGGTGGGGTGGGATGGGGAATTCCACACGCACCAGTAACAGATGCACTTGAAGGCACTGGGAAGTGCAGGAACAGGGAAGAGGGATTCTGGGGCAACTCCTGTGAAGAGGAGGAGGGAGCTGGGAGAGCAGCTGGAGAACCTATGAGATGCTGTTTGCATGGGTAACGTGGGATCGGTGCCACGGCAGGAGCCTTTCCCAGGGAGCAGGAGGGAATCCCTCGGGATGTGGCTGACTGAGGATTTGGTTGTCTGTTTCTAACACGTGGTTTCTCCCTAACAGAAACAAGAGCAGGAGATCACTCGGCTGTGCAACGACTTTGAGAGACAAGTGAGAGGTCAGGATGTGTGTGAGCTCCCTTTGTCAGTGCACTGGGGAAGGCTCCTCTGAGCCTCCCACCACAGCCTCGAGTAGAAAGGGGGGATGGTTTTCCGTAGTTCTGGCCAGTTCTGCAGACCCCCAGCATCACACAAACAGAGTAAGACCGGATGCCTGTCTTGTGGGCTGCAGGGTGCAGGCAGGGCACCTGTGGCTGGAGATCTTCTCCATGCAATGAGGTGGCTGGAGGAGTCCTTGCAGAGTCCTCACTCCACCGACCTCCTCGGGGGACGTTTCAGGTTTCTCACAGGCTGACTTGGAGCTTTTCCATGCCCTCTTTCCAAGAATGCTACTTCTGGGCTCTGCTCTGCGTGCTCCTCAGGCTGGTGGCCGCTGTGGTGATGCTGCTAACAGGGGCCTCGTCCTCAGCCTGGTGCTGCAGGGTCTGCAGGAGGGCCTCACCCAGCTCCTCTGCTCTCCCCCAGAGATCGAGGCCAGGTACACTGAGAAGATGCATGTGCTGCGGAACGAGCTCGACTTGCGAAGGAAGACTGAGATCCATGAGGTGGAGGAGAGGAAGAACAGCCACATCAGTCAGCTGATGAGGAACCACGAGAAGGCCTTTGATGACATGAAGAACTACTACAACGACATCACCCTTAAAAACCTGGAGCTCATCAGCCTGCTGAAGGTACTGCCAGCCCCCCTGCTGCCACCAGCCTGGCCTGCAGAGTGCCACCCTGCCACCATGGGGGTGGTCCTGGGAGGATTTCAGCCGGATCTGGCCAGTTCCCAGCCGGTGGTGTGGGTGCTGCTGGTCTCCTGAAGGTTGTACACTGTTACATGAGCAAAGCTCTTCAGCCCGGGGAGCTGTGCTTGCTGGGCCAGCAGCAGGAGCGTGTCTGACAGTGGGGGAAGCTCTGAGGAGCTGGGCAGCCCCTGGGAGTTTGCACTTGTGTTCCCAAGAACAGGAGCAGATTGAGGACTTGCAGATTAGAACAGATCACTTGGAAAGGGAGAAGGCAGATGCACTGCTCCAGAACAAGCAGCTGAATGAGTCCCTGCAGCAGACCCAGGAGCAAATCTCTGAGCTGGAGAAGAAGCTGGTCCGCTATGACAAGGACAAGGAGGCCCTAACGGTGAGTGGCCAGCCCTGTCCATTCCCAAGCTGCCCTGGCTTTCCTGGAGGGAGTCACTCAGCGCTGACCTCTGCCACTCAGATTGCCTGGGTCACTGAGCAAAGCCAGTCCCTTTCAGCTTGGCTGAGTGCTTGTGAGATCTCAGATGGGATTTTCACAGCTCTGAGAAACCAGAATAGAGGGCAGAGAGATGGCATGGGTGCTGCTTCCTGTCTCTTCCTACCATGTCTCTGCTGGCCACTCTCCTCCTGTGCCAGAACACATCTCCCACACCTCCCAGAGAAACCCCTGCTCTTTAACTGTCCCCACTTGCAGAACGCAAAAGCCCATTTGAAAATCACCCAGAAGGAATGGAAGGATCTTCAATGGGAACATGAGGTGCTGGAGCAGAGATTCAGGAAGGTGAGAGATGCACGTGGGTCTGGGCATTCCGCTTCCCTCTCCAAACCCTGTCCCTGCTGCAGGGGACTGAGCACAGGGGCTTAGCAGGAGAGAGTGCATAGCCGAGGGCTTTCCAAAGCTCTAATCCAGAGCTGTGTGATAACTGCTGCTGCCAACAAAGCTTCTCCCAGCTTTGGCCTCTCCCACGATCAGCAGACAAGCCTGGCCTTGTACTTTGCTAAGCAATCATGCATGCTCCAGCGGTCCCTGCCTGGCTGGCGGGACTGTGACCACAGCAGCGCCTTGGGGGCAGAGGGATTGTCACAGGCCACCAGCCCAAGCCCAGCTGGTTCCCTCCTCCTGGTGGTGTTCAGGGGTCTCTCCCACATGGCTTGTCATACCAGGATGAGTCCTGTTAGCTGAGTTCTTCCTGACCCAGCCTTTCCCCCTGCAGCTAACCCAGATAAATCTGTGCAGGCAGAAGGAAGCTCATTTGCAATTCGTAGAAATCCCCAGGAATATGAACATTGATCTGAGGCCTCGTTAAACAATCCATCATTAAGGCAGCAACATATTCAGTGCATTCAGAAATAGGCTTTGGAGGAGAGATTGTGTCCTAATTAGGACACTTACTAACTAGCTGTGAGGCAGGGACTGCTGCCAGCTGCAGGAAGGGGAGGAGAGACCCCCATGTGCTGTGGGGCCCTCTCTGAGGGCTAAAATAGAGCTTCAGTCAGTCCCTCAGCCCGTTGGGCTCCCAGGGGTGGCCCATGCCCAGAGAGGAGGTGGAGCAGAAGTGCAGGTACCATCCTCTAAGGGAGGGAGGGAGGGAGGGAAGGAAGCCATGCTGCAGCACGTGCCTTCCGGTGCCTTAGGGAATAGCTAGGGTCCTGCTGGAGCAGGGCTGAGCTGCTGCAGGAAAAGCCCTTTCCCAGGGGTCCTGAGCACGCTGTGAAGGTGGGCTGTGTTTTGGGGAGCAGGTACAAGTGGAGCGAGATGAGCTTTACCAGAAGTTCACCAAAGCCATTCATGAGGTGCAGCAGAAGACGGGGCTCAAGAACCTGTTCCTGGAGCGCAAGCTGACGGGACTCCGTGACATCCTGGAGAAAAAGGAAGTGGAGCTCAGCGAGGTCGTTGCTGCCTCCAAGCTTGACCAGGGTGCCCTCAGCCTGGTCTCGCACAAGCTGGAGGTACCTGTGAAGGCTGGCTTGGGGGAAAGAGGCTGCCTGGGGTTGAATGCAGACCTTGGAGCCTGCAAGTCCCTCATCCTGCATGGCTGGAGCTGCCACATCACTCATTCCCGGCTCTCCCAGCACCATGCACGGTGCCGCAGGGCACTCCAGCTCTCCCTCGAGAGCAGAGCACGTGGGTGTCGGGGTTTGGCACTGCTCTGTCCCTCAGGTGGGGCCTGTTTTGAGGAGAATGGCACCAGGCCAAGCAGCGCTCACCAGCACGGTGCTGCCAAGCAGCCGCTGCGTACAGGGCCACCAGCGACCCAGGGTGTCCTGTGCATGGGGAGTCACAGCTGGGGGACCCTGCCTGACCTCCCTGTCTGCAGAGACGGTGCAGACGGGTTCCCAGGCACCCTGCAGAGTCTGCCATGCTAAAAATACCTGTGCAGAAAGCCCTGGCGTGGAGGCTGGGAGACCCACATTCCTGCAGCCTGCCGCAGACGTAACCGGAGAAGCAGCACTTACTCGGGTTGGGTGGAGATGCAGGAGATGTGGGCTCCACGCTCGGCTTGGCCACCATCCTGGTACCCTCTTGCTCATCTGGCACCAGCCTGTCCCCTTACCAGTGCTTTCTGTGGTGGGCAGCAGTGATGCTTGTGTTCCCCCTCTTGCAAAGGGTGCCCTGGGGATGGGCACAGCAGCAGCCAAGGCCCTGGGGCCATAGGATGGATGTGTCTCCTGCTAGCAGGTGACACAGCAGCAGGAAGGAAAACACATTCCTGGGAAGCTCTCCCGCAGCTGCTGGGGTCCTGGAATTCTTTTGCTCAGCTGCTTCCAGCATCTCCTCAGGGAGCCCCTCTCCCTGTAATCCCCCTGGTGCCGCAATGGCAAGACAGTGATACCAGAGCACACGCTGCTGTTGTGTCCCCCTTGCAGAGGGGCAGAGATGACGGCAGGGCTGTGCTGGCACTTGCGGTGTTGGTGTGGGAGGTCTCTGTCCCCTGGTGCTGGCTGTCCCTGGCAGCGCTGCCTCGGAGGGCACAGGCTGGTGGCTGCCTGCCAGGCCCTGCTGTGTGCATCTCTGATGGAGCGAGGCCCCGGTGATAGCCCAGCCATGCCCAATGCACCCTCTCCCTTTGCAGGATGTGCTCAACTCCAAGAATGCCACCATCAAGGACCTGCAGCTCCAGCTGGCGCGGGTCTGCAAGGTGAGGGAAGGGGATGGGGCTGCCCTGTTCCCCTGCCTCCAGGATGGGGGCTGTTGGGTGATGGCTGCAGCTTGGGGGGAGGTGGGGGTGTGTGGAAATGGGATGTTCTCCTCCAGGCCTTGCCTGGAGTGAAGGGGAATGAATGCATAACAGGCCAGCTGAGCAGCTTCATGCCCTGGGCAGGCAGGACCCAGCTCAGCCTACTGTTTGCCTGGCACAGGAAGGTGTGTTGGGGTCCCTCCTGGTGGACGGGGGTACAGGGAACCCATACCCAGGCACAAAGGGGCTGTCCTGGAGCTGGGCTTTGGGCTGACCAAGAGGACACTTCTCTTGCAGGCACACAATGACATGCTGCAGACATTCGAGGCAAAGCTGACAGCCTTTGGGATTCCTCTGGACAATCTGGGCTTCAAGCCCCTGGAAAACCCCATGCTGGGGCAGGGCCCTGCAGGACTTGTTGCTGTACCCACCTGATGGCAGCCTGCACAAAGGACTTACCAGAGCCAGGCTGGAGTGGGGAGCAGGGACCCCCCCCAGGTCCCCTTATTTCCTGGACTGGGCTCCCTGGCTGTGCTGCCCTGGGGCTCTCCTCCTCTCCCCCTCCAGAATTCAGGAAAGCAACTTATTTTGGAGACAGATGTTGCTGTTTGAAGCCTTTAATGGTGTTGGTGGCATAATTCCCCCCCAGTGACCTGTGTCCCTGAGAGAGAAAGGCTGTGCTTGTCCCCTAGCTCCCCCGGTACGTTGTGTAGGAGTAGGGACTGATCAGCAGCGGGATGTGCAGCTTCTTGGCCGGGTCTGTGATGATGAAGACAACCTGGAGGGCAGAGTGAGGAGGCAGCAGCTGGAATCTCCATGCTGGGGCTCAGGTGGGATGCTTGGAGCATGTGTGATGCTCCTGCAAACGTTGCCATGGCACGCGAACCCTGCACCTTCAGCCACAGCAGCCAGACCCCTGTCCCCTGCTCCCTCCACTCTGTACCTCCACAAAGGGGTAGAAGCTCTCGTGCCCCAGGCGCTGCCAGTATGCTGCTGTGTCAAAGTGCAGCTTGTAGGTGCCAGCCTTGGCCTGCCCTGGAGCCAGGAGGAGCTGGCAGCGGCCGTCCTCATCCGTGCACCTGAAGGGGAAGCAGCGAGCCCTGCTGCAGTGCTGTCCATCACCAGTGGACCACCGTTAGCCCTGGTGCGAGGGCTGAGCAGGCAGCAGCACCCCCTGCCCATGTCGCTGGCTCTCCTACCTCTGCAGCAGCTCCATCCACTGCGGCCCCGGCTCCTGCAGCAGGGCCAGGCTGAGGGCAAGGCCGGCGGCCGGCAGCCCCGTGGCCGTGTTCAGCACGTGTGTGGTCAGGGAGCTGTTCACCGCCTCGGACATGCCCTTGGCCTGGGGCAGAAGGGTAAGCAGGGCTGGGATGCATCCTGGCACCACCTTCTGCCTCTTGGTGTGCCCCCGGCCCCAATCCTGGTCCAGCTGCCTGTGTGCCCCCCCCCTGCAGCCCATGAGCTGCGCAGTCAGGGCTGGCTCAGCACAGCCGCAGATCCCTGCTGTGCCCCAGGGCCCAGACGCGGGTGCCCACATCCTTCCCATGCCGTGGGGCAGAGCTCTGCAGTGTGGGTGCCTGCCAGGGTCCTGCCTGCGGCAGTGCCGGCCTCCCCATTCACCCACCCGTCCCGGTGGGCCACGGTACGGCAGCAGCAGCTGGCCTGGACCCAGGGAGAAAGCGGCCCCGTGTCCCGGCAGCCCCGTGTCCCGGTCGCCTTCCCTGCCTGCAACGTCACAGGCAGGCGGATGTTAACCCTGCAGGCACTCGGGAGCTGCCAGGGGCCGTGGTGCCGGGGGCTCCTGGGCCCATTCCCCTTTTGGACCCCCCCGGTTGTGCTGGCAGGGTGGGAGCACGTCCCGGGGGTGCCTGCCTGGAGCAGGGGTGCTGGAGGGGCACGAAGGTGAGCAGGGGTACCCGGCTCTTACCTGGCTGTCCCCCATCCTTCTCAGCCCGGGCCCCGCAGCCGGTGGCACTCCGCAGGACGCCAGCCCAGCACAGAGCACCCCTCCTGGCACCGCGGCCTCTCCCCACGGCGCTGCTGGTTCTGGATGCTGCTACCCCAGCGCAGGGCCGCAGCAGGACTGGGCACTCCTCCCCTGCTGGGCCGAGCCAGTGCAGGTGGCTTCCCCTGGGAGGTGCATCCCGGAGCCCCACAGGCACCCACGCTCCCCAGCACCGCGGCCCTGGGGCTGGTGGACCAGAGCCTGGCAAGGAGGAGCCAGGAGCAGCCCCAGCGGTGCTGCCAGCCCTGGAAAGCGCCCACATGGTCCCAGGTGGGCACCTGGAGCTGCCGGGACCCAGCACTGTCACCACCATGATCTAACCCTGCCCAACTGCACCGGGGTGGGCTCAGTGCCCACACCTGCACTGTGATGAGGGTGGTGGCAGTGGCCTGCAGACCATGACCTTCCATGTCAGCCACTGGGATCTCCAGGGCTGCTCACAGTGAGAGGCTGGGTCGCTCCCAAATGGGGTGACAGCCAGCCTGGGGGGCAGCAGGGTGTACCCAGGGCTCAGCTGTGACACCAGCCCTCTGCAGTCACAGAGATCACCCCAGTGCTACTGTTGATGGGAAACATCTGGGGCTGGGGCTGGTCTGGTGTCTGGCGCGGGATGGAGCAGACCACAGCCCTGCTATGGGTGCTCACTGGGTCATCTGTGTCGGTAGCCAGCACCCACAGCATGAAAGTTCCTGGGAGCAGGTAGTTGTCCGTGACATCTCCTACATCCCCTCACTGTCACCCCCTCACTGCCCCTGGTCAGTGGCATTGGTCTAACCTGGCTCAGCCACCTCCACCACGGCCCCATGGGACACCTCCTCGGTGAAGACGGGCCGGTTGTCGTTCTGGTCCGTCACGGTGATGATGATCTCCATGGGGTCCTCCACAGGCTGCCCGTTGGCTGACACGGCGTGGGAGAAGAGCTGCGAGGGCACCGTCAGCTGCGCGCGGCCCCGGGACCGTCCCGTCCCCCCCATCCTGGCCCCCCACTCACGACGTATTTGTCGATCTCCTCCCGGTCCAGCGGCTTCGTCACTTCCAGCCACCCCGTCTCCCGCTCGATGGTGAAGACCCCCACGGGGGGGGTGTCCGCCCCCTGCCCCGTGATGCTGTAGAAAACCTTGGTCTCCCTGTCCTTGTTGGATTTGATCTGGTGACGAGGCAGAGCGCGTTTAGAGGGGTCCAGGCATCACGGGTCCCCCCTCCCAACCCTGTGCCCTGTCCCTATGGGGCCACGTACCTGCACCAGCTTCTTGGGGAAGGGCCCCCGCTCGTTCTCGGGGCAGTTGATGGGAGGGATGACCCAGTCCCTCTTCTGCCGATGGAGCCCATGGCTGGGCTTGGGGAAGGTCAGCACACCCTGCAGGATGGACAGCATGGCTGAGGGGGGCACACCGGGACCGTTCTACCAGGAGGAGGAGGAGGAGGAGGAGGAGGGTGAAGGTGCTGGGCCACATGGCTGCAGCGGTGCTGGCTCCGGAACTTCTCTTGGCCGAGTCCTGCCGGGAAAGCCGGGAGACAGCCCATGGGTGCTGGAGGGCTCAGGAGGGACCCATCGGGGGCACAGCACGGACGGTGCTGCTCCAGGCTGGAGGTGATGGAGCCGGGGAGACCCTTGGGCACTGCTCATGGGCGGCACAGGACCCCCCCCCCAGCATGGCTGGGGCGCACACAGGGTCCCACCGGGATCCTGCTTCACTCGGGGCACCCAAAGGCACCCGAGGCTCTGAGCCCCTCGCAGGGTGCTGAGGACGCCTCTAGACCCTAGGACCCGACCCCAGGCAGTGCTCGGGGCACCCCGAGGTGGAGGGAGGGGACGGGACCCCCGCAGCAGTGGGGTACGCACCCTGATCCCCTCGCAGAGTGGGAGAGCCCCCGCCGCAGGGTGCAGAGGTCCCGGGAGATGGGGGGGGTCCCAAGAGCTGCAGCCCGGGCTGCACTGGGGCCGGGGGGATTTGCGGGGGCAGCGGGAGACAGTGCCCGGGGTACCGGGGAGGTAACGGGAGCGCTCGGCGGTACCCGGAAGGTACCGGGATGCCGGGGCGGAGGTTCCGGGGCACAGCGGCACCGGGGAGGGGGGCACAGGGGGGGCCGGGGCCGTGCGGGGCGGTACCTGCGCGGCCGCAGCATCACCTGGAGGGGCGCGTTGCAGCGGGCGGGGCGGGGCCGGGCGGAGCGGGCGGAGATCGGAGCGGCGGCGGCGGCGGCGGCAGCGGAGGGGTCATGCGGGAGCCGCGCTCCGGGCTCTGCCCGCTCTTCATCATCCTCCTCTTCCTCCTCCCGCCGCTCCTGCCGGCGGCCCCGCCGTGCGTCCCCCCGGGGCTGCGCCGCGGGCAGCTCCAGGCACCAGGTAAGCGGCGCCGTCGGGGCAAGGCTCCACCTGGACCCCGGGATGAGCGGCGGGGCTGGGACCGGGGTCGGGACTTGGGCGGCGGAAGGGGGTGCAGCGGGGCCCCACCTCGCTGCTGTGTCAGTGCTGCAGGGCCCCCGGCTTGTGAGGCCGGAGCTGGGGCCGGCTGCGCGCCCCAGGCCATGGGGTCGGTGCTTCTCGGGAGGGTATCGGTGCTGCCCAGGGTGTGGGATCGCCGGGGGTCCCCGAGGTGTGGGGCTGAGCCGTGGGGCTGGCGGTGCCCCGTCAGCGCGTCTGGCCCCACCGGGACTGGCGGCGGCTGATGCCAGCTGCGAGGCACCCGCCGGGCAGGGCCGGGTCCCCGCAGGGTGAGCGCCCGGCGCCGGTTTGGCGATGAGGATGGGTGCCCCGGGGCCGCCCGTCTCCGTCCGCGGGCAGGAGCGGGCACCGTGGGCTGCAGGGTCCGGCCGGCCAGGGGCTGGGCAGGGGCTCACAGCCGCCGGCCTTTGGCGTTGTTGCCTGAGCCTGTTCGGCCGCTTCGGCATCCCGGGGGAGCGGGGCTGCTCTGGAACCGCGATCGGAGCCAGCGGAGCACTAAAAGCCCTCCTCGCCTAATGGCTGCGGAGCACTTAAAGCCCTCCCTGGCGGTAAGTGCTCTCGCCGTGCCAGGGAGGGATTGGCCCTGACCTTCTCCTGGCGTGGGCACCGGATCCCGCTCCCTTCAGCCAAGCTCCTGCCGGGAGCGGGGCTGGGGTCCGGCTGCACCGTGGTGAAACCCCTCTGTGGGCAGGACGTGGCCCAGGCACCGCCGTCCGGCTCCACGGCTGTGTAGAGCAGGCACGGTGCCATGCGGACTCTGCATGGACGGACCCCGAGCGCACGGTGCGGTCCAGAGCCCCGAGGGGGGCAGCAACAAGGCTGCGGGTCCCGACCGCGCTGTGCCACCAACGCGTGGCATAACCGGGGACCGGGGCTCCTCGGGCATCCTCATGCCCCAGTCCCGCTGCCCGGGGTGTCTGTGGCTCCTCCTGCCCCACTATCGCGGCCATCGCGTTAGGGAGGAGCCCACAGCGCTGCCCTCCGGGCACGGCTGCTGGACTCCGTGTGGGAGCGAGGGGCTCCACCGTGTCCCCGGGGCTCGCTCCCCGCCCCGGTGTGGGGCACGGCTCGCCCCCCCCCCCCCCCATAGACCCGCTCTCCATCCCCTCCCGGCCGCTCAGCCTCCGGAGCTGGTTTAGCTCTGCTAATCCCCTAATCCTGCCTCCCGCCTGGGTGCAGGTGCTGGGCCGTATCCAGCACTGGGGATGCAGCCCGGTCCTGGGTGATGGGGGGGGGGTGGTTGGGGGCGAGCTGTGCCCCTTGTTCGTGGCCATGGAGGGCTGGGAGCCCCGAGGGGGTGACACACGGAGGGGGGAGCTGGGCAGGGCTCTGCCTGCCCAGGAATTTCCCGTCATCTACAAAACAAAGCCGAAACCTCCACCGAAACCTGCCCCGCGCTCCCGGCATCCCCTGCCTGATCCGGCTGATCCGCCTCGGGGGGCTGGGGGGGGAGCACGGCGGCCGCTGCCGGGGGACACGGGGTGCTGGGGCTGAGGGGCAGGCTCCCCCCCGGCCACCGTGACCCCTGCTCTCTTCCAGCGAGCTGTGGAGCCTGCGTGGGGCCGTACGGGACCAAGGAACCTGATGTTGGGGCGCAGGAGGACCGGGGCCCCGTGCAGCTGCTGGGGGTGGGCAGGGAGCTCACTGCTCCCCCCCGGGGTGCTGCGGTTCAGCCAGACCCTGCTGCAGTTCCCGTGTGGAACAGGCGCTCCCCCCAGGTAATGCCTGGCTGTCGTTGTCCCAACCCCCCCCCCCGCCTACTCTGCCCCCCCATCTGGATGCACCCTCATCTTCCTCCCTCCATCCTGCAGTTCCTCGGGGCTCGCACTGCTCCCAGGAGGCAGAAGAGGGACTGGGTGATCCCCCCCATCAAGGTTCCTGAGAATGAGAGGGGCCCCTTCCCCAAAAAGCTGGTTCAGGTATAGAGGGCTCTGGGTGCTGGGGAGGGGTCCATCACAGCTACATCAGGGCCGGCAGCGAGGGTGGGGGGTACTGAGCTTCCTCACATCTCCTCGCAGATCAAATCCAACCGGGACAGAGACACCAAGATCTTCTACAGCATCACAGGGCAGGGGGCGGATGCCCCCCCCGAGGGCATCTTCACCATCGAGAAGGAGTCGGGCTGGATGAAGGTGACGCAGCCGCTGGACCGGGAGCGCATCGACAAGTACCACGTAGGTCCCTGCCGGGGGATGCTGGGGGTGTGGGGCCGCGCTGCTCCCCGCGCTCACCCCACTGCCCACAGCTCTTCTCCCACGCTGTGTCTGAGAACGGCAAACCGGTGGAGGAGCCAATGGAGATCATCGTCACTGTGACGGACCAGAACGACAACAAGCCCCAGTTCACACAGGAGGTCTTCAGGGGCTCAGTGCTGGAGGGTGCTTTGCCAGGTAGGGATCCTGTGCCGTGGGCAAGCTCTGCCTCCCACCAGCCACATCCCCTGGGGAATGCCCTGGCACCATCATAGAATCACAGAAAGGTGTGGGTAGGAAGAACCTTAAGATCACCCAGTTCCAACCCCTGACGTGGGCAGGGATGCCTCACACTAGACCATGTCACCCAAGCCCCTTTGTCCAACCTGGCCTTGAACACTGCCAGGGATGGGGCAGCCACAGCTTCTCTGGGCACCCTGTGCCAGCGCCTCAGCACCCTCACAGGGAAGAGCTTCTGCCTCGTATCCAACCTCAACTTCCCCTGTTTCAGTTTAGACCCATTACTCACCCCACTCACTGGACACCCTTGTTCCCAGGCACGTCCGTGATGCAGGTGACCGCCATGGATGCGGACGATGCAGTGGAGACCTACAACGGTGTCATTGCCTACTCCATCCTCAGCCAGGAGCCACGGGAGCCCCATCCCCACATGTTCACTGTCAACCGGGCCACCGGCGCCCTGAGAGTCATTGCCAGCGGCCTGGACCGGGAGGTGAGCTCCGCAGCACCACAGGGCAGGCAGCCCCGGCCCCGGGCAGGGCTCACAGTGTCATCTATCTGTCCTGCTGCAGCGCGTGCGGGAGTACACCCTGACCGTGCAGGCGGCCGACCTGGATGGTGAGGGGCTGACCACGACAGCACTGGCGGTGATCGAGATCATGGATGTCAATGACAATGCCCCCGAGTTCGACCCCAAAACGGTAACATCGGGTCCATACCCCCCCCATGGGAGCACTGTTCCGGTGCCCACCGCTCTGTGGCACTGATGCTGCCCCTTACCTGCAGTACGAGGCAGCTGTGCCGGAGAACGAGGCTGAGCGGGAGGTGGCCCGGCTGGTGGCCACTGATCTGGATGAGCCGGGCACGGCGGCGTGGCGAGCTGTATACTCCATCCTGCGTGGCAACGAGGGAGGTGCCTTCGCCATCACCACCGACCCTGCCAGCAACGAGGGCATCCTGCGCACTGCCAAGGTGCGTGCTTGTGTCCCCGTGTCCCCCATTGCTGCCCACTGCAGGGAACTGCCCAGCCTCTCTTCTCTCACAGGCTCTGGATTACGAGGCCAAGAAGCAGTTTGTTCTCCACGTGGCCGTGACCAACGAGGCCCCCTTCGCCGTGAAGCTGCCGGTGGCCACCGCCACGGTGATGGTCAATGTGGAGGATGTCAATGAGGCTCCCGTGTTCGAGCCGCCGGTGCAGCTCGCGCGGGTGCCAGAGGATGTGCCGCCGGGGCAGGCTCTAGCCTCCTGCACAGCCCAGGACCCCGACAAGGCGCAGGGGCAGAGGATCAAGTGAGTGGGGCTGGGGTTGGGGTCAGGGTCTAGAGGGGTCCCCGCTGTCTCCCGCAGTGGCACCAGCTCCCCTCTGCCCCTCAGGTACCTGGTGGGGCACGACCCTGCGGGCTGGCTGGCCGTGCACCCCGAGACCGGCCTCGTGACAGCACAGGGCCACCTAGACCGCGAGTCCCCCTTTGTCAAGAACAGCACCTACACCACTGTGCTGCTGGCCATGGACGATGGTGAGGCTGTGAAAGGGGCCCTTGTTCTCCCTCCTCCTCGTGAGGGACACATGCTGCCATCACCAGGAATCCTGGCTCCGGCATGGAGCTGTGCTGGGGGCTGCCTGTCCCCACCGTTGCTCAGGGCATCCCCATCCTCGTGAGGGTGCTGGTATTGGGGATCCCCCCCTCCAGTGTTGCTCCTCGCTGCAGGCTCCCCACCTGCCACAGGCACGGGCACCTTGCTCCTCACCCTGCTTGATGTGAACGACAACGGCCCCGAGGCTGAGCCCCGGGACATCACCGTCTGCAACCGCAGCCCCCAACCACAGGTGCTCACCGTCACCGACAGGGACCTGCCCCCCAACACCGGCCCCTTCCGCGCCGAGCTCATCCACGGCTCTGGGGATATATGGGACGTGGCGGTCGGTGATGAAGGTAATGCCAGGGGGGTGCTCAGTGAGGGGTGGGCAGTGCTGTGACCAGTGCGTCCCCCCACGAGACACCCATCTCCACGCAGGTGACACGGTCACCCTGCAGCTGGTGGCACCGCTGCAGCCGGATGTCTACAGTGTGTACCTGCGGCTCCTCGACCAGCCTGGCAAAGCCCAGCTCACCGTGGTCACCGCACGCGTCTGTGACTGCGAGGGGCCGACGCAGAGCTGCCCCCAGAGAACACAGGCTGCCACCAGCCTGCCCGTTGTCCTCGCTGCACTGGGCGCTCTCCTGGCCTTGCTGCGTGAGTTTGGGGGTGCCGTGGGGCTGCACCTACAATAGGGTGGGGTGGGAGATGTCCCCACTGACTCTGCTGCTCCCTCCCAGTCATCCTGCTGCTGCTGCTGCTCTTCGTGAGGAGGAGGAAGGTGGTGAAGGAGCCGCTGCTGCTGCCTGAGGACGACACACGGGACAACATCTTCTACTACGGGGAGGAGGGCGGCGGGGAGGAGGATCAGGTGTGTGTGCTGGGGGCAGACAGGGGGGACCCGTGTCAGTGCAGGCAGCCTGATCCTGTCCCTTTCCATCACGTGTGTGTCCCCACACAGGACTATGACCTGCGGCAGCTGCACCGGGGCCTGGACGCCCGCCCCGAGGTGCTGCTCCGCAACGACGTGGCCCCCACTCTCCTGCCAGCCCCCCAGTACCGGCCCCGTCCCGCCAACCCCGACGACATCGGCGCCTTCATTGACGAGGTGAGACGCAGCCCTGGGATGTGGTGGGAGGGGGGTGAAGTGGTTTGGCACATCGGGCACCCCCAACCCAGGGGACATGGGCACTGACCCCTCTTCCCTCCTCACCCAGAACCTGAAGGCAGCCGACACGGACCCCACGGCCCCCCCCTACGACTCCCTGCTGGTGTTCGACTACGAGGGCAGCGGCTCCGAGGCCACCTCGCTCAGCTCCCTCAACTCCTCCTCCTCCGACCGCGACCAGGACTACGACTACCTCAACGAGTGGGGCAACCGCTTCAAGAAGCTGGCGGACCTGTATGGCGGTGGGGAGGAGGATGACTAGGACCCCCCTTCCCCACTGCCCCCCCCACCCCATGCCTTACCGCTGCCCTTGTGCCTTGGGGCTGCCCCCTCCCGCTGTGCCCCTGCCTCAGTGGCGGCCCCTTCACCTTCCTGTCCTGTATTGGTTATTTTTTGTATATGTATGAAATAAAAGTAGTGTGACGATACGGACGAGGTGAGCGGATACTGGTGTAAGTTTTAATAAAGGATGTGGTGGTTTTTTTTAGATGCTACAGCCTCTGCCTGCCTTTGTGCCCTGGGGTTGCTGCTGACATACCCCACTGCAGCCCCCCAGCCCCGTCCCTCTATGCACAGCAGTGTCTGGCTGCTCCCAGCCCCAGCACGGGGCCCTCAGGCATGGCTGCAGTGTCACCCATGGTGGAGGGGCTCTGCCCATGGTGCCTCCCACAGCGAGGGCTCCCCCAACACCTTTTCCCCACAGGGTGCAGTGTTTGTGCAGGTGAGTGCAGGCCAGGGCACCCCATGCCTGTGGCAGCAGCACTGGTGGCACTGAGCATCCACAGTGCCAAATTACAGTCACAGCCTGGTTTGTGTTTGCAGGGACCTTAAAGCTTATCCAGTTCCAACCCCTGCCACAGGCAGGGACCCCTTCCACTGGAGCAGCTTGCTCCAAGCCCCTGTGTCCAACCTGGCCTTGAGCACTGCCAGGGATGGGGCAGCCACAGCTTCTCTGGGCACCCTGTGCCAGCGCCTCAGCACCCTCACAGGGAAGAGCTTCTGCCTAAGAGCTCATCTCAGTCTCCCCTCGGGCAGGTTCAAGCCATTCCCCTTGGCCTGTCCCTACAGGCCCTTGTCCCAAGCCCCTCTCCAGGTTTCCTGCAGCCCCTTTAGGCACTGGAGCTGCTCTAAGGTCTCCCCTTCAGGAGCCTTCTCTTCTCCAGGCTGACCCAGCCCAGCTCTCCCAGCCTGGCTCCAGAGCAGAGCTGCTCCAGCCCTCGCAGCACCTCCGTGGTCAACTCTGCACCCCCCAGCAGCTCCTTGTCACTCTCCTGGCCTCGCTGCCCTGGCGGTACCCTGACTTTGCTGGCCACAGGGCTACGGGGAATAGCCCCACTGATCGGTGGGGCCAAGGCCTTCGCTGGTGTACAGGGAAGGGGCTGGTAGGGGTCCCAGGGGCATCCCGCCCCCCCCCCCCCCGACCAGCCGCGGGCTCCCACGGCCCTGCGCTGGCACCCGCGGAGCTCCCGTCGAGCGCGCAGCTGGGGCGGAGGCTCTGGGGTGCCGGGGGCGGACGGCACCGCCTCCCTCGGGACGGGACGGGACGGGTCGGGGCGGTTCCCGTCGTTGTGTGGGGGCGAAGGCGGGCACTGCGCGGCAGGACCGGATTCACCTGCGTGCGGCTCCGCGGTGGACGCATCCGTCGCTCCGGCACCGCAGCGGCACCCAGCTATGGGGCGGCGGGGGGGCTGCGCGGCCCCGATCTGTCTGCTCCTGCTCCTGCTCCAGGTGAGGAACGGGACCGTGGGACCCTGCCCGGGGCGGCGGGACCCCCTCCGGACCTGACGGCTCTCTCCGGGCAGGTTGGCCACCGGCTGTGCGAGCGGGCACCGTCCTGCGAGCCCGGCTTCACCGCGGGCACCTTTGCCCTCGCCGTGCCGCGGGACAGCGTGGCGGCGGGACGGGCGCTGGGGCGAGGTAAGGCGGGAGCGGAGGGGACGGGCTGGGTGGCCGTGGGGACGGGGCTGGAGCCTTGGGGCGCGCTGGGTCCGTCGTAAGGTGCTGGCAGTGGGGCTGGCTGCACACACACCGCACCGGGACGGAGCCGTGGCTGTGTTTGCCCGCGCGAGGGCCCCCGGTACCGGTGCTGCCACCGCCGCCGCCATGGCGGGGTCCGGGGGGGCCTCTCCCCGGGGTGCGCTGGCGCTGACCCAGGCGGTGCAGCCCTGTTGGTGCCGCCAGCCGGGGCGTGGGGCCTCGACGGCGCCCGTCCTGCCTCGGCCGCGGGGTCCCGGGGCTCATGGGGTGAACGCACTAAGCCCGGTGTCGCTGGCGCTCGGCGTGCAGGGAGGCACCAGGGAAATGCGTGCCCCGGGAAGCGGGCGTTGGGGACCCACCTTGTGTACCCTGCACATCCCCACCCCCGATCCCTGAGTGCCGGGGGGCTGCGCAGTGGATGGGGGTTGCAGGCACCCAGAGCAGTGTTCGGGCCATCACTATCTGTGCTTATGAATGGCTTTTGGGGCTTCCAAACGCACCCCTGGTTCCAGAAGGTCTTTGCTTGGTTGCAGTCTGCAGCCAGGAGCTGAACCCTGCCCCACACCGCAGGAATTGCCTTTTGTTAGCTTTGTGACTGATCATTAACGAAGCTAAAGCAGCCTGTGCCCGGTACCAGGGTGACGGGCAGCCCCACGGCCTTGGCGTCAGGGCTAGTCGCTAGAAGCCAGGACCTGCTGGAAATTCCCCATCTCAGAACTTCCAGTTTCAGGTCCCGGCTGGAGACACAGAGGGTGGGAGGAGTGAAGGGGATGTCTGCCTGGATGGGCCATGGTCCAGCCGGGTAATGCCTGGCCATGGGGGTAACTGAGCACGGTGGGAGCTTAGCAATGCTCCCCCCCACGCCATGCAGCACTGCAGGGTCTGGCTGCCACGAGGGCAGCTGATGAGGCGGCCTGTAATTAGCTCGATGAGTTGAGCGTGGTGTTTCGGTGTTTTCACTCCAACAGGTCTGGACAGGCTTGGGCTGGGGAAGCAAACATCTGCGCGGGGGCCGATGGGGACCCTGTGGCTGTATTTGATGGGTGGGGAAGGGGGTCTCTGGGGCAGCCACATGGTGGGGCTGGGACGTTCCCACGCCAGCCCCAGGTGGGAGACCCTCACGAGTCTGAAGTCAGGGTGAAACTGGGGTGACGTCAGTGGGCGCCAGCACCTTCACCCCAGCTCCCTGCCGGGTGACGTGAGCCCCCCCCCCCCCCTCGCCACCGGATCCCTCCCAGTCAGTGCTTGTGCAAAGGGTGAGTCAGGCTGTGCCCAGCCCTGGTGACACGCTGTGGGACGTGGGGTGGGGTGGGGACTGTGCTGCTCCCCATCCCCGGTGGGATCTCATCCTCCTGTCCTGGGCAGCACGGTGCTTGGCTGTCCCACCTGGGGGGCTTAGAAGGGGGGATCCACCTGAAGCTCCCCCCCAGCTCTCCTCACCACTCTCCCTGCCATTCCCAAGGAGGAGAGGGGGCCCCGGGGAGGGGAGGGCTGAGGACAGGTTTCCTTCAACCCAGGAGCTGGAAAAACAGGTTGTACGTGTCCGGGTGGGAAGTGGGAAGAGGGGGAGCGGGTGCTGAGCACACAGAACTCACTGCACCCACCTGGTGTGGGGCTGAGCACTGAGCGCTCATTGCACCCAGTGTGGGGCTCAGGGCTGAGCACAGCCCATTCGCTGCTCCCACACAGCACAGCGCAGCTCACAGGCGCCAAGCCCTGTGCCTGCACCCATGGGTGCTGAGGTTCCTCCCCCCGTGCTGCCAACAGCCTGGCCTGCCTCGGCACGTTCCTGCCCAGCCGGCAGCACCGGTCCCACAGCCTTTGCCGGGGGTCCTGCCATGGGGCCAGGCTGGGCTGGCAGCACCCAGTCCTCCCGGGCTGGGCTGGGGGCACCGCGTTGGCTCAGCCCCCAGCCCAGGGCTCGGTGATCACTCCCCACCCGCCTCCATCCCATCTCTGATTCCCCGGCCCCATGTGGGCTGATGCAAGCCCTCGGGCTGGCCTCGTGCTGTGTTTGGGCGCGCTGTGCCGTGTCCCACCCCACCTCCTGCTCTGCGTGGTGTGGGTCACACCGGGGCCCATCGTGGCCGCACCAGCGGGGGCTCTGGTCCATGCTGCTGGCTCAAACAAACCCTCTCCCAGACAAAGGGTGTTTGTTCAGGAGCTCTAGCAGCAAGGCCCCAGCTCATGTGATACTGCTGATGGCCCAGGCGTGGTCAGAACCTCCCCATGGACTGCCTGCAGACCCCATGTCCTGGTCCTGGTCTGTACTGCGCCCGAGCAGGGTGCCAAGCTGGTGATGTCAGCACAGTGTCCACCTTGGCCTGTGGTGGGTGCTGCTGTCCCTGGGGACCCCCATCGGGGTTGCTGGAGGCATCAAAGGGTGTCTGGGCAGTCTGGGTGCCTCCGCTGCTGCACTGGGGCTGGCACCTTCCTGCCACACAGATTAATGTCCCCCTCGTGCAGTTGGTTGCAGTCTGGGCTGTCTCTGCTGCAGACATGTGGTCATGGTCCCTGGCCATGCGGGGCCCAGGGACCCTTATGTGTCCCCACACACTGAGGCACCATAACTCACCTATATGCAGAATCCCGTGGATCAGCGCTGGCAGCCCCTAGAGCCCTGCTGCTGGAATGCTGGGTGCCATGGCACTGGGTACTGGGTGCCGGGGTGCTGGGTTTCAGGGCACTGGGTGTCACTGCGAGTGAGCAGGTTTGAAAGCAGCTGTAGCAGCAGCTCAGGGCACAGCAGAGCTGACATGCCACACTGGGGACATGCTGCACCGCAGAGATGCAACCATGCATGGGGTTGTGCCACATGGCATAGATGTGGCAAGTGTGGGGATGTGCAGTGCACGGTGCTATAGATAGGGACATGCTGTCCTGCATGTCATCTGCCTGTTGTCATGGGCTGGCAGGGATCCAATGGTACAGCCAGTCATGCTGTACCCATAGCAGGGGTACCCCATGTACTGTGCCACACAACACGCCCAGGACGGGATGCTGGCAGAACATGTAGCACAGTACATCCCTGCCATGCCTGCTACCCCATGGTCCCCCCGTGTCTCTGTGCTGTGTAATGTGTGCCTGTCTCACACTATTGTGTGCCCTCTGGCTCTGCCGCCTGCCCTCAGCAGCTCCCCGGGGCAGCACGAGGAGCCCCATGCCCACCCGCTCTCCCTGTCCGCAGTGAGCTTTGGGGACTGCGGCGAGCAGCGGCGTGCCCCGTACCTCTCAGATGACACGCGCTTCAAGGTGAGCAGGGATGGTGTCGTCTCTGCGACCCGGCCCCTGCAGCTCCGGCGGCAGGAGATCAGTTTCTCTGTCCACACATGGGATGCTACGGGCAAGAAGCACTCGGCCAGAGTGACCCTGCGCAGGCGGTGGCACCATCACCATCGCCACCATGACCAGGAGCAGCAAGAGGTAAAGTGCAGCCCCTCTCTTGGGGTCAGCACAGGCCCTCTCCCCAGAGCAGAGCATGCAGAGGCTTGGCAAGGTGCTGGCACTGAGCTTAGACACTCTCCCCACAGGATGCTGCAGCTGATGTGCTGACCTTCCCCAAGCCCAGCCATGGGCTCCATCGGCAGAAGAGGGACTGGGTCATCCCTCCCATCAACTGCCCCGAGAACGAGCGGGGGCCCTTCCCCAAGAAGCTGGTGCAGGTACGTGGCCCCATAGGGACGGGGCACAGGGTTGGGAGGGGGGACCCGTGGTGCCGGGACCCCTCTAAACGCGCTCTGCCTCGTCACCAGATCAAATCCAACAAGGACAGGGAGACCAAGGTTTTCTACAGCATCACGGGGCAGGGGGCGGACACCCCCCCTGTGGGGGTCTTCACCATCGAGCGGGAGACGGGGTGGCTGGAAGTGACGAAGCCGCTGGACCGGGAGGAGATCGACAAATACGTCGTGAGTGGGGGGCCAGGATGGGGGGGACGGGACGGTCCCGGGGCCGCGCGCAGCTGACGGTGCCCTCGCAGCTCTTCTCCCACGCCGTGTCAGCCAACGGGCAGCCTGTGGAGGACCCCATGGAGATCATCATCACCGTGACGGACCAGAACGACAACCGGCCCGTCTTCACCAAGCAAGTCTTTATTGGCTACATCGAGGAGAACGCAAAGCCGGGTACGTGGGGGCTGGCAAGGTGGTGCCCCCATGGCTGGGACCATGTAATGATGTCCAGTGGGTTTTGTGCCATCAATAATCTCTGTCCTGCTTGTCCCTGTGTCCAGGCACATCTGTGATGACCGTGAATGCTACGGATGCAGATGACGCGATCAATGTGAACAACGGCATCATTGGCTACTCCATCCTCAGCGAGGAGCCCAAGAGTGCGCAGCAGATGTTCACCATCGACCCGGAGAGGGGCATCATCAGTGTCATCGGCACGGGGCTGGACCGGGAGGTACGAACCCTTGCTGCATCCCAGGGGACAGTGCAGCAGCTCAGTGATAGGACTTGCTGCGAGGAGTTGAGGGTGCTGGAAATCCAGGGTCTGGCTCTTTTGGGGACTTGGCATCGCTTGGGCACTGTCCCCTGTTCTAGGGGTGTCTGCAGCCCCAAAAGCTCATTGGGATCTGCAGTAGGGGTATTACAGGGGTCCCTGTCTCTGCTGAGCCCCAGGAGTGGTGGACTGCCAGCCCTTCGGGTGGGCAGTGAGGACATCAACAGGTGTCTGTGCTGGCGGTGAACATGGTGGCTGGAGAAGGGTGGAAGAGCAGTAGCCAACACCCCTGGAAGAGGGGGTTTGCCAGACCCCATCCATGCCCTAACCATGGTGCTTTTGGCTTGCAGACCACCCCCAACTACACGCTGATCATCCAGGCTGCAGACCAGGAGGGCAATGGCTTGACCAACACTGCCACCGCCATTGTGGAAGTCACAGATGCCAATGACAATGCTCCTGTCTTTGACCCCACCATGGTACCTGAGCTGGCTCCCATGAGCCACTGCCCTCCCTGGGCCATCTTGATACAAGTCCTTCCCCCCCAGGGTGTCTGGGACCATGGGGCTGACCCTCCCCATTGCCTCTTTTGCAGTACCAGGGAACGGTGAATGAGAATGAGGTGGGGGTGGTGGTGGCACGGCTGCATGTGACGGACCGGGACATGCCAGGCACCCCGGCCTGGCAAGCTGTCTACAAGATCAAGACTGGGAACCAGGATGGTGAATTCAGCATCACCACCGACCCCAACACCAACGATGGCATCCTGAAAACAGCCAAGGTGGGTTGTGCTGTTGTGCAGCCACCTCCGTGCCAGCTGCCTCTTTGCCAGCGCTGCCCAGCTCCTCTCTCCTGCTGCTCCCCACCAGGGCCTGGATTACGAGACCAGGAACCAGTACAACCTCGTGGTGACAGTGGAAAATGCCATCCCCTTCACCGTGTCCCTGCCGCTCTCCTCTGCCACAGTCCTGGTGACGGTTGGGGATGTGAATGAAGCCCCTGTCTTTGTGCCCCCAGTCAAGAGGGTGGAGGTGATGGAGGACCTGCCGGTGGGGCACCAGGTCACCTCCTACACGGCCCAGGACCCTGACAAGGATCAGAGGCAGAAAATCACGTGAGTATAGGAAGGTTGGTGGCAGGAGCCGTGCTGCAGTACCTGAGGGGCTGCGCTGTACCCACTGTGCCATGCACCCCTTCCTCCCCTTCACAGCATCCTCCCCACTGTCCCCTTCTTGCCCTAGGTACCGCATGGGCAGTGACCCCGCAGGGTGGCTTGCCATCGACCCTGAGAATGGCATCGTCACTGCAGCCCAGCCACTGGACCGGGAGTCGGTGCACGCCATTAACAGCACCTACAAGGCCATCGTCCTGGCTGTGGACAGTGGTGAGGAGCACCCTGCCTTGTCCTTTGGGAAGGGGCTGCTGCCACCCGCCTGTGTCCTACCATAGATTCTGGGGCAGGGACTGGGCTAGGACCACCTCCCCAGGTGCCACACTAACCCCCAGGTTACCACTGCAGGGTCACCGGATGCCACTGGCACGGGGACGCTCCTCCTCCTTCTCCAGGATGTGAATGACAATGGTCCCATGCCGGAGCCCCGGCTCTTTGATGTCTGCACCCGGCAGCCTGAGGATCAGACGCTGACCATCATCGACAAGGACCTGCCACCCAACACCTACCCGTTTGAGGCAGTGCTGGAGCACGGCTCTAGCATCAACTGGACCGTCACACTAAAAGGACAAGGTAGGTGCTGCCTGGTCTGGCCTAGCCATCCGTTCTCGGTGTAGGGTGGTAGGGAGATGATGAGCAAGGGCCCATGCCAGGCCCCCTTGGCTTTCTGTGCTTCCCCCCCAAGCACAGCTGGTGTTGTCCTTTGTGTTGGGGGACTGCACCACTGCCAAGAGTGTCCCCAGTCCCAGGGGCTAGAGCGCACCTCTGAGCCCATCTGCTCTCTCTGCTGCCAGACCAGCTGGTGCTGAAGCTGATGAAGGAGCTGGAGCCAGGGGAGTACAGCATCTATCTGAAGCTGACTGACGGCCAAGGCAAGTCGCAGGTGACACAGGTCAAAGCTCAGGTCTGTGACTGTGAAGGGCCAGCCAAGAACTGCGAGCGGCGAGCATTCATCGCCAGCGGGCTGGGCGTCCCTGCCATCCTGGGCATCCTAGGCGGAATCCTGGCACTGCTCAGTGAGTACCATGGGATGGGGACAGGATGGGGATGGGAACAGGTCACGCTTACCCTGCCACACTGATGTGGTGCCCTCTGCTCGCAGTTCTGCTGCTGCTTCTGCTGCTCTTCGCTAGGAGAAGGAAGGTGGTGAAGGAGCCACTGCTCCCACCTGAGGATGACATGCGGGACAATGTCTACCACTATGACGAGGAGGGTGGTGGAGAGGAGGACCAGGTGGGATGACTGCTGGGCTGGCCCTGCTGGCTCCCTGTGGCACCTTTGGTCCTTCCCATAATGGTGCCTATGGCATCCCTTGAGCGTTGTCTCCTCATTTTCTCCCTGCTCCATCCCCACACAGGACTACGACCTGAGTCAGCTGCATCGGGGCCTGGATGCCCGCCCTGAGGTGATCCGCAATGATGTGGCCCCCCCGCTGATGGCTGCCCCTCAGTACCGGCCTCGTCCTGCAAACCCCGATGAGATTGGGAACTTCATCGATGAGGTGAGCACCAGCCCCACGCGGACACGACTTGGTGGGGGTGAAGCCACTGATCCATGCCAGCACCATTAGGGTACCCCCAACCCAGGGGACGTGGGCACTGACCCCTCTTCTCTCCTCACCCAGAACCTGAAGGCAGCCGACACGGACCCCACGGCCCCCCCCTACGACTCCCTGCTGGTGTTCGACTACGAGGGCAGCGGCTCCGAGGCCACCTCGCTCAGCTCCCTCAACTCCTCCTCCTCTGACCGCGACCAGGACTACGACTACCTCAACGAGTGGGGCAACCGCTTCAAGAAGCTGGCGGACCTGTACGGCGGTGGGGAGGAGGATGACTAGGACCCCCGGCCCGGCTGGCAACCGCCCAGCCTAGGCAGCTTGCCTCATTTCACCCCACCGGACTGATGTTGGTCTTTGCCTCCAACACTCCTCAGCCTGATGCCCACGTCCCCCTCAGTCGGTGCAGGGGAGTCTCAGGGTCACCAGGGCTAGGGAGGGCTTTTTTTTGGGGATCTTCCTTATTTCTTGCCCCCTTCAGCTCCAGGCAGGGCATGGAGCCATCCAGCCCCTTACCCATCCTGGCTGCATGGACAAGGGTCAGCTCCTCTTCCCCAGCAGGGACAGGCTCCCACTGCCTCCCCCCCCTTTGCTACAGGGGAAATAGGATTTCTCTGATGCTCTCCAAAGTACCTCGTGCTCCCTACCCAGACACAACCACCAACCTGCCACTGTGTTCAGCTCACAGAGCTGGTGCTGGAGAAGCGGGGCAGCCCTGGCACCGTGCCTCTGCTGGAGCGGGGTGAGGTGATGCATAAATGCAGACCAAAGATGCGCCATCACGCGCTATACATGGGGGATTTATATTTGATACAGTACATACAGGCAGATTTCTATTTTTCTGTATCCCAGATTATGATGATTTCCTGCTGTGTCATGCCAGGTGTAATTATTGTGCAATGAAAGGCTCTTTTGGAAATCAAACTGGCTTCACTGAAATTCTGAGTTCTGTTTTAGCTTGTTTGTATTTTTTATCATGGGAAAAGGGTCTAATGTGGGCTGGAAAGCCAGCAGTTGTCTAGTGCTGATTGTACGGTTTTTATATAAAATTGAAATAATAAATTGTCTTAAGAAAACCAAAAGCAGCTCTGCTGGTTGCATTGCCTTTGCTGTGCTTCGTGCTCAGCCTGCGTGCAGGGAGCCATTCTTCCCTGTGGCTGTGTCCACTGCTGCCTCCAAAGGGCAGACAGAAAACGCCCAAATCTGTATAAGGGGGATGTATCCATACCTGAGCGGGTGTTTTGTCATCACCAGGGCCTGGCCACTAAGAGCAAGTCCCAGCTTTGCCTTGCGCCAACTCTCCCTGATTGAGTCCTAGGGGAAAAGGGCACAGCATGAAAACCAGGCTTGTGCTTACCGTGGTGGCTGCATGCACTGGCCCGACCCTGTGACCTGCACACAGCAGAGGTGAGGAGGCTGTTAGCAAGGGTGAGAGATTGCTGATGTTTGTCCAGCCCCAGCATTGCTGTGACCTCCCTTCAGAGGCCCTGCCCTGTGAGGAAACACAAGAGAGCAACACCTGCGGTGCTCAAAGGGTTCGCGGCATAAGAGGGTGGCAAAGGCAGCCATCCTGCCTCGTTATGCTCATGGGGAGGCGAGCTGCTCTTCTGTGTGCTTTCCTGTTTGTTCCAAAGGTAGGTCACTTTGGAACCTACCACTGTTCCCGAGAGCCAGCACCAACACCCGTTGTTACCCACCAGTGAAAAGGTTGAGGTATCGTACAGGATATGTGTGCGGAACCTTGCAATTTGAATTTAGAGTTGCATGTAGCAAGATAAATCGGTGTTTCCTCACCAGCTCACACACCTTGAGGAGAGGTAGAAGAGTGACCAGTGAACCATGTGGACCAGAAGAGCGACAAGTCACTTCAGAAAGGTGAGGAAGGCAGAACTCATTTTGGAAAGCTCATAAAACCTGAAGATAACTGTGTTCTAAAGGAACACAAATCGTCGTAATTCTAAAAGTCACACCCCGAGTTGAGACCCTTGCTCACAGAACATGCATAGTGAAACATGTACTGTGATTTTAAACAGGCAAGAGCCAATGGCTGTAGGTACAGGCTGTTTTATGTAAGGAAAACACAGCTTTTACCTGTTTGAAACGTGCAGCTGGCAGACAGGACAGGCTGTGACAGCTCTGTGGGGTTACCATCAAGCACCCACCCCCGTGCAGGCATGAACTGAACAAGCATCCCAACTCCCGTGTTAATTGGGACCTCACTTGTACACCTCCACCTCCACAGGCCTATTACAACATGTATTTGGGCTCTTCCCTTGCAGAATTGCTGTTTTCTTTCCGGAAGCTGTTGACTTCTGCTGGATGCAGCCGGAGCTTCTGCTTGCAACAGCGACGAGCCTTGGGGTGGGAGCTCCCACAGCACACCTCACCCTCCAGAGGGGCTGCTGACACTGTGGGCGGAGGGACGGGGCTCGCACCACCACCTCCCCACACACACAACGGGAGGGCTGATGTCCTTCTTGGGCAGCATCGGACCCTCCGAGAGGCACCGCACACCCCGGCCCCGCCGCCACACCGGGGCGGCCCCTCAGGCCTCCGCTTCCCGCCCCGCCCAACATGGCGGCCGCCGGCTCCCCCGAGATGGTGGCGGTCAGCACGACTCCGCCCCAAGATGGCGGCGGCGAGCCCCGCCCCGCCCCTTCGCGGCGGCCCCAAGATGGCGGGCGGCATGGAGGCGGGCGTGGGTGTGGACGTGGAGCGGGTGGTGGAGGCCCTTGAGCTGTTGCTGCGGCCGTCCGCCGGGCCCGGTGAGCGGGATGATGAGGCCGTGCCGGGCCCGGACGGTGCCCTGCGGCTGGAGACGCTCCGCAGCAACATGTCGGCGCTGGAGGAACAGCTGCGGCGGGAGCCGGGCTGGGCGGCTCTGCGCGGCCTGCGCCATGCAGTGCTGGCCCGGGCCCCCGCGCTAGCAGCCGGGGCGGCGAGCGAAGCCGACCCGTGCTGGGCCGCCGCCTGCGCGCTGCTGGCCCTGCTGCTGTGCCTGAAGGAGCGCCTGGCCGCGCTCGCCGCCGCTCCAGCCGCTCGCGGTGCCGGTCCCGGTGCCGCTCCGCCGCCCAGCGCCGACACTCTGAGCGTGGCGCAGGGCCGGGCGGTCGGGCGGGCGCTGCGGGCCGCCGTGGGGCTGGGCCTGGTGCCCTACCTACCGCCGGGAGTGGGGCAGATCCCGGGGCCCCGCGCGCCGCCCCCGGCACCGCCGGCCACCAGCGGGGCCCGGCTCCATGCTGCTACCGCCGCCGTGTCCGAGCTGGCCCAGCACCCTGCGCTGGGTGCCCCGCTGCTCGCCCGCCACCTGGGCCTCCTCCTCGCCAGCCTCTGCCTGCTGGGCCATGGGCCTGCTGCCTACAGCCAGGTCCGTGGGTCTCTGCTTCCATCCCCTCGGTGCTGGTGTTAGCACCCAGCCGAGCTCATGCCCCATGGCTGGAGCCCCATAGCTCTCAGTGGCATCTCCCATGCCATGCATGTTAGTCCTCATGCAGGGGAATAGATGAGAGCCTGGAGAGGGGCTGGAGGGGCTCCGGCACGCAGTCGGGTTTAATGCCAGTGTCCTCCCCACCCTGGGGTTTGTTTTGCACAGGGTGTTTCGGAAGCAGAGCGAGCACGATGCCGGGAAACCCTGCAGCACATCCTGGACCGCATCTACCAGCCACTGGCGGTGCGGGAGCTGCTCATCCTGCAGGGACGGCCTAAGCAGGTACCCAGAGGTAGCAGGGAGCCGCTGGCATGGAGCGCAGGGACTGTGTGTTCCCACCTTCAGAGGGTTCCTTTGCTGCTCCACTGCAGTGTTCTCACCTTACAAACCAGTTCAGTGCAGCACGCCTGTCCCTGGGCACTGTGTGAGCACACAGGCGAGGCTGCTGGGTGTGCTTCCCTTGCATGGCAGGAGCTCAGGCCCTGCTGTATGGGTGTGTGGGTGAGTGTGATCCCATTGCAGCACATGCTGCCTTGGCTTGGCAGTTCCAAGGCTAAGCAAAGCGCCTGCTCTTCCAGAACCTGCCCCTTTCCATGTGAGGGGAGCAAAACAGTGCTGCCTTAGCACTGGCTGGTGCTTGAGGCCTTTTCAAAGGCTGCCTCGTGGTGGTGGGGAGGAGGAGATGGGAAATCTTGATACTGCTTTTAGAAAGTCCCTAGGGAAAGGAGCACAGATCCTTGCTCCGAGGGTGCTGTGGGTGGGTGCGTGCCCACCTGCCATGTCATGGTTTGGGGGTCAGGACACAGGTGATGCAGGGTCACTGGGTTAGGTGCAGCTCTCTGCCACACAGTGATCCTCCAGCTGATATCACAGCAATTCCCAAAGGCAAAAGCTGGCTGTCCCACCAGTGAGGGATGGACAGGGTCCATACAAGCTGCTTGCTTGTGCAGGGCCTCGCTCTCAGTCCACACTGGTTCTGCAGAAAAACAGGGATCTCCTGGTTAAACAAGCTGAGCTGACATCCCAAGCTGATTTTTGGACAATGTGCGTAGTAACATACTGTAGCTTTGGGTCAGCCCTGAAGCGATCAGGCAGTTGGATTAGATGACCAGTGTAGGTCCCTTCCAGCTGAAAGTGTTGTATCTCCCTAAGCAGTGATGCTGGCCTGTCTTCTCAGGGTGTCCAGGCAGACACCTCCATTCAGACAGCTCTCTCCTGACAGCTCTGCTGTTCCTGCTGTCCTGGGGGATTGCTTTGCTCAGGCAGGGAACCTGAGGGCTCACGGTGCCACCTCTGCAGCGCAGTGTGCCACATCCTGGCAGGGCTCACTGCTGCAGACCCCTTACCTGCATCAAACCTGACTTGTCCCCAAGCTCCCTGTGCTTCATTTTGGTAATGAAGTAGTCAGAGCTGCTGCCTGATCCTGAGAGGCTTTAATTAAGGAGAGGGGCTTAATTAAAGGGGCTGCAGAAGGGGCTGTTTCTGGGGAGGCTGTCTCTCATTAAGCCTTAATTTGCTTTGTGCTGCTGGATGAAGAAGTGATTTATTTAAAGCCTTTCCCTGTCCTATCTGGTCACACATCATGGAGGGCAGGGTGCAGGCTGTTTGCCTGTCAGTGGGGGGTGCACAGGGGTGTGCAAATATGCTCCTTACCCAGCTCCTTTGTTTCCTTTCAGAGTCCTCCCTCTCCTGGGGAAGAAACAAAGCCAGCCCTTGTGCGGGCCCCGGCGTGGCTGCGGCGCCTCTGTGGTCAGCTGCTCTCTGAGAGGCTGATGAGACCCAGTGGGGTTCAGGCTGTGGTTCGGGGCATCATGGAGGGAACAGGCGGTGAGTAGGGTGCTCTGACACTGCTCTTGGCTTCCAGCATCACAGATTAATAGAGACTGTGATGACACGTCTGAGATGTTTGATCCCACAAGAGGCTCAAGACAGGCAATGGCATCAGAACACCGAAATGGGAAACAGCTTTTGTCAGGCCAGGCTGACTGTGTCAGATACACGCAGGTTCTGCCTCTGGCCATGCTGAACTCCCAAACGGTGAATGCCTTCCAACTGCAAATGCTTGTAGTTTGAGGTACACCATCACATTTGAGGTCCAGATCAAAAGCCCCTGAACTCATTTAACCTGTCTGTACCTCCATGGGGTCACACCTTGTGTGTGTTCATTCTGAGGAGCTGTGCCAGTGGTGGTTTCGTGGGAACTGTGGTGCTGGGCTGTGAGCAGCCACAGTGAGACCTGTCCTACTCTTGGGCTCAGCAGCGTTGCTCTCCTGCTCTCCATTTCCTGCCAGGGAGGGAAACTGTTGTTCTCTAAAAGCTGAATCCCACAGTTTTTAGTGCCAAAGCCACCTCCAGCCAATACCAACCTGATGACACCATCCAATCATGACTTCCCTTTACTTTTTGGCTCATGCACCTATTTGTAGAAGCTGTTTTCCATCATCAGATATCTTGGATAGTATTTTTTCCCTTTCTGTCATTAGGTTTAGGTGTCTCCTGAAAGAGGCATGGTTAAAGAGAGTAATAAAATCTAGAAATGCCTTTTTTTTTCGGCCAGAAACATCTGGCTTCAGCCAAATCTTTCCATGCTGTTTGCTGTTGGTTGGAGCTGATCTTGGCTCTGTGCTGCTGTAGCAGGTGGCGCTGGTGCTGAGGCAGCAGCTGTGGACTGGAGAAAATGCGACGCTGTTGCAAAGATCCTGGCTTCCTGCCCGCAGCAGTGCCGTTCCCTCCAGGAGTACTACCGGCTGGTTTGCCCCCAGGTAGGTCCATCTCTTCCCTTCCCTTCCCTGCTGGCCCTGACTGGGAATGCACAGCCATCTTCCAGCTTGGAGAGTGTTGGTACTGTCACATCCGCTCAGGCGTGGCCTGGCTCAAGCTAGGACAACGTGGAGTTGTGTTTCTGCTGCTCTGGCAGTGGGATGTGTTTCCTCCCTACTCCTGAATTTTCCATGTTTGATTGAAATGCTGCATATTTTTTTCCTGATGGCACGAGAGCTGTTCAGCGCTGTGCTACAAGGAGCTCTCTGCTGTGGAGCTCTTGCTTCCAGCCTTTGGCTGTGGGAGTGGTGTGGGCTCTTGATTTGAGCCAGAAATTCATCCCACATTAACATGCACATGGGAAGGAGAACAGCTCATGTAATGTTACAGCATACAAGAGGCTCCTCAATCTGCTGTTGGCTGCGAGAAGCCTGCCTGGCCCTCTTCTGAGGGGCTGCTTATCTTTGTTCCTTTATCATGGACTTCCCTTCCAGGTTCTGGGCTTGCTGCACATCCAGGACAAGCTGACAGCACTCCAGTTCCAGCGTGTGGCCACCACGACGCTGCTCACCATGGCGAAAGAGCACCCTCAGCTGGCAGAGAAGTACCTGCTCCAGCCCCTGCTGGCACCTCTGCTGCGATGCTCAGAGACAGCAGGTACTGGGTAATCAGGCAAGAGTCTGTTTTCCTTTCTCCTTGGTCTTTTGTCTTTCCATCAGAATTTTCCCTGGCTGGTTTCTGGGCTGCTGAGCGTGAAAGCCCAGCTCTTCCAGTTGTGAATGTGTCGGTGTGGCTGGGCGCAGCTCATGTACTAGCACCTGAGTCAAATTACTGCAGTGTAAGAGCTGAATAGTGGGGCTTCTGCCATGGGCTTCTTGGGAAACTCTCCCAGTCTCACAGTCTTGTTTTGGGCTTCTGGACGGAAGCTATCGGTTTCCCACACTGACCAAGCAAGCTCTCCAAGGAATAATCCATTGAGAGGTTGTGGTCTGCCTTAACTGGCTTGTAACCTTGAGGTGTTTGCAACAGTGTAGTGATACTTAGAGCAGCTAATGAGGGCTTATTGGTTCCCATGCTGCCTTGATGGAGGTAAAGCAAGAGAACTGTCAAAAGTACTTTCTGATGCTGGGCATGGTGGGGTTGCTGTTCTGTTGGTGACTCCCCAGAGTGCGGAGGTGCTGATGTTTCTGCCCTTTGTTTTCAGAACTACTACTGGAAGATCTATCAGCAGGGGCTGTGCTGGTGACAGAGGCAGAGCTTGGCAGCTGTGTGGAAGATGTGCTCAAGGTATGGTGTCTGATTAAGGCCTGAGGGTAGGTGAGAAAACTACTCTAAGAGCTGCTTTGAGACTTCCTGGGCAGTTCAGTGTGTGTGTGTGACCATGACAAAACTCAGTGTCCCCTGCAGTTGTGATGCTGAAGTGAGGCCAAAAGGTGCACAGAGGAGCCTCCTATGCAGTGCTGCACTGGTGGGACTGCAGCTTTATATTGGATACCAGAGGAGCTGCCTGAGTCCCTTCAAACATTCTCACCCCAAAATGTTCTGAGATGGGAGTGAGCTCTTGCTGTTTTTTTTCCCAGTGTCTTTCTGGTTTATCAAAGTAAGACAAGTCTGAGCAGTGGGCTGGGAGCCAGGAGTCTCCATGGTGCTTTCATATCCTTTTTCTCTCTGTGAGCTGCAGCAAGACTTTGTGAGCATTGCTAAATTATGCAGCTTCTGCAGGACTCCAACACAGCAGGAGGCCCTAGTCAGGAGTTCCATGAGCCTGGCACACCTTGCCTTGAGCTGTCAGTCCTGGTCTGAGGTGATGCTGCTCACCTTCCAGCATCAGCATTGTGCAGCTGGTCAGAGGGAAGGACGGACTGCAGGGAATCTGCAGGTGCTGAATCTTCAGAGGATGCCTGAGCTCTCCTCCCAGGCTGTTGCTGATCCACTTCTCTTTAGTGGCTCTTGCCTCAGTTTCCTTCCTGTAGAGCATGGATAATAAGGCTCATGCTGAGCCCTATGTTACCTGTGTGGGAGGGAGTTATTCCCAGGAATTCTGGGAGCTGCTCTTCCTGCCTCTGAGGTCTGCAGAGGGCAGCCTGAGCCAGTGCTGGAGCTGAAGCCTCTTTGCAGCTCCTGCAGCATTAATTCCTCACAGAGGAATGAATGGCAGCCAGCTCTTGTGCTGGGCCAAAATGCTTCTGAATGAGTGACCTGGGAAAGAGGGCACTTGAGGTATCAGCAAGTGGCTGGCTGTGCTGCTCAGTCCTGCAGTGAGGGCAGTTTGGCAGGGTCCCGGCTTGGCTTGGTGGTTGTGCAGCCAGTTGGCAGTGATGCATTCGCAGTGGGTGTCATGAAATGAGCATATTCAGTGCGGCTCTGGGGCTGCTGAGCTGTTGATGTGGTGTAAGGAGAATGAAGGTGAGCTTGGAGGCATCACAGAGCCATGGGGAGAGGTGGGAGAGCTGGCACAGCTACCATGATGTCTGCTGTTAGGAAGCAGAGAATGTGTGGGTATGGGGCAAGGAGGGTGGGCAGCAGCTCAGCCACAGGAGAGATAGTGTGAGTGGCTGTGTCCTCAGCTCAGGTGTCCCAGAAAGGGGAGGACAGTACTGTTAGTTCCCATGGGGTGCCCCCCGTGCTTCATCTTCCCCTGCTGTCTCTCAGGGAGCTAAAAACATCGGTCTGTGTAGTCTCACTAGACAAGGAAGGTAAATTGATAATGATACATAAAGAAGAATGAGTATCCTGTTTTGCAGGGGCCATTCTGAGCTGAACCCAGTGACACATGCGTTTCTGTGTTCATGAAAACGATTTTAAAACTGGCTGGGTAATCCTTCAGCAGCTGCTGGTGTCCAGCCACCTCCTCTGGGGCTGCTTGCGGTGCAAGACAGTACCTGGAGGCAGAGGTGGGGCCTTGGAGCTGATCTGTGTGCCCAGCTTTCAAAGCAGAAAGGATTATTTGAGCTCAGCAGCTCTCCCAGCCCAGATCAGGTACTGGGGATGGGGAGGGTTAGGGAAAATGGAAGGTAACTTGGATCTCATCAGGAAAGCACTCTGGCTTTGCCAGTAACAGATCACTTTCTGTGTTAACAGGATGTGTTTTGTGGGCAGGACAGTGCAGGCTTAGCACCTTCTCTGGAGCTCCTTAGTGCAAGAGGTCCCTTGGAGTTAACAAACAGGGTGTTCAGCAGTGTAGATCTTGGATCTGGTGTTTGGAGAAGAAGTAGGGTACATCTTGTGATCCTTATTAAGGAATAGGGTTTTCTGTGGAGGAGGCCTCTCTTCTCAAAGCTTTTCTCATAGTTCCTTTTTCTGCCGTTCCCACCAGCGCCACACTGCAGGCTTTGCTGCCTGCTCTGACAGCAGCCCAGCTCTCTGCTGCAGGTTCCAACCCAGAAGGACATCTCCAAACCAGGAATTCAATTTTAAGAAGCTGGTGACTTGCTTACTGGCATGCCCCTAGGCAGGCTAAGCTCTTAAATGCTGTGATTGTTGTAGTATTTTGCGTAGTAATGATTTGTTGTAACTAGCTGGCAGGCAGAGACCAGTCTGGAGGGCTGCTCTGTGGCTCCCTTCACAATGAGTGTTGGGGGAGTTTGGGGCGGATCCCTCCTTAATGGCATAGTGCTGGAGGCCTGACAGCAGCCAGATTAGTGACAGAGGCTTCAGCCTGTGGATTTGTGGGGGTTTCTTGCTTGGCAAGTGTCATTTGATGCTGAGTGAGAAACCATCCTTGGGGCTTCATCAGGGAGGCTTTGTGTACAAAAGGTTCTGGTTAGGAAGAATGGCTCCACAGGGATTAGCACAGGAAAAAAAGGTCTGTTTGCATCAATACAGCAGGGCAGAATGTTATCAGGACAATCTCCCTCCTACCTGGGTTGTCACACTGCCTTGAGCAGGCAAAAGCTCTTTGGTTTGTATCCTGGGCACCTCCAGCCTTGGAACAGGGATTATTCTCCAGCTGCAGAGGCTGGAGGTGTAGGAAGCACTCTGGTGTGAAGGAACAACAGCTTCTAAACAGGTAGTTCACCGGCTCACACAGCTGGAAATCTCTTAGAGAAGTGGTAAATGGACTTTTATTTCCCTGCACCACCTTTTTTTCAAAGCTAAAACCTACAGGAGATAGAGCCTGATAAAATGAGAAGCTGAACTCATCAACCCTATATCCAGCTGGGTCAGGGTTGGTGTTTAACCATTTTCTAGACCGAGTTTTCCCAGCATTATGGCTTTGACTGAAAGTGTCCTACCTGGCTTCTGGTTTCAGACAATTCCTTTAAAAGGATTCAAAAGCAAACGCAGTGTCATAAGACTTTTGTGAGTGATTTTCCTCTGCTCTGTGGGCAGCGAGGTAAGACTTGTGTGCAGTGAGCTGGTAGCAGTGGCTTGCCTGGGAAGGGTGTGCTGGTTTCGTGGAGGAGGGCATTGACCATGTTTTGGGAGGGTGCTGCTTGAGATGGAGGAGAGGCACACAGCCCTACAAACTTCCTCAGAGCTGCTGCAACTCACTTGCTCTGCTCAGCACATGTCAACCCAGCTGCTGTGCTAGGGACTGATCTCTGTATTTGAAATTTGGCTCTAAGTGCAGTACTTCCATAAAGATTTGCTAATTCAGAGGTGCCTGTTGCATCTCTCTTAACACAAGACGTTTCCCCTAAGCAGCAGACTTCTTGAACAGCTGGCTGCAATGTTCCTGTAGCTTGGAGCCTTTATGTGGTAAAGCAAATGCTAGGAGAAAGATGGTGCTGAAGGCTGCTTTTAAAACAGAATATGGCATAATCAGGGAAAACAGGCTCCAGACAGAAAGGAACAGAGCCTGAAAACCCTCTGCCCTCCTCCCTGGCAGCAGCCATTCTGCGCACAGACATTCTTCCTTTTGTTCTTCCCTTTGCCTTCCTTCTGCTCCATGCAGGTGTTTGACTCTCCTCCCTGTGCCCTTCTCTCCGTAGGTGTATGTGGTTGGAAATGACAGCTCAAGCCTGCTGCTGGGATCCTTACAGTCAGTCCTGGGAGTGGTTTTTTCCCTCTATTCCTTCGCCAAGCAGAATGTGTCATACTTACGGTAAGGAAGGATTGCGCACAGCTCCTTCTTGGGGTTTTGTCTTCTCTGTTCTGCCCACCTCCAGGGGACGTGCTTTATATGAGCACATACGGTAGTCAAGACCAGTTCTTTCATCCTGAAGAGCTCTCATTCAAAGTAGGCAGTAACTGCAGGCAGAGTCATGGTGCACAACCTTACTGGTAGACCTGTGCCCAAGGAAGCAGCCCTCACATTAGGTTTTGTCTTCCCTGAAGCCCAGATGTTTGGTGTAGAGGCAAACGTGCCCTGTGGGAAGCACAGGCTCTTAATGCCCACTTCAGAGCAGGGATTGTGATTGTATGTGGATGGAGATGGTGCTACATGACTGAGTTTTGAGAGATCTGCATACTGGGGATCTAGAAACAGGATAAAACAGCTTGAGCACTGGCTCTTGGAAATACAAGATTGCTCTTCTCCTGTCTGGGATCACTCTGCTCTGATGCATAGCTGTCCCTCACACTGTGCCCAGTTACCCCATATGATGGTAAGCACCACATGTGTCAATCGTGGTGGTAGAGACAGTGGTGACCTGTTGCTGGCTGTCCTCTATCCTTTTTCCTCCCAGGCTTTCCATGGGCTGCCCTGCGTTTGGACCAGGCTAGTAAAATTACTCCTGGTGGGTTTATTTTGCTTTGGTGATACCGGCATGCGGGTTCTGGAGGCTTTCCCTAAAAGGTTTATGTAGACACAGCCTCTACTATTATTAAAGACATCGTTAATCACTTCAAAGAGTAGTGACTGCTGTGGCAAGTCCGGAGAACAAGCCAAGTTAACACTGCTGCTGGGTGAACAGAGTCACTCCTCGCTTCTCTGTTTGCAAAGGAATTTGGCAGGGGTAACTAAAACCACAGCTGCCTGGAAGCATTCAGGTTTCCAGACCCCTGGCACAGTGCAACACTGCTACTCCACCTCATTAACCTGCATCTTTTCTTGGCAAGGGTTCCCACGCCACTTTTCAGTGCTCCCTGTCTCCTTCCTCCTCTTCTTTGGCACAGCTGACAGCTCTGTGCTTTGTCATGTTGGCGTGAAGCACCAGGCACATCGTGCTGAAGCTGTGTGGAAGTGGCTGTCCTTGTACAGACATGCTGTTCAAACAGAGTGCTCCCTTCCTCACAGGGCTGAAGTCTTGAAGGACCCAAATCCTTCCATCTGGGAGTGCCAGAAGGACCGGAGGTGCTGCTGATCCCCTTGTAAACTTGCACAAATGCCTTCAGCTGACACAACTGTCAGCCAGAGCATCCCAAGGGGTGCCCATGGTTGATGCAGACAACTCTTTTCTTTCACACCCAGAGATGCGTGGTCCCATTGCAGTGCTGGGGTGCAGTGGGCAGAGAAAGGTCACCACTGCTTGCTCTCTCCTTGCCAGCTCCCCATGCCAGGAGATCCTGCTGTGGTTCCTGGAGAAGTCGGAGCGGGAGGTGTCACTGGCAGTGCTGGAGGGCTTTGCAGGGCTCAACAGCATCGTGCCCACCCTCCACCCGAGGTGCCGGTTCTGTGTGGGCAGTGAGGGTGGAGCCACCATCGCAGTGGAGGAGACCATCAGGTGAGTGCTGTTGGGGCAGTGCCCAGGCATCATTTAGCATGTAGGGCTTTCGTTGGTGCCTTTTTGTGCCTGGTAGAGAGTCCAGGTGAGTGTGGGGCTGGTAGAGCTGTCCCACCACAGTCTTGTCCCCCCCATCCACACAGATAGCTGCTGTCTGCTCCAAGCTTGGGCAAGTGATGTTTCTTGTCTACGGATTCCCTATACACACCACAGAGCTCTGACTTTCAGCCCTTAAAAGCAGCATACTCTGTCTGAGTGTTAGTGTGTGCTCTCACTGTGCTTGTCCTGAGTCCCATGTCCTGCCTGCGGGGTGTCTGGGAATGGGACATGCTCCTTCAGTCCCAGTACTCCCCAGATTCAGCTTCTACCCTTCAGCTTAAGCCTGCCTCATGGCAGATAATAGCTGTGTGTATGAATGAAATCACTCAGACACAGGTGGCACCACAGCAGCAAGAACTCTAGTTATGCCAGCACCTGAACTCCCCTCCTGCGCTTGCAGATGGTCTCTATGAGTGGAGACAGAGTGTGGCCATGTGGGAAATAAACTGCAGTGATTAGACTCCAGCCAGGCAAACTGGGCCTCTTCAGCAGCGTGGCATTTGGTGTCAAGAGGGGTAGCTGTTAGTTGGCAGGTACAAGCCTGAGGCAGTGCGATTGAGCAGTCAGAGCGCACGGCTCCCGCCCAAGAGTGTCCGTAACAAAACCCTGTACAAATACACTTGTTTTGGCTTCATTTCAATGTGTTCCTGACCTGAATTAAAAGAAGGTCTGCACTGGTTAAACTGGGTATGCTTTAAAATTACTCCTTAACAGCCATGGCTGTGCCCATGTCTGCCCTACTTTCATGGTTATGACCACTGCATGAATTAACCAGTGCTAATCCCGTTCTTTGTAGAATGGCTGGGTTAAACATGTGCATTGTGCTCATGGTTTCTGCAATGTTACTCCTTTAATGAATGCAGGTTAATTAATGAACTGAGTGTGTGATCACATAGGCCAAATGAACTGAACAGTAGTTTGACTCAGGTGCCTCCAGGCTTCTGCTTTCTGGTAGTGCTGTGAAGGGAGATTTACAGGGGTGCAGAAGCAGGATTTCACCTTGCTGTTCAGTACTTTAGAGCCAGCCCTGGAAAAAGTCTGGATACATTCATGTAGGTGACACAGGGACTTGTTTCAGTGATGAAGATGATGCCCTCTACCAGAAGATTTCCTCGGAGCAGTGCCATGTGGAGAACCTGGTGGAGCT
Source organism: Neopsephotus bourkii (assembly GCF_033783945.1). Taxonomy (NCBI): domain Eukaryota; kingdom Metazoa; phylum Chordata; class Aves; order Psittaciformes; family Psittacidae; genus Neopsephotus; species Neopsephotus bourkii. The sequence goes on from NW_026902017.1 coordinate 372,082, forward strand.
TTTGTCTCACTGTCAGAAGAGTGGTCTGGCTGGAGACTTCTTCATCCGCTGCCTGCAGGTAAGGGCAGGCAAGTCACTGAGTTGGGGTACGTCTGTAGGAACAGCTTTTCAGACTGAGTATGGTAGATGAGAAAGGAGACCAGTGGTCCCCTTACATGGCTTGGGAGCTCTGAACCAGGCTTCTGCACATGTTGGAGCAGTTCTGCTGTGTGCTGGGCAGAACAGCATAGGTGTGGAAGGCAGCTCTGGTGTCCCTGAAAGGGTTAACCACTGTTCCCCCTCCCAGTCTCTTTTGACAACCAGAGCATGTCTGAAGTTTAATGGTGTGTTTGAGGCCATGAATGATCCCTGTTGGTTCCTTGGCTTTAGCAAGGGGGCCCAGGCATCTGCTCCCTTTGATCCTGTTCAGAGTCCCTGCGGTTCCCTCCTGGCTGTGCCTGGGCTGTATTTTCTGTGCCCTTGCTGGTAGTTGGAGCCCCAGCCCACAGTCACACAGGTTGTACAGCATCGTGGGTGTAGAGAGCTGTGGGCAGCTCTCAGAGACCTTGACTGTACCCAGTGGAAAGTCCTGGTTGCATGAGGAGTCAACATGAGCTCTGCAAAGGGGAAGGGGACTCTGGGTGCCTCTGTGAGCAGCCAGTAGCCAATATCAAGGCTGCCAACAGAGACCCAGCCAGCCTCACAGCCCAGAGGATGGTTTGCCCTAGGATAAGTGCTCAGTGGTGCTCATTGTAGTGTCCATGGAGGTTTGCGAGGGTTTGGCCTGGTGACAAGTGTGCATCTGGAAGGGGACAAGGCTGGAAGAGGGGAGGTAACCAGGAACCCTTTGCAGCAGCATGGAGGTTTGGATAACACGGACCTGCTGTGCCCAAGACTACTGGCACAGTCACCACAGTGTTCCTGGTGTGAATTTGCCTATGTCTAACCGGTGCATGTCCATGTCCTGTTCTTTCTTCCCTGCAGGCACTGACTCACGTGGCTGCGGAGGATGAGGTGGCTTCGAACTTGGCTGCAGCGCCTGGAGAGAGTCTCTTGGAGCTGGAGCAGTACCACACTGGGCAGAGGAGGAAGCTGCTGGTCCTGCAGCTTGTGGCCACACTGTGCGAGAACATCTCAGACACTGTGTTCACAGATGTTGCTCAGGTTGGTCATGACAAACCCCTGGGGTATCAGCTAGAGCATGTGGCAGACTGAGCTCTGGGCTACTGGGCTCTAAGGAGATAGTGGCTAAGAAACAGCTGGAGAAAGGTAGAGCATCCCCAGGGAAAGCAGTTTATTGATTCAGTTGTGTCTCAAAAAGACACTGTCCTGTGCAGTGCCAGCAGGAAGGGCAGAGTGAGCTGCAGAGAAAGGACAGAGAAGCCCAGCAGATACTTTCATATTTGTGTCCGTGGTTGTATATTAAAAGCCAGGAGAGCAGCCTGTGTGTTAACAGGAACTGACTTGCCACCTTCTCTCCTTTGAGCAAAATTTATTCCCAAGTTTAACAAAGCTTAAAAATATCTGTACCCAGCAGACTTTTTAAGCAAGCACTGGCTGCTTATCCATGATGTCAGTCCTGTTTCTAATGACACTGCTGCCACATCCTGCCACAAAATGTATTAAATATTGTGGTTCCCAAGGCCAGCTGGGGCTCCTTGAGCCTGGTACCACAAAGGATTGGGAAGGCACAGTATTCCCCAGCTGATCAGTGCATTTTAACTTCCTCATCCTGGTGTTTTGGAGTATTTTTGAGTGGGGGTTTTTTTGGTTGGTTTTATGTTTCACCTCGGTGACCTGGTTATGCCAGTTAACTGTGACTGGCTCGAGCAGAGGCGGTCACTGCTAACACAGGTGTCCTCACTTTTTCCTATGGGACAAAGGAGTCTTTGTGTGTGCTATGCAGTGACAGAGGGGACCCAGGCAGTGTCATTGCAGTGCCAGGGGGAGTGGCAGCCAGCGAGGCTTTGTCCCTACCTGCCTCTCCATCACACCCACCAGCACGGACCCGCTCCACTGCCTGGGTCACAAAGTTAGATGGGAAGTGGGGAAGGATTTGCCAGGTTCTGGGTCCAGTGTGAGTCCAATATAAAAAGAAACAGCCACCAAAAAAAGAAACCGAGACAAAAAACCCATTACACTTCCCCTGGGGTTGTGTTTCAGGAAGGGACAGGCAGTTGCAGAACTGATTTTGAGCAGGTTCTGCAGCACAGGGTTTCTTTGGGGTTTTTGCTCTTGCTGTGGGCACTCTGGTCAATGGCTTTATGCATAATGGAGTTGGAGCAAGCGTGATCTGCCTTCCCAGAGCCAGAGCCCAGGAATGGCAGCAGCTGTGGACACCCTCAGCTGCACAGTTTATCTTATTTACATCCCCCCAGCTTTTGTTGGATTGACTTGATTTCCTTGATGCTCCAGTGGTGCTCTCCTCCTGTGTGAGACTTAAATGTGCCACAGTGTTTTATTTTATAAGCCTTTTTCCTCCTTCCAGATTAAGATGGGGTATTTTTCCCTCTAGATTTCTTTTAACCTTTTGTTTTTCTCAGTAGCTATCTACTGAGAGACTATTTAGTCATGATGCTCCTATTTTTTTTTACATTAAATATAATTTCAACCTGTACAGCTTGTGTGTCACTGTTGTGTGAGAGCAGATGTTCTGACATTTACTTTCTTGCTGCTTGATGACATGTCTTTTCTGGACTAATCAGGCCAGAAGGTACCTAAGCCATTTCCAGAGCTGCTCCCAGCCTGCTTCCTTCCTTGCTGCAGCAGGGATGTGCTTAACAAAGCTGGCAGTGATTGATCAGCTCTTCTGATGAGGAAACATGTTGTCTGCACCCAGTGCCCATGTCCTGGGGGCTGGAAATGGGTTTGATGCAATAGTACCTTGTTGCTCTCATACTTGGGAGCAGTGTGGTTCCTCCTCTTTTGCAATACGCCTGTTCCATTGGAACCACCGTGGTCCAGCCTCTTCCCAGCACAGCTGGCAAAGGCATGGAGAAAATAAACTCACTGATTTCAAGTTCCATTAGAAAGGCAGGAAGTGTGGGGAATGAGGGGTGTTGGTGTTCAGTGTTGAGAAGGCCAGTGGCAGCCAAGCAGGCAGGATCATTATGGGCTTGGGGAGAAAAAAAGAGTGTGAAAAAGCCCACAGAATACATAACACATGTAGTAAATAGCCCAGATCGAGTGTGGCTGTATGGGAGTAGTTGGTGGCTGATGAAGGGGGGCCGTGGGCAGTGTGCAGGAGCTGGAGCTCTGTGGAGCTGTCCTAGGCAAGGGCAAGCGTTGGCAGCAGCCACTGGGGCACGGAAGGGACACTCTGTGCATCTACTTCAGTTGTCCAAGCCTAAGTCTTTCTCTAGCACAATTTCATGCAAACCCTTCGTCTTTCCCTGTTATCACTGTCACGACCTTCCCTCTCGGACCCATCCCAGTTGGCTTCCCAGTTCCCATTCCATAGCCACAGAGCAGGGACAGGAGGCAGAGAAGGGGCTGTTTTCCTTCTTCCTGCTCCTGCAGCCCTCACAGGGGTTCTGCTGCCAAGAGTAGGCACCATGGTTTAGCCATCATCTTGTCACAGGCTGTAGTGGGTGGGCAATAGGCCAGACCATGCTGGAGCCCAGTGGCTGTGGGCACTGATGGACTGGGCTGCCTGGCTCAACCCTTCTCCCAAAATTCTCCTTTAGACTGGTGTGGGGCTGGGGACTGTGACCCCAGAAAGTTAGCCCAACTGTGCTGCTGCCAGAGGGGCAGAGAGTGGTTCAAGAGTCCCAGTCCTGTCAAGGAGTCCAGCTCCCTTCTGCATCCCCAGGGGATCCACACTTAGACTGCACCAACATCCCAGCTGTCCCGCAGCTCACTGTGGCTCCCCAGTGCTGCTGATACCACTCACTGGACAGCGGGATGGAAAGGGAGTTAGGAAAGTGCTGGTCAGGGATGGGGCTGAGAGGGAAGTTCAGGGTGGCGTTAACAACAGGGAAACACAAAGGGTTTGTGTGATACGATGCTAAAGAAAGGCTTCAGCTGGGAAAACTGAAATAGATACAGTGAGAGCCCAAGAGCTGAGGGCTGCAGGAGACAGCAGCATCACAGCATCCTGTTCCTAACCACTGTTACCTGCTTCTCTTGCTGGCAGGTGCAGGAGTTTGTGGCAGCCACGCTGCAGCGGGCCTGTGCCAGCCCAGCACGGGGGCCTGGCGCGGCTGTGGAGGCGCAGACCCTCGCCATGGCCATGGGGCTGGTGGCTGCCATGCTCAGTGGAGCCGTGCAGGTGAGGGGTGATGCTGGGTGGCCTTGGGGTGTGGGGAGGGGACACCAGGCACCATCCCATTGTGCCCAGCCACGGAGTGCTGCAGTCTGGGTGCTCACTCGGTTGCAGCCTGTGATTAGTCCTAGCATGTATATGTGTGTGTATATATAAATATATATATATATATATACATAATTTTTCCTTGTAGCACTGGCTGAGAGTTTGACCTTGTCAAGGCAGCCCTAAGAGCATAGGTAATTAATTTATAATCCAAAACGTGCCTCCAGGAAGGCTCTGACAGAACAGTGCAATCATGTACAGCATTTTAAATACCAGCACTGCATCCTCTGCATCCCTCATTCACAAGCTCCATCTCCGGAGCACAATGAACTTCCCTGTATTGGCTGTGCCAATATGAATGATGTACGAATATCATAGAATCAACTAGGTTGTAAAGACCTTTAAGATCATCAAGTCCAGCCATTACCCCAAGACTGCAAATCCACTACTAAACCAGTCACTAAGGGCTTCTCTGAAGACATCCTTTCCAAAGCTGGTACATCACCTGGTTGCCCCGCGACACAGTGACTGAACTGGGATCAGGGAGCAAGCACGTGTTCATTAGCTCGCTGTAATCACTCTTGGCTTCCACTTACATCACTGAGCTGTAGGGGTTGCTTCATCCCCGGACATGCCCAAAGGAAAATGCAACTGTTAATGAAAAATGATTATTTTTTTGTGTCTTATTGCTAAATTTCTGACACTGGGAAAATAATATCATTTAGCTGGAAAAGACTTAAAACCAGAATCTTGCGGCTCTAATGGGCCCCCTCCCTGGCGAGCTCCTGTTCTGCTCTGGCGTTAATGGGAGCAACTTGACTTCACAAATTGAATGCAAAACAGCTGGAAAGCTGTTGGGATTTCAGTGGCCAAGGGCTTTTTTACAGAATCATCCAAAAGCTCCCCAAAATCTCTACTAAAGCATCACTTTTCAGGTCTTACAGCCCAGATTTTGCTTTAGCAGTTAAATCAAAGTTAGGGCAGGAATTTCTCCCTCTTGGTGCTGCAGTGTCAGGACGGGTTGCAGCTTCTTTGCTTGGAGCTTCCTTCCAAGCAGGACCAAAGGCAGGAACATTGGTAGAGATGTCCCCAGCTCAGCCCCTCTGCTAAGCACCAGGGTCCTGCATGGACACCACTTTCATTTGGGCTATCTTGTTACTATCTTGTCCCACAGCACCCTGGGACACGTCCATGTGCGTGGCTCCTAGGAGCACCCCAGGGACCAAACCTGCATTGCCACTGCAGTGATGCCAGTGCTTCTTCTCTCCTCCCACAGCTACAATCCAGCGACTTTGCCGTGCTGAAGCGGTTGGTGCCACTGCTGGAGGAGCTCTCCCGCACCTACCCTGAGCCCGTCACCCAGGAGCTGGCCTCAGACCTCCGCATCGCCATCTGCACCCACAGGGCCTTTTCCCCTGGGACACTGGGTGCTGCTGCTGACGGTGTGCTGGGGAAGAAGCCAGGGACTGGAGTGCAGAGACCTGCTGGTGTTCCCAGTGGAGCAACAAGCTTGGGGAGTGGCTGGGCACCATCGTGGCACAGTCACAGCAACTCCTCGGCTCCTGGGCAGAGGAGTGAAGAGCAGACATTGAGCCATGAGCCCAGCACCACTGGTCCTGCTCCAGCGCCATGTACTGACAGCCCAGCTGGGCTCCAGGAGCTCCTGGTGTCAGCCTACGACCCACAGCCCCCGGGCAGGGCAGCCGCGCTTCGCTGCCTCACCAGCCTCATCACACAGCGTGATCCAGAGGCCCTGAGGCTTCAGGAGAAACTCCTGCAGGTATCAGGCTCCCACTGTGGTCTCCATCCTGTGCAGAGCTGGAGCTGGGGATGGTCTCTGTTAGCTGAGCCCTCTGACTGTGCCATTACTGGTGGCTGAAGGCATCAGGCAGGAGGGACGAAGGCTGTGGGGCTGCTGCCAGTGATGCTCTCCTCTCCTTGCAGGTGTTCCTGGAGAACGTGCAGCACGAGGATGCCTTCGTCTACCTCTCAGCCATCCAAGGTGAGTGGTGCCTGGCCAGGGCAAGTGGCAGTGCTTTGTAGAAGGTTTTGTGCTGGGGGGTTTGGATAAGGAGAGCAAAGCACAGGAGAGCTGTGGCCAGGCTGGGGGTTCAGCATCTCTTGTCCTCCTGGACTGTGACTTTGTGGTGTTTGGTCAACCCTGGAGCGTCATGCAGGTTTTGTACTATGTTCCCATAGCCGGGGGGCTTAGCCTCCCAGTTGTGCTTACTCAGTGGGTAATTAGTTCATTTACCTTCTGACTGAACTGCTGGATCTGCCCAGACCACAGGTGCCTCCTTGATGGAGCCAGAGCCCAAGGTGAGGGCACCCTCACGGCATTCCCTGGCTAGAAGACACCCAGGAGCCCATCCCAATTCCTGTGCCAGGTCCATGCCACTGGCCTGGGGCTGCAGTTTCAGTGCCATTTGAGCACCCTGGCCCTGCACCCAGCTGACTTTCTGGCTTCCAGGTCTGTTCTGCTGAGGCTGGCAGAGGAGCCAGGGCTGTGGGGACCCACTGGTGCTCCCTCAGGGCTCTGCCACATCCATCGCGATGGAAAAGGCAGTAACAACCCAGTGCTGCCACTGCTTATGCTGCTTCCCAGAAAACCATGCTTGTGCTGGGATGCACAGCACAGCCCCATGGCACTGGTGCCACTGGGATTCACAGGCAGGTGCCTCCATACCCAGGATAATGCAGGCATCCTGTATGACAGTGGGTCATGGTGCACCAGGTTACACGGAAGGGAGGTGCCATTCCCCTGCCCAGAGCTATACCAGTGGTGCCAGGAGCCCCAGCTGCCTTGGATAGGGAACCTTTAGCAGCAGCTGGAAAAGGAGCTTATCACTGTGCTTCCTTCTGCCTGTACGGTCTTGAGTGGGATGGGTTTGTCCTTGCCCTGCAGGTGAAACACAAACTCCCCAACCGTCCCCTGGTGATTAATTCACCCTCTTCAGCTGCCTCTGTGTTTCACTGTGGCTGTGATTAACCCTGACGCGGTTCCTTGTGGCAGTGACTCAGGCAGCCCCTGCCACGTTGGCACCACAGCGTGCCATGCGTGGTGCTGGACACTGGCAGTGGGGTCCCTGCTGCCATGTTCCAGCTCCCCAGTGCAGGGGCAGGGCTTGCCCACCACCATGCTGGTGCTGGGGCTGGTGCTGGTTGTCATGCAGCCGTGCTCTGGCAAGGTAAAGCCAGAGGAGAGGTCGCTGCCCCACTGGATGTGCCTGGGCTTGCAGAGGGTAACCAACTCCGGGCACCCTCCGATAACCAGGGAATGGGGTTGGAGGTGAAGGCGGATGCTCCTGGAGGGCAGGGGAATGGGGCTCACTGTGACTCACTGCTTGGCACTGCTGGGGCCCCGTTTGCCCTTTCCCTGGAGAGCAGCTGCCTTTCCCCATCAGAGAGGCGCCTGTTGCCTGCGCTTGCCCCCAGCCTGCATCTCTGAAGGTTTGGTAAAGCCAGTGCAGCCCTGCAGCATAGCCCGGCCTGTATCCCATGTCTGGGGTCTGACCTCTCTTCATCCTTGGGGAGATGTGGCAGGCATGGGGCGTACTCAGGCTCCAGCTCCCAGCTGAGCCAGGCAAACCCAGGGGGTTCATGGAGCTCTGATGGGCACAAGGACACACCAGGAACATGTGCCTGATGGCCAGGAGCAGGGAGCAGTGACCAGACACTGCCTGCGCATGGCCTGCAGTACCCAGCTGTGCTGTTGCTGGGCCAAGCCCAGGGCAAACCCCGCAGCCAGCAGGTCGAGTCGATGCCGGGTTGATGAACGTTAACCAGCAGCAATTAGTGGGCACCTGCTGCCAACTTCTAAATTACTTATTTTTCAGCTTGGCACCCAACCAGACACAGCACTGGGCTCCTCAGTGCTGTGGTTTTGTGTGAGGCTGGGGCAGTGCAGGGGTCCTGCAGGTGATGGCTGCACCCAGGACATGGGGTGGCACAGCCACCAGTGGTTCCTCTGCTGAGGGTGGTGGCATGTGGCTGGCTCTGACCCACACTTACCTCTCACTGCCCCCAGGTATTGCCCTGCTCTCCAGCAAGTACCCAGAGCGGATCCTGCCCATCCTGCTGGCAGAGTACCGGTGCCCAGCACGTGGCACGGAGGATGCTGCAACCGCCATCACCAGGATGAAGCTGGGCGAGGTGCTGATGCGTGTCACCCAGGCACTGGGTGAGTCCATAGCCACGTCCATGAGCATGGCAGTGCTGGACGCTGACAGCAGCTGCAGCACTGTGCAGCCCCTCGCTGTGCTCTGCTGTGCCGCCAGCTCCAAGGGGTAAAGCACATGGGGGATTTTGGTTGTCCAAAGATGAGAGCCAGCTCCTGCAGCCTGGAATGAGCAGGGTTGGAGTGGTGGATCCTGTCGGCAGCCCACCGTCCCCTCAGTCAGCAGCACTGGGTTCGGAGGCTGCCGGGAAGCGCCCGGACACGCAGGGCTGAGGGGTAGAAGCTGGATGAGGCCTTTCCGGCAGCCGCTGTTGGGACATGTCCTAAAACGCCTTGTGTTATTCCCAGCAGAGGCCAGAGCAGCGAGAGCATGCACTGAGAGCTCTCTATGGCCAGGGAAGGTGGCAGCCGCTGTCCTTGCTGCTGGACAGCCAGGCAAGGGTTCCCCGTCAACAGTGGGTGCTTTGTTCCCTGGTTGGCCATGGCAGAGCCAACCTCCTCCTGCAGAGTCCAGACTGCCTGAGCCCCTGGGACCTGTGCTGGCGGCCTGGCTTGCTGGAGCTCTCCTCTGGGGCACAGCAGTGTGCCCTGGCCATGGTGGCATCCCCAAGCAACACCACTGCAGCCATCTCACCGGGACCAGTGCTTCTAGGGCCAGGTCATGCTGCTCCCCTGCCCAACTGCCAGGATGAGGACAGCATTGCAGCCAGTAATCCCATCATCTCCCAGTGGAGCTCCAGTGGGCAGTGTGATAGGCAGCAAACCCTCTTGGTGTGTAAAGGCCCTCGGGCAATGTCCATCCATCCATCCCTCATTTTGCATGGCACTGTGCAGTGCTGGGTTTCCCTCGGCAGAGCTGGCAGTGGGATGGTGGCACAGCCTCCGCTGAGGTTCTCCCCCCACTCCTCAGTGCCTCTGCCGCGGGCAGTGGCTCCGACGCGTCCTGGCTCGCCTGCGTATTTATAGAGCAAATCGCACAAAGTTGTTTTTGTTGCAAAGCTTCAGGATTTAAGAGCGAGGACTTACCCGGCGCTTCCAGAAGCGCTCTGCTGCGAACGGTGCAGAGCTCCTGCTGCTCTGGGACCACTGTGCCTCCCTCCTGCCTCACCCCTGTCTCTGGCTCTGCCTGACATCCACTGGAGTGGCTTTTTCCCATCCAGGAGGGGAGTTTACAGCAGGCTCCTATTGCCTGGCAAATCACCAAAGCGCAGTCCTGTCTCCAGCAATGTGGGGCCAAGGGCTACACAAGGATTCATACAGACCTTGCACCAACACAATTAGCTGTTGCTGCAAAGCCGTTAAATCTGCAATGGGTGCACCACAACAGACCTTCTCCCTTCTCTGGCTTGCTGCAGGAAAGGAAGCACTTCATGCTCTTTCTGTGGCTGACCAGCAGTGTGCTGTTGGCTTTGGAGGAGCTTGGTTCATCCAGCAGTGCTTGGACTGACTCCTGGGGTGCAAGGACTGAGCAGGCTGCATTCCCAAGCAAGCATGGCCATCCTTGGCATCACAGTGCTGTCCTGAGCTCTCCCACCCTGTGCCATGCAGGAGCTGTCTCTGCTTCTCGAAGTGCATGGTCCCTTAGTGAGAGAGAGGGCCATGTAGGAAGAGCGAAGCTACAATGGAATGCTCCTACAGAAGGACTTGGTTTGCCTGTTCCTGCCCAGCTCTTGGCCATCACAGCCCAAGGCTGTCAGTGTGCTAGTGGTGCAGGGGCTGGCCAACCCCAGCCCCTCACAGTAGAAGCCCTGAGTCCCCATGTGCAGAGTGGTGGGATTCCTCCACTACCCATGGGGTTTATTTCTGTCCCTGCATCCTGGGGCATCCCACTGCCTCCACTGGCTTCAGGACACACAGAATCACAGAGTGGTTAAGGTTGGAAAGGACCTTAAAGCTCATCCAGATCCAACCCCTACCATGGACAGGGACACCTTCCACTGGAGCAGCTTGCTCCAAGCCCTGTGTCCAACCTGGCCTTGAGCACTGCCAGGGATGGGGCAGCCACAGCTTCTCTGAGCACCCTGTGCCAGCGCCTCAGGACCCTCGCAGGGAAGAGCTTCTGCCTTATATCCAACCTGAACGTCCCATGTTTCAGTTTGAGCCCATCACTCCTTGTCCTGTCACTATAGTCCCTAATGAAGAGTCCCTCTCCAGCATCCCTATAGGCCCCCTTCAGATACTGGGAGGCTGCTCTGAGGTCTCCACACAGCCTCTTCTCCAGGCTGAACAGCCCCAATGTTCTCAGCCTGTCCCCATGCAGGAGGTGCTACAGCCCCTGAGCATCCTAGTGGCCTGCTCTGGACTTGCTCCGACAGCAAGGGACACTGGATCTGTCATCAGTACTCCAGGTGGTGTCAAACCAGCGTCCAAGAAGTATCCAGAGCTCAGGAGAGCCAGGAAACCACCAAACTCCCAGAGTGGGAGCTGTGCCTGTGCCATGGCCACCAGCCATCCATCTCGCACAGGAGGGCCGTGCGCCTGGGTGATTGTGCATGCAGGTCACGGGCTCTGTATGCAGACCTGCAATTAGGCGGCTCACACATCCCCGGGGCCTCCATGTGCTAATTGGGGTGGGCGTTTGTGCAGCTGAATTATGTGAGAACTTGGGCTTCGCACATCGTTTCTGTGGCAGTTCCTGGGGTCACCTCTGAATGGCCCCGTGGGAGCTGAAGGATGTGGAGGGCAGCCCCACACAAAGGTCTTGGTTGTGTGGGGTCTGTTGGGGGTTGCTGGTGCCCTGCAAGTCCCCGCTGAGGCTCTCTCCATGCTTCACAGAGAGCTGCGCCAGGGTACCCATACTGGGCACAAGCCACGCTCCAGATGTTGCATACAGCTGTTTGGTGGTGCTGCAAGGAGCAGGGAGCAACCCAGTTGCTCCTACTGGAGCGGGGCTTTGGCAGGAAGGGGCTGTGGGTGTCTCCTTGCCCATGATGTGCTGCTCTGCTCTCTCTTGCAGGGGACATGGTGTTCAAACACCGGGAGCCACTGGTCCAGGCCTTCCTGCAGGGTGCACGGGACCCTGACAGCGCGCTGCGGGCCAGCAGCCTCTCCAACCTGGGCGAGCTCTGCCAGCACCTCGGCTTTCAGCTGGGCTCCATTGTCCAGGAGGTACCGGCTCCATCCCAGTGCTGCCAGCCCTTTCCCCGGGTCCCTGCCTCCTTAACGAGGGTGGTTTGTTGGTGGATGCTGAGCTGCTGAATGCTCCTTGCTGGGGACACAACAGCTTGGGGTTTCCATAAAGGACATGAGTGGTAGTTCCTGATATTGCAGGATATAAAAGTCATTGGACCTTGCAGCAAACCCTCAGGAAATTCTAGCCTTGATTTTTAGGGCTAAAAGATGTATAATCAGCTTTATAATCGGATGTTGTTCCTGCAGAGAAGCGATAGCCCAAGGAAAAGCTGTGGTGCTGCTCCACCCATGGCAGTCTGCAGAAAGAGACCTGGGGGCACAGTTATTACCTGGGAAAGGCACCTCATGCTTAATGATAACTCTTTACTAGTCCATTATCAGCATCAACACACAGCTGATAGCTGGTGGGGTGAGACAAGGGTGCCGGAATCACCAGAGCTGTGACCCTGGTGGGGTGAGCCTTGCTTCTGAGGGAATCTTCTCCCAGATCTCCTTGCTGGGAGCTGCTCGCATCACATTTGGCAGCCCTTGAGCTGTTGGGTCTGTGACTGTGTAGGAGTTAGACCTTCAGCCCACATTGCCTCCTGGAGTGGGAGGAAGGTCAGGAGACATCGGTGGCACAGCGCACAGGGTTCTTTCCCTGCTCCCCACTCACAGCCACGCAGCATCAGTGGGGTACCAGCAGTCTGACGAGATGCCAGCGCGCCACACGCTGCTATTTTGGGAAGGCTTGAGCTGTGCTAATTCTCCGGCTGTCACTGCTGGGGTTTAATTAGGTTCCTTTGACTATGCCTGCTTTTTATAAAGCTTCACAAGGCAGCTGTGTGGAAAGAGAGGGAGGGCTGCTCGCTGCCCTGTGCCACGCAAAAATCAACCCCCCCGGTTGGGTGCTGGCAGGGGAATGTCCACCTGGGAGTAAGGGTCCCATCCTCATCATCACCTGCTGCTCTACTGGGTCCTCCCACATCCCCCTGCCCTCGCTGACGGTTCTCCCACCCTGTCCCCACAGATCACCTCCTGTGTGACGGCCATAGCCAAGACAGACCCTGAGGCAGAAGTGCGAAGAGCCGCTGTGCACGTGGTGGTGGTGCTGCTGCGGGGGCTCAGTGAGAAGGCCACTGAGGTGGGTCACATCCCTCCCTCTTGCCAGGGCCAGAGAGTCCCTGCCAGGCTCCTTGGCAACCCCAGGCCCTTTCCCAGGCAGCTTCCAGGGAAAGTCTCATGGGACTGGGAACTTCTGCTTGTGCCTCCCTCACCGAAGGGACTCTCTGCACTGCATCCTGCTTGGGATAAATAGGACTTCATAGGGGCATGTCCCTGAGCTGCTTGGCTATGCTGTGAGGCAGAGCCACGCCATGCCATGGGTAGTGCCAGCTCCTGGGAGACGTGGGAGTTGTTCATCACTGATTTGACTTGGTAATGCCCAGTTTATCCGTGGGCTGTGGCATCCCTCCCCACTTCCCATCTCCAAACATGTTGGGACTCAGCTCCTGTGGAGGAAATGGCTGATTCCCCATGGGAATACCCACAGCCATGATCTCGGCCCGGCCATGCTAGAGGGGCACTGCAATGCACTGGTGCTGGACTGCACTGCTGCTGTGTGGGGAAACTGAAGTCACTGCCTGAGGCAGGGCGGGTGGTGGTGCCGCTGCATCCCAGCACCAGCAGTGTCAGTGCAAGGACCAGCACCGTGTCTGCCGGGGCACGGTTGGGGTTGTGGTTTGGGTTGTTGTGGCTGCGGGTGAGACCCCGGCGGGTGCTGATGCTCCTCCTGCCCCCAGGTACTGCAGGACGTCCTTCGGGACCTTTACCGGCTGCTGAAGCACGTGGTGGTGGCTGAGCCTGACGGCGCAACCAAGGTGCATGCGCAGCTGGCGCTGGAGGAGCTGGATGCGGTGATGAGGAGGGTTCTCTTCCCCCCACAAACGCTGGAGAAGAAGATCACTGTGCTGCCATAGCAGGGCCGAGGCTGCAGAAGTTGACTCTTCCTGCTCAGTTGGGGCCAAGCTCTCCGAGGGGAAGGGTTCACTGTGCCCCTAGGATACCGCCAGCCAGGAAACAGCTGGGGCAATGTGGACTCACTGGGATGGGGCAGGAAATAAAATGGAGATGTGCTCAGCGCTGTGTCTGTGATGTCTCTGGGAGCTGTGTGAAGCTTCTGGGTGCCATCGTCACCATGTCTCAGCCTTCATGTGCTTGGGCTGGTGGCAGCGACCCAGGCTTTGGGTACCATGGAAGGGTGGGGCATCAGGAGGTGGGGGGGATCTGCACACCCACACAGCCCAGCCTTGCCCTCCTTGGCACTGTGCTCATGCCATGAAGGTGCTGGAGAGAGCTGGGGCTGCCGGGATGCTGGCAGAGCCTGCACGCTCCCTGCTGGGTGCCCGTTGGCATGGAGAGAACTGTTCTGGGTGCCAGCCCTGGATGAGGGACAGGGACAATCCCTGGAGGCAGCAGCTGGGGCAGCTTCTAAACGTGATTTTAGCCAAAACCGCGTGATTTTCGAGGGTGGGGGAGAGGGAAGTGGAACTGGCATTGCCAAGCCTGCCAAGGTGCTGATGCCACAGTGTTGGGAGTGGGGCTGCATTTGAGACCCCATGCCCCTCTGCAGTGTCCCTGGGGAAGGCCCTGCCATGGCACTGCCCTTCTGCCACCTGTTCTGGGGTCTCCCTCACGGTGAGGTCTTAGGATGGGGTCCTTCCACTGCAGCACCAGGAACCTTATCCGTGCTAGGACTGCCTGTGTGCAGGGAGCGCAGCCCTGCAGGGTGTCGTGCTGGGACCACCAGTGTGCTCGGGTGCATCCCGATACCGGTATCGCTCATCTCTCTGCAGCCAGGGCAGCCCCCATGGGTGCTGCAGCACCACGGGCCCCACTGCTTCACCATGGATCCATCGGGTTAGGGGAGCAGGGCTGGGGACTGCGGTAACAGAGCCCTCAGGGGCCCAGCCCACAGTCCCCCTTGCACTGGGCAGCCCCAGCCCCGCCGTGCTCGGCCCCGGGTACCTGATACCGGTGCCGGTTGGTGTGAGGTGCGCAGCACCGCTGTTCCCAGCAGGACTGGGGTTGCTGGGCTGTGTCTTCACCCCCCCAGCGAAGCCGCCTGCGTCGGGTCCGCACCTCGCCGTGCCGGGTGTGCTCGGGCAGCGGGAGCGCATTGTCCTTACCGCGCTGTCGCTGTCGCTGCCGCCAGCCCACAGCGGTGCCGGTGCCGCGCACGCCGCGATGCTGCCGTTCGGGCTGAGCCTCCCCGGGGCCTGCCGCAAGCAGCAGGGGACGGATTCTGAATGAAAAGTCTCTTTCGATGGGGCTGGGCGGGCTCCGTCCGTCCGTCCTGCCGCAGGGAACAACGGGGCGGCTGTGCTGCAGGAGGAGGGAGTTTGGTTTCTATCTCGGGCAGGGTTCCTGCGGCCAGCTCCCGGCCGGCAGCGGCGAGAGACACCCGGCAGCCACGGGTACAACGGAAGGTAAGGGGCAACCCCCGGGCTGGGACCCTACCGAGAGCTATGGGGAGGGCTGCAGGGTGGGGACACGCTGCCCCTGTCCGTTCTCCTCCCTGCTCCCTGCCTGCAGCCATGGGCACCCTGCATGCACCTGGCAGCAGCAGCGCAGGCAGCACCCCTCGAAGTCTGATCCACACCGGGTTTCACACCTCCACGTCCCATCGCTGCCCGGCTCAGCCAGGGCACGTGGGAGCCCCACTGGTGGTGCCGAGGGTCCTGGTGCATCTGTGCCCCCTCCCCAGCGTCCATGGGCTCACCAGTTCCTCACCACCCGCTCCGGACACTGCTCAGCACCACAGTGGTGCTGGGGGTTCCAGATGAGGGCAGACATTTGGCCGGGGTGCTCCTGCTGGAGGGATCCATTTCCCCAGACCCCAGAGGGAATAAGGGTCAGGGCCTAAACACAGAATCAATTTGCAGCCAGCTCCCAGCCCACATCAGGATGAAAAACCCAAATGTACTGGTTTTGAGCTCAAAGCTGAGGCTGCAGCTCCTCTGGGCTCTTCATGGTCACCCCAGGGCTGATTGTCCCCTGCCAAAAGCGCAGTGTGGGGACGCTGTGTGTCACCAGCACAGGGCTGCTGTTCCCCGTGTGATCCTGGTCCTGCCCTGGGACCCACTGGCCGTCATGGCAGAGTGAACGGTGTGGGGCAGGCCCTGTGCACCCCCAGGGGTTCACAGCCTTGCGAGGACTCCGGGGTGCGGGGCCGTGACACGTAGGTTACCCGTGGTGTCATGAGAGGGGCCCCGAGAGTGGGGCAGGGGGACGGGGTGTCCCGGGGTGGCCGCTGAGGTGTCCCCGGGTGCCCAGCCATGGTCAGGCGAGGAGCTGAGGCCAGCCCCGTGGCGCTGAGCCGGTGGCAGTGCCGCCTGTGCCGGATGCCGCCGGTGCCGGTGCAGCGCAGCGCCGGGTGATGCCGGTGCCGGTCATCACTCCCGCAGTGCGGGGCTGGAGCCGGTCCCAGGTGCTGCCGGTGCCGGGAGGGTCTCCGCTGCCTGCGGGCGGTGCCGTGGGTGGTGCCGGTGTCGGTGCCGGTGCTGCCGGTGCCGGGCGGAGCCCCCGCGGGCTGCGGGCGGTGCCGGCCCCGCCGCGGTATAAAGGGGCCGCACGGGCCGGGCTGGGTGCACAGCGGCGGCGGCGGCGGCCGGGGTGAGCGGCACTACCGGCACCAGCACGGTGAGTCCCGGTCCCTCCCTCCTTCCTCCGGCTTGCGGTGCCCTGACTCTTCCACCCTCCGTCTGTGCCCCCACGCTGCGAGAGCAACCGCGGCGGCACCGGGAGCGCGGAGCCGGTACCGGAGGCTGCGGGGCCCGGGGAGGGTCTGGGGCTGCCCCGGGGGCGCTGTCGGTAGCTCGGGGGGTCCCCGGGGAGGGCTCTGTGCGCTGCCCGCACCCCCCTGCCTGCACCTTCCCCCACGTGTTCGTTCCCCCCCCCGCACCTACCCGCACTCCTTCGCCTGCCCGCACCCCCCGGCCATGCCTGCGGTACGGCTCTGCGGTCCTCACCGCTGCCCGGACCCTGCCCTTACTGGGGTGGGGATCCGGGACCTGCCGGCCCCCGCTGCCGGAAGGTACCCGGGGACGCGGTGCACAGGCAGGGTGTCTCCCATGGGGACAGCCCAGGGCTCCCACGTCCCTGTGTCCTTCTCTGTCCTCCAGCCTGGAGGTTGCCGGGGAGCTGATGCAGCCCCTGCTGGGTTGGACGGGGCTTGGTGGTGGGTGCAGGCACCGTGTTCAGTGGGATGCTTGGGACCCCCACGCCATGGAGCTACCTGGAAGGTCTCACCCCCAGACTGGTAACTCGTGAGGGACAGGGTGGCCATGGGGCGGCAGACAAGCGGCATCCCCACGCTCTCCCCTCGTGGGGATCCAGGCAGTGGGTCTGGCTGTGTACTGTTCCCTGCACCCTGCCCTGACACTGTCTGGTCCCCCCCTAGATGCCAGTGAGCCTCTCCACAGCCCTGCGCGTTATTGGGACCAGCCTCTTCGCCTTGGCGGTGCTGGGGGGCATCCTCGCTGCCTACGTCACAGGCTACCAGTTCATCCACACGGAGAAGCACTACCTCTCCTTCGGGCTCTACGGGGCCATCCTGGGGCTGCACCTCTTTATCCAGAGCCTCTTTGCCTTCCTGGAGCACCGGCGCATGCGGGGCGAGGGGCGGCCAGTGCGGCTGGGGCGCTCGGTGGCCCTCTGCATCGCCGCCTACCAGGAGGATCCTGACTACCTGAAGAAGTGCCTGCGCTCCGTCAAGCGCATCGCCTTCCCCGACCTCAAAGTGGTGATGGTGGTGGATGGAAATGGCCCCGATGACACCTACATGCTGGACATCTTCCACGATGTGATGGGCTCCGAGCATTCAGGCAGCTACATCTGGAGGAGTAACTTCCATGCATGGGGCGAGGGAGAGACAGAGGCCGGGCTGCGGGAAGGGCTGGCCCATGTCCAGGCGCTGGTGCGCGGCACCACCTACTCCTGCATCCTCCAGAAGTGGGGTGGGAAACGGGAGGTGATGTACACGGCCTTCCGGGCGCTCGGAGACTCCGTGGACTATATCCAGGTGGATGCATGCGCTGGGTGGGAGGGGGGAATGGGGGCAGCAATTGGGGGCCAGGCAGAGGGGCTGCGGGTGGAGCAGGAGCAGCTCTATGAGCCCATTGCAGCACCTGCTGCCTGGTGCTGGATCCAGCCCTGTGCATTTGCTGCCAGGCAGCACCACTGGGGTTGGAAGGTGAATCGCTGCTGGCCTGAGGTGTCAGGCCCTGCCTGTGAGGGTTTCACACCACCGCAGGCAGGTGTCACGCTGTGGGACAGTGTTATGGTGTGGAGTGCCAGGTCCCCACGTGCAGGTGAAGGGTGGTGGACAGGGCAGGTCCCATGGCGGTGGCGGGGCTGGGTGGCCCAGGGCAGTGGTGCCGGTGTTGGGGCTGTGCCTGGTCTCGCCGGCCGTGGCTCGGGCTTGCCCTGCTGCGGGCTGGGCTGTCTGCCGTGCGTGGGTGCAGCGGGAGCGGGGCTCGACGTTCCCTCTGCCCCCAGGTGTGTGACTCAGACACAGTGCTGGACCCCGCCTGCACCGCGGAGATGCTCCGCATCCTGGAGGCCGACCCCCGCGTTGGTGGCGTCGGAGGCGATGTGCAGGTACCCCCCTGCTAGGGAGGGCACCCCGGGGTGGCGAGGGGGGAGAGGCAGCAGTACCAGGGCTCATGTCAATCCCTTTCCCAGATCCTGAACAAGTACGACTCGTGGATCTCCTTCCTGAGCAGCGTGCGGTACTGGATGGCCTTCAACGTGGAGCGCGCCTGCCAGTCCTACTTCGGCTGCGTGCAGTGCATCAGCGGGCCCCTGGGCATGTACCGCAATGCCCTGCTGCAGCAGTTTCTTGAGGACTGGTATCACCAGACCTTCCTGGGCAGTAAATGCAGCTTTGGGGATGACCGGCACCTCACCAACCGCGTGCTCAGCCTGGGCTACCAGACCAAGTACACGGCTCGCTCCAAGTGCCTGACGGAGACTCCCACCCGCTACCTGCGCTGGCTCAACCAGCAGACCCGCTGGAGCAAGTCCTACTTCCGTGAGTGGCTTTACAATGCCCTGTGGTTCCATAAGCATCACCTCTGGATGACCTACGAGTCTGTGGTGACCGGCTTCTTCCCCTTCTTCCTCATTGCCACTGTCATCCAGCTTTTCTATCGTGGCCGCATCTGGAACATCCTCCTCTTTCTGCTCACGGTGCAGCTGGTGGGCATCATCAAAGCCACCTATGCCTGCTTCCTGCGGGGCAATGCTGAGATGATCTTCATGTCCCTCTATGCCCTCCTCTACATGTCCAGCCTGCTGCCTGCCAAGATATTTGCCATCGCCACCATCAAGAAGTCTGGCTGGGGCACATCAGGGCGCCGGACCATCGTGGTTAACTTCGTGGGGCTGCTGCCGGTGTCGGTGTGGGTAGCAGTGCTGCTGGGCGGGCTGGCCTACACTGCCTACAGCCAGGACCTCTTCAGTGACACCGAGGTGGCCTTCCTGGTCTCGGGTGCCATCCTCTATGCCTGTTACTGGGTGGGCCTGTTTGCCCTCTACATGGCTATCGTTGCCCGGCGCTGCGGCAAGCGGCAGGAGCAGTGCGGGCTGGCTTTTACTGAGGTCTGACTGAGGCAGGGGCTCTGCCCTAGGGTGACCATCGCTGGTCCCTCCTTGCCCAGCACAGCGGGTGCTGAGCTGTTGGTGCTGGGCAGTGCTGAGCGAACCCGCTGCTCCGTTTCTGATCAAGTCTTGCTGTTTCTTTTATCATTGTTTTGGGTTTTTTCATATATATTGATTTTTCTGTACAAAAGCTGGCTGATGAATGGGGAGAGGCCGAGCTGGTGTTGCCTGGCACCATGCTGGGCACAGCCTTGGTGCTGCAGCGATGACAGAGGTGTCCCCCCACCAGTGCCGTACTGGTGTGCTATGTGGAGTGCTGCTGGCCAGGCTCCCCCACCCCTGTGTCCTACACCCTTCGGTGCTTTCTATGGGGATTTCATGGTCCAACCACCACGGTGCTATGGCAAAAAGGTCCCACGTGGCACCGTGTGCCAGCACCGCTGGCTGGTGCTGCCTCTGCCCCACTGCTGTTGTATGTGTGGGCATGTACCTAGGGGAGCCCTCACGGCTCCCTCCAGCCCCTTTTGGGGGTCTGGCTGCCCCAGGAGGGCAGCACCTCCTTTTAGCTTTGCCAAAGAGCCAAGGGGGGATCCCAGCACATGGAAACTGGGGACTGTGGCTTGGCCGGAGTGTCACTGCAGCCCCATCATACCAACCCTGCTGCCTTCCTGGCACCTTGTCTAGACAGTGGGGAGACGCTGGGTTTTGGGCTTTGGCATGCAGAGGAGGGTGGGGAAGAGCAGGTTCCCAACCTCTCCCCTTCCTGGGGAATTCACCCGGTCCTCTCCCATGGGCCCTCTTTTTTTTCAGGGCTTCAAAACCTTTCTACAATTGAGCTTTTAGATGGTTTTGTTTAATTTAATACAAGGTTTTTTAGGAGACTTTTGTAGCTCTTTGGTATTCAGACTTGCTGCGAATTGTTTGTAAATCTATTTATTTTTTAACCCGCAGTTGATTATTATTTTTTTTCTTTCATATTTTGGAAAAAACCTGTTTTTATATCCTAATGGATTTGTCAAAATAAAGACTTGCACCAAGGAAAGGTGGCGTGTGTGTGTGTGTGTGGAGGGTGATGGTCCTGGTCCCCTGCCCTGGCTCAAGGGAAGCTGGGGCTTGAGTCCCTGCCCAGCGCCTGATGTCCCCATAGGTACAGAGGTGCTTTTAGAGGGGACACGTCAACAGATGGGCCTCTCTGCCACAGGCAGCGCTGGCAGCACACTGGGACCAGCTGAATCCAAGCCCTGAGGGCAGCCCCTGTGCTCAGAGGATGTTTCTGCCCATCAGGACCCACATCACCTAGGATGGCACTTGGGTTTGTGCCCAAGAGCACGGCAGCTCTCAGAAACTGAGTCATTGCAGGGGGTACAAATGACCTGTGAAGAGCTCTGGGCACACAGATGCAGGATCTGCACTTTGAGGTGACCCTTGGAGTCCTCTACACAGGATGGAGATGCCAGCCCTGCGTCGCCTGGTGCTCGCAGCCATCAGCCCAAGTCCTCACACTTTCTTGGGCACATTGGTGATGATGGGCTTGGGGCGGGTTTTGAAAAGGAGCTTGGTTTTGATGAGGGCAGCGATGGTGTAACACGTATCCGGCCCCGCAGGGCCTGGCTCCTCGGCTCCCTGCTTCACCAGCACAGCAAAGGGCTTCTCCAGCTGCACCACCTTCCCATAGAGGATGTGATGGCCCACGATGAGGACGGGCACCCCCTGCGGAGAGCAGCGAGAGGCGGCGGGTGAGGGCGAGCAGCAGGGCCCCTGTCCCCCGGTCGGGGCCGAGCCCCGGTACGCGCGCGGCCGCCTCACCTCGCGGGTGTAGTGCAGGTCTCCCAGGAGGCTGCCCGCCAGCGCGCCGCTCTGCCGGGGCTCCACCTCGCCCTGCAGCTCCACCAGCACCCACTGCGCCAGGGCCCCGGCGCCGCCGCTGCGGGCGAGACACGCGGTGGCTGCACCCGACGGCTCCCGCACCCCCCGGTGCCGCCGGGGCAGGACCCGCACCCGTCGGGGTCGCGCAGCCCGCGGAGGCCTCACCTGGAGATGACGATCTGCACCATGCTGCGGGCCCTGAGACGCGGTCAGCGCGGGGGGACCGGCCCGGCCCTTCCCCGGCACACACCGCACCGAGCTCCCCGTGCCGGGTCCTGCGGCTGCCCCCGTTCCCAGACCCGCTTCCCGGGCCCTGCTCCCCCCTCGGGCCGCTCCGCTGTTGCGCTGGGCGCTGGTGCCCTCCAGTGGCCCCGGGGCTGCGGGGTCGGGTCAGGCCAGGGCAGTCCGAGCTCCTCCCGCCTCCACCGGCCCCTCCCCGCCCAGCCCCGGCAGCTCTCCCCCCCGGTTCTCCCCGCCCCGGTCCCGCTCCCGCGGCCAGGTCGGATCCGCCGCTCGGTAGCGCCCGAATCTCCCGCCGCACCGCTCCTCTACTTCCGGTTCCTCTTCCCTCCCCAGTTCCGTTTCCGGGTGCGCCGAGCGCACGTGGGGTTGCGCGGGGCGGAGCGGTCCCGGCCCGGTGCCGGTGTGGGACGAGGGCGGGAGCGGGGACGGGGGCGGCGGGAGCGCGATGGGGGAGTTCGAGGTGCACCGGGTGCGGTTCTTCGGGCTGGTGCCCGCGGGCGTGCGCTGCCTCGCCTGGCAGCCCCGCAGCGACCGCCTGGGCCTGGCCCGCACCGACGGCACCGTCGAGGTTTACAACTTCGCCGCCAACTATTTCCAGGAGAAGGTGAGGGCACGGGGCCGGGCCGGGCCGAGCCGCAGCGGGGGTGAGAGCAGCGGGTAACGGGTGTCCGTCCTCAGGTGATCCCCGGGCATGAGGCCCGCTCGGTGGAAGCGCTGTGCTGGGCGGGGGACCGGCTCTTCGGGGCCGGGCTCAGCGGGGAGATCACCGAGTACGACCTGGCCGGGCTGTGCGTGGCTTGCTCGGTGGATGGCTGCGGGGGGCCCATCTGGAGCATGGCGGTCAACAGCAGCGGCACACAGCTGGCGGTGAGTGGAGCGGGGTTGGGACTGGGATCGGGGCCGGGGTGGCTCTGCCACCTCCGGAGGAGGATGCGGTTTGGGTCCACTCCTCCCGCTGGGGCTGATTCCACCCCTCCTGCAGATCGGCTGCGATGATGGCTCCGTTAGGCTATTCCAAGTTGTACCTGGTGGGATCCAGTTTGAGCAGAACCTGGACAGGCGGAAAGGTGAGTCCGGGAACGCGCAGTACTTCAGTGCATCTTTACTCTGTCCTTCCTGTCCGTCCTGGTGATGACCAAGGGGGTGCGAGCCCACAGGGTCACATCTGGAGCTTCCTTCCCCACAGGCCGCATCCTGTGTCTCTCCTGGCACCCGTCAGACACTCACATAGCAGCTGGCTCCATCGATAGTGTCCGCGTGCTTGATGTCAGTTCAGGTAACTTGTGCCCTGGGAGCTGAGCCTGGCCTGGCCCCTGGGACTGTCAGCACTGGCCAAGCGCTGCGGGGGAACCTGTTGTCACCCCACACCATCCTTCCCCTATCTCAGGCCAAACTGTGCAGAGGATCATGGTGAATTACCACGTACAGAAGGTGAAGCAGGAGTGCATTGTGTGGAGCATCGCCTTCCTCTCCAGTGGCACTGTTGTCACCTCAGACTCCTTTGGGAGGGTGCAGTTCTGGAACTGGGAGCAAGGGACACTGCTGGACTCTCACACTGTCAGCAACTCAGCCGTCCTCTCGCTGGCTGTGTCAGAGGTAGGCAGGTCTCCTCTGTCATTCCCAGGCCTCGGTGTGCTGGGGCAGGAGCTCCCTGGCTCGGTGCCTTGGGGCTGGGAGTGAGGCTGCTGGTCCCTGTCTGCCTCCAGCAATGCCTTCTCCTTCTTTCCAGTCTGCACCCATAAACCCCTTCCCTGTTTCTCTCACCTTCAGAAAGAAGACAGCATCGTTGTGGGCACTTCAGCGGGGGCCACATACCAGTTCCAGCTGCTGCCGGTGAAGCTGAGCAGTCAGGAGAAGCGCTGGATACGAACAAAGCCATTCCACTATCACACCCATGACGTGCGAGCTGTGGCGCACAGCTCAACAGCTCTCATCTCTGGGGGTAGGACAGGCTGTGGTAACCAGGAGGGCTTGGGTATCCCTCCCCCCCAGACCTATTTTGGCTGACCTGTGCTTGGCTTCCAGGCCTGGACGCCCAGCTGGTGATCCGCCCGCTGATGGAGAAGATGCAGGACAAAGGCTACGAGGCAGTGCTCCGCAAATTCACCTTCCCCCATGTGAGTGCTGCTCTGAGCCAAGGCAGGCTGGCAGGGCTGGCTCTTCCCGTGGGAGAAGGTTGGTCCTCCCTGCCCCACTGGGTCCCCTCCCTGGCCCTGCTGCATCTGGAGGCTCCTGCCACGGAGGGTGTAGAAGCTGGCAAGCTCGTCTTGCTGGTCCTGCTAGCTTTCCATCTCCAGGCTCCCGTTCCATGGGACCCAAGTCCTTCCTCTTCCCCACCCCAGAGTCTCTGGCACCCCAGGGCGTTTCAGCTTTGGCCCAGCCCTTTGTGCCAGGCTGTGGGTTCATGATGATCTTTTCTGCACGCAGCGACGCCTTGTCTCCTGTGCCAGGGAAGCCCGGCTGCTCCTCTTCCAGTTCTCCCAGCACCTGGAACTCTGGAGGCTTGGCTCCACCAATGGGACGGGTGAGTGGCAAGGCCCAGCTCTCCAGTGCAAGCCCTGTGACAGAGCCTGTGCTGAGTTGCAGGCACAAGCTGTCCTGCTGCTTGGGCAGCAGAGGAGTGGCTTAGTTCAGGTCCTTCCCTTCACATGGCCCTGCACTGGTGATGGCCCCGGGCATGGCTGTGGTTCCCAGCATGGCATATGCCAGGGCTTTCTTGCTCTTCCAGTGGAGCTGGGCTGGGCCCTGGGGGTTCTGCCTCAGGGGAGGCTGGGGGAGGGTCTGGTTTTTCCTTGGTGCTGCTCTCCATGATCCCCAGCTGTGGTTTCCCCACAATTTGGGTCCCGTGGGTTGGGAGCCTGGAGATGGAGACCCGGATGGTTTCGCCACCATCATCAATGTACCATGTGGTTTCTTACTGACCCAGGAAAGGATGGTGACGTCCTTCCCCTGAGCAGCATGCCTGAGCACCTCGTGCAGCTCAAGAGCAAGGTAGGGCTGAGCTGGGGCTTGGGGTCTGCTGTGGCCACCCCTCTGCTCTCCCTCTGACAGCTGACCCCGTTTGTTTGCCTGCGGGGATCTCACAAACCCTGTTTGGCCCCTCTGCACTTCCAGGGCCCGGAGCACATCTACTGCAGCTGCATCTCGCCCTGTGGCAGTTGGGTCACCTATGCCACAGCATCCCGCTTCCACCTCTACCGGGTGCACTATGAAGATGACGGTGTCCGAATTGAAAAGGTGAGGAGCGTGATGGGCTGCCTGCTGCAGGGACGGGTGGTGGGTGGCTGCGGGGTCGGGGCATGGTCGGTGTTATCACAGGGATGAGGGTGGCAGTGGTACGTGGCTGCCAGTGCTGCTTTCTTCCTGTCTCAAGATCCCCAAAGTGTCAAAGCTGCTGCTCCCAGCCTACCAGCTCCAGTTCTCCTCTGACTCCAGAAGCCTCTTCATTGCCTCCGCTCGAGGTTCTGTCCATGTTGTCCTGCTCCTAGAGCCGGGGGGCTGCAGACACCTGCACACGCTTCGGCCACCATCAGGTTTGGGCTGGGGGGAACTGGTGGGGTTGGAAGGTGCTGGGGGTCCCTGGGCTGCTGTGTCCCACCCCTGCAGAGCTGAGGGCATCCCCCTTTTCCTGCTGTGTGGTGTATGCATCCTTCCTCCTCTGCCCGTTGTGCTGCTCTATAGGTAGGGAGCAGGGTGCAGATCAGCAGGGGGAAGACACGGGTCTGGATGTACTGTGGTGGTAGGTCTGGGGCTCTTTGCAGGCTCAAGCACCCGTTACATCTGGTGATGGTGCTTCCACAGGATCCCCTGAGGCTGTTTACCTGCTAGCGCTGAGCGCAGATGGGCGGTGGCTGGCTGCAGTCAGTGGGGACTGGGCAATCCACATCTACAAGCTGAAACGCTTAAAGGTAGGAGCAGGAACTGGAGAGTGGCTCCGGTAACGGGCCCGCTGCCTCCTGCCTTGGGGATCTGGGTGATGGTGGGCTTGGTGTGTAGATCCCCTGCCCAGAAGGGGGATGGCTTTATCCATGGAGGAGGGCTGGGGTGTGTGTGTGTGTGTGGAGGGGGCTTGGAGGCAGCCTTTGGTGTTCCTGTCTGCATGCTGTTCTCCTGCCTTGCAGCATCACTGCACGGTGCCCATGTACAGCTGCGCAGTGACAGCTGTCGCCATCCACCCTGTCACCAACAACCTTGTTATTGCCTACTCGGACCAGCAGGTAGGAGCTCTCCCAGTCACAGCCCTCATGGACTCAGTCCCTTCCCTGTGTCTCCCCCTGGCCTTGAAGCTTTCTGGTCCCATGAGAAAGCTGCAGCTCTGGGCCGGAGCAGGGACCCACTGTCTGGCTCACAGCCTGGCTGGAGCCAGGGCTGCCATGCACCAGCATGAGGGGGAAGCCAGAGAGAACCAGGCTTCATGAGCCACCCCGTCTTCCCTCTCCTGCTTCTCCAGTTGTTTGAGTTCAGCATTCCTGAGAAGCAGTACACAGACTGGAGCCGCACAGTGCAGAAGAGCGGGCTGCACAAGGTCTGGCTGGAGAGAGACTCGCCCATCACCCACATCACCTTCAACCCCAAGAACCCCTCGCACATCCTGCTCCACGATATCTACATGTTTTGCATTATCGACAAGTCCCTGGTGAGCCTGTGTGCCAGGGCAGGAGGGCTGGGTTTGTTCACAGACATCCCTCGGGCATTGATACCTGTCCCTGCTGGGAGCAGTGCATGGCACTGGGTAGCCGGGCAGTGCTGACACATGCTGTGCACTCCTTGTAGCCCTTGCCAGACAACAGTGCCCTCCTGATGAACCAGTGCATCCTGAAGCAGCTCCCAGAGAGCGCCAGGCAGCAGCAGCTCCACGCCTTTAAGATATGCAAGAAATTCCAGGTAGGTAATGGTGTTGCTGGGTGTGTGCTGTGTCAAGGAGGTGGATGCCCTGTGCCTGTGGTCCCTGTGATCCTCCCTGTACTCGTGCCCAGTCACTCCCAGTGCTGTGATGGCACTGAGCAGCAGAGCGGCTCTCAGTCTCTGTCTCAGCACAGCCGCTTGCTGTGATCTGGTGAGCACAGAGCCCCAGCCAGTGCTGGCTCTGTGTGGCTGAGCCCAGCAAGCCAAGGCAGAGGGGACCTGGCTCTCATCTCCTGCCCCTTCTGTGCCCCCCAGCCCCTGCTCTTCGCAGATCTACTGAACGAGAAGTGCCTCGTGATGGTGGAGAGGCCTATCATGGACATCAAGACCCAGCTGCCGCTGCCCACCCACAAGAAGAAATTTGGCACCTAAGAGGAGAACAAGCCGCTCTGGCCCCATGGAAACTGTGTATGTTGTTTTCCTAGAGCGCTGTACAAAATAAACCCCACTGTGCTGTATGCCCGTGGGCTTGTCTTTGCCCTGCGGGGCTACTCTGATGTTCCAGGAATGGGTCAGGTAGGTGCTGGCCTGACCATAAGGGTGCAGCTTGCTCATGGTGTTCCCATGCTGGTGGTCCTCCCAAGGACAAGGCAGCACTCCTGATTTCTCACCTTTTCACAGCATTGTGTCCTGGGTTCCCATGCAGCCAGGTAGATTGGTGGGTCTATGGACACCCATCCCCTAATGAAGGAGGGGAAATTAAGGACCTAGGAGTAGTTGGTGTATCAGTTCCCTTAGAAATCATAGAATCAACCAGGTTGGAAGAGACCTTTAAGAACATCAAGTCCAGCCTTTACCCAGTACTGCCAAGGCCACCACTAACCCGTATCATTGATGGCCTTGTCTCCACCAGTGTCTTGGGCAACCTGTTCCCATGCCTTACCACCCTTCTGGTGAACAGATTATTCCTAGTCTCTAGTCTAAACCTCCCCTTGCACAGTTTGAGGCCATTTCTTCTTGTCCTATCCCTTGTTACTTGGAAGGAGAGAGCAGCCACCTCCTCCAACTTTCTTTCAGGCAATTGTAGAGTGTTAACTCCCCCTGAGCCTTCTCCAGACTGAACCTCCCAGGTCCCTCAGCCCTTCCCCATCACACTGTGCTCCAGGCCCTGCACCAGCTCCATTGCCCTTCTCTGGACCCACTCCAGCACCTCAGTGCCTCTCTTGCAGCGAGAGACCAGAACTGAACACAGGGTTCACCAGTGCCCAGCACAGGGGACAGTCATTGCCCTGCTCCCGCTGCCACATCGCTGCTGGCAGAAGCCAGGATGCTCTTGGCCGTAAAACAAGCGCGCAGGGGCGCGAGGCTTTAACCAGAGCCCGGGAAATGGAGAGCGAGGCTGGAAGTAAAGCGCGGGGGCGCGAAATCGCCCGCAGGGCGGAGCTTCACTCCCCCTCCCTCCAGCGCCACCAATCGCAGCAGAGGCAGTGGGAGCCGCCTCTGCTGCGATTGGTCTCACCGGAGAGAGGGGAGGGGCGTCTTAGCCCCGCCTCTCACTCGGCGCGTAGCCTATAGCAGAGCGCCATGCGGGCGAGGGGCGTGTTTACATGGCCACGCCCCCTCCTCAGACCCCGCCCCTTTTCCCGGTACGCGGCGGCGGTGGCGGCGGCATCACCGGCGGCATGGCCGTGTGGACCCGCGCTTGCAAAGCGGGGCTGTTGGAGCTGCTGTTACGGGAACGTTGGGTGCGGGTAGCGGCGGAGCTGAGCGGAGAAGCGTTGAGCTTAACGGCGGAACCGGGAAGCTGCGAAGCGGCGGTGGTTAACGGCGTGGTTAACGGAAACCCGGAGGCAGCGCCCGGTTGCGTGCGGAGGGTGCGGGTGGTGAAGGCGGAGGCGGGAGGGCTCGGTATCAGCATCAAGGGAGGTCGGGAGAACCGCATGCCGGTGCTCATCTCACGTATCTTCCCGGGGCTGGCGGCGGAACGGAGCGGGGCGCTCCGTCTCGGCGACGCCATCCTCGCCGTTAACGGCGTCGATCTACGGGATGCTACTCACGATCAAGCCGTCCAGGCGCTGAAGCGTGCCGGGAGGGAAGTCATCCTCGAAGGTACTGACTAAACCAGCCCCGTCCGTGTTCCCCATACCGGCCCCCTCCTCCCCCGGGTGCCCCCCAGCCCCACTACCAGGTCTCACGACACTTCCCTGCCCGCTGTCACTGGGCTCCTGGAACCCCCCCTTGGGCCCTTTTTCCGGTTGTGGGACCCCACTCTCCCTTGTTCTCCCACCCTTCCCACTGTACGTGTGTGTCCCCCCAAAACTCCCAACCCTGGTGCTGGGTCCCGCTGTGCCCCTCCCTGGCACGGGGACAAGGACAATGCATCCTCTCCCCTGGGAGGGGTGTTCCTGCTCGTGGTGGGATGGGAGCCCCTCCCAGCTGGCGACAAGGGTGGGCAACTCCTACTGACCATGTTCCTCAACGGCAGAGCTGGGGTCCCCCGGTGCCGAACCGGAGTCCCCTGGCTGGATAGTGTCCCCAGCCCTCAAAGGCAGAGCCCCCACGGTGGGCACTTGCTCTTCTTGAAGCCCTGGGAGGGCTCTGTCCAGGGTGTTGGCGTCTGCCCGTGTCCCTGGGGGCTCTGGACCCACCGTACAGCCAGTTTGGGGCTGGCCTTATGGAGCCACCAGCTCCTGCCCGACCTGTTCCCGGCAGCCCAACAAGCTCAGGCAGAACCCGCCTGCCCTGTTGGTGCGCGGCACACAGGGCTTGTGCTATGGGGTGCTGTGCCCCAGGCAGCTGGCAGGACACAAGCCCTTTGTGTTGTGTGGGTCAGAGTGTCCCATGGTGAGCACACAGCATCCTGTTCTCTGGTGCGTGGAGCTGCTCTGCGGACACAATGCCCATTGGGTGCTGGAATTGGTCACCTGTACCAGGCTGGGCTGGGCTGATGCTGGTGATGGATGCTTTCAGCAGGAGGGCAAGCGGGTGGGCTCCTTGGCATGGGGCAGCTCTCTGCGCCTCAGCCACGGCTGGGCAGCTGTAAGGACCATGGTGGAGCTGTGTCATTGGGCTCGGTGTTTAAACACCCACCAGCTCAGAGCAGCTGTCAACAGCAGCAGGAGTCCTCCCAGGACACCGTGCCCGATTCTTCACCTCCCCGCTGCATCCTTTCTCCTGTCTGTTTGATCCTGTCCCACAGGAGCTCCAGCCCTGTGCCATGTTTATCCTTTGCTTCCGCCACAGGCACAGGCGCCACAGCAGCCGCCCCTTCCCTTCCCGCTGGGGCGGCTCATCCGATGGCTGCAGCTGGCCTAGGGCCTGGCAGCACTGTCCAGCACTGGCTGGCATCTGCACGCCATGGAGAGGACATGGGGGAGACCTTGGCTGTGCAGCCCCACCATGTCCCTCCCTCCTCACCAGCCCCTGGAGTTGTGACAGCCCTGGCAGGGTCCTGGACAGTGCCAGGCTTCACCAGGGCCGGCAGCCCCTGCCCTGGGCACTGGGTTTGGCTGCAGGGACCCGTATCTGGCGCTGTCGTCTCGGGGTGCCCACAGGCACACGGCGTGCTCTGGCATGTTCTGGTGTGCTGGGGGCAGGGAGCCCTTCCGCCTGTGCTGGGAACTGCGGGCAGAGCTGTGGCCGGCAGGCGCACACTGGGCAGGCAAAGGGGAAGGCCCCTTGCAGAGCCGACCCATGTGCAAAGGTGGGGAAACCTCTTTGGTGTCTCCCCTGTGGGTGAGGTGCTGGTGGCAGGAGGGGGCTCCAGCCCTGAGCACCCCCTGAAGCTATCCAGGCAGTGCATGGGGGCTCAGCCCCGCTGAGGCCGGTGCTAACCCGGCATTGCTGTGCACCCAGAGCAGCTTCCTGCAGCAGGTTGGGCGAAGGGTGCCGGCAGCAACCGGGTTTCCTTTGTGGTGAGGTGTAGGTGGGGCAGCACAGGCTGTGTCAGGGGGTGGCTGTGCTCCGGCCACTGCCTCACCGGGAGCAGAAGCGGTGGCTGCAGATGCCATTGTCCTGGCCTTCGGTGAGCTGGTGGCCGTGCCCCAGTGGACACTGGCACAGCGGAGCCTTGGCACAACGATCTGGACTCCTGCCATGGGAGGGTGGCTGCAGGGTGCCAGGCTCCCGTCCGGTGCTGAAAGCGGCTGTCCACATCTGGCAGGAAGCCCCATGGCAGGACCTGCCGCCTCTGCCCCTGCCCTGCCCAGCCAGGCAGCAGGATTAGGGGTGCGCGGGGACGGCGGTAATCCCGGGATCAGTGCGGCGGGAGGCTAATATTAACTCATTTGCTGCCCGCAGCAAGGACAAGCGTCTCACGGCAGCACGTCCCGCCCTGCTGTGCTGCTCCCTCAGCAAACCAGGCGGGCGGCCGGGGGGCCCTGAGAGCCCCTGCGCTGGGGGGGGTGCAGCGGGTGAACCGTGGGCTGTGTCATGCCCATGGACCCGGGGGCCCAGCAATGGCTCTTGTGGCCGAAAGCAGGACCGGGGCCCCATGGCTGCTGCTGTTCCCTCTCTGGCAAGGCGTCGGTTGTCCTGGCTCCGCGGCAGGGAGTTTCACTTCACGGCGGATTACGGCGTTATTCTGTTGTTCGGGTTTAACTCCCCGCTGCCCTGGGGTGTGTGAGCGTTTGCGTTCCCGGCACGTTCCTCCACTGGCGAGGGGCTGCGGGGCTTGGCACCGGCGCGCTGCTCTCTCTCACGCCATGCGTGCCGGGCGGTAGCGCGGCGGGCGAGGGTCCAGCCCCAGCTGCAATCGCCTTGTCCCAGGCTGCTGTCAGCACTCCTCGCAGCTTTCCTGCCTCATCCCGGCCCTGGCAGCGGCTCTGCTGACGCTCCCTGACATCTTGGAGGCGTTGGTTTTCCCTTGGCGTGGCAGCTGCCGCAGCCTTGGCACAGGGGGGAACCCGTGGTGGCACCGCTTGCCCCATCGCAGTTGGGATGGGCTCCAGGATGCCGGCATCTCACTGGGGCTCTGCTTCATCCCGGCTGGGTGGTGCGCACGGATGCGGAGGGATGGTCTGGGGGGAATAGGAGTCGGTGCCTCTTTCCTTCCTGCCCAGCCTGGAGAGGAGCGTGGAGCCGGGATGTCCTGGCTGCAAACGCTTCTCCTCATCTCCATCCCGCCGGGAGCGGAGGCAGGCTGCCGGCAGGTTGCTGGCAGGCACAAGCAGCAGCATGGGGTCAGCTCGCCGTCAGCGCTTGCGGCGCTGGAAACTTGGCCAGTGCTGTTCTTGCAACGCGGCAGCCAGGATGGGCTGCAGCCTGACCTCCTGCCCGGCCCCATTGTGCTGCGCCGCCTTCCCTTTCCTACACCCGCGGCGGCAGCGGGGATGAGTCTCCGGCGCCTGTCCTTCACTTGGGATATCTCCGTCTGCGGGCAGGGTGGAACCCTCCAGGCCATGGCCCCATGTCCAGGCCTCTCCGGCTGGGAAGGGGGGTGCCCCTTTCCTGCTGCCTGTAGCATGAGGAGGGAGTGGAGTTCGGCTCCCTGGCACATGGGCTGTGCTGGTGCTGCTGGGGGGTCTGCCTGAGACACCCCATGGTCAGAGCATCTTCATTGTGCAGGGCTCAAGTATAGAGGTGCTGGGTCCCTGCAAAGCCCTAACCTGTCCTTTCCCCTTTCCCCCCTAGTGAAGTTCATGCGGGAGGTCACCCCCTACATCAAGAAGCCCTCGCTGGTGTCAGACCTGCCCTGGGAGGGGGCTGCCCCACAGTCACCCAGCCTGAGCGGCAGCGAGGACTCAGGCTCCCCGCAGCACCAGGGCCCCCGTGACCGCAAGGTGATCCCCTTGAAGATGTGCTTCGCTGCTAGGAACCTCAGCATGCCTGACCTGGAGAACAGGTGAGGGGCTGCCCGTGCCCCCCCCCCCCAGACTCCAGTGGTTGCTGGTGGGGGGATCCACTCCCCATGGACTCCCCCAGGACACGGCTGGGTGCTGCCCACGACCTCCTGCTTCCACTGCTGAACTCTGACAGGGAAGTTGGGTGGTTTGGCCAGGGCTGTGCTGCGCACCCCCTGACCCTATGGGGTGGCTGGCAGCCTCCCCTGCCTATGGAAAAGGGGTCCCTGCAAATCCCCCCAGATCTACCTGCTGGCAGGGCTGGCACCAGCCTCCCTGGCACAGCCAGAGCTCCAGACCAGTGTGGGCAGTTTGCTGGGCTGGGCACAGGCTCATCAGGGTGCCCCCGTTCCCATCCCCTCTCAGGCTGATCGAGCTGCACTCCCCGGACAGCCGGAACACCCTGATCCTGCGCTGCAAGGACACAGCGACGGCACACTCCTGGTTCATGGCACTGCACGCCAACATCACTGCCCTGCTCCCGCAGGTGCTGGCTGAGCTCAACGCCATGCTGGGCACCGGCGGCGCCGTGGCCGGTGGCAGGGAGGTGAAGCACATCGCCTGGCTGGCCGAGCAGGTATGCGTGCCAGGGCTGTGCTGAGGCTGCTGCTGTGGGTGCAGCTGCATGGCTGTTGGAAAGCTCCATCACCAGCCTGGACACCAGGCTCTGCTGTTGTGGCTGCACCGCGGTGTTGTGGGTTAAGCACAGCTGGTAACTCAGAACCACACAGCCTCTTGCTCCCCTTTTCTCCTTTCCATCTGGGTGGGATGGGGAGGGGAATCAAAAGAATGTAAACCCCATGGCTGAGATAAGTACAGTCCAGTAACTAAAGGATATGTAAAACTGAAGTATATATATAAAACTACTACTACTAATAAGGGAAGTAACAAGGGGAGAGAATATAAAACTAAAAAGGGAAGGGAAAAAAACCCCAAATGAACACAACTGCTGCACACTACAATTGCCACCACCTGCTTACCAATACCCAAGCAGTGATCTGGGCCTTGCGGGTGACTCCCTCCAGTTTCTATAGTGGGCATGATGTGCTGTGGTATGGAATACCCCTTTGGCTAGTGTGGGTCAGGTGTCCTGTCTGCTCTTTCCTGGCTTCCTGTGCCCCTCCTCAATGGCTGAAAAGTCCTTGATTGGGGTAAGTGCTACTGAGAAGACTAAACCATCCGTATGCTACCAGCATTGCTCTTGGACTAAAGCCCAAACACAGCACTGCACCAGGTACTAGAAGGAGAAGTGCAGCTGTTACAGCTGAACCTATGACACGCAGCAAAGGCAGTGCTTCCCATGCCCTCAGCACCTTCTCCTGCTGGGATTTCCTGGCTGTAGATGTTCATCACCTTCTTGCTTTTCCATGAATTCACTGCCTGAGAGCCACAGCCTGCCCGGGTATCACAGTGAGGTCGGCCCCGGCTGTAGGGTCCCTTAAGAGCTGCTCCTGGCTTGGTTTTGTGGGGTCAGCACCCTCGGTAGCACCCTGCACATGGCCACTGCTGAGAGCCCTGCAGCGTGGAGCCGCTGGCTCGAGGCTAGCGGGCTCATAGCTGCAGTGGCCCTCCCGTGCCCCTCACCGTGCCCTCATGTCTCTTGCAGGCACGCCTGGATGGAGGGCGGCAGCAGTGGCGGCCTGTCCTCATGGCAGTGACAGAGAAGGACCTGCTGCTGTACGATGGCATGCCCTGGACCAGGGATGCCTGGGCCTCCCCTTGCCACAGCTACCCGCTGGTGGCTACCAGGTGGGCTGGCAGGGCTCCATCCATCCACCCTCATCCTCCAGGCCTGGTTCTTTAGCTCTGCTTCTTGCTGGAGCAGAGGACAGGCACTGAAACACTGGTGGGCATGGTGTGGCATCATCCTGATCGTGCCCCTGACTACCCCATCCGTGTGTTCCCCCCACCCCAGGCTGGTGCACTCAGGCTCAGGCCTCCGCTCGCCCGCCCTGGGCTCGGAGCTCACCTTCGCCACCCGGACGGGCTCTCGGCAGGGTGTGGAGATGCACGTGTTCCGTGTGGAGACCCACCGGGACCTCTCCTCCTGGACACGCATCCTGGTGCAGGGCTGCCACGCTGCGGCTGAGCTGATCAAGGAGGTGACTGTGGGTGAGTGCTGTGGGGAGGGGACACTCCCGGGCTCCCCCCTTCCCTGCAGCAGGACCCAGGTGTCCTGGCAGCAGCAGCAGTGCAGGCAGTGGGTTAAGCCCTGCCTGTGCCCGCAGGCTGCACCCTGGGTGGGCAGGAGGTGCTGCTATGCATCCACTACGAGTGTGGCTTCACCATCTGCCGGGAGGAGCCGGGTGGCAGCATCCTCTTCCGCTACCCCTACGAGAGGCTGAAGATGTCGGCAGATGACGGCATCAGGACCCTGTACCTTGACTTCGGGGGCCCCGAAGGGGAGCTGGTGAGCAAGGGGGCAGCCGGGTTCGGCCCTGGATCTGGGTGGGCTTCCCTTTGTCATTCACTGTGAGGGTGCTGAGGCGCTGGCACAGATGAAGCTGTGGCCGCCCCATCCCTGGCAGTGTTCAAGGCCAGGTTGGACACGGGCTTGGAGCAAGCTGCTCCAATGGAAGGGGTCCCTGCCTGTAGCAGGGGTTGGAGCTGGAGGAGCTTTAAGGTTCCTTCCAACCCAAACCATTCTGGGATTCATTGATCGCTGCAGCATCACCATGGCTGGCTGGACCCTCTGGGTACCACTGGCTGGGAGCTCCCAGCCTTGGGTGTGAGATCCTAGTTCCCCCCATGGGGTTTGGCATTGTTGAGGGGGGCTGACTCCGCTCTCCCATCTCCCCCCCAGGCGCTGGACCTGCACTCCTGCCCCAAGCCCATCGTCTTCATCCTGCACACCTTCCTCTCAGCCAAAGTCACCCGCATGGGGCTGCTGGCGTAGGTGGTCTCGCACCCCCCCCACCTTTCCCCATCACAGACCAGGGGGAAAGTGGAGGGTCCCCACACCTCCTGTCCCACCAGTGCCTTTCCAGGGCTGGACTCGCTGCCCCAAGAGCTGCTGGTGCAGTGGCAGGATGGCTGCTCTGGGCTGGGGGGGGTCTGAGCTTCTCCTGCTCTGCACTGGCAATCCCAGTGCCCCTGGTTCTGGGGTGGCCAGGGCACAGACAACAGCTTTAACCCCCCCCCCGGGCCTAAACCCGTCACTCGTCTCACCAACTGTGCCTTGGGGCACCCCAGTGCTCCCCCCAGCACCCCTCCTGCCATGGGGCTCCATGGGTCACATTGTCCCCAAATGGAATGGGTCTGGGGCTCTGTGATGCCCCCATTGCTGCAGCATAGGATCCCTCTGCCCCACTCAGGGTGGGGGACACATACTTGTCTTACTTGGGGCATTCATGGGTACAAGAGGGGACCCCCTGCACCCTGCTGCTGCTCTCAGTGCTGCTGCAGAGTGCAGCGGTGATCCCCCCAAAACCTCCCAAAGCCAGAAAACAATGCTGTGTCTGCTTCCTGCAGGGCTGGGGCTGCCAGGACCCCCCCACCCCCCCCAATGGCACCCCCAACCCTGCAGCCTGGCCCCCTGCCTGGGAGCTGCTGGGCATCTGGTCCCCCACGGCTCGGGGGCCTGCAGGCCCTGGGGATTGGGGCAGTACATGTAGATTGATGCACTTTCGCTTTTGTACCTTCTGTCCCCATGGGGAGGGGGCAGCTCCGTGCCGTGGGCTGCAGGGAGAGCCCCGGTGCAGTGGGACCCCCCCCAGGGATCCCCGCTCCTGGCTGAGGCCCTGTTGCTCCTCAGCCAAACTCCTCTGCTCACTTTCTGCTTTCTATGGGGCTGTGCTAGCTGGGGCTGTGGGGTGCAGGGGGATCTTGGGGGGTGCCAGCCCCCACCAGGGCTGCAGCTCCCACACAAGCACTACAGGCCCCGCACGCCCCTTCTATTTTTGTATTCTTTGTAAATCGCTATTTATATCAGAATGCCTTTGATGGGGTGTCTGGGTCTCATTCTGGAGGGGCTGTGGGGGTCACAGAGGAGGTTACAGTGATGTGTGTGCCCGTGCCGGGGGTGAATGGATGGTACAGCACATGGTGGTGGTGGCGTGAACAGTATGGGAGAGACTGGGAGGGACTGGACGAGGAGATGCTGGGGGGACACTGGAGTGTCGTGGTGGGGGTGGCTGGGGCAGTGGGGCCGTGAGGGTCGTTGGTGGGCACAGGGGCACGCACCCATAAGGGTGTTGTAGGGGTGTGCACACATACATGGCTGGGTGAAGGGGGGGGATGCGTATCCACGTCGGGGTGCCTGTAGGTGCAAGCATGTGCCCGGGGTGCACACGTGTGTGTTTGTGTGTCCGTGTGTTGTGGTCAGCATGCTGAAGGGAGATGATGGGATTCAGAGGGACCTGAACACGCTTGTGAGGTGAATACTGCCAGCCTTATGAGGTTCAACCATGCCAAGTGCAAGGTCCTACACCTGGGTCGGAGCAATCCCAGGCACAGCTACAGGCTGGGCAGAGAAGAGATTCAGAGCAGCCCTGTGGAGAAGGACTTGGGGGTGCTGGTCGATGAGAAAATGAACATGAGCCGGCTTCAGTGTGTGCTTGCAGCCCAGAAAGCAACCGTATCCTGGGCTGCATCAAAAGGAGCGTGACCAGCAGGTCAAAGGAGGTGATCCTGCCCCTCTACTCTGCTCTCATGAGACCTCACCTGGAGTACTGTGTGCAGTTCTGGTGTCCTCAACATAAAAAGGACATGGAACTGTTGGAACAAGTCCAGAGGAGGCCACAGGGATGCTCAGGGGACTGGAGCACCTCCTGTATGAAGACAGGCTGAGAAAGTTGGGGCTGTTCAGCGGGGAGAAGAGAAGGCTGCGTGGAGACCTCAGAGCAGCCTTCCAGTATCTGAAGGGGGCCTATAGGGATGCTGAGGAGGGATTCCTCATTAGGACCTGTAGTGACAGGCCAAGGGGAATGGCTTGAACCTGCCCGAGGGGAGACTGAGCTGAGCTCTTAGGCAGAAGCTCTTCCCTGTGAGGGTGCTGAGGCGCTGGCACAGGGTGCCCAGAGAAGCTGTGGCTGCCCCATCCCTGGCAGTGCTCAAGGCCAGGTTGGACACAGGGGCTCGGGACCCCCCGCTCCGCTGGGAGCCTGCGTGCGCGTCTGCGCATGCGCATAACCAGGGCCGGGGAGGGAGCGGGGGAGCGGCGGGGGGCGTGGTTTAATGCCGAGGGGGCGAGGCCCCGCCCGTGCCGGAGGGCGCCGGCAGGGGGCGCTGTCGCTCACAGCCGCAGTCGCGGGCGGTCCCCCGGGCCCAGCTCCGCCGCCGCCGGGCCGGGCCGCGCCAGCAGCGGCGATCCCGGGCGATGAGATGACAACGTCCACCCTGCAGGTACGGGGGCTGCCGGGGCGCGGACCGGGCCCCGCCTGCCGTGAGCGGCGTCTCCGCCCCCCCCGCGGGGGGGCCCTGTCACGGCCCCGGTGCCGGTGCGGAGCCAGCGGGGGAAGGCCTCGCTATGCGCCGGTGCCGGGCCCCGCTGGGTCAGCCTTATCTTGTCCGTGGTGGGGGGGTGGAGGAAGGAGGCTCCTGTCCCTCCGGCCGCTGCGGAGGGGACCCCGCCGGCCGCGCCGGTGCGAGCAGTGCCGGTCCCCCGGGGGTGGGAAGGACCCGGTGCGCGGCTCACCGCGCTGCGCACGTCCCCGGCAGAAAGCCATCGACCTGGTCACCAAAGCCACCGAGGAGGACAAGGCCAAGAACTACGAGGAGGCGCTGCGGCTGTACCAGCACGCCGTGGAATACTTCCTGCACGCCATCAAATGTGAGGGCGGCGGCTTCGGGGGGCCGGGGGCGGGAGCGGGGCCGCGGGTGACGCCGGTGGGTCTCTCCAGATGAGGCTCACAGCGACAAGGCGAAGGAGAGCATCCGAGCCAAGTGCGTGCAGTACCTGGACCGGGCGGAGAAGCTGAAGGACTACCTGCGGAGCAAGGACAAGCACAGCAAGAAGCCTGTCAAGGAGTCCCAGAATGACACCAAGGGGTGTGTGGAGGTGCTGGGTCCCCCCTGACCTGCCACACCGGGGCCAGTCCCGCTCCTGACCCCTGTCCCTTCTCCCCAGGAGTGACAGTGACAGCGAGGGCGAGAACCCTGAGAAGAAAATGCTGCAGGAGCAGCTGATGGGTGAGGGGCTGTGCTGGGCACAGTGGGTATGGTCCTGCTGGTGGCTGCGGGGTCAGCAGAGGGGTTCCTGCAAGGGGTGACTGTGGGGAGGGAGGCAGGCTGTGGGACTGGGGACCAGGGGTGTGTTGCTGGGGTCTGGTAACCCAAGAACCAGCCTCTGTGCTGAGGGACGGTGGGGTTGGTGTGAGTGGAAGGGTTTGGTGGAGCAGAGGGGTAGGGAGGGATGAGGGTTCTGGCTCTCCCCGCTTTTGGTAGATGTTGGGAGCGTATTGGCCTGTCTCTGTGGGGCTGCATGGGCAGAGCTGCCTTCTCACAGGTGCCATCATGATGGATAAACCTAACGTGCGGTGGAGTGACGTGGCCGGCCTGGAGGGAGCCAAGGAAGCCCTGAAGGAGGCTGTGATCCTGCCCATCAAGTTCCCACACTTGTTTACTGGTGAGAGGCACGGCAGCGCCACGGCTGCTGCTCGCCCATAGAGGAGGTGCCATGGGGCAGCGTGTGCTGGGATGTGACCCCAAGCACAGGAATGTGTGTCCCTGTGAGCCCACATGGATCTGGCCTGCACAGGGACAGGGGAGCTGTGACACTGGCCTCTGTCGCAGGGAAGCGCACACCCTGGCGAGGGATCCTGCTCTTCGGGCCCCCTGGCACTGGCAAGTCCTACTTGGCCAAGGCCGTGGCCACTGAGGCCAACAACTCCACCTTCTTCTCCGTGTCGTCCTCTGACCTGATGTCGAAGTGGCTGGGAGAGAGTGAGAAGTAAGCTGGCAGCAAGGAGGTGTGGCTGCTGCAGGCTGGCTCCTGGCATCCCCACCGGAGCTTGGCTGGGGCCCTGGTACTGCAGACAGTGGGTCCCATGGGAGAGCATGGGCACTCACAGAGCTCCACAGGGGATGATGGTCCTTCTCCCAGCATGGTGCTCGCCTCGTTGTCAGCAAGGGCTTCCCAGGGCGGGCTGGAGGAGTTTGGGGCTCCTGCCCTGGGGCTGTCACAGGCACTGGGTGCCTTTGGTGCTGTACAGGGTTCCTGGTGGGGAACCCCATCTCTTGCTTTCTTTGTTCCCAGGCTGGTGAAGAATCTCTTTGAGCTGGCAAGGCAGCACAAGCCCTCCATCATCTTCATTGATGAGGTGGACTCCCTGTGCGGCTCGCGCAATGAGAATGAGAGTGAGGCGGCCCGGCGCATCAAGACAGAATTCCTGGTGCAGATGCAGGGTGTGTATGGGGAGAAAACAGAGAAAGGAGGGAGCAGGATGGCCAGGCAGGCACAGGAAAACTGCCAGATGCCTGTACAACACGGTCCTTGGGGATCACACTGACTCATCTGTACTGCATTCCTGTGCAGGTGTAGGGAACAGCAGCGATGGGATCCTGGTGCTGGGTGCCACCAACATCCCCTGGGTGCTGGACTCTGCTATCAGGAGAAGGTGAGCAGGACCCGGCAGCTCCTCAGCTCCAGACCCACAGTGCTGGCAGGGTCTGGCAGCGTGGGGCTCACCCCTTGCCTGCACTGCCTATAGGTTTGAGAAGCGCATCTACATCCCGCTGCCCGAGGAGGCGGCGCGGGCCCAGATGTTCAAGCTGCACCTTGGCAACACCCCGCACAGCCTGACCGAGGCCAATATCCAGGAGCTGGCCCACAAGACCGAGGGGTACTCGGGGGCTGACATCAGCATTATCGTGCGCGATGCCCTGATGCAGCCTGTACGCAAGGTGCAGTCGGCCACACACTTCAAGAAGGTGAGTGGGGACAGCTCCCGGCTTGGGGGGCCTGTCCTGGGGTGGTGGGGGAGCCCCATGACTGGTGCTGGTGCTGTGGCCACCATCCCACCCTGCCACTCTGCTGCAGGTCCGTGGTCCCTCCCGCACCAGCCCTGGTACCTTTGTGGATGACCTCCTGATGCCGTGCTCGCCTGGCGACCAGGGAGCCATTGAGATGACCTGGATGGAGGTGCCCAGTGACAAGCTGATGGAGCCCATGGTCTGTATGGTGAGTATGGTCACTGCCACAGCATCCTGGTGCATAGAGGCTGGTGCAGGCCAGCAGTGCTGCAGCCCTGACCCTGCCACATCCCTGTTCCTCCTCCAGTCTGTCTGTCCCCAGGCGAAGGGTTGGGCAGGGCTGGGGTGCATTAGGGGGTCCTTTTGCTTGCGGGAACCCCTTGGGACACTGTAGCCCATGGCAGCCCGCTGGGTGGGCAGAGCTGCCTGGACTGCTGGGGGGGGCCCTGCCCTGTGCCAGCTCGCACAGTGTTGCACTGCCTGTGTTGCAGTCGGACATGCTGCGCTCACTGGCCACCACCCGCCCCACCGTGAACACTGAGGATCTGCTGAAGGTGAAGAAATTCACTGAGGACTTCGGACAAGAAGGCTGAGGGGTGGGTAGGGCATGGGGCTGGGGTGGCTCCTTCCCTGCTGCCTGTGCCAAACAGGTTCATCTTCTGTTCACTGCTCACCCAATTGCACTGCAGCACCTGGTGGGGCCCAGATGAATGGCCCCAAGGGGATGGCGGGGGGTGTCTGGGCACGGCCTGGGGACTGATTGCCCCCCTGGCTGCACCCCACTCTTCTTCCTGCTCTTTTTTATTTTTTAAATTAATGCTGCTTTGGGTTCTGTCTTGTTTGTATGGAAATAAAAACAATCCAAAAGCTTCAGGTGGTGCCTGGCCCCTTCCATGAGGATCTGACTGCACTGGCAAGGGTCAGCCTGGCTCCTCAATTCCACCCAGTAACACAGTGCCTGTGCTACTGCCTATGCAGGCAGGAGCTGCTGCCTGTTCCCAGGCAGAGGGTAGTGCTTTGCACCCTCTGAGAGCAGCCCCCAGCCAAGGGAAAAGCCATAAGGTCTCCTGCCAGCTTGCTTCCACCCCTCACCCAAACTGCGTGTCCCATCCCCAGCTCCATCCCAGACCACAAACAAGCCCTGGAAAAGGGGTTCCCTCTTCCAGTACAGCCCTGGCAGTGGTGCTGGTTCCTAGACCCATAGGATGACTACAGGAGTTGGAACAATGAGGGCTGAACCCTATCCCACCCCCAGACCAGGAGCAAGAAAGGCCAGGAGCCAGGCTGAGGCTTCACAGTGTGTATTTTGGCTGTAGTAATGGTGAGTAGGAGCCCATGCAGTGCCATGCTGCCCCTCTGGCCAGTGTCCGGTGTGGGGCCTCGCTGCAGCTCTTCTCCAGTGGGATTCGGCCCGAGGCTGTCAGTCCATCAGCTCCATCCAGCTGATATTGGTGAAGGTGCGTGTGTCCATGCGGTCGATGTAGAGGATGCCATCCAGGTGGTCCATCTCGTGCTGGACAACACGGGCTGCCCAACCCTTCGCCTCCCAGCTCACCGGCTCCCCGTGCTCATTCACCCCTGCTACCAGAGCGCAGCGGTCAGGGAGGAACCGCGGTGCTGGACAGACCCGGGGGTGCAGGCAGGGCTGTGGGGTGCGTACCCGACACATGGATGGCCCAGTGGCGTGGGACATCGGCAGAGAAGCCGTGGATGCTGGCGCAGCCCTCGGGGCCGGTGACCAGGTGCGTGTCCACGACGCGAAGCACGGGGTTGACAAACAGGCGGAGCGGGAAGGGCTCGATGCGGTGCGAGCGGCGCAGCGCGGCCGGGTACTGCTGGCAGAGGGCGGGGGGCAGCTCGGCAGCGAACACCCGCAGCGGCACACCGAGCTGCGGGGCGCTCAGCCCCAGGTACGGCCCCCGCCGCAGCCCGGCCGCCAGCGCCGCCGCCAGCTCCCGCAGCTCGGGGCCGCCCAGCAGCTCCGGGGCCACGGCGGCGGCTGCGGCGCGCAGCACCGGGGCTCCCACCTGGCATGGGGCGGCGAAGGGCGGCACGGGCGGGCCCAGCACCCGCCGCCGCAGGGCTCGCCAGTAGGAGCGCTCCCGCTGGCCCCAGCCCGCAGCGTCCCCGCACCCGCGCCCCGCCAGAGCCAGGGCAGCCCCGCGCCTCCCCGCTGCCAGCGCCGCCGCCATGTGCAACCCCGCCGGGCACGACGGGGCGAGACGGCGACACCTGCCGGCGGGGAGGACCGAAGAGCGCGACGGGGTGACACAGCCCAGGGCAGGCAGCGCGTCCCACGGGAGGGAGCGGACAGGAGCCGCGGTGACACGGCCCAGCCATAGCCCCGCTACTCCGTGGTTGCTGTCGGCAGCAGAGCCCCTTCGGGGGATCCCTCCTGCCCGTGTGCAGGCGGGGGTGCGGGCAGGGACTCAGCCTCCTCTTCTTCCTTTGGGCGCAGAGACTCTTCCTCGTCTTGTGGAGCCGGCAGCAGGAAAGCCAGCGAGTCCCTCAGAGCAGCCACGTTGATGCGGCCCAGGTGGCCGAAGCGCTGCAGCTGGGTCGGGGGGACGCCTGCCAGAGAGGGAAACGGGGGCTGGTGGGAGCCTGTGGGCAAAGGGAAGCCCCCCAGAGGCAGGACCAGCAGAACTAGGGGGGAATCAGGCTCCCCCCTCCCCACTAAAAACAACACCCCCCGGGGTCTCACCCAGTGCTTGTGCAATCTGTGCCGGCGGGAAGAGGACCTGCAGGCAACGGTTCAGGTAGGGCAGCAGGTCATCCAGGAAAGCCATGCAGAACTGGGCAAAGAGCTCCTGCTCCCGCCCGCTGAAAGCCGCCTCCTCCGCACGGTGGAAGGCCAGGATGGTTTTAGTCACCTGGGGTGGAAGGCAGAGTTGTTGATACCCCCCACAGACAACCCCAGAGGTAAAATGGACACTCCTCTCACAACCAATTGTACGAGGTTCAACAGGGCTCAGTACCAAGTCTGGCACCTGGCCCACAACAACCCCATGCAATGCTCCAGCTGTGGGGAAAAGTGACTGGAAAGCTGCCCACAGAAATAACCTGGGGGTGCTGGTCAACAGCAGCTGAACATGAGGCAGCTTGCATGCAGGTGGACAAGAGCATCCTGGCCTGCATCAGCGATAGTGTGGCAGCAGGGCCAGGGAAGTGACTGTTCCCCTGTACTGGGCACTGGTGAAGCTTCACCTTGAATCC
Organism: Neopsephotus bourkii; assembly: GCF_033783945.1. Taxonomy (NCBI): domain Eukaryota; kingdom Metazoa; phylum Chordata; class Aves; order Psittaciformes; family Psittacidae; genus Neopsephotus; species Neopsephotus bourkii. The sequence continues at coordinate 415,241 of NW_026902017.1, forward strand.
TGTGTTCAGTTCTGGGCCTCTCACTACAAGAGCAACATTGAGGTGCTGGAGTGGGGCCAGAGAAGGGCAGCGGAGCTGGTGCAGGGCCTGCAGCACAAGTATGATGGGGAATGGCTGAGGGACCGGGGTGGGGGTTCAGTCTGAAGAAGGCTCAGGGAGGACCTGATCGCTCTGACAACTGCCTGACAGGAGGATGGAGACAGGAGGGGCTGGGCTCTGCTCCCAAGTAACAAGTGGTGGTACAAGAGGAAACGGCCTCAAGCTGTGTCAGGTGAGGTTTGGACTGGAGATTATGAATAATCTCTTTCCCAAAAGGGTTGCCAAGCACTAGAACAGGCTGCCCAAGGAAGTTGTGGAGTCACCAGGACATGGATACATGGCACTTAGGGACATGTTTAGTGGTGGGTTTGGCGCTACCAGGCTAACACTTGGACTTGATGATCTTCAAAAGTCTTTTCTAACCTAAATGAGTCTATGATTCCATCCTACCAATACTCAAGCAGGACAAGCCTGCCCCCATGTCCTCCTGGGACAAGGCACAGCTCTATCCCCTAGCACCTCACCTGACCAAGCGCATCCTCCAGGCAGGTGGTGACATCCTGTGCCAGGGCGATGGGGCAGCAGAGCCGCAGGTCATTGAAAGCGACGAGGAGGCTGTTGAGGAAGCAGGCGAGGGGTGGGAAGTCCAGCAGCACCATGGGGGGCTGCAGCGTCCCTGGCTGTGCCATGGGCACGGGGACTCCTGCGCTGCCCCCCAGCACTGCCGGCGTAGAGATGAGTGTGTAGGAATTCATCTCTTCCTGGAACTTCTCCACTGCCTCTTCCACCGCCTTCCTGAACGCGGTGGCGGCCACGTGCTGGAAGAGGGGCGCAAGCTGCCCGCGGAAATCGGCCCCCACCCGGCTGAAGGAGAGGCCGAAATACATGCACTGCCCCAGCAGCGAGTCCAGGCGGCCGCCCACCCCACGCCGCAGGTCGCGCTCCAGTGTCCGCAGGAACTCGGACACCTTCTGCAGCACCCAGCTGTGGAAAATGGCCCCCTCGTTGAGGGCCTGACCCTCGGCGGGCAGGAGCGGCTCCTCATCGGAGAAGATGGCGCGATACTGGGTGATGATGTCGAAAAGGTGGACGCGACAGGCTTCGATGGTCTTGGTGATGTGGAAGTAGGGGTCGTCATCAGCGATGGAGGCCTGGATGGAACGCAGCCACGCATCCCGTGCCTGCAAGAACTTGATGCGCAGCTCAGCCTCCGTGAAGACATCCATGCGCCGCAGGTAGCCTATGACCCGCAGGCAGGCCGGGAGCTGGATGTTGGTGCGGAGCTGCTGGATGAGCTGGTTCAGCATCAGCTGGGTGCACTGGCGAACTTCCTCCACAATGCCCTGGGGTGGGAGAGAGGCCTCAGCCACAGGAGCTGGGTGCAGGGTGGCACAGGGCAGGGGCAGGGGCAGAGCAGATCCCACCTGGATCACAGGAATGGTGCTGTGCTTCCTCTCCAGCCGTCGCACGTAGGCAGCGAGCTCCAGCGCCTCCTCGTAGTAGCCATTGCGGACGCAGGTGTCCATGAGCTGCGGTATCTCCAGTATCTCCAGAATCTCCGTGTGCCGGTTCAGCGTCAGGCTGTTCATGCGCCGGCTGCAGGCGATCTCCTCAGCATCACGCATGAAGTTCCTGCGGGATGAGGATGGGATCAGCACGAGGCTCGCCCCTGCAGCAGGTAATCCCCGGGATCCTCACACCCTCCATGATGTCTCCTCAGTCCCATCCTTCCCAGCTCCGCACCAGCTCCTTCTCGCCCCCCCAGCCCAGCCTTCCATTGACCCCAGGGCCGCCTGTGCTCCGCCAGACCCTGTCCCAGCCTCCCTCCATCTTCCCCCGTGCCCTCACAGCCCCGCTCCCCGCCATCCCCGGTCTCCCCGAGTCCCCAGCGGGCCCCCCCCCCGCTCCCGCGCCGTCCCGGTGCCCGTTCCCGCACCGGCAGGCGTCCTGCAGCGCTGGCAGGCGCTCCAGCAGGCTGCCGAGGCGGCTCTCGATGCCGCCGAAGCCGTGTCCGGCGCGGCCGGTGCACTCGGCGGAACGGATGAAGGCGCGGTAGTGCTCGAAGGCCAAGCGGCGGGTCTCCGCCCCGACCCGCGCCCGCTCCGCCGCCAGCCGCGCCGGCTCCCGGCCCAGCTCCGCCAGCCCCAGCGCCGCCAGCTCGGACACGTATGCGGAGAGCTCGGGGCCACCGGGCGCCGCGGGGCCGCGCAGCCAGGCCAGCAGCCGCGCCTCCTCCGCTGCCGCCGCCATCGCGCCGCTCCAACGGGCCGCCGCACCACTTCCGGCCAGACACTTCCTGTTCCGACGTTTATTTCCCGTTCCGGTGGTTCCGGTGGGACCCCGCGTGTGCGGCGCGGAGCGATGCGGCCGCTGACGGATGCGGAGACGCGGACGGTCTTCGAGAAGCTGGGGCGATAGTGAGGGGCCGGGGGCACCGGGCGGGACGGGAAGCGGGGGCGGGCGGAGGGACCGGGTCGAGCTCACGGCGTCTGTTCCCGCAGCATCGGTGAGAACATCCAGCTGCTGGTGGACCGGCCCGATGGCACCTACTGCTTCCGCCTGCACCGCGACCGCGTCTACTACGTGAGGTAAGGTGAGGCGAGGGCAGGGAGGGAGGTGCCGGGCAGCGGGCGCTGCCCCGGAGCTGCTCCAGCTCTGATCCCCATCCCCGCAGCGAGAAGCTGCTGAAGGTGGCGGCGAGCATCCCCCGGGAGAGCCTGACGGCGCTGGGCACCTGCTTCGGGAAGTTCACCAAGACGCAGAAGTTCCGGCTCAGTGTCACGGCTCTGGACTTCCTTGCGCCCTACGCCAAGGTGGGAATCTGCCCCCGGCAGCCCCTGGCCCCCAGCTTCCCCCAGCCCTTCATTGCGCTCTGCTTTTCTTGCAGTTCAAGGTGTGGGTGAAGCCGGGCTCGGAGCAGTCTTTTCTCTATGGCAACCATGTCCTGAAGTCAGGCCTGGGCCGCATCACAGAGAACACAGCTCAGTACCAGGGAGTGGTGGTGTACTCCATGGCTGACGTCCCGCTGGTGAGTGGCTGGTGTGGACCCCGTGCTTCCCAGGGCGGGATTACAGGGTTGGGGGGCAAACTCTTACCTCCTGTTCATCCAGGGCTTTGGGGTGGCTGCCAAGTCCACGCAGGAGTGCCGGAAGGTGGATCCCATGGCCATCGTGGTGTTCCACCAGGCTGATGTTGGGGAGTACGTGCGGAACGAGGACACCCTCATGTAAGAGGACTCCGGCGCTCCAAAGACGCAAGTGTTCCTGGCCAGAACAGACTTTGTCCTGCATTGTCGGTGCAGCAGTGTCACAGGGAGCCCACTCTGCTGCTGGGGTATGCTCTGGTGTGAAAGGGCTGGGAGCCACCACACAGCCGCATACTCTAGGGGAACTGCTACCTAAGTGAGGAGCTGCGCCGCAGGCACCAGACCTGCCCCTGCTCTCAAATAAAGCCCGTTTCTTTTTCTAAAGTGCCTGTTGTTTAGGGCAAGGCCTTGGTGGGGGGATCAACCCTTGTGTGTGGTACATGCCACTACTGCCTTCCTGAGGCAGCACGATGCACTGGGGTGAGGCACCAGAGGGGAGAAGCTGCACGTGTAGTTCTGTAGAAGAGATGGGGAGGCACACAGCCTAGGGCTGGGTGGACAGGCTGACCACTGAGCTGAGGAGAGAGAAGGAGGGGGCAGGCAGCTGCCTGCAAGGCAGGACTTGCCTTGTGTAGGCTTGCAGAGGATGGACAGAAGGCTGCTATCATGCCCCAGATTGGGTGCCAGGGGTTCTTTATTAAGTGCCTGGTAAAAAAGACATTATAGAACACCGTAATGATGGGTAGGGAGGTAACAAACTGACCTAGCACACAGAGTCCAGTGTTGTGCATTTCTTCTGTTGGGGTGATTTCAGCCAAGGGAGGGGCAGGGGAACTCCCTCAAAGCAGGATCTGGCCCTTCCTCCCTCTCTGTGAAGGGTCAGAATTAGCTGTTAGCGCTGTAACCAAGCGCTGCAGGCACTGGTCCTTCCCGCACTTTTGGACACAGCTAGCACTTCTGCCTGCTGGGGGCTTGCACATTGAAGAGGCGCTTCAGGAAGTAGAGCTGCAGCACCCCGGAGAGGACAATGGCACAGCTCTGAGCCATCGACCACCAGTTGATGTAGTTGTAATTGGCCTCCAGGAGGAAGGAATCGGATGTTTTCCGCATCCGGGCAAAGTTGTAGAACCGCCACATGTGGAAGATGTGGAGCGTCAGTTTCTGGGTGCTGACCTGCAGGAGAGGTGGGTGCTCAGCATCTGGGCTGCAGCAGAGCCTGGGGCTGGAAGAGCTGCTCTTGGAGCTCCCCCTGTGCTCAGCATTAACTTAAAGCTGCAGCTCAGCCAACAGCAAACACCTTCTTGGTTCCCTCGGGAGAACTTGCCCATCCTCACGGCATTGGAGCACTGTGGTCACTTTCACACTCACCTCAATTGCCTCCAGGGTGTCATTCAGCTCTTTCCGCTCTTCTGGCTGCTTGTTATCTGCGTCAAAGGCTTCGTAGTAGACACCAAAGTTGAGATACACCTGCATGAAGCCCAAGTGGTTTTGCTGGTTGTTCAGGCACAGCTGGTAGAAACCTGTGGAGAGAAACGGGGATTGTTGTTCCCTGAGCAGAAGAGCCACTGCCAGGCAAACCCATCCCCAGCGCTTGACCCTCATCCTCCCCACTGAAGAGATGTGATCAGACCAATAATGCCCCTGAGAAATGCTGGCTGCCTGAGCAGGACCAGGGCAGCGAGGACCTTTCTCCTTGGTGAGGAAGTTGATTTGTCCCCGCGCATGCTGGGAAGCACCAAGCTGGAAGCCGCTGGGGTCGCTCGCTGTGACCAGGATGTTCCTGTTGTTGCCGATCCCTGTGGCACGCTGGACCTGGAGGCAGAAAACACCCAAGTGGCATTCATGGGCCCAATTCTGAGCTCAGGGAACAGACAGGAGCCCATAGGAGCCCTTGTGTGCAGGGAAGGGGCCCAGTGTGGTCCAGCCTCTACTGAGGATTGTTTTGGGGTCCCTGGGGAGCTGACCCCTCCAGTGCTGTGAGCTGGGGCCAGGAACAGCCGCCAGTGAGCTGCCAGCTGTATGTGAATAACCCTAAACCCCACAGCCCTGGATGATAAACAGCAAGGCTCCCAGCGCCTGCTCATGGTGCTGCAGACTCCTGAACACACCCCATATCTCCTCCCCCCTGTACCTATTCCATCTCCCTGCTGCCTCGATGGGGTGCTCCTGGCACTGCTGCAGTGGTGGGAGATGGACCTGTGCTGAGGCCCAGGGCTGTGCCATGCTCCTGTGGGGCTGCTTTGCTGAGGGCAGAGCCAGGGGGAAGCTGTCAGCGCTGGGCATGGCCATGCTCTTGCTCTCCTTCAACCAGCCTAGTGTAAACAGGTGATAAAAGGCTGCCGTTTTCCCTTCGGGAAGGGAACAGAGCTCGAGGACAAGTACATAGGGCTGTGCCTGAGACCTCTGGTGTGCCTTCCAGCTGCAGCTCAGAGAGCCAAGGGCCGTGCAGCAGCCTTCAGCCAGCCCAGCAAATGGCAGAGTTCCCCCAGTGCCAGGACACCCTGCAGCTCTCTGCATGCTCAGTCTCCACATCCAGAGCTCTCACTGCTCCTTTAAAACAGGTATTTAAAAAAGGAAATGTGATTCATGATGGAAATTGCCTAAAAAAAGTACAGTCCCTGAGGTGGAAAACCCAAATGACTGAAACTATTCCTGTCCCAACTCAGTACCTTCCCCATGCAAGGCAAGCCCCCTCCACTCTGAGGCTGGTAGATTCAGCCTGAGTTGCCCTTCTGCACATAAGCCTGGTTGTAGGCCCATGGTGTTGGAGGAATTTCCACTGCAGAACCTGCCATGCCCTTGAAGGAGGCAGTGGCCAGCACTGACTGTGGAGCTGCAGCATTGGACTAACTCGGTATAGCCATTCGCTGACCTCATCAGCAGCTGCACAGCTTCCCGAGATGCACCTTGCAAAACTCACCTCGTAGTTGAAGAAGAAGTTCCCATTCTGGTGTGCGAACTGCCAGAAGCATTCCATGGTGCCAGCAGCAATGATGATGGCAAAGTCATAGCGATCTGCCCCATGGAATGGCAGGTCCTGGCTGGATGTGCTGAGGGGCTCAGTCCTGGGGCAGCCAGCAGAGCCCAGCAGAGCCAGGAACACCAGCAGCAGCAGCATCCTGCTTCCCAGCCTTCCACACTCCTTCCAGCCAGGGCAGGAGCGGGGACTGGAGGTGTCAGGGATAATCATTAACTGCCTCAGAGTGGCACCTTGCAGGGCCAGGGCTGGAGTCAGGGGAACAAGGCACCCTTGAGATGATCTTGGGGCAGAGCAGGGGCTTATCCACTTCATCCACATTACAGCTCACCCAGATGAACCCTCGGCAGAGGCTGTTGTGAAGAAGCTCCAGTCACCAGCAACACTGAGCCAGTCCCCAGCCAGCCCTGCTCCTCACTGACCAACGCTCCACCAGTCTGTGTCCTGTGAGCAAGGAAATTTAAGCAGGAAAAGTGTTTTACTGCCAGAAAACGCACACAGCCCTGAAGTGGGTTTGTGGGGTAATGTCCTTTCTCCCAGGCTCCTCCTTGCCTTGGCTGCAACACCTTCCCTGTATAGCCAAGGGCAAGAGCCTGGTGCAAAGGGAAGTATGGGTGAATCTGTCTTCTCCAACTGGGCACAACCAATGGGCATTGCCTCACAACAGCAATTACTGGTCCAGCTTGTGGCTCACATCAAGCCTGTGCAAGTGCAGGGTGTCCCATCTACCCAGGCTGCTCTGACCCCAGGGAATGGAGTTTTACAAGCAGAAGCAGGGGGAAACACAGCCACAGCCAGGTGCTGGGGCAGGCTCAGTCCAGCAGCTCCTGCTGAAGGACAGAAGTGAAGCAGGTGTTTCCAGACAGGCTTCTCCCAGCCCCCGCTCTGCAGGAATGCTGCTGGGAGAGACTGCTTCCAGCAAATACCACCCTGGCTCCTCAGCCTTTGACTTCAGCAGAAACCTTGTCCAGACATTTCTGCCCTATGCAGCACCTCTGGGCATCACTGTTCTACCCCAAGCAGCGGCTGAGACAACAGCTCAGGAGGCAAAGGGGAAGCCTGGTGTGCTGCCTGCCCCAACTGCCACATTTCCACCCATATGGTACAAGCTCACACTTACAATTCAAGCCAGCCAAGAAAACACAAACTTTATTTATGGAAGGCTGGTAGTACATGAGCTGTGAATTCGGCTGCTGGATATGCAATGCCCTGAGCACACACACACTTGCAGGGATTGCACACCAGGAAGAAGTGTCAGTAAGATATGGCCCAACTTTTAATATAAGAACAACCAACATTTAAATACTAAGATGCAAAATTGTGTTTTTTAAAATCTCAAAGCTGTGAGGGAAAAAAAAAAAAAACAACTACCACTAAAAGCAGAAAGAAACATGAAGAATGAAAGGTATGCATTTGTCTCAATCTCCTCCCTATAAGCTGTGGGGCTACATGTTGCCTCCCACCCACAGATAATTGAGCACAAATGGATAAAACAAGTGACAGACAGTTGAGACAACACATAAAAATATCACCCGAGAGGACTAGCCTGCTATTTGACATCATCTGAGCAGACAAAACTCACTTCAGCTGGGACTCATTCTACAAAGGTTGCAGTTGACAAAAGGAAGTCCCAATCCAGGCCATTTCCAAGCATATGCTATCAAGCCTGCACAAAAACTAAAACCTGCATCTAGAGCTCAAGGCTCCTTGGTTCTTGTCATATGATTTCTGTCTGCTACATCAGTCTCAGGTGTCATTAGCCACAGGGGCTCCCCACACACACACACACACACACATACACATACATCAGAGACAGGCACAGCAGCCTCCCCTGCTGTGATGCTCCAGTCTGTCTTCCCAAAGAAAAAGGTTTTTCCACTGGAGGTCCTGTGACTCCCAGCTTTAGAGGATTCCCAGTTTTTTCATGGTCCGCCAGCGATCCTTGATCATCACTGCTGTGCGGTTCTGGAAGGGGTATTTCTTGCAAATGGCCTTCCATTTCCCTTCTCCATACTTCCGCACACCTTCTTTGATCCACTCGCTCTCTTCCACTGTCCATTTCTACAAAAGAGCATGTAAGCAGTGTCCTGTGAGTACAAAGTGCAGCTTCAGAGTGCCACTAGCAGAGAACCACATGGTAACTCCTCCTGTGTGTGTTAGCTCCCCTTTACCATCTGTGCTAGTAACATGTAGGAAAGGCACAGATGTCCTGGCAACAGCACACACAACAATCACTCCTCTGTGGATGTGCTCTCGTACCTGTTAACAGAAGTGCTCACCTCCAGCAGAGTGCTACAAGCAGAGTGCTACAAAGCACAAGAGCCAGCAGCTCTCCTACAAGCCAGGCTGAGAGTTCCAAGCAGCAAAGTGGGGACCATTTCCCAAGCAACAGCTGCTGTACGTGTGTCCTTCACCCAAACAAGATGCTGAACCTCCCCAGCATGGAGGGAACCCAGCACACCCAGCTCTGAACCACATGCATCAAGGAAAAAGGACTTCATGCACATACCCAGTGCCCTGCACACAGCTTTACCAACTACCAAACTGGGCTGTTTTAACAGGGAAAGTCCATGCATCTCTGTGAATGCAAAGGCCTGCACAACTTGGATCAAGCCTGGATACCACAAGCACCAGCCTGAGGAAGCACTTTCCAATCCAGCCTCCTCATTTAAAGCATGACAGCAGCTCACCCTGCTGTAATGAACTGCAGGCTGCTGAGAAAGCAGTCTGAGCAGCAACCCCCACCAGTGTATTTCAGATTGTCTGGAATTTTGCTCTTCTCTGCAGATATATCATAATCTCAGGCCTTGCTCAAAGGACTTAAGGGCTCCACATTACCTGTTTCTTGTAACTGAAGACTGTACTGCTATAGCTGGCTGTCTCAAATGATGCTGAAAAACAAGGCAACAGGGTTACATTTCACCTTAACTCCAGAGGTACAGACTTCCTTGAGCTTAACTGCTGCAAATACAGAGCCTACAATGAGAGCACCCCATGACGGACAAACCAAACTCCTTTATCCTTCCCTTTTCTGCAGCCCCAGCTGTTTCACGTGAAAGCTTTCCAATAGGATCTGATTTGTTTTAAACTAGCCAGAACAGGGGCATCCATCCAGGATGTGGCTAGACTGTACATTGAAGCTGGAATTAGACACCCATTATCCATTCCTTTTCACCAGTTAAGCTACATATCTAGCTGCAAAAAGGACTGGACAATTGATCTGACTGAAAATGTAAACTGAACATTTATTTCATGGTACTAAAGTAGGAACAGGGAAAAAAGCTGTATTTCTGACGTTTACATTCTTTAAGCTAAGCATAATTTATCTGAGACTGGAACAGGTAGCTTTGGCACACATTTCAAGGCAGATGTACAAAGACCTGGACAGTTACCGATTTTCCTGGGTTTCAGGGTTTCTGGTTTCAAAATTCAGTCACACAGAAGACTGAAGAAACCCATAAATGAGCCCCACAGCCAGGATTAGCATCAATTAACACCCACAGGAGGGGCTCTGTACTTACTGGCACCTGGGAAAAGCTCATCCTCCTCACTCCAACTCTCTTTTTCTTCTGACCCCTGTCCGCTGCTCCATTTTCTTCTGAGGGATCTGAAAGCAGGCAAGCTTTTACTTTGGCTGCTGGCTAGGGAGGGTGTTTTTAGGGGAGAAGGTAGGGACACAGAGGATACAGCAAGCAAGCCTGTGATGAGGGTGCAGTGCTGAGAAAAGTGCCCATAAAGTGATATATATAAACAGACTGCCACCTCCTCAAGTCCCCTCTGAAGGTGGATGAATCCTTAGCAGCCTCTATCTGAAGGTACAGTGTGCTGTATGTACTCAATACAGGTGGAGTGCTGTATTTTGTAGCCAGCATTAGCAAAAACAAGCGAGAGGGTATTAACTACACAATTAAGTGCTTACAGCAGACACAAAGCTGGACTTCCCAGGCCTCTGTATGTGGCACAGACTTGCCAGCAACCTGAGGGAGAAGCCTTCAGACTTCCAAAGGAGCCTTTAATTCTTACTAGTTTACTGCTAGCACTACTGAGGTCAGCCAAGCTACAGAGGCTCTCAGTGATATCAAGTGCCTCAGTGCTGTCATCTGCTTCCAGTCCTCAAACACAGACTTGTGAAGTTAAACTACGTCTGTTAAAAAAAGCCTTCAGAAGGTTCAGCCAAGGATACTGCATCCAATATAACTGAAGCCACTGAGAAATAACTGATCTGTGCTCTTACTTGAGGTTGCACTGTTGAACACCTCTTTCTTGAACATAAACATTTGTGAAACAGCCTGCAGCAGAGATGCACACAATGAGATTTCCAGAGAGTTGTCAACACCACTGCTACCATAAGTACAGACACAGAAAGACTTCAAGACAGGACATCCACACAAGCAGCACAGACAATAAATCACTTCCCAGGTGAACTGGAAACCAACTTGCACAGCATCAGGGCTTGAAACTCAAGAACTGCCTACACCAACATCAGCAGCCCCATTCTTGGCTCCCTCCCAGTCTGGCAGAACCCTCACTTTAGCTGGCACAGGATGGGAAGGCATCACGTTCATATCTGTGTCCAGCTTCTTCCCATGGCAGTCAGGCACAGCACATGGCCTCAGACGAGTCCATAAAACGTAATTCTATTCTCACAGGGCTCCCTAACATCCTCAGAATAAACTCCAGACAGCCCAGGACAGCAACATTAGCTACCAGAAAAAAAACCCCAAACAAAACAAAAGATAAAGCATTGTCACTCAAGTCCTTGAAGAACAGGAAACTTATCAACTAAACTTCCCCCATGACTCTTAAGACAATGACCGGGTAGAAGTCCCTTCCCAGCATCACCTCTGACAGCTTAACCCTGAGCAATGCACACCAGCAAGAGTTTTCACCACTGCTTGCAAAGATGCCAGATGCACTGCAGCACATCTCAACTTGTGGCCGCTCTCCAGCACTTCAAACTCCAAAGCAGCCAAGCAATGCAGAACACCAAGATCTTTCCTGCCTGCCCTTCAAAACCAGACCTTCATGTTCTTGATGTTCTTAAGCCAGAAAATGAAAGAGATTGTGTTTTATCTTTCCAAAGACATCAAGCTCTCCTCAGTCCTTCCACTTTCACTCCTGGGGATCCAAAACATCATTATTGCTGGCTGCTCTGCAACTTCACTAAACAGAAGAGGAGCAATTCAGACACTGAAGCAGGAAGCTTTGCCACATCCTTGTTACAGCCTACAGGAGCTACTCATGAGACTCATAGCTTTACAGTCTCCTAACAGTGCTAATTTTAAACTTCTGCCAGTAAGCCTACTTTTCTGTCCTCTGTGGGTAATCCTTATAAACAGGAAAAAACCCCTAACATAGTCCCACATCTTACTGCAGTCATTTCAGCTGCAAGGTAAGCGACTACTCATACTGAAAGTTACAACTAGGAGTTTCTTATCCAACACTGGTGTTGGGGAAAAAACCACCCAAAAAACAAAACAAAAAAAACCCAGAGACCTTAAGCAAGGTGAAGAAGTAGAACGGAGAGTTTAAAACACACCACAAGATGCACCCATGAACTCTTTCCACTGTCAATGTCACTAACCAAAGCACAGAGAAACACACATTACCCGCAATATGCACCCTGAAATTGCCTACCAGTACTACCTGCAGTACCTCCAACCCACTGCCAGTGGAAAACGGGTAATCTTCTCCTCCCCAGTACCCAAATAGTGAAGTGCAAGGACAAAGTATTTACTTTGCCCAGTTGCGCATACGCTAGCAGACAAGGATGGTCAATACACTCATCCTGAATGCAAGAGAAAGGTTTTTGTTCATGCTACCAATGTCAGCTGCAAGTCAAAAGACTGGGTGCATATTATAATATACCACAAGAGATGGATTTCATACTTGGCCGTCCCAGTAGATACAGACTGGTCATGCGGTTTCTGAACAGGTCTGGAAGCAGAAGATACAACTGGCTCCTGGGAAGAGTCTGGCCTCTCACTCAACTCGCTGTACTGGTCGTCTTGTTCCATGACCAGTTTGCTTATTGTGTACAAGCGTCTGGTCTTACGGATAACTTCAGGAGGGTGTGAGATGTCAGAATCTTGTTTCTCCGCTTCTTTCCGTTTCTTGGTTCTGTGGGATACAGAAGGAGACAGTTGCTTGGGGAAAGAAAAGTCTGTTTCATCCAGTTTGGTGAAGAGTGCACCAGAATCCCGGGAGTCAGACAGCATCTTGAAAGCTTCTTTCAGAACAGAAATCCCATACGTGGTTTCAGTTCCAGAGGGCCCCCTACAAAACAAACAGAACTGAGCAGGTTGTAGAAGTATCACCAAAGTGGCTCCAATTCACTGAGATCAGGCTTTTCCCCAGGGGTGTCACCCTCAATAACTGACCCCAGGGTGCAAATAAAATTTAGTGAAGGTGGCATTCCCAGACCTTCAGTCCTCCCTCCTTTCAAACCAGGTGGTGCAGCAAGGAAGCAGGTGTTGAGAGAACATGCCCATGTGCTATTCTCAAATAAGGGTTGAGCCATACAGACACCAAACACTGCTCTGTGAGAGCAAACCTGCTGGCAGCCACTGCCCTCCCTCCCTGTTTTGCAGTATCTCCAGAAAAAAAATCCCAAACCAACTGAACACTTCTACTGTGATGCAGACAGAAGTCTTACACTGAGCACCTCCGGGGCTTGCTTGGGCAGACCCGCTGGGGTTGGCACTGGGAAAGTTAAGAGCTACCTGGAGAGAGGAAACTACTGACTGGAAGAGAACTGCTTTATCCACAGTGCAGGGCCAGATTCCTCTGCTCACCTTTTTGAGTCCCTGGAAGACACTCCTGGAGGTTGTGGAGTTGCTGCTGGGTCAGCAGCTGGAGGTTCTGGAGTTGCTGCTGCTGCTACTTCTTTAGATGTTTTCGTAGGCTCTGATACATCTTCCACGTTATCACCCGCTGCTGTTATATAATCAGGAGTTGCTTCTGGGTCAGTACCCTCTTCCATATGCTCAGATGCTGTTACAAAGTCACTAGCTCCTTCCCCAAGATCTGAAGCTGCTGTGGGGTCATCTGCCCTTTCTGCAGGGCTGGGAGCTCCCTCCAGGTCTTTCACCATTTCTGCAGGCTCTGGAGCTCCTGCTGGGCCTTCTGCCCCTCCCAACGTCTCCTGAGTATCATCCTCTGGCCCATTTGCAGGCTCAGGAGTCACTGGTGGGCGTCTTGGTTTTTTTGCATTTTCTGATCTCAAAGTCTTTTTAATCATCTTGGACAGAGAAAAAGCACATAACCATTACAAGGTGATTTCTTGTACTGCCACCCAGTGTCATCTCCTCTCAAAGGCATTTTTAGCTGCCACCTGCAGCTAAATCAGCACCAGGTACAGAGTTCATGTCTATCAATTAAAACTTGTTACACAGACTGAAAGATGCACTCACCTCTAGAAACCCTTCTGGAATAGACTGATTTTGTGGTATTTTGGATTTAATCCACCATTAGGTGCCTAAACTCAAACTCATTAACTGACACAGAAGGCATGTAAAAGCCAAATTCCTGTATTTCACTGCCTTCTGGCAAAGCATTGGTTCCCCCCATGCCTCCACCCTGTGCTGTTTTGGGAAGCCAGGTAAGCAAGGCAAACATGTACCGTTTGCAGCAGGGGCTCTGAATCATCCATGTAAGTCTCCAGGAACTGAAATGTGCTCCGCTGGAAGTCCTTGTAAGAGAATTTTCTGACCACTGGATGACTGCAATCCTTGTCCTGGATAACAGCCAGCAACTCTTTCTTCTTTTTCTAGAGAAGAGGTAAGAATGCTCTGAATAGATACAAGGATCTAAACACAAAAGCTAGGATCCAGATGAGGTCTGGCCCCTTCCTATCTGAGATTCTCCAGGCACAACTACTTTACACCGACACAAGGCTGGGAAAAGGCCAGAGGAACAGGAACATCATCTCTTTTCAGCAATCCTGACTTTCTGCTCCAGCACCCAAGACATTTCACTGCCTAAAGAAAGAGGAATAGGGACTCCTGCTTTCAGAACCAACCCTTACCAATTCATGCTCTACACATGAGCTTGAGTTTTCCTTGAGGTAAAGGATGAATACCAATACCTGGAAAACCCATGGAGATAGGCGAGAAAATGCAAGTAACAGAGGGAGCTTCAGAGATGAACGATATGCTTGAGAAATGCAGAGCACTGAAGGTCCATCGCTCAAGGAGGAGTTTTTAATTCCAGTTTTGGAACCTTTACCCTTTTTTCTTCTTTGGGTATCCCTAATGAGCGTGCTTCTCAAGGAAACCTCTTACACCCTCAGGGGTCATACTGCCCACCCTGTAAGACATACCAGAAACTACTCCAGGTACCTCTGTTCCCCAACACCCCATAGGACATACCAGACAGTGCTCAAGCAGCTGCCTCTCATTCCAGCACAGACTCACCTGGCTTTTGGGCTCCTTCCCTATATGCCTCTTGACAATCTCTGCCGCTTTCTCAAACTCTCTGTTTCTGATGCACACAATAACAGCCTGCAGGAGAAAACAAAAAACATTTTCTCTGCTGACACTGAAATGACCATACTCTGTAGATTAACTTTGGAAAAGCATGTATGATCATCAAGCACAGCACAGGTAACAGCTTAGTACCAACTTACAAAGAAACTCTTCTACATTAACTGATGAAGAAGCACATGCACTGAAGATACACATTTGCAGACAAGTCAGCCCTAATAATAGTATACCTGAGGCAATTTTCACCGTCATTTACACAAGACCTTTGTAAAACAGAGTATTTATTCAAAAACACCTTACAGCTTCCTTAACCATTTCCCGAAGAGTTTCCATCGTCTCCTGAGTCACAGCGAATTCTGTATGAATAAGCTCCAGGACACCGATTGCTGATTCCAGAGGGGTGAGGTCCGACTCTTTATCAAAAGTGCAATCTGCAAGACCAGAGATGCTTGTTTGTGAGGGGTTCACAGATGTCTTACACAGACCTAGTCACTTGTTTGCTTGTTCCAATTGCGAATCCCACAGC
This sequence comes from Neopsephotus bourkii, assembly GCF_033783945.1. Lineage (NCBI taxonomy): Eukaryota > Metazoa > Chordata > Aves > Psittaciformes > Psittacidae > Neopsephotus > Neopsephotus bourkii. The sequence goes on from NW_026902017.1 coordinate 430,351, forward strand.
TACCGAAGATGAAGGTGAGAAGGAACAGAAGGCTGTCTGCCAAGGGCTTAAACTGCAAGATCCACCCCTAGGCATAGGAAGCTACAGAAGCACCATGTGCCTATTAATAACTGACCCGGGGGAGTGTTGCAGAAGCAACGAGGCTGAGCCAAAGCCACAATCACAGAACTGTAGAATCATGGCATGGTTTGGGTTGGAAAGGACCTTAACATCATCCAGTTCCAATCCCCTGCCATAGGGACACCTCACACTAGACCATGCCACTCAAGGCTCTGCCCAGCCTGGCCTTGAACACTGCCAAGGATGGAGCATTCACCAGTTCTCTGGGCAACTCATTCCAGGGCCTCGCCACCTTCACAGTGAAGAACTTCTTCCTTACATGTAACCTAGATATGTACACTAATGTTGGTGTATGTCTGGCTAACAGGACAGACTGGGAGCTTGGGATCTAGGACACTGCTCCTGGCTACAGCAGCACGATGCAGACATGAAAAGTCATGCTCTTTAGACCCTTGCCTTCAGGGAAAAGCTACTACAGGTGAACAGCTTCAGCCCAGGCTTCTGCTCTGCGTAGAAACGCTTCTCCTGGTTGCTACTGGGACGGAGGCCAGGGACAATGGGCTGCAGGCTCAACCTGCGGATTCTCCCCCCAGGCACTACTGGAAGGTTTGGGGACGCACCAAGGTTCTCGCCTTCCTCGACCCGTGACAGGAACTGCATCAAGCGCAGCCTCCGGGCCATGATGTGGTCCTTCTCCAACGGGCGCACAAGCAGCGCTGCGGGACAAGGAGTAGGTTACACAGTGCAGGTACAACACGGTGCAGGTACAACACGGTGCGGCTCCGCCTCCCCCGCACCCGGCCCGGCCCGCCTCCCCCCTCAGCCCCAACGCACCCTGCATGACGTCGCGGAACTGTCGGAAGTCGCGGTTGCGCCCCGCGCGGTAGGCCGCCAAGGCCTGGTGAAAGTAGAACTGCAGGACGTGGCTGTTCACTACGGCCTCCTCGGGGAGCCCGCCCAGCGCCTCCATCGCGTTTGGCCGCGGCGCCCGCCGCCATTTCCCCACCATGGCGCCGGTCAGTGACGCACAAACCCTCCCGAACGAACGACGGGACCGAATCATCCCCTCCACTGCTCTAAAGCCGCGCACAGTCTGCTGGTACCGGCATGCATCGCGGCTACGCACCCGCGCCACGCCTACACAAGCGGCCGGTACCACGCCGCTCCCCGGCAGGGCTGGCGCCCTCTGTCGGGTGGGAGGTGTTATAAAAATTCTGTCTTGGCCATGATCTGATTTAATTAATTTTTTATTACAATTGATTAATATCGAGAGGCAATAAGCAAGCAGCGCTGGGTGCGCCGGGGAGTCTCCGCTGCACCCAAGATGCACACCAAGAGTTCTGGGGTACAGTCTCTTATACTCCTCGGTCTTGGGTTTCAGCCAATTCTGTCCTCTCCTTCATCCAAATACCAACGTGATTCTTTTTCATTGTTCTCCTCCTGTTGCTGGGATCTTATCTTTGGGTGATGAAACTTCTTAAGAAGTCATTGAATTCCTTGGCAATACATTAACACGGAATGTCTGTCACTGATGCAGAGGGTTGACCAATGTACAGGGGGGTTGTACAGGGGGGTTGGAGGAATTCAATTGCTTAAGCAAAGGTATTGTCTGTACCTATCATGCCTACTAAGCAGAACAAAAGCACTAGCTATTGATAAGGAAAAGCAGACACCTGGTTCTATTGACAAGGAAAAGCAGACACCTGATTCTACTGATAAGCACCTATTGATAGGGAAAAGCAGACCCCTGAATCTACTGTTAAGGGGGAGAAGCAGATGGTTGATGGCTGGGACCAAACCCGAAGGCCATACGTGAAGACTAAAAGGTGAAAAGTTCAAGAAGAGGAAGACTCATTTACTTCATCTTGAAGACCCCTACCCATGACCAGAGGGGGCACTGCGCAGGCGCAAAGGACCTTCTAGCTCACTGTAATACGAAGCGGGGATAGGACATGAATATGTATAGGCGTATGGTGCAACCTTATAAATGTAGAGGGAAACAACACTGGGGCACGCATGACTTTTGGAGGACCAATCCCCCGTGCGTCTTCAGCTGAATAAAGCATACCTACTTTACAACTTTAACGAAGTTGTGGAGTCTATTCCGCTATCAGGACCTCCCTGAAATAGAAGAAATCCTTAACCAGGTGTATGTGGGAGTATGGGCATCTGAAGTTCCAGGTAAGGTGAAAAATGCTTTGCCTGTTAAAGTAGAAATAAAAAGGGGGATCTGCCCAATTAGAATAAAATAATATCCAACACAACCCACATTTATTAATTGAATGTGAATTGGAATATAATACTCCTATCTTGCCAGTAAAGAAATAAAGTTGCAGATTGGTTCAAGATATCAGGAATCAACAAATTTATAGAGGATATTTATCCAGTAATAGCTAATCCACTTTCCTTATTGACTAAATTGAATCAGAAATGATTTGCCATCTTGGATTTAAGGACTCTTGCTTACCATTGGCCAAAGAAAACCAGAATTTATTTGCTTTTGAATGGGAAAATCCTGACACAGTAAGGAAAACCCAATTAACTTGGACAGTATTATCTCAAGGGTTTTAAAACAGTCCTTTCAAAATCAGCACTGGAACTAGAATCATGGAAATCACCCACTCAGACGGGGACTCTGTTACAATATGTGGATGACCTATCAGTTGCTACTGAAACAAGGGAAGAATGTGTTCAGTGAATGGTGGGATTATTGAATTTTCTGGGACTGAATGGTTATTGGGTAACCAGACAAAGACCCAACTAATCCAAACCCGAGTTTCCTATGTAGGATATGAAATAACAGGAGGACAGAGAGAACTTGGAACTGCTAGAAGAGAAGCCATTTGTCAACAACCATCAAGAATCTCCGTATGTTCCTGGGAGTGACTGGATGTTGCCGACTTTGGATGTATGATTATGGTGTTCCGGTAAGACCCCTAGATGAACTGTTAAACCCCTCTCTCTTTATTCAGAGGAGGGCTTTAGAAATTTAAAAGCAGAGCTAATGAGAGCTGCAGCTCTGACTTCTGGATATGACTAAATCCTTTTGGCTATATTCCTATGAAGAACAGGGAATAGCTTTGGTGGTCCTTAGTCAGAAACTAGGACCCTATAAGAGGGCAGTGGTGCATTTTTCAAAACAGCTGAATGAAGTGAGCAAAAAATGGCCTGGATGCCCAAGGGCTGTGACAGGAGTTGTCATGAATATTGAAGAGGCTCGCAAATTCACCTTGGGACAAAGTATTACTGTACTAGTGTCCCATGTGGTATCAGCAGTCCTGGAACAGAAAGAAGCCCACTGTCATGTTTTTTAAAATACCAGGCCACCCTTGTGCAACATCATGATACAGAAATTGTGGTCAGTGTTGTCAATCCAGAATCCTTTTGCAGAACAACCAACAGAACTATTCACACCCGACTGAACTGTGCCAACCAGATTTGAAAGAAACCTCTGGAACGTGCCCTGCAATTGGCTAAAGGCAAAGGGATAAATCTTTGTACTGATTCCAAATATGCATTTGGTGTGGTCCATGCACAGTGTGCCATCTGGAAAGAATGAGGACATTTGAACACACAGGAGAAACAGATTAAACATGCTACAGAAATTCTATGACTACTAAGAGCTGTTCAGCTACCTGAGGAGGTAGCTGTTATGTATTGAGGGCATCAACAAGGTGAATCTGATCAGGAAATTGGAAATAATTTGGCCAATTTTGAAGCCAAATGAGCAGCTGAACAATCTAAACTCATTCCCTTAATCCCTGATGGCAAACTAACAATTGAGAAATCTAAACCTAGGTATTCAAAGGAGGATAGAAAATTGATTGGAGCTTTCAAAGGAGAGGAAAACAAACAAGATTAGGTTCAGATACCTGATGGGCGAATTATAATCCCCTATAACCAACTCTGGAAGCTAGTTCAGGAAGAACATAATAAAACTCATTGAGGTAGCAACTCTTTGTCTAAATACTTAGATGAACAAATTGAAGGAAGGAATCTGTATAACATAGTTCAATTAGTGACAATGTCAGCTCTGTCTCAAGAATAACCCTAAAATTGAAAGTAGAAATCAAATTGGTACAATTGGGGAGGAAGTTATCTGGGACAGCACTGACAAATAATTTTTTTTCTGAATTATTGAGACCAATATTTGTTTGTGTTAATGAATACTTTTTCAGGGTGGCCAGAAGCATTCCCTTGTAGAATAAATAATGCAAGACAAGTAATTGGAACATTGTTAAACAGTGTAATACCTTGTTCTGGAGTACCAGAGGCAATTTCTTCTGACCGAGGCTCAACCTTTAGTACAAGAAATTAGCAAAAATTAGAAATTCATTGGCAACTACATGTTCCATACAGGCCAGTGGGCAAGTTGGAAAGATAATAAAACAACAGATTAGTATGTCAAGATACTGATACCAAGCCTTACCACTGGCTTTATTGAGAATTTGAACTAAACCTCGGTCGAAAGAAGAGGCTATCCCATGTAAAATTTTATATGGAAGACAATATCAGTCCCAGTTTAAAGGAGAAAGTCTTCTGGAAGTGGGAGAAGGTTATCTCCTAAAGTTTCTGATCAATCTGGGAAAAGCAATTAGAAGAAAGAAGAAAATACTGAGGACAAGAGCGAGAGGCGTGGATTATCAGACTCACCCTTTTAGATCCAGAGACTGGGTTTAAGAATTTTTCAGGAGATCCTCTACGGGAGAAGTGGAGCGGACCATACCAGATAATATTGACCACCTTTACAGCAGTGAAGATAAAGGAACAAAGAAAGCACCAGAACCAGAGAAGACATGGCGGATCGAACCTTCAGGACCCTCGCATATGAAATCATATCAGTCATAATTTGGATTTATGTGATAACTGACATACCACTTTGGGACTATTACTTATACCTGAAATTAATGCAGAATGTTACTAAAGTTGTTAATTGTAGTGACTGTTGTGTGTGTACACAGTTGCCTGAATCAGGGGAAGATCAGGGCCTTCCATTAATTGGCATTCCAGTTTCCAACACTATCTCATGGAAAGATGTACTACACCAGGAACCAGAATAGGAGACTATGTTTGTTTAAATGCCACAGGTGTAGGTCACTGTTCACATTGTAATCACACTATTAATAGAGATGGTATTGTGGTTTAGTGGTGGCCTGTTCCTGAAGGGAAAGGATGGTATTGGTTAAGTGAGGGTTTAACCCTATTGCTGAACAGAGTACTGCATTTCATAGTTTTGTGAGATGGCTAATTCCATCTTTGGGAATAAGTGAATTAGAGAAGGCAATCATAAATATCGCAGCAACCATAGGAAATAGAAAGTAAAACCATTGATAGAATCCCAGTGGAACAAGGATCAATGAGAACTCCTGTTCCTGAAACAGATCTGGGGGAAATCTGGAAACAAACAAAAATATTTAATAAAATGGCCAAGGATGATACCGCCTGAGGTTTGAAGAAGTTACCTTCATGGTTACCTGATCTCTCCTGGTTAAGGCAACTGGTTGCAGGAATATTAATGTTAATTGTTTTAATATTGACTACTTCTGGTATAATTTTCTTCCTGGAATTATAAATGATCTATGATAAATTATGAAGATTGAAAAAGAAATGAAATGTAAATATCAAGTAGAAACAGGAAACTATTTCAAAAAGACTCTGGATGGTAATAGCAGTATATAAAATGTTGCAACAGAATTTTCAAAAGGACAGAAAAAGGGGTATAGGCATTTGTTGGTACTAACAGACACCTTTTCAGGTTGGCCAGAAGCCTTTCCAAGTAGAAGCGCACAAGCCAGGGAGGTAACAAAGATATTGTTACAGGATGGTTGTGAGGATTTTGAAGGTATGTGCTCCGTAAATTTATCTGACCATTCTGAATCAATTCATGCTAAACTGTGAAAATCACAGGAAAATATGCAAGAGCTTAGAATTGTTGGAGGCGGATTGGATGAATGGCTAAATAACCTAGCAGTTACTGGATGGTTCAGGGAAATACTTAAACAAGGCCTTCTAATCTTAGCTACAGGATTACTCATTTTAATGACTGCACCTTGCATAATACAATGCATATTGAAATCACTTCATAAATAGATAGAAGGAACATGGATAGCTATGTCATAAATAAATAATAGAGTAAAAGAATTTACTCACTTTATACAAAAAGGGGGGATTGATGCAGAGGGTTGACCAATGTACAGGGGGGTTGTACAGGGGGGTTGGAGGAATTCGATTGCTTAAGCAAAGGTATTGTCTGTACCTATCATGCCTACTAAGCAGAACAAAAGCACTAGCTATTGATAAGGAAAAGCAGCCACCTGGTTCTACTGACAAGGAAAAGCAGACACCTGATTCTACTGATAAGCACCTATTGATAGGGAAAAGCAGACCCCTGAATCTACTGTTAAGGGGGAGAAGCAGATGTTAAGGGGGAGAAGCAGCTGGTTTATGGCTGGGACCAAACCCGAAGGCCATACGTGAAGACTAAAAGGTGAAAAGTTCAAGAAGAGGAAGACTCATTTACTTCATCTTGAAGACCCCTACCCATGACCAGAGGGGGCACTGCGCAGGCACAAAGGACCTTCTAGCTCACTGTAATAAGCGGGGATAGGACATGAATATGTATAGGCGTATGGTGCAACCTTATAAATGTAGAGGGAAACAACACTGGGGCACGCATGACTTTTGGAGGACCAATCCCCCGTGCGTCTTCAGCTGAATAAAGCATACCTACTTTACAACTTTAACGAAGTTGTGGAGTCTATTCCGCTATCATCACAAGCTTAACCACTATCTTAGCCCCCTCAATTCCATTTCTTATATAGTTACATATTGAATACACAAGTTTCACCTCATCCCCTAACAGAATGTATCCCTTGATTACCTAACCCCCTTAAGGTATTCAAGCAGTTAAACAAAACTCCCTCTGCAGTTAGCAAAGCATTTGAGACATTCAAGTAGTTAAATGCAGTACCCCTTAAAGTAACAAAGACTTTGATTAGGAAGGATTATTCCTTTGTTCCTTCTTTTCTTTTCATCATTGTATTTACAGGATCTATTTACAGGATCTCCCATCTTAATCTGATCATTCCTATACATTCTACACATGATTTTCCATTCCTCCCAAAATGCAATGATGACAACGACTCCTAAGTTTCTGACACGAATAATTCCTATATACCTCACAATTCCCCCCTTTGTTTTTGTGCAACTTATTGATTCGTGTCTTGGCCTCCAATTTAATAACTGCCTTTTGAGCAGCGGATAATAATGGAGTTGTCTTTGTTTTTAATACCATTAACGAGTGGGTTCATCCCTTATCTTCTGGTTCCAATAGCATGACGGTTAACTGCATGTTTTGTATAACTTTATGTATCAATCTGGTGAAACATGGGATTATACATGGAATAATTAACAGTCCTCCAAATATTCCTAATATCACTATACTGATTTTAGTGATCCAGTCCCCATTTAAAAATTGTCCCCAAGATCCCAATCCTCCTAAATTGATTCCATTCCAGGTTGATACTGGAACATGGGCTATCTTTTTCATTTCTCCCACAAGTTCACTTATGGCTTTTCCCTCATCATCTATTTCTAAACAGCAATTACTAAGATTGAATTTTCCACAGACCCCTCCTTCTTGAGCTAGCAAATAATCCAAAGCCAAATGATTCTGGTATATTGCAGTTCTCATTTTAGTATTTTGCTTTGCAACTAGTCTTAAAGCATTTTCTGTTTTATTTACTATTATTTCTACTACAGCTTGTAATCTTATAATCCTCTTCAGCATATATATAGGAGTCCTGTAACCCCAGGACCCGCCTTCAGCCCAAGTCGCTGGATCATAATAAGAAATTATTCACTCAGGTGGCCACTCTTTGTCTTTCCAGTTACCAATTTTCAGTTCTCTTTTATATCGTTTTTTTTCTTAGTTCACCTGTTTCTGTATATAACTGGACTCCCAAGCGTTCCTCTCGGCTTATAGGCAACAAAAGGAAACTGGGTCTGATGGTTCCTAATATACATGATCCTGTCCAATTTTGAGGTAAAAATGCAAAGGCTATTTTACCACAGATCCAATAATGTCCATCTGGAGTGGGCCAACCGTTTCGTATGTTAGTTCCATTAGTCCAGTTACTGAATCACTGATTTATTTCTGTAGGATTTCCCCATTTTTCCCAGTCTTTGTTCTGTTCCATATATAACCCCCTTTACAAAGTAAATTTCCTACTGGTTTCCCACCATTTTCTAAATTCTGCCAGCAACTTTTCCCAGTTATATTCGTTTGTAAGATCCATTGTTGTCTCCTGTTTTTCCCTTTTCGATTTTTCCAAATTGCAGGGTTGCTTATATTACTCTCCACTGCCTCCCAGGGCCATCTCTCCCCTTGGTTAGTTCCCCCACAAACATAGCAGTTAGTTACATTCAATGCTTTAGCTATATTTTCAGCAAGATTTACAAAGAGATTTTTAGCAACTGCAGGAATTTCATATTGGACTCCTGTTTCCATTTCATGATAAAATGAATTGAATAATAAGTGGTTTTGCACTGACTCTCTAGATTTTTCCTTAATTACTACTTGTAAAATCACCCCTGGATCTTCTCCAGTTCCATAAATTACTAGTCCAATTTTTACCTCCTCTCATCTCCATTGTCCTGGATTCCAGATAGTTAGATTGACAGGATTACAAGAATGGGCTGTGCAACTGGCAAAAGTTATTCCCTTTCTAATTTCTGCCCTCAATTGGGTTCCCTTGCATTCTTGGGGCCATCCCCAGGTAGGAGTCATACTCCAACAGGCACAACTCCATCCAGTATGTCCACGAAAATGGTAACTTCTTTTGGATTAACTATCATATTCCCAATCTGCATAACAACCTGTAGGTAAATATGATTTCTCTTTTGGTCGGAGACAAATATATTATTCACATTCTCTATAATACCTCCTCCAATCCAAGTTTCCACAATTTGAATATAGGTCATCATCAATAGTGTCACAGGCATCAAAGGTTACTCGTACAGGTTGTCTTAGATTAGTTATTATTTGGCTTGTTGCCATTAGTCTTCCTTCTGCTGAGTTCGTTCTTATCTCTATCCAATATTGATAGGGGAGTTTTTTCGGATTAAAACATACCATTTTAGTTCCTTCTTTACAAAGTCCATATTGAGTTTGAATATATATACAGTAGCCAGTTACCATTCCCTTGCATTCATACACAGTGTGATAGAACAGTGTTTGAGAGGTCACTTTTCCTCGTCTAGTTGTAGTAACATATTCACTACAGTTGTTGTTTCTAGCAGCCAGGGCAGTTTCCCATACCGGTCTTATCAGGACCAACACCAAAAGAGGTCCAGTCAGGATCATAGTGCTCAGCGGTCACAGCCCCAGGGGTTGCAGCCCTCGGCAGACCTTTTCAGCTGCAACACCTTATTCCCTCCAGTCTTGCCCTCTCTGGTAGGTCAGAGGTATATTTTCTGTCGGTTATTATGGCAATATCATTTGCCTCGAAACAACTGTTCCAATGAGGTGATAATTTTACATCGAATGCAAAAGGACTGTAACTGATTTCTCAAAAATGATTCCTGGTCCTCCCTACAAACAGTGATATACTTTTAACAATTGAAACTCTGAGCCCAGTTATACCTGTATTTCCCTTATCATTTTACAAGAGTCAATATGAATTCCCTCAGTTACTCATTAAGTCCTTTTTAGAGTCAGCTTGGTGCCTCCAGGTTCAGTCACAACCTTCCATTCTTTTACCGGTCCTTTTACTCGTGACGTGTGTGTCCACCCTTTTTCAGCAGTTCTTATCATCATTTCAGAACACCATAATCATGGATCCAGAGCTGACACCATCCAGTCATTCCCAGAGATGTCCAGATATCATTAACTGTGGATGGTCAAGGTGTTTGGCAGATTGCTTCCTTCTTAGCTGCTCCAAGTTCTGGTTGTCCTTCTGTTATTTTGAATGCTAAATAAGATACTCAAGTTCGAATTAGTTGAGCCTTCAGTTTAGATACCGGGTATCCATTTTAGCCCCAGAAAGTTTAACAATTCTACAGTCCATTGAACACATGCTTTCCCAGTTTTGGTAGCAATTATCAGGTCGTCCACATACTGTAGTTAAGTTCCTGTCTGGGTGGGTGTTTCCCAGAATTCTAATTCTAGTGCCAATTGATTTCCAAACGTGGTCAGTCTGTTTTTTAAAATCCCTGAGGTAACACTGTCCACGTGAGCTGTGTCATTCTTCCTGTTTCAGGGTTTTCCCATTTGAAAGCAAATGAATTTTTACTTTCTTTGGCCAGGGGCAAACAGAAAAATGTATCCTTTAAGTCCAGAATGGTAAACCACCCCTGATTAGCATTCAATTTAGTCAATAAGGTATACAGATTAGCTACTACTGAATGAATGTCCTCCACAATTTGATTGCTCTGAGATTTTGAACTAATCTGTAAATTTTCCCATCGGATTTCTTTAATGGCAAGATAAGAGTGTTATATTCCAATTCACATTCAATTAATAATCCATTTTTTTTATTTCTTTGTTTCCCTTTTGAGCCTCCAATTTTAAGGGATATTGTTTTGTTCTAATTGGACAGGCCCCCCCTTTTATTTCTACTTTAACAGGCAAAGATATTTTTTTTTTTTTTTTTTTTCCTTATCTGGAACTTCAGATGCCCATACTCTCAGATATACCTGATTAAGGATTTCTTCTATTTCAGGGAGGTCCTCCTGTTTGCTTTTCTATTGAATTAAAGATAAAACTCCAAACTTCAATTAATTGATTATTTTTGACTCCTAATTCCATTTTGCCTTCTTTAAATGTTGCTTCTCACCCTAATAAAGATTTCTGGAGGATTTGGTATGTATAAAAATTTATGCAGTCCTATTTGTTTTCCCAATTTATACTCTAAAGGTTTCACAAATTCTTTTCCTCTGATTTAAGATCAAATAAGTTGCTCCTGTATCCACTTAAAATTCCACTTTATTTCCTCTAGTTCCTCGTTTTAATTTAATCAGTGGATCTGCTAGGGTAGATTCCCCAGGTCCCTGTCAGTCTAGTTCTAATTCAGTCACTGGAGCCACCCCATGGCACTCCCCCCAGGGCAGTCTCACTTCCAACATCCAAACTCCTTACAGTATGCACACTGATTCCATCCCACAAGAGAATCCAATTTCTCATCTCTGCCTGTCATTCCTCCTCTACCTCTGCCTCGCCCTCTCACATTAGTCCCTCCACCAGTTTCTACTTGTCCCAAAGCAGCCACTGTAGCCCTGCCTACAGCACGACTCAGCTCTTTCTTCTCTACATGTTTCCGACTCTCCACACTTCTTTAACATTCCCAAGTCCTTCTGCTCCCAATATCACAGACTGGAAAACATCTCTCCAGCTTAGCTATATGGTTTTCCCTTTCCTTTTCCAAAGCCAAAATTAGGGATCTGGCAGAGCTATATTAATTTAACATTCTGTCTGCCACTCCGGGTGGTTTCTTAAAGTGAAAAATATATCTGCATACATCACTTTATCCCATTTTCCCTGCCGCCTCAAAAACAACATTAATTGTAACAATGTATTATAATTCAGAGTTCCATTTTTAGGCCATTTCTCCTGATCTTCCAAAGTATATAAAGGCCACAATTGGTTACAATATTTTATCGATGTTTTCTTGTTTACTGAGCCCCCAGGAAACCCTCTCAGTTTTTTCCAATGTGCCAAAATGCACCCTAAAGGACTCTTTTTCAAGATCTCTCCACTCTGCCAATTTCCCATTATTAATCTTGCATTCACACACACACAGGATCCCACAGATATACTCCACAGTTACAACACTTGAAACAGAGACAATTAATAACGCAGTTATAACAATCTGTCACCAATACCAAAATCACAAGACCATATAAAAATTCCATCTTGGCCATGATCTGATTTAATTAATTTTTTATTACAATTGATTAATATCGAGAGGCAATAAGCAAGCAGCGCTGGGTGCGCCGGGGAGTCTCCGCTCCACCCAAGACGCACACCGAGAGTTCTGGGGTACAGTCTCTTATACTCCTCGGTCTTGGGTTTCAGCCAATTCTGTCGTCTCCTTCACCCAAATACCGACGTGATTCTTTTTCATTGTTCTCCTCCTGTTGCTGGGATCTTATCTTTGGGTGATGAAACTTCTTAAAAAGTCATTGAATTCCTTGGCAATACATTAACAGGGAATGTCTGTCACAAGCTTAACCACTATCTTAGCCCCCTCAATTCCATTTCTTATATAGTTACATATTGAATACACAAGTTTCACCTCATCCCCTAACAGAATGTATCCCTTGATTACCTAACCCCCTTAAGGTATTCAAGCAGTTAAACAAAACACCCTCTGTAGTTAGCAAAGCATTTGAGACATTCAAGTAGTTAAACAAAGTACCCCTTAAAGTAACAAAGACTTTGATTAGGAAGGATTATTCCTTTGTTCCTTCTTTTCTTTTCATCATTGTATTTACAGGAACTCCCATCTTAATCTGATCATTCGTATACATTCTACACATGATTTTCGATTCCTCCCAAAGTGCAATGATGACAAGGACTCGTAAGTTTCTGACACGAATCATTCCTATATACCTCACACCTGCAAGTGCAAGAAAATAATTTCCATAGCCACAATTATCAGTTTATAAATGAAAACCATCAGACGTAAAAATTACTCACGTTTCTGAGCTTCCAAACAGCCTCTTTGGCCCTAAATCTGTTCAATGGGGCTGGGAAGGAAGAATTTACCAAGAGCCTCACATGAGATCTACACGTGAACATTTTCCTTTGGTAACTGGTGATAACACAGCACTTGCAGGTGTGCTGCACCTCCTCTGGCTGTTTAAAGGTCTGACATGGCCATCTGTTTTATGTACATAAAGAATACACCAAAAGGAGGGGTATTGACGCTCCTTCCCTTTGGCAGTCGAATCAAAAGCCTACCAAAGGAGTGCTACAGCTCGGCCAAGGGACCCTCACACTTAATAAACCTTACCAGCACACATCCCTTACACTTCCCAATGGAAGCAACCACTACCTGTGGCTCCCTGTCCCTGCACTCACATGGATGGCTGGCAGCACTCACCTGCAGCCTTTACTACCGGGGGCAATCCCGAGGTGGCCTGCGGCAGACACACTCCCTGCGGCCCAGCTCGGGAGAGTGGCTGCACCCCCGGCCGCGGGCAGCTCGGGTAGTCCCTGACACGAACTGTTTCCAGGGGCTGGGACGCGAAACCCGCTCTCCGGTGGCCCCAGAGGGATGGGATCCGGGCCCCAGCGGAGCGCGCTGCCTAAGGCGACGCATGGCCACGTCCAACACCTTCCCACTCAATAGCTCTGCCCGCTCCCTATTGGCCCAGGCCCTGCGCCGCGCCCGCCCACTGGCTGCAGCCGGCACCAGCGGCCGCGCCACCGCCGCCTCTCTCCTTATTGGCCTGCGGACTGGGCCGGTGGCCGCAGGGGGCGGGTGCGTGGGGGGGGTGTGCTGTCGCTACGGCGGCTGCCGTGAGCCAAAAACATCGTTTTGCGAAGCTGCCGGCAGCCACCATGGAGTCCGGGAAGGCCGCGGGGGCCGGGGATTGCGCGGAGGCCGGGCCCGTGTTCACGATGGAGGAGGTGGGGAAGCGGAACTCCAGCCGCGAGGCCTGGTTCGTTATCCACGGGCGCGTCTACGATGTTACGCGCTTTCTGGAGGAGGTGAGGCCGGGCGGGGAGGCGCATGGCCCGTTCCCTATGGGGCAGGCGGTGCGGGGTCGGAACATGCGGGTGCTGAGGGAGGAGAGCGCCGGCGGGAGCGGGGAGACCCTCGAGTTGGCGTTTGGGGGTGAGAGGGAAGGGGGGGGCCGGGGTGTGCAGGAGGGGTGACACGGGGGGCAAAGATCCTGGGGCGGGAGGGGCTCCTGGCCTAGGCTGTGGGGGCCCAGCACTGGCGGAAGGAGGGTCCCAGGAGCCCTGACCCCGCAGGGCTGCTCTCCGCACGGGCGGTTAGTGTGCGCAGGACAGGGCCTGCCCTGCCCAAAGTACCTGCCATAACCGGGAGAGGAACGGCGGGTCATGCTGGCGAAGGGGTTGTGCTTGGACTCCTTTGAGTCACCTTCTGCTCCCCATGGAACTGTTGAGGCACGCCTCACCTGCGACGTGCAGCTCTCTGTCAGCTGTGTTACTTCACCTCTGGCCTTGTAGGGTAAACCGTATCAGGCTGGATCAGTAGTTTAAATATGACATCTCCAGGGACACCCCATAACTTGAAGGAGAGAGTAAAGGTGATTCAGTAGGTGAGCACCTGCTGCAGCACTGCCTTCCCTCAGGGACCGTCAGTGGATGGGTTGGAACCAATACACTCTGCTGCCTGATCTCCAGTTCTCTTGGCTCTGTGGACAAAGGCTGCTTCTGGACTTGATGCTTTTGCCTTCTGTTTTTTGAGAAGGCTGAGATTGTATTGTTAGCATTTGGGGATAAAAGCATAGAGGGAAGAAATGGCAAAAACTTTCAAAGGGGTTTATCCCAGCTTAAAATATCACCAAACCTTTGTAGCATCTACAGGGTAACGTACAAAAGTTAGTCTGAATTGGCTTTAAAAGCAGAGCAACCCATTGAAAATGCACATGTTGCTGCTTGTTGGTTTGCTTGTCTAAATTAAACTACTATTTTCCTCCAGGCATGTATGATTAAAGCACGTCTGCTATGTAGTCATAACATATAATGGCAAAGCTACCTTTGTGTGGTGTAGAGGCTTACCAGAGGAGAGAATGATAACCTGGCTGCTTTTTTGCAGCGGACTGACAGCAGAAGGTAGTGGCTTTCTGTGTAGGTTTTCATATTTTATTATGAAGTTGGAGACAACCTGTTTTGTTCTTTGGGTCCAGCATCATAATACTTCATTCAGGATCTGATTTGTGCTTTGAGTCTTGCCCCAACAGTTATTTTAAGAGACCCTCTAAGGTATTTCAGTGGCCAGATTAGGGAGCTCTCTTGTACAGGGGCCATAGCCAGTTCTGCAATGTTTATAGCTTTTATAACAAAACAAATCTTGCTTCCAAAGGCCCATAAATGGATCCTGGCTGCTCTCTCGTTTGCCCACTGCTGTCTACTGTTGGTACTCCACTCTTTATAGAGGCCTTTGTGTCAGGTCCAGGAGCTGAAAGGCAGCTGCTGCTCTTGGGTCTTTGATACTCAAGAGAGACTTGAGGCCCCCAGTATGGTGCAGAGAAAGGCCTGTGGGACAGTGGGATGGTGCTTGGTGGAAGCATGGAGCTTTGGAGCTACAGAGCAGCAGTGGTGTGAAGAATTACTAGCTGATGTTCAGCTGTTGGTTTTACCTGAGAGCCCAGAGGTCTGGCTGAGGTGAGGGACCAGTTGCACGTTTATTCACACACATCTACAAGAAGATGCAAACTGTACTGTAGACAGTTTATTCTTGGGGTGGGAAAGAGAAGACAAATCATTTTGAGTGTGACTCTTACCTCAGGAAGCTCTGAAGTGGTGGAGCTATGAACAGAATTAAGGTACTCTTGATTCCTGTTCCAGGTTAGTTCACAACACCAGAAGTTTTCCAGATGGTACGTGAGGGTTTTTTTAAGCAGCTGACTGCTTCCTCCTACATGCACACACAACCCACCCCTCCACCCCCCGGACAGTGTTTTGGCTCCCCGGCAGTAGGCCAAACCTGTCATCTGGCATCTCTCAAATTCCTGAGAATTTGGGTGGGTGCAGTGGAGTACAAAGCTGTGAGCCCAGCCACCTCTGCTGAGCAGCTCAAACTGGCAGAGTGGTGGGTGTGTTCTGAAGAAGGCTTGTTACTCCACTAGTTTTTTAAATCTTCCATGTTTGCCTGCAACTGGAAGTCTAGTACAAGAACCAGGGGACATCAAAGAAGCTGAAGCCAGGTCCAGAACAAACAAATGGTGTTTCTTCATGCAACAGGGAGCAGACCAGTGGAACTCCTTGCCAAAGGTTGTTGTGGATGCAAGAAGGTTAAGTAGATTATGGGGAAGACTAGGCAAAAACGTGGAAAAGCAATTCACTGCTTGTTTCCGAATAGCAAAGCACTGTGGGTTTAGGAAGAGCCAAAACCAGCTGGAGGTTGGGACAGTACTTGCAGAAGCCATCTGCCTTGTCTTACACTTGCCTCTGTGTTCCAGATATGGTTGCTAATTACTGCTTTTTAGACTTAAGGATTAGAAAAATGTTTCTGAGATACTAACCCTGGTGTGAATGATGGTGTCTTTCAGAGCAGAGACACGCGTGGTGGTCAGTCTTCATCTCAGTGTTCTCTGTTGCATCTTAGACATGCTCCCTGAGACACCTTCAGTACTATAAATAGGCCCAGAAAGACACTTTGCTCCCCCCCTGCAGGCCAGGTGTAGCAGTGCCCTGAATTTTACCTTTAGATGATATTTCATGTTGTCCTTTCCAACTTGTTTATCCCATTTGTGCCTTTTTCCAATGTGAAAAACTTCTACTCAGGCTAGGGAGTGAAGAATAAGGCGACTTATTTTAACTGTGGCAGTGTGGCTGACACAACGGTCTATGTATGCCCCTTGCTGATGTAGTGAGACTTTTAAGTGTAGATTTATTCACAAAAATGCACTTTATATCTCTTACCCCACTGCAATCAGTTGAGTGACAGGGGAACAATGTGCAACTGATTAGAACTTGTTTAAAAGTTGAAGTTGTCTGATAAACTGTTCTGCTTTAGAGCTTTGATTGCTGTAGCTGCAACTATCGGGCTTTCAGTGGGTAGTGTTTTCCCTGTGTAGTCACTGAAGCTGTGTCTAACTGTTGCCTTTTCTGGCCTTTGGTCACAGATTATTTGAACAGGATTGCTGAATATCCATCAGAGCATTACCTCAGAGTGCTTGTGTAATCCTGAAGAAGCCTCACTGCTAAGAGATTGTTCAGTTCTGCTTCGTGGTTCCTGCAACGTAGGTACAGCAGGTCAGCCATTAGCTAACCAACTCATAATCCATATGTTGTTTGAAGCATAGATCACTTGAAACTTCCAATTTACTTTGTTATTTACTATGTAATAAGAGTAACAATTAAGACACCACAGAGCAAAATTCTGTTTAAGTCTGAGGTGAAGAAAATGCAGGTAATGTGCAAAGAAAGCAACTGATATTTCATCGGAGTTTCTGAGAGGCTGCAACCTCCTGTGCTTCAGAAAGCCTGAAAGTGCATTCTGAGATAGCCTATGGCAACAGTGTAATTTTCTCCCAGATCAAGGTGGCTGGACCACCAGAATATTACTCCTCATTGCAGTAGTCTAGAAAAGCAAGGGAAGGCTATGTCTAGAGTAGAAAGGGCTGGCTGCTCAGGTATATGTGAATGATGAGTCAGGAAGCAGAGGAAGGCAGGTCTACCTCCCCGACAGGCGCTTTTGAGGTCTGGTCTGCTGACACATACACCCTCACAGTCTGTAATAGACTTAATTTCACAAGCATTCTAGTGATAGAGGGACCTGGTTTATCTTCATTTTTACACAGTACTAAAAGACTCTGGAGGTACATGTTTCTTCAGTGTATGCCTTTTTGTCTGTTGCCTGAGTCCACAAGACACAGGAGCCACCACCGCTTTGTGACTTGGCATGTGGTGTTGCTTCTGATACCCGTGAGAAGTGTGGGTAGAAATCTATTTTAACTTGTTTCCAAGTGGCATGAGCCTGGGTTGTAACAACTCTAACCCACATTGGTCAGTTGGTTTCAAATATAATGTTCTTCAAACTGTGTTTCAAATGAAGGAAATACTCTTCTACCGACAGCTTCTCATTAAACTTACATGGTCCTAACAGAGCATATCACTTAGATGGAAGTGAAGAGGAGCGACTTATCAGATGGTTGCTTTCACAACAGAGGCAGCAAGTTTGCGTACCTTTTCTTTGTCCTTCTGCATTTGAGTCTTGCGTACTCTGGTGTATCTGAGACCAGAACTCTGTAAGGGAGAAGGAGGAATGTCAGAGATCTGTTTTTGCTCATGCTGACTTGCTCCAGCTTTGCAGAGATATTTTTGGGGGAATCTGTTCCACATTTTAAAACAAGCTTTGAAGGATGTGTGGCTGATGAACACCATTGGTGTCTATGTGGCTGCTTGCCCTTGTTTCCTGTCTTGTGTTGTACTGGCACCTTATTACTGCACATTGATACTCTTCCTTTCCTGGCTTATTTCTCTTAATACTGGGGGCTAGGAATGAAAGCTGCTGCATCCCTCCTCAACCTGATGATCTTGTGTCTTACCTGATCCAGCAATCTAATTAGTCATAGAGCTTAGCTTTGCTTCTGAGTTCATTTGTAGTCTGCAGTGGGTCTGTAGCAGCAGTTGCCAAGCAGGCATATGCAGATAGGCACTTGAGAGTTTGCGGAAAGGCGGCTGGCTCTTGGCTCTTGCCTTCTGCAGCGAGTTTGTGTTGTGCCTTTGCTGTGCGCCTCAGTTCTGCCTTGCTGATGCTTTTTGCTTGCTCTGTATCCCTTCTAAAGGCTACACAGATAAAGCATCTTCTGAGGTCTCATGAATAAATACGGCTTTGCTGGCTGCACACTGGAGATGGACTATGAGTTGCTAATTAGGAAGTGAGTCATCAGGGGCAAACTGCCATCTTAAGTGTGTCAGTAACACTTAAGTGCACTTGGTATGAATATGGTGCTGCACAACTCCCTACTCTGCTGTTTTCTGGATGCAGTTTGGAGAACTCAAGTGAAATGGCACACTGAAATGGTGCTTTTGAGAGCCCCTCTTATAGCTGTGAGTGCTGCAGAGCACAAGGAAGTCCTGGGTTTCCTCCCTCCAAGTCTCCTGACTGTGGGAGGAGCAGGCTGGCCTCCCTTCTGTGCTGCCTGGGCCAAGGCCTCTTAAACTGGTGATGGCTGTTGTGTTTTTAGTCCCAAATGACAGGGTTCTCCCTGTAGAACTGTGTTCTTTGCTCAGCAGTGTTGGTCATGCCCTTCCAGAACTGGTGCTTCAAGGCTATTAATGTTGCTGTCAATGTGTACTTTACTGTATGTGCTGAAGGCCCCAGTGACAAGGAGGTTCCACTTCTATTGCTGTTGTTGAGGAAGACTTCTGAGGACCGGCACTTGGGCCCACCTCTCTTGTTCTTATTTGCTTTTGTCTGTTTCTTTTCAGAAACAGACATTTTTCAGCCGTTGTTTCCTCTGGAATTACTTCCCCTTCCTTCCTGTCCCCTCTCCCACAGTTGCAACATTTCCAGTTTTCATGTTTTCCTGCAGAAACTGTAGCTTTGAGAAGTTTTGTGGCAGCATAAATGACTTCCTGTATAAATAGTCTGGGTTTACGTTAGCTCAGGTATGACAAGGTAAGAATTGTCTGGTTGCAGTTGTGGCTGTCTAGACTAGGGAGTCCTTTCAGAAAGATGATATGCCAAAATGGTCTGAAGTCTTTTGGTTTCGGGATTACAGCAAAAGACAGATGTGCATGAATAATCAATTCTTTTTTTTTGTCACTGTGGATTTAGTAAGTGCATGGAAAGGCTTCAGACCCAAAGAGGAGTAAACTTTACCTTTCTTCTTGTCTCTCCTATGTGCAAAGACTCGATGCCACCAAAAGCCAATATCCACTGCATGTTCCCTATTACTGCAGGCTTTTTTCTGCCCTTTTAGGGTGGATGATTAGGAAAGCAAAGGTGTTGCCTTAAAATTCAGTTCTGATCTTTTTCCATCTGAAATGAGATTCCTGGTTAAACGTCCTGAAGGAGTTTTTCTAGAAGGCTTAAAGTAGATGGCCAGTTTTTATCCCCTAGTTTCTACAGGTGCTTTTATAAGCACCTCAGCATATTTAGTCCTTGTGGCCTGATGCTGTAAAAAACTGGGTTAGTCCCTGTGTGTGCACTCAGAAGCCAGACTTCATTGGTTTAACTGAGCTGATTGTTTGTTTAAATGTAACTAGTTGTTCACACTCGCAGTGTAAAGACATTGCACTTTGCTGGCTTTGTGGTTAGCATGCCTGTTCTTGAACTTACGGTATTGACAGTGCTAGACAAGAATCCAAACCATCAAGGAGAACAGAATTGCACCAGGGTTCTCTGTCAGTTCATACCACTTTCTCTGTCAGTTTTCTGTGACCATCTGCCACCACAGAAACATCAGTGTCATTGTGGAGCATCCTTGCGGATTTGGTACTTTTGTTGTTGTAACTTCTGAATCTGAGATCAGTTTTTGATGTCAAACTGATCATTTTTCATGACACTTATTTTCCCTTCCCTGTTGTTGAGTGGTTGGTTGTACACTGGATGAATGCAGTATTGTTGGTGCTACACTAGAGCTGTAGCCACTTATGCCACTAGAAAACATGAAGCACTTCTCTATTCTCTTCCATTCGTTTGACTGTCAGCCAAAAGCTATTATTTTCTGAAGTATTTGAAGAAGCAGAATATCCTTTCCTGGTGCCTGTGAAGGCAGTGTTGTCTTGTGCTTGCCTAGCAGCTAAGATGCCTCAGGGCAGTTCTTGTGAAAATCATGCAGGAGAGGCTCCTCTGCAAGCAGGGGAGTCTGATTTGTGCAGCACAGCCCATGAAGAATTACATGAGGATATTCTTTTGTCTGTGGTATTTTCTTGGCCAAATCCATTATGGAATCACAGAAGGGATAGCTTTGCTGTGGGGGATAAAGCTGTGCTCCCTGTGTACATTGAGGATTTGCTTCTTTGGGAGCGTTTTTATTACGGAAGGTGTTTTCCAGGCTGTGCAGCACACATTGTTCTCTGTAAATTCCTGAAGGAGAGGTTAGACAATTGAACTTCTGGAAGATTTTCTTGATGGTGCTGGTTTGAGGCATCCATGATGAACAGAAGAAACGAAAGCAGGCAGGCAAAGGTACTCTTGTACCTTTTTTGCATCTAGGCCCCTTTGATCACCTGAACTCTTCTCTTCCAGCATCCAGGTGGAGAAGAGGTTTTGCTGGAACAAGCTGGCAGAGATGCCACGGAGAGCTTTGAAGATGTCGGGCATTCCTCTGATGCCAGGGAAATGCTTAAGCAGTACTACATCGGGGAGATCCACCCGGTAAGGACCAGCTGACTGACACAGCCTCTTTCAGACACAGGGTGGGACTGTGTGAAAGTGTGATTCTCCTTTGTGTAACCCACTGAACACACAGACTAAGATGTGTCTTGTGAAATAAGTAAGTAGTTAAGGGTTTTGGGCAGTCTCTATGTTGGCCAGGATTTCTGTTGAGGAAAACCAATCTCTGTTGAGGAAACAAAACTAAATTAGCCTTCTCTTCCCACCATTTAAAACAGATTTATCACTACAATTAAATTAAGGGAGCTTAAAGAATGTCATCTAATCAGCTTGCTCCTTTAGGGGTGGTACCATAACTTCGCCTTGCCTTGTAATTTAGAGTTCAAGAGGGTGAGAGATCACAGGGGCATGGCACAAACACCAGCTTCCTGCCTGCTGCAACAACTGTGCCTTTGGGTGCTGAAGGAATGCCTCCTTTGAAACCCGAGTCCAGGCAGTTGCCCCTTTGATGAGGACTGTGTAGGGAACAATTCCCTTGTCAAGACTGCAGGTTTCTCTTGAAGTCAGTGCTTATATTTTTTCTTCTTATTTTTTTTCCCCTTGACAGCATGATCGTAAAAAAGAAGGTTCCAAGGTAAGCTATTAGTATTTTACTTTCCTGTTTTAATTTAATGCTGTGGAAATGACGCTCATAGAATGAAACAAAGAAGTTGTCACACACCTCTTTTATGTTATTTTTTTTTCTATGGAGCTTGTGGCTTTTTGTTTAAACAAGCTGAAGTAATGAATAAATCTTCCAAGCAAATTATACGTTTGTTTTTGTTCTAAAACTCAGCAGTAACCTTGCTGTGAAATTGGACAGGTTTTTTGTACCCTCTCTCCTCTCACATCAGCAATGTTATTTCCACACCTTGAACCACAAACTGTTTTTTTGCATCACTCGCTATGTCCTGGCCACTGAACTGTTGGTGTTGCTACATTCAAGCCAGCAGACAGGCACAGCCACTGTGGGGTTGGCTGTAAAACAAGAATTCTCTGTTAACTGCCCTAGTAATTGTTGGTGTTGCTTAAAAGTCAGGTACTCCTGGATTAGAACAGGCAAAAATGCCTTTGAAATGGATGGGGATGGGGAAATGGTAATAAATAGAATCCCATAGGAGAGGTAAACATGTGCCTTCCAGCTGGCTTCTTTGTGCTTGGCTTGAAGGCTTAGACCAGGCGCAGCTTTGCCTTCAACACCACTTTCATCAGCTGCTGTTCAAAGCAGGGCCGCTTGCAGGGTAGCAGGACCCAAGAGGGAAACTGTCAACAGAGGGAGCAGTGGCTGAAGCCCTTGAGAGTGTTTGCTTGATGTAGTCATCGAATAATTCAGGCTGTATGAAGCCTACACTTAGTTAAAACATGGGACAGCATAATTATGCATATATTCACCTTAAAATTTATTGTTTTGTTTAACTCTGTTTCATAAGCAGGATCATAAATGTGTTTCGAAATAATCTGAGTGGCTCCCTTGGATATGAGTTAAATACTTTTCTGAAGAGAAAGTCCAGTGAGTTATGTACTGCTAAGGCCTTTCTCCAGCATACATCATCTGTTTCAAAAACAGGCCCAACTATAACTTAAAAACAGCAGCAAGAGGTAGAACTCAGTAATGTGAAAATAAATAGGTGGGAGCAACAAACACATAAAAAACTGTACATGTATATCCTTGTAATGCAGCTGAAGAGGTAGCATCCAACAGGTAAGTGTCAGTGTTTAGCAGCCACTGAATGTATTACAGCAGAACAGAAGCACTAAAGCTCTCAGAAAACTGAGAAAATTCCATTCAGGATGGGCACAAAAGGTGGTTTTTGGTTGGTAGTTATTGTTTAAACTGGAGAGCAGCAATCACCATCGAGGCTGTAGAGTTGATGAAAGCCCAAGTGAGAATTGCAGCTGACTGGAAGGAGGATTTAAGTTCGCAAGAGTTCTATAAAAGGAGGAGTGCAGAAGTTTGGAAACAGGTTGTGTGCGAGGGAGAGCCGATGAGAACATTGTGGTTGTATGCTTCAGTGGTCAGGGAGCAGGATGGCAAATGGGAACGTGGGCAGGGGTTTAGAGAGGGCATCGCACTGAAAGGACGGTCTGTATCGGAGTGCAGGTCACAGTCCCTAGTGTTTTAAAAGAAACAGGCTGCTTTGCAAGGTAATGAGCAAGACCTTTTATTGTGAGGATGCAAGTTCCAGTGTGAAGTTCGTGACTGGGTGGGAGGAATTGGATTGGATTGATGGAAAGAATGTGGAGGTGAACACAATGGCAAACAGCCCCAGAAACGTCCATGCTTGTGATAGAGGTGACTGCGAGAGGAAGGGAGGGTTATTTTTACTCTGTGTTTGTAATCAGGCTTAGTCTTGTAGTCTCATTAGCTCATGTTTAACTCCCTATTTCTTCCTTCAGAATCCAAGTGTGACATCCTCAGGCCAATCAAGGTATAGTATCCTCTTAAGAAAAACTGAGTAAGAAATCAAGGGGTTAGCACTCTCCGTTTGTAAATCTGCATTATTAACTTTAATGGCCAGGAAAAAAATCCTAGGGATATTAGGGCACTGTTGTCCCTCTGCCCTGTAGGGATTATTTCAGTGGGCACTGCAAACCACAGGGTGACACAACGTGGTGATGTGCATGTTTTTGGAGGTTCTTCACCATGACCAGCCCCATTTATCTGAAAATCCTTAGAGCCAGAACACGGCCTTAGTCTTTTGTAGCTGATGCAGAATCTTTCAGCTAAGGAGGCTGCTGAAGGTGAGCCTGTGGCCTCTGGTTTATGAGTGAGGAAGATTTATTGTGGGATGGATGTAGCAATTTCCATCCTTGACTCAACTCAGCTGTTTGTATAGCACAAATTACAGTCTGACTTATTTAAGGAAAAACAAAACAAGACAAAACAACAACAAAAAACCTCAAATTGGTTTCTGTATGTGCCAGGCTGGAAGCTTCAACAATTCAGCTGCTGTTTTCTAAGGCACCAATCCCTTGCAGGCACAGGGGACTCTCACAGGGACTGGGCTGAGCACTGAGCATGGGGATGGCCAATGCTGCCCAGCCCTGAGAGCCACAGCCCCTTTGGCTAGTCTGTTAGCTGATGAGACATGGGTTTATAGAGTTCCCTGGGAGAAAACAGACATGTAATAAGTGATGAACATTTTCAGTGAATTATTAACCTGTGATTTTATTCTATTTTATGTGTGTGTGTTTTGGTTTGTTGTGTGTTTGGTTTTTATTCTCTCTATAGTTTCTGGTCAACATGGCTAATACCCATCTTCGGAGCACTGGTCTTAGGTTTAATGTATCGCTATTACACGTTGGATGGGAGAACCTCTTGAACTGACCTTGCTGGGACCTCAGAAAGCCTGAAGAGGAGGGTGTGAGAGAGAATGCACACATGCAACACATGGAGTTCTGCTCCCCTTAACCTTTCTTGCCTTGCTTTTAGCTTAGTCTGTCAAGTGATGGTGAGATCCATGGGACCAAGCTAATCCCAACCTGTACTAACTCTGGGAGCTGCTGTGCTTTCTTCCTGTGGTGGCAGGGCGAGTGCAGCTTCCTGGTATTCTCTCATTTGTGTGTGATCTCCTCGCGTGTGTGTGCTTATGCGCTCTCTCTCATGCTCTTTCTTGGTTTCTGAAGTAAACCACAGACAACATTTTTATTTCAATGCCTTTTTGTTAAGCCAGACGACATGAGACAGCTGCCAGTGAGCCTGTGGATTGCTTTAGTCCTTCACATAGCATTATCAGACATAAACTGCAAGTTGTCCAGAAGAGATGGCCAGAGATTCGGTTCCACAGTAACTATCCCAGTGCATGCAGGCAACACTAACTGGAGCAGCAGGAAGTTGTTAGCTTTGCTAGCTCTTTCTGTACATGTCGTTTTTAACGGTTAAACAAATACAAGTATTTTAAAAATGATTCTGTTCATTTTGTAATGTTTGTACTTGTCCCTTTTAAAATGTATGTTCTGTGAAACCATTTGTACCTTTGAAGCCTGGTTTGTTTGGGTGCTTTTGTGCTGTGTGTCGCAGTGCCAGAAATGGGAACTGACACGTGGCTGCTCAAAATGCAAATCTTGCCCCTTTCTCCCTGAGGTCTTGATCCAACACATGTATTGGAAGCAAAGCTCATTATTACTGTGAATGTGTACTAGATGGGGGGGGGGGTGTGGGGTGTGTTGGGGAAGACAAATCCTATCTTCCTAAAAAAATCCATTTGGGATTTGTGCATAATGCTGGTTTTGTCTTGGAATAGAGGAGGATATTTCTATCTTCTGTTTTCGTGTGTGTGATGTGGTTGGCCTCTAACAGTGCAGAGACAATATAAAGTACGCTTTGTGCACTGAGGCACAAATCTTTCCAGCTCTTCCAGCATGTTGGTCTGTGGCTCCAGGAACTGCTAAATAAAGGGAACTCGTGTCCTGGTGTTTGATACCCTTCAGTGGAGCTCTGCAACGCTGCTCTGACACAAAGGTTACAGCAAAGCTGATCAGCTCTTTGAATTGCTGCAAAAAGGGATGCAATTACTGGGGTCCTGTTTGTGAAAACCTCCTGGAGGTTGTGGCTTCCTCTTCCATGAAACTACTCTGTGCCCTTGAAGGTCATGTAGAAGAATTTATAGATGTGGGATTACACTCCACCTGTTCAAAGCAGAAGGCAAAGGAGCTGCTTGGTCCTTGGGAATGGAAATCTCTCCTGGTGCTGACTTAGTCTCTCTGCTCCTCGCATGGGCATGGCAGTTGCCAGCAGCAGCTTAGCTTTTGGTGCTCACTGAGCAGAGGAGCGACAGCAGTCCCTGTAGACGTCTGTCTTCCCATGCGACTTTTTCCACTGCCATTGAATGTTTTATCTCTTACAGTGAATTACCTGGCCAGAGAAATCTGGAATTCACTGCTGCAGTGGGTCTTGGATATCCCTCTAAGTCCCTCATTAGGCCTGGCCTTCTTTCATGGTTTAGTCTGACTGTATTCTGCCTTAACGAAAGTGTAGCAGAAGAGTGTAAATCTGAGCCAAGGAAAATCCCATAGGAAGGACCTGAGATATTCCATTTAGCTACATGATAAACGATAAAGGTGACGGGCCACAGAGTCATATGTTAACATAGGTCTTAAACTCCGCAAGGGGTCACTAATTGTAAGTTAATGGAAAATAGATCTTATCATCTAAAATGGTATTTTTATATTCCAGACTACTGTTGGCAATACCCCCTGTCAATTTCTATCTCTTGCAGAACTTCTTTGTTTGTTCTGCTGCTTCCTTTCAGCAGATTAACTGCCTGGGGGAGACCTTCAGTCTTGTTCCAGGGCTTCTCAGATCTGTTCAGAGTCTTGCCCAATACCTTGTGGAAACCCAAGTAATCTTTGCCAAACAGCTGTCCCTCTTGTGCATATGCACTAGCTCCCTCAAGCATTTTGAGGCACTTGAGATGCATTTACAGAACCCACATCCAACTTTTCCCTCTTCTCCATCAGGTACAGGCTTAGAACAGCATCAGTATGCCCAGCACAGGCATGTGTTTTACTCGTCCATGGCTCTGCAGATTCTCCCTGCAGCTCTCTGCCGACGGTGAGGAGAAGCAAGACATGACAACTCAATATGAGTGATAAGCAAGCTTCTGCTTTATTCGTGTTGCACATCGCTTATATCCTCATTGTGTTAATTATGCCCACTAGTCATAACAGCATTGGTTAGTTCTAAACGGTTACATTTATTCTCCTCCCAGATACAGCTCCTGTTTTCAAGGATCTTCAATGGCAACCCAGCCCCTAGGGACCTTCCCCGGAGCTCAAGGGCAGTGTGTCCTTCAGCTTAAGTTACGTACATGTGAGGCCTACACTTTGCTTTGCTCGCACAAGGCCTCCAAGGATTCATGGCCTTGCTCTTGGAGCCATTCTGCAACAGCTCTCTGCCCATGCAACTGGTTTGAAGGGCAGCATGTACATGATGGAGACAGGCTGGTGTGAGCCTTGTGCTCTCCTGGTACTGAGCTCCCCTGCCCAGGGTTCCCTCTGGCAATGTCATGGGCCCAGCCTGCCTCCCTTCATCCCTTTCTCCTCTGGCTGGACGAATGATGGGTCCCACAGGTGTGGAACTGCTCAGATGACAAGGGAGGCATTAACAAAGCTTGTTTACCTGTTTTATTTGAGGATTAAAAAAGACAATTCCAAATCTTCGTCCTTACATTGAACTTCTCGCTCAGCAATGGTTGCTTGCCAGATTCCCTGCACAATGCAGGCACTGTCTCAGCTTTCAGCCTGTGAAAAAACTCTCTGGCTGAAATTAAAGCTGTTTATGTGTGTTTTGCTTCCTTCAGGTGCTCTGGAAAAGGAGTTGAGTCAAGAACTGTAAACACGAGCACGGAGGCAGCTTTTGCTCTTCACGTAACCAAGTTGCTGGCAGAACTGTACAGGTCTCTTTGCCTCTCCACAAACCTGAATTCCTTTACAAAGCAGAATGTAACTGTTGATTGAATTGATGGTTTGCGAATGATAAGTAGGAGGTCTGAGCATGTTCCTGGTTTTGCTGAAATTAGCTGATAAAAGGAAGGAGTAGCAAGGGAATGTGATGTGGAGCTTTTCGTACTGCAAGGTTGGAGCTGGGAGCTGTTGGCTCCCAGCTCCCAGCTGTTGGGTCTGGCTGGGCACTGCTCTGTTCTGAGATGGGAGTCCCCACAAAATGCTGCTTTTTGTACACAGAGTCATAAGGGTCACACAGCTACAGTGAACAAACTCCTGCCCTGGGTCATGCTCTGAAAGTAGCAAAGCCTGTGTGGAGCCAGATGCTTGCCCTGCTGCCAGCAGCCCATGGAAGACTTTGTATCTCCTGATGCAGCCAAGTTGTGTTTGCCCATCGTATTTGATGCTCTGGGAGGAAATGCTGGGGATGCTGTGGTGGCTTCATCCTGGGATTGAATGGGAAGACCCATTTCATCAATGTTTTTTAACTCTTTTTTTTTCTCCTTTTAAAAGCCTTACAAGCTAGCCAAATATTCAGGAAACCAGCAAATCACACAAACTGGGTCCTTGTCCCTAAAACCTTGCCCAGCTGTCAGCCACACAGGCTAGGATCCCCAGTCATCCCATTCCCCTTCTCCAGCATGAGGTGCAGAGGTGCTGGTGTCTCCCAGCTGCCCCGTACCTCCATTATGAAGATGATGTTGGCGCCAGTGTCACATGCCTCACAGTGTCTCTTCTCCAGGGACACTGCCAAGAGAAATTACTATAAAACAAGTTTCCTGCCAACCTCAGCAGCTCTAATGAGTCAGGAAGCAGTAATCTGGGAATAGGGGAACTGTTGACAGAGCCTCATTATTTCATGACAGTCTTTCTAAACCAGTTAGAAAATAAAACACCTACACAGGCTTCTAAATTGGAAAGGGGGTTAGCAGTACTACGCATGTACCTGCTAATTTATCCCCACACTCCTGGTTTAGGCTCCTTCCCCTTCACACCTGCTGCTCTCCAACTGCTTCTGCAGGCAGAAGAACTTCATTGTAAAAAAGAGAAAATACCTTAATTACATAGAACACGTAACTTTAAATGGGAAATCTCCTGTTCTGGTGTCTGGCAGCTAATTTGTTAGGACTTCAGTGTATTTTAGTTACATGTATTTCATATATTATTGCAAAAAGCACTGCCACATTTCACAGACTCGTGAGCAAGAACAGACTTGTTGAGGTGTCATCTTGCCCAGGTCCCCTGCCATGTGCTGCTGCTCCTTAGTTCATTCATGCTTTGAGGATCAGGAGCTCCCAGACTCCAAAGGCAGAATGCCAACTGGAGCCCATTTTCTAAATCTCTGCTGCAGAGACTGGAAAACCCCATAATAGCTGTGTACCACCCCCAGCTGCAATCCCTCCTGCTCCTGAACAGAGGGCACTGATTTCCCTTACTGTACTATTTCAACTTCTACTGTCTGTATAACTTCCATAGTTTGGATCCTGCTTACTGTTCCCACCACAGGCACTGGTTAGAGTTTGCCCTTTCAGGACATTAAAGGTTTTGCCCATCAGCCAATCTGACATTTGAAAAGGATCTACAGAACTTGTATAAAGAATTCCCCAGCAAACCTCCCAGAGCTGACACTGAAACTGTATGTTTATCCAAAGCAAGAGGCAGAAGATACTCAAAAATCACAGAACAAAAATACATAAGCAGCTCAGTGGTCATTCATGTATAACCTCCTTTAATATACAATAAACCTCCCCAGCTTCTAGTTTTACTTGTGATCAAGACCTATAGCCCAACACCAATAATGTGTTTGGAGCACTCGGTCCCACACTGACTTTTGGGGTTAGGTACCAAAGAGCTATGCTGTGCCACCCTCATGAGCAACTGGATTGAATACATCCTATACGCTTCCTTAATTTTCCTGGATAGGGAATACAAGCCAGGTTTCATTTGCTGTCAACACAGCACATCATTGCAGTGAGGTATGAAGTGTGTGACCAGGGGCTGGTGAGAACACCCAGGAGAAAGATTTAGTTGAACATTGTAGTTGCTTTTGTAGCTTAAATCTTACCCTGATCTTGGGCAAGTCAAGGGAGGTTGGAGGCTAAGTTCCTGACTGAGAGTCATTAGCGAAGGTAACCCTCTCTCTTCCCTTGCTTTATCAGGTTCAGCCTGTTCACATGAACATCTTCTCTGCCTTGGGAAGCATAAGCAGCTTTTCTTTCCCAGGTAATTAATACCAGACCTCCGCTGAAGGGTATCAGAAATCAGTGACTGTTCGGTGCTGGGCTTCTGCAAACAGCTCAGAAGCTCCCCTGTGATTCAGTGAAAAGAAGTGTCCAAAAGAAGAAAAAACATAAGTAAAACCAATCCTGTTAAGTCCTCCCTGCTGCTATCTACCAGCAGTCAGAGACAAGGCTCAATTAATGTACTACTTCATGGCATCCTCTGAACAACACAATCAGTGCCCTCCCTCTGTGACACAGGATCCTCTGCCATGGGCTTTAGCTGCTGCCTCCTGCATTGGTGAGACCCTTCACTGGTGTATCCAGGGTAACTGGAATTTTGTTTTTCATGTATTTCCACCATACACCATTCAGGATAAGCATTTGTCTTAACGTTTGTCTAAGGTGTGAGAGTGGGTCACTCCATGGGTTGGATGGGTGGTTCAGCAGCTCTGCTTAATGAAACAGTTTCTATTGCCTTCAGTGAATCTGTGTCCTGGCTCAGTGTGTCAACGCTGGGTATGTGCAATGTCCTGAACACCCTCCTGGGCTCTGGCTGGTGAGGTCTTTCTGTTCACCCTATTGTGCCTCCTCTTTTTACCTCTCTGCCCCTTTCAATGTATCTTGTAACTCAAGCTGGATTTCAAAACTGTTAGGTAAGAAGGTGCAGCCCTGCCTTCCCTGACAGCTCCTCTGCTGTGTGCTCCACATGGATTTTTTATGTGCTGGGGTGCATGGGAGGAGTTTATGGCTTCAACTGGATTCCAGTAAACCTTGTACTTGTGTTTTGCTGACCTGTCTTGCTGCAGTTATTTCCCTGAGTCCCACTACTAGGTACTGCTCCATGCTGCACTCTGGACTAATTTTATTTAGCCATTAGAATTCTAATTACACAGGACTGCACTCTCCTCCCAAAGAGCAGATTATCTGTTTCTTCAAATTTGGCCTTTGACCATTGCCTCCCCTTCTCCAGTGCCTCTCCTCCCATTTTCAGATGTGCAGTCAGTCCTGGGGACACTGGGGAGGGAGTTCTGCCTACCAGTGGCATTCCCAGCACTCAGTGTCCTGATCAGACATGGAAGCCCAGGATAATGCCTGGGTGGCTGCAGGACCACTGTGCTCCGGACACAAATGCAGTCTGTATTGGTTGGACAGAGGTGCTTAGCTTGTGCCTTGAGCAGGAAGAGAATGTTCTTGTGCCACCTGCAACTGTCCTGGCAGTTAAACCAGTCACCAGCTGTGGGGTGACCTGTCCCTGCTGCAGTGAAAGTCCTTCAGTTGTGCAGCTGCTGCTGTGCCAGCACATCTGGGATTTTGGCACTGTCCAGTCTGGCTGGCCAGCGATGGATTTTTGTGCTCCACAAAGGCAGGGGAGCTACCTGCTCCATCCCAGACTGCTCTGTCTCTCATCATTCCTCTCTCAGAACTAAGATGTGTTTTTCTTCTCTGCCACAAACCATCTGCTGGTAGCACCTTCTCAGAAAGCTTTTTTTCCACCATTACTTAGGAGGTGATCATAGCACAATCTGACATTTTTAATCCTGGATGCTTCCCGAATGATTTTGTACTGCCAGAGTAAGGGTAGCTCACTCTCTTCTCAAGGCACTCTTCCCTTTCTGGGTAGGGCAACCCTTGCCTGGCACAGAGGAGTTCACCAGCCCTTCCAGAGCTGGCAAGTACATGATTTCAAAGGAGGGATCCTTCCCTTCAGCTCTTCTGAATAAGACCACAACTTTTTTTTTTTTGCCTCTCTCTGAAGTTCCCATCATAAAAAATAATTGACAATTGCTCAGTAAATTTATCAGCAAATCCTTTTAATTTCATGATCATATAATCTGAGCCTGCCAGTCTGTGCAGTGCCACGTGTATTCTGCCCTCCTCTTTCCTCCTGCACACTCTGATAGCTCTACAAGGCCCCTGTGCTGTTCAGCCTTTAGATTTGGGCTTTGAAATTATTTCTTGGGTTTATAGTTGGTGTTTTACTTAATTTCAGTCACTCAGTATTGCTCCATTTGGGAAATTGCTTTGCTGGTTTTCATATTCTTAGGCAGCCTAACAGCTGAGGTCAGCTGTGGTCCTGCAGTCACACTGAGCTGCACTGAACTGAGCTGAGTTGAACTGGGCTGTGCTGCTCTGAACAAGTCTCACTTCTCCACTGCACAACCTGCCCTGTGCTGGCACTAGCACTGAGCAGGATGGACTCCAGCTGCAAAAATGACCCCACTGCAAAATATCCTCAGTAACACCACCACCATCCCACCCCTTTAGCTTTAGACAGCTTCATCAGGCAGTGGTAAACCTGCTGCCTGCAGTTCCTGCTATTTCCTATTTCTCGTGCACAGGAATGAACCAATATCTTTTCAGGACAGCAATCAAGTTGTAACAGCTAAATGCAGCCTGTGAGTGCCATGGGTAATACACAACTCTTACTGCACCCCGCATCCTCCACTAAGGATCCCCATCACACCCACGTCAGCTGCCCATCCTCCTTTACAGAGTGCTGCCCACCCCAGCTTCCCATGGCCTTGTTCTCAGGGTCTCAACTGCTTTTGGACATGGCACATATCACCTCTTCACCCTCACAGACAGCTGGTATCACATACAGCTTATCAGCAACGAGACCATGAAACCGTGCATGAAATGCCTTCAAGTGGGATTCTGTATCTGCCTCTCACATTGCTTCCCTTTGCTCCATTAACAAAAGGATGGTTTTGCTCTGGTAACATTTCCAGAATCAGCCCCCCAAAACCCTGCTATCTGTATGCGCTTCATCTTTTAGTGAGTGGAATTTTTTGCCAAAGTTAAGAACTGCCATGCAGAACCTGGCAGTGGAGCATAACCCTCTGAGAGTCAGCAAGTCCTCTGTGCCATTGCCATAGCTTCACTAAACAGCCAGCCACAGAGAAATGTTGCCTGTAAACTGATAGCAGAGTGATTACAGGAAAACCCTCAGGAAGACTTTAATTTGGGGGCATACTTGTGCCTGGCTTGAAGCAAATGAACAATGACCTCACATGAGGCCGTCTGCCTGCTCCACTGGAGAAGTCCCTAGGGAGACCTTAGAGCAGCTCCAGTGCCTGAAAAGGCTACAAGAAACCTGGAGAGGGGCTTTGGACGAGGGCCTGTAAGGACAGGCCAAGGGGAATGTCTTGAACCTGCCCGAGGGGAGACTGAGCTGAGCTCTTAGGCAGAAGCTCTTCCCTGTGAGGGTGCTGAGGCGCTGGCACAGGGTGCCCAGAGAAGCTGTGGCTGCCCCATCCCTGGCAGTGCTCAAGGCCAGGTTGGACACAGGGGCTTGGAGCAAGCTGCTCCAGTGGAAGGGGTCCCTGCCCGTGGAAGGGGGTTGGAGCTGGATAAGCTTTAAGGTCCCTTCCAACCCAAACCAGCCTTGGATCCCGTGTTTCTACGATTCCCATTCTGTTTGCTTTGAAACATACACTCCTTTACCTGGATCAACGCAGAGCTTTCGCTCCCGCTCCCACCCTCACCCTCATGACCAGCACCATCAACCTCAGCCTCACACTCTCCCTCACAGACCGGGACCGGCGCCGTCCCCGCCCCCGCTCCATTCTAGACGCTTCCACGCCCCCCGCCGCCACCGCGGCGGCTCTTCCTCCCGGCGGCTCCCCCACCCTCCGCCACCTCTTCCCGCAGGCGCACTGCGACGCTGCCAGCGACGGGAAAGAGCGCGGCAACGGGCTCCTCTGCGCAGGCGCGTAGGGCCAGCCTGGTGGGCTGTTCTATCTCCCTACCACCGCCCGCCGGAACGCATGCGCGGGAGGGCAGCGCTGGTGTTCCGTGTGCGCGCCCCCACCCCCGGCTGCCGCGCAGGCGCACAGTGGCACCTGAGGAGGCAGTCGGGCTCGTTCCGTTGGGAGCAGCCGGTTACTGTCAGAGGTGGCGGGTGGTGGTGCCCGGTCCCGACAGCGAGCGGAGCCCCCGGCCTGGCCCGACCCGGCCCCATTCGCGGCCCCGACGTGAGGAGAGCCGCGCTCTCGCCTGCCGGTGTCTCGTCTCCCTACCCCGGGGCGGCGGAGGCAGCAGCGCCCCCCTCCCGGCCCGGCCCCCTCCTCCCGCCGCCCCCCTCGCCCCTGCCGGGCCGCGGAGCTGCGATGCCCTCGGACTTCATCTCTCTGCTCAGCGCCGACCTCGACCTCGAGTCCCCCAAGTCCCTCTACTCCAAGGGTGAGTGTGGCACCGGGCCGGGAGGTGGGGCCGCGGAGGGGGAGCACCGTGCCCGCGCCGTTAGCCGCTGTTAACGGCTGGCCCTGCCTCCGGGCCCGCGCGTCGGGCGGCCCCCCCCTCCCGCCCTTCTGGCGCCGGCGGGGAGCGTCGCCCGCCCCGACCTCCCCCCCGCCCCCCCCCCGCCGGCGTGCGGGCCGCGCCGGGATGCTCGGCCGAGGGGCCCTGGCGCCCGCGTCGGGGCCGAGTCCGGCTCCCCCGGCCGCATTCCTGGCCCGGCCGCGGCGGCCTCAAGAATGTGTCCCGACAGGTTCCTGCGCTCGGGGCCCTGCGGCGGCCCCCGCGGGAGCGGCGTCGCGGCGGGGGGCTCCCCCACCCCACTTCCTCTCTCCCCGCTCCCTGCCTCGCCGCCGGTGCCGGCCGGGAGCGCGGCCGCGGCCCCGCTGCCGCCCGCTTGACTTCGCCGTTTGGCGGCGCATCCGCAGGGATGCGGCTGGAGACCGACGCTGCCCCAGTGGGGGCTGGTGGGGGGGGCAGCGGCTTCGACCTGGAGCTGCGAGCGCAGAGTAACGGGGCGCGGGCGGCTGCAGGCTCCCCGAATTTCTCGGGAGGGGGCTTTGGCCTCGAAGCGACCCTGAACGCTCTGATTTGGGTTATGAACTGGCCAGGGGGGCCCGAAAGTAGAAGGCTGGTTTCCGTTCTGATGATGGGTATTGATACCAGGGGGCTTGGAGCATCTCTGGCTGTTAACTCTTGGAGCAAGTGTAAAACGGCATCGCTGGGGCGTGGGAAGTAGAGCCTAAGGGAGAACGTGGGGAATATTAAACCAAGAGAACGCCTGTTTTCATAGAATTTCTGTTTTGAGAAGCGCACACTTACCGAGGGTGTGTAAGTTCTGAGATGTGCTACATGCCACGCAAGTTCTTAACCTCGCCGTTGCTTATTTGAGACTTAAGTCACTAGAAGTAGTTTGTTGAGCACGTCTGCCCAGAACACTGGTGGTGGGGAGCAACTCTGCGGGGTATGACAGAAGAAATTGACAGTCTTTTATTAGCTGGAAGGTACCTGAGCGGAGTTCTGTATTCTTATGGGAAAGATTAAACTTATAAATAATTTCTGGAGCTAACTGCAGTGTGCTCGTAACTCAGAGTTGTGTGTTGTTAGTTGTGAAACTTTAAGAAATAAAAGGACTTTAACCAAATCAGAGCACACCTTTAAAGCTCTTAAAGTGCTCTAGGTTATTGTTTTGCTGTTTAGAGATCTTAAAAGTTAGTGCCAATTTGTAATAGTCTAGAAATTTTGTTTAAGATGTTCCTGCAGGGGCTTGAGGTTCTGTTCCCTAACCCATACGTATGCTAGTTCATTTCAGTCCTAGTGAGGGTGAGAGAAGGGAAAAAAGTATTTTGAAGCAGAGAAGCTTGATTAAAAACATCGAGGTGATAAATCCCCATTTAAGTGACCATTTATTATATTGGATATTTGAGAAGTGTGCAGTGTGAATTGGTAAAACATTTGAAATAAAAATGTTCTATGTAAGTTACTAAACTTCTTTAAGGACTTTTGCTTAACTGAGCAGAACTTTGGAACAATTTGGTCTTACTATCTGATGTTCCAACTTTTTTTTATATTTAATGGAATGGCTGAGATCCTTTTTTCTACCTGAAACAGACACTCGGACTGATTAATCAAGAGTGTATTTTTAATTCTGGTGGTGTTGATACAAGTTCAGAGCTAGAAAAGATCTAGAGAGGGATGTTTAGTCCATCTCTATCCTTTTCTTGAGGGATGTTAAGGAGATGCCATGATGAGCTGTTAGATCCTGCAAGATGGCACATGATAGAGGTGTCTGGAGCAGTGAGTGGTTATAAAGAGATTACAGCAAGGTTGGCTTGTCATGTTTTGTCATAATAAAAGATCAAGGAGATGTTAAGTTGAAATGCAGCTTAATTAAAATTTAGAGCCAGTGAATACGCTTTTCCAGGGTGAATAACAAAGCGATCGTCTCTTTATTATGATGTATATCAGTATGGTGAGGCACTGGAATGGGTTGCCCAGGGAGGTTGTGAATGCTCCATCCCTGGCGGTGTTAAAGGCCACGTTGGACTGAGCCTTGGGTGGCATGGTTTAGTGTGAGGTGTCCCTGCCCATGGCAGGGGGGTTGGAACTAGATGATCTTAAGGTCCTTTCCAACCATAACTCTTCTATGATTCTATGATTTCTAGCTGGATTTAGGAAAAAGGTGGTTAGTGTTATCTGGTTAATCAGAATACAGTTCAGTGTGCTTTTGGTTTTTTTCCCCTCTGTATGTACGGATAAACTTACCCTGTGGACAGATGTTCTGTATCAGAGTATGAATACAGCTGATACGATAAAGGGAAAGGCCTGAACACAGTGAGAAAGCCACAAATATGCATTTGTGATGAGGGTGTGTTAGGAGCATGTAGCTTCTCATAACTGCTCTCCTTTTAGAAATGCATCTACCCTGCAGTTTGGAATCCATCTTGCAGATTGAACTGGGGCCAGGAACTTCTCCTCTGAATTGCATTCCTGTGTGTGAGTTAGGATGGTTGCGGTTTAGCGATGCCCGTCTTGTATGTTTGTCAGTGACGATCCCTGTGGTGTTCTGGAAATGCAGAGATCATGAAAGCAAGAGATTGAGGTGGTCCCGGGAGTAACGGGGGTTTCTAAGATCCAAACCTCAGTTAAAGTGTGGGAGAGTTTTAGAGTGTTGATTAAAACACACTTGCCTATTATTGAAAGTGAAGTTCTATTTGAAACCTCAGTGAATCAACATGCAGCTTCTGCTAGTGCAGTTTTTAATGGTACTGTTTGTCCCATTCTGTGGGGAGATTGGGTTATGTCATCAGTCATGCTGCGTGTGAAGGCTTTGGCTTGTGTGGCCATCTCAGTTAAGACTTTTGTTTTCATATTCCTCAAAAAATGTTAAGCAAAACTAAAAGCACACAAACCAAAGGTGACATGGCAATACAAGCAAAGGGAGAGTCATTAGTTTAAAATTTGAGTTAGTTATTTTCATTTATGCATGCCTTAGGAAAGGGAATATTTTTCTTTGAATATTTAAATACTTCCAGTTTTCACTTTTGTAGTGTGGTTTCATGAGTGGTTCCAGCCAGTATGAATTCCCACTTGCTGAGTTCAAGCAGTCTTGTCCCCTGCCTGTTCCTTACAGCTCTGTGCATGCCAACTCTTGTGGCAATGTGGAGAGCTGGGTTGAGGAACTGGTCATATTAAAATGAAATCTACTCTTCCCCTATTCCTTCTTAACAACAACAAAAAGGAAAAAGGGAAGAGAAATGTTGGCTTTTAACCAGGTGAGTATCTTTGTCATGTTTGCTGTGGGTCTTTGAATGGCTTGTGCTGACTCAAGGGAAGGACATGTGGAAACTAGTAGTGGGGAAGGGTGGGACAGCTTCTTTCAGCAGCAGTGCCAGCTTATATTGGCTTAAAATGATAGTGAAACCATACTTAAAGTTGCAGGCTTCTGGAATATGACTGATTATAGCTGCTGGAAATAAAAGAAATACGAAGTCTTGATTCCAAGGCCTGTTGCTGAAGCTTGTCCCCACAGCTCCTGAAAAACTGAGTTGTGTAAGGACTAAAACCTGTCTTGTGATGTTTAATCAGTTGGGATTTTTTTTGAAGTATATCCTTTGTAACCATTGCAGTATTTTTGAATGCTGAAAATCTTTAGAATGTAGTGGGTTTAGTTCCCGTCTTTATGTAACATACGGTCCTATTTGAAATAAAACAACCCAAATGTGCATACAAATTAGTAATGTAGTAAAAAAATCACTGGAGCATAAACCATAAAACCTTGAGGCTAGTTTTCTGTGGTTGAATATCATATGTACCATTCAGATACAACACAGTTACCTATTCATTGTCAACAGGCAGAGCTGAGAAACTGATTAAAGTAGCTCATCAGGTGTCAGGTACTAAAGCCAAATTGATTAAATATGGGATTAACTTAGCAAATACATTCATTTTGAACAAATAAAGTGTATGTTTGTTAATAAAGTTGCGTTTTTGAACTGCAGCAAGTGCATCCAGAACTTTTTAGTCATCGTCTCCCCCCTCTGATCTTTCTTTACACAGCTGAGTAACTGTAAAACGGAGACTTTCTGGAACTTGGAAGCCTCAAGAAAAATGTTTGTAGTCTCCTGAATAACTCTTTTGTCCTAAATATGTCATATAGTTAGAACTCAATTTTCTTCCATGATCAAATGTTACATGACGGTAATCTACTTGTATTTACTGAGAATTGTTGGTACAACACGTGGTTTTGGGTGATTTTTTTTTTTTTTTTCCTACGAGAACTTTTTTCTTTCCATGATCCAGAGGATAACTCTGGTAATTGAATTATCAAAGAGGGATGGAGCAGATGCTTTATAAAAACAGGAAGAGCCTACTTTTAGTTTTGAACTTTAGCTAGTACTAGCAGTTTTTAGGAATAGAAATAATACTTAGCTTCTTTTTGTAATAATACTTAGCTGCTTTCTAGCTTGCAGAAGGTGCTGTGGTGGACAAGCAGTGCTGAGTGATGGACTGCATGCACCCGCCTGTTGCAGCTCTGCCAGCTGACCCCAGTACCTTCTGATTTAAGTCAAGGAACTGGTTAAATTCTGTGTAAGCCCTGTAAATGTCTATTTCTACTTTAAATCTTACTAGTTTATTAGCTTTAAAAACAAAAGTCTGGAAAATACTGCTTTGAGATGAGTATGTGTGGTGCTGGGGTAAGGAGAAGGATTTTCAATTCACAGCTTTCCACACTGTAATTTGAATATTCTGGTGACAGCGCTGTTTTAACAGACCCCCTTTCCCTCCCATCTGTTCTCACTCATGTCCTGTTCTCTGCATTGTGCCAAAACAATTGTTTTTTGTGGTGGCAAGATGAATGGGATTGGGAAACCAATCTAGAATGAGTATCCTGTACTTCTGATAAGATCGGGGAGAGCAATGTTAAAAAATCCTAAGTGTGCAGCGGCACAGGTGGTGGTGTGAGGGCAAGAAAAGGAGGTATTAAGGACTGGGATTAAATGGTGGAGGAGGTAGCAGGTAAGGTAGAACTGAAAAACTGGCTTTGCAGTGGAAAGAAATGCTCCTCATGTTGTGCCTTCTGTTGCATTTGCTGTGCCTGTGCTCTTGTGCTTAACACCATGAAAGCCAAGCTTTCTGCCTGGGCTGTTTTTTTGGGGGATAGATGAGGGAATCCATGTCTGGAGCTTGGGAAACAGGGCAGAATATAGCAGCACCTCCCGTGCTACAGGTGTGAACGGAACAGTGTGAGACTGTTCCTGCAGTAGGCTCTCCAGTGCTTGCCTGGAGAATATATGTAGTGTAAATGTGTGGTGTGGGTCAAGGAGTAAAGGGATCAAGAGGAATTAAGTAAGCTTTTTCTTTAGTTTTAAGACTAGCTGGGTTTTTTTAATTGTCAATTTTACTCATTTTGGATACTTAACATCTATGGAAGATGTTTTATTTTTGTTTTAGAGATCTCTCCATGTATGCCCAACACTCTTTCCTATTTAAGTTTAGATGTTAAAAGGAACCATGATCAGAGAGAATATTTTTCAGTCCCGTGGAAAGATTTGAATATTGCAGTGGGGAGCTGGAATTTGACATGGCTTAGTGAGACCTCAGTGTCAGCATGGCTGCTTGTCAGAGTAGTGTGTTTGCAGTGATGGTTTCACAAGAAAATGGGCTCTGGTGTTTTGTCAACCCGGCTGCTCCTTTTGAAGCCTGTGGGCCATGAATGTGTGGTTCCCTGCAACCAGAGGTGTTTGCTCCAGACTTCTACTTGCAGAGTTAAACGGGTACATTTTATTATGTTGTCTCGTATTTCAGCAATCTTAGAGAGTTCTCAGGGACCCAGAGGTTAGAAAACTGATTTAAGTTACTGCGCAGATATTTCTGATTGTGGATGTGCTTTAGAGGAAGATGTGATTTTGCAATAGTTCCCATCCATTTTAGTCTATTTTCGGCTCATCACATTCTTTGATGCCAGGTTATGCCACTCAGCATCCCTTACATTACATCAATCAGCATCATCACACCTTGCGTTTTATTTTGTTCTGGAAAGTTCTTTTTGCACTTCTGATGCTTATCAGAGATCTGCGAATCTTTAGAATGTAAAAATATGGAAGTCAGGAGTGCTTGTGCTTCAGTTAATTGAGGATTGTGCTTCATCATATTTGAAATCTGCTGTAGCTGTTCATAAGGGGAATCCAGGGGGAACTGCTGTTCAGTAGTCAAGAGGCATAATTTTTTATCTCATGTTTCCCAGATTGTAGGTTAGGATTTTTCTATTTTTATAAAGCATCTGATTTTTATTTATAAGTTTTTGACAGCATAGTTACCTTTTGGGGTCTGTTGACTAAAAATTGTTGTTAGTTTGAGGCTTGGATTTTTTTTTTTCAGATTTTTGCACTGGTATGTATACTGTTAGTTTTATATGGAAGTATATTTCTTTTGAGTTGGAGAAAACAAAAGAGAAGTAATGCTTTGGCAATGGCCTGAACCCATTTTGAAGTGTAGATAATGCTGCTAAACCCTAGAGGGAATTGATGAGTGTCCAAAGTGCAGGTGAAGTAAGGCATGTGATCATGTCTCTGCAGTTTATCACGTTTGTTATCTTCTCTGGTTTATGTAAAGAGCGAACTGATGAGGTTGAATATTCGGACCGGTTTTGGCTTTCTCATCTGCAAGTACAGCAATTATTTTAGGAACTGACTGAAATGAACTCTTGGATCTAACTTTGAACTCTGGTGTAAAAGCAGATTCTGATGGGCACATAAGAAAATCTTAAGTATTTCCGATTTCTGAAAGCGTGCAGTGCTTTGTAAGTGTTTGATGGAAATGCTCAGAATCAGTTACATTATGTTATTAACTTGTGTAATTCTGAGTGTTTTGTATAGTGAATATCATCAGCTGAACTAAGAGGAATGTTTTCACTGTTTATATAAATAAATTCTGAAGAATTGTTCTCCAGTTCCCTCAACTACTTGTCCCTCCAGTAGTTGGAAAGGTAACCTTACAAAGTTTATAAAAGTAAGCAATATGCCAAAGTAATGCAAAGTTTTGATGCTGAAAGCAGATTTGAGTTGCTATGAAGTTCAGATTGTTTGGCAAAGGGAAGCTGGACAGCAGTCCCTGATAATGTCCAGACAAGGTGAAGCATATAGGAAAGATAAAGACAGTAATAAATGTTTTCAAGTATTGGAGTTCCATTCCCGTTCAGAAACTTTGACATTACAAGCCAGTTGTTTCAGCTTCTCATTGTCCAGAGGCCTGTAGTTTTTTGTGTGTATTCACTCAGCAGAAGAATCTAAGTTTTGATAGCTGCAGAGGTCAGTAGCTTCTATTAACTGTGACAGTTTCTGTTGTCTTCTGCTGAGGGAACATGACCTTCTAATGGGACTGTTAACTGGTAGTGGTCATGCGAACGGCTTTGTGAAGTGGGGCAGGAAGATGTGAGTTATAAATTCCAATCTGCCTCTGTTCAAACTACATTCTGCTTCCCTGTGTGCTTCTCCTGGGAGAGTGTTGATGGCAGCAGTGGCTTCTCCTGGGCTGCAGGCGGTAGTGGAGTTCTTGTTGAGCAGGACTGCACACCTACGTGTTTGAGTAATGTTGAGTACCACTAGTAATGTGTTTTTCACAGTTCAATCAGTACATCTGCCTTTGCAGTGAGGTTCCTTTGTGTGTTATGTGTATACAGGTTTAACTATCAAGGCTGGTGCTCCACACATACTTAGCAGGTTCTAACTGTTTTAAACTCCTCTCTGCATTTGTTAGAGTCATACAATCGTTAAGGTTGGAAAGGACTTTAAGATCATCTAGTTCCAACCCCCTTCCATGGTCAGGGACCCTTCATGCCTGACCATGTCTCCCAAGGCTCAGTCCAATTTGGCCTTGAACACTGCCTAGGATGGGGCAGCCACAGCTTCTGTGGACAACCTGTGCCAGCACCTCAGCACCCTCACAGGGAAGATGAATGCCACACCGCTCTCATTCAAACTAAACTTCCCCTGTTTAAGTTTGAACCCATAATAGATAGTGATAAGTCATGAAGAACTTCCATCATCTCTTGTCTGTGAGTGTATTTCAGTGTGATCAGTGCCCTTCCTTAGCCTGTGTGCAGATATCATTTGGGAGTAAATCTTTGTTTTTCTTTTAGGGCATCTGAATTCTAGATAGGGCCATCTGTCTTGCCTTGAAACTTGAACCACCCCTGGAATGGAGTCGCTTTTTAATCAAACTGGAAGGAAAAAAAAAAGTTTTCTTATTTTGTTTTCTGAAAGGATTCAGTTTAAGCTTCCCTAATTTAGTTATTTGCTGCCAATGAGTAGAAAAGGTTCTTTTGGAGGTGTGGCACCAAGGAAGGGATTATATTGTTTAGAGTACCCCTTGCTGTGCAGGTATCTCAATACATTAATACAATAGCAAAAGAATTCATTTAGGAGGATTACTACCATTCTGCACGTGATCTTGAGGCGTCTACAGGCTTTATTTGTACTTCATTCAGCTTTTAGATATAGAGGAAAGACAGCTGAAGTACCCCGGGTGTTTGCAACAAACACTTTATATAGTGGGTTACTTAATCAGACTGAAAAGATCTTTTAAGTTTAACAGCATATGACTTCTGAGAATCTGGTCATAGCAGCCTATAATAGCTCTGTTTCTTGGGGAGCAGGGTGGGATAGTCTTAGGGAATGCTGGAATTCTCTGTAGGAGGTAGGCTGTATTCATCTAGATGTAATCATCTGCACGCTTGCGATTTATCCCCATGAACTCTAACCCTCAGAGGACTTGCCTTCTGTTACGTTGTCTTTCCTTGAATCTGTGTCAAGGTTTAACATAGACAAGGTCTTGCATGATTTAACTGGAGATACCAAACTGAAGAAGATTTAAATGAGGGGGAGAGGAGTATGAAAGCCAGGAATGGTATAGCACAGATACATAGGCTGTGCTTGTTTATTATTTTTCATGGCTTCAGAGATAATATGCGCCCAATACAACGTCTAAGCAGCAATTTAAAACAAAAGATGATGGTGTGGTTCAAGCCCAGCCTGTAACTCAGACCTGCACAGCTGCTCTCTCACTTCCCGCCTTCTTCCCCTCTTGCTCCCAGAGGGATGGTGAGGAGAATCGAAAGAATGTAAATCCCACAGGTTAAGAGCAGTCCAGTAACTAAGGTGTAACACAAACCACTGCTGCTACCACTAATGATAAGGGAGATAACAAGGGGAGAGAATATAAAATGAAAACGGGAAAACAATAAACAGAAGTGATGCACAATACAGCTGCTCACCACCCGTGAACCAATACCTAGTGCGACTCGAGTAGTGATCTGGGCCTTTCGGGTGACTCCCCCCGGTGTCTGCACTGGGCATGACGTGCTGTGCTATGGAATACCCCTTTGGCTACTTCAGATCAGGGGTCCTGTCTCTGCTTCCTCCTGGCTTCCTGTGCCCCTCCTCACTGGCAGAGCATGAGACTGAAAAGTCCTTGATTGGAGTAAGCATTACTGAGCAACAGCTAAGACATTGGTGTGTTATCAACATTGTTCTCAGGCTAAAGTAGAAAACTCAGAACTGCACCAGCTATTAAGAAAAAAAACACTGTTACAGCTGAACCCAGGACAGCTGTTTTTTTTTTTTTTTTTCCTTTTGTACACCACTTAGTTGTGGAAAGAGTTGATAAATGCTGTGAGTGATAAAAGGATAAATGGTTCAAGAAGCTGTTAGATTTGTAGAGGATATATCTACTTACGGAAACCTGTAAACTAGGGAATTAGCCTACAGTAGGGCTCCTGTTAGTCCATTCTCCACCTAGCCTGTAGTTGTGCTTGGGATTGCCCTGACTCAGGTGCAGGACCTTGCACTTGGCCTTGTTTAACTCCATGAGGTTCGCGTGGCCCCACCTCTTCAGCCTGTCTGGATCCCGTCCCTTCCCTCCAGCGTGTTGACTGCACCATGCAGCTCTGTATGGTGTTGTCAGTAAATTTGTTGAGCATACTTGACCCCCCTGTCCATGCCTCCGACAAAGATGTTAAACAGCATGCACCTCATC
This sequence comes from Neopsephotus bourkii, assembly GCF_033783945.1. NCBI lineage: Eukaryota > Metazoa > Chordata > Aves > Psittaciformes > Psittacidae > Neopsephotus > Neopsephotus bourkii. Next base: position 474,374 of record NW_026902017.1, read on the forward strand.
AGTTGCATCTCTGTTTATCTGCAGCCTAAGGGAGCCTTTGTGCGTATCAGCAGCATTGCTTGTTGGAAAGAACATAGGGCTCCTAGATGCAGAGCCTGAGATGGAACTGTAGCACCTTGGGCTTGATAAAATCTTACTTTATACAAACGCTGTCCATAACACTGCTATTCTGCTACAATAGCTGCTGTAGTGCTAAATGTGACAGAAAGCTGAGCAGGTAATCTGGGACTTGTGTGCCATGCTCTGAGATGACTTTTGATTGCACGAAATGTGTGTGAAACATGCAGGCTGTCTCTCATTACTTCAGTGTGCTTTAACATTGACACAGTTTCATCTCCTAATCTGGGATCTTGCAGTACGAGCAAGAGAAGTTGGTGATATTCAAGAGTCTTGGGCTCCATCACTTGAACACAATGCATCTTATATGTGAGTTATTAATCAGTTTATTAGAAGTGGTGTTACAGACTTCAGGCCTTAAGCAGAGCTTTCTTTTAACTGTGCCGAGGAATATTGTTTGTTAAACATAGTGTTTGGTTTTAGAGATAGTGTTTATCATCAAACACAGTACTTGAATTACCAATAGAAACCAAAATGCTGGTAGGAACTATAAATGTTTCTCAGTTTGGGGGATGAGAAAATATTTTTTAATATCCGTATCTTACTAAAATGAGTAAAGGGAAGGAGGTGTGAGGGTGGTTAGCAAGCCCAAGATGCTAGACACCATAGAATCATAGAATAGTTAGGGTTGAAAAGGACCTTAAGGTCATCAAGTTCTAACCGCCCTGCCATGGGCAGGGACATGTCACACTGAATCATATCACCCAAGGCCTCATCCAACCTGGTCTTGAACACTGCCAGGGATGGAGCATTCACAGCCTCCCTGGGCAACCATGTCATGTCTCATGAACATAGCCTCTACACCCAGTTTTATAATAAAATCCTGAATCCAAGAGATGGTTGCAGTGTATTGAAAGTCTCAATACCTGTACATTTTTGTGCTTCAGGTTAGATACCGTGGTATCAGATGAAAAAAGTGCATGTATTTTTCATTGCTGCTGTTGCATTTCTTGTTCCACAGCAATTGTAAGAGATGGCAAAAATAACACTGGGGGAAAAAAATGTGCAATCCTGAAAGGGCTGAGAAAAGTCATTTCAAGGGTTTTGGAACTGATGGTTGGGTGGACTCCTCTGTGCCTCCAAACTTGGATGGTGCTTGCACCTAAGGTATGAGCATAACTGTGTTTCTGGTGAACTTTGATTCTGAAAACAGTCCTGGTGTTTTAACATGGTTGATAAATAGCTAATAATGATACTCCTTGGTCATACTGTATTTGGGTTTCTTTGAACATTTGAGAAATTAAGTCTTTGTGGTGGCAGAGTGTGAGGTTGGGAAGAAAACCAACTCCATAAAATCCGTTGTAGTAGAGAATCACAAATAACAAAATGCCATTGTTACAACAACTGTATCCAAGAGTGTTGCATGGGAAAATGAGGTGATTTGAATTCGTTAATTGAATTTTATACCTGTCATATGTGGATTCTTTCCAAACATAAGCTTAGCTCAGTTTCCTGCATGCTAGGCAACATCAGATTTACTGTTTTGAATTCTTACAGCATTGTGAACGGATTGAACAACCCCCCCCCCCCCCCATATTTTTATTTCCGCTACCATTTTGGGTTGCTTGAGAGAAATGTCATCTTCAAATGCTACTCCTTATATGTGATTAAAGCCTTTCAGAAATGTTGCCGAGGAGTTGAACTTCATTGGAGCAGTACCCTGTTGTGTGCATGTGCGTGCAGTACTCTTCAGTATGTCATTACCGATCCATTTCTTGAAGTGGCAATTACCAGATAATGATGTTCTGTCTTTCAGAGGTGTGTAAAATTGCGTGCAAGCAAGACACAGGATTTATACTGCCTGTCTACATTTAGAAAAGTACTCTTTGAGCTGTGAATGGGGATGACTGAAACACAGCCAGGAAAGCTTTATTTGATATTTGGATAGATGCCATAAATAGAATTCAGCAAACACATGCCTTTGTCAGTTGTTGAAATTCAACTTTAAAAGGGTTAATTTGTCAACCCTATCCTGCTGTTCAGAATCCTGAATATTGAGATTAACAGCTTTTCTGAAGGTTAGTGGAATACTGCAGTAGCTGATTTTGTTCAGTTGTGAATTGCTTGCAAAATTACCTTTTTACTACTAGCAATTTTTGATACTCATACTTGTGGTTTTTTTTTAAAAAAAGGCAAGAAATAACATTTAGTTTTCATTTTTAAGTAGAGAAGATAATGATATTACAGCTGTGATAAAAGTTTAATGACGTTGGTTAATAATAATTACTGATCATCTTTCTTAAAATAGGTCTGTCTTCCAGCAAGCTCTTCTCTCTTTGCTAACACACTGTAATGTGCATTTCAGTAGCAGCATTTGCAGGCAAGATTTGGATTTTACAGTGTCTGGTTCTAGATCATCAACACAGAGTGCTTAGATCCCCTGCTGATTCTTCAAAGTGGAGCTGCACTGCCATAAACTTTTTAATCATGAAGTTTTCTAATGTGGTCAGAGCCATGGCATCTGCCTTTCCCTATGTGCTTAGGAGTTGTGTTGATTTAGGGTTTGCTGCTTTTGTCTGAAGCCAGAGGGAACTGGAAGGAAGATTTTCTGTTTGGCTGTGTAAAACATCCTTGTATACACTGCAGTTTCTTTGAAAACCTGCCACTGTTGCTGTAGCAGCAATATAATTCTGCCAGCACTGATAATAACAGGAGCACTGGCGGGAAGACTTGCTTCCAGTCCTTTACTGCTTTACCATCTACAAATGCTCTGAATATAATGTGGCAGATCAGAGGGAGGGAACAGTAGTACTCTTTAGTTGTTTCCACTGACCTCTCCTTAGACGTGTTATTGAAATGAAATAGCAGTACAATGTCAGGAAGCATGCCAAGTGTCTTCACACCTTCATTTGAGAGATGTGTGAAAAATAGTGTTCTGGGTACTGCTGGAGAGCCTGTTCAGAATACCTTAATGTCTCCAGGAACAGAAGGCTGTAGTCTTTACGTATTTTAGGTACATTGTTGATTTGAACAGAGTCCTATGTTTAACCACATTATTCTGAGATATACTTGAAGACATGAAATAAAGACATTGTTTTAGTAAGTGTTACCTAGCAGATTGAGCACTGGATGAGATCAGTTTGACTATGTGCTGTTGCTGGCTGGCAGGGGAGCCTGGGAGGTTAGGTTCTTCTTACAGCTCAGTTTCTGCATTGGCAAAAACAGGAGTAATCAGGATGATAGCTTTGTAGAATGTTTGAGGGTGTCTGCATCGTGACTATAAAGTAGTCTTTTGCTGAGCATCATCTAACTGTTCGAAGATTCTATGAACTATAGTCTTTTTCTTGCTCTTTGACGTTTTTGACATGCAATTATGCAACAAGTATCTTTATGGTGTAGTGGGACTTGGCAGGGAAGGTTTATGGTTGGACTCGGTGATTTTAAAGGTCTTTCCCAACCTAAATGATTCTGTGATTCTTTGAATAATTGCTGCTTTTTGCCTGTTCGTATGTATGCTCAAGTAGGGTCTTCCCTTCTTGCTTGGTATGAAACTTAAACCTGCCTTCAGGGCCGTTTGCCTCATTTTCACTACTGCTAAGCAAGCCCGTGTTAAATCTACTGAAGTTGTAAAGATGTTAGGCAGCACAGAAGCTGTGGTAGTCTGTAACGTATCATAAATCCTCTTTTAACAGATACAGAACAAAAGCTGATTTACTCTTTTATGTTGTCTAATCTTTTCTTCTTCCAAATCTTTCTTGTAACTTTATAATATAAAGTCTCTGCTGTTCCTCAAGCAGAGCTGCCATTGCCTGCAGTTGTGGTGAGTCTCACTTAATGCAAGTGAAAGTTTGGATGTCCTCTGGAGTACTTGAAAAATACAACCAAACTAAAAAGAAAGGGGGAGAAAACCTGCACAAACCCAAACTCCCAACAGCAACACAAACATCATAGTGGAGTAGAAAGTACTTTAGTGGTCACAGGTTCATCTGGCCTGTGCCTGTCTCAGGCTGTTTCTGTTATGGTTTTATGCACTTGTCCATCTCTCCGTCTACTAGTTGCCTTTCTCGACTCTCAAAGCTTCCTCTGCTTCTGAGCTGCTTACTGGGTCCTGCTTATCCTGCTTTGGCTTCCTGTCTGTAGAGTCCCTGCTTGGTTCACCATACCAGGCCTGGCATGCCATCTTATGGGATAACAAAGTATTCTACAGGCTATATACAAATTGTTTGATTTGCACAAAGGTATAGGTATGCATTCTCAATGTAGCTGTAGTAATGTTTTGTCTTGTTAACTTTGAGGCAAGCTGTATTTTCTATACTTTTTGTCTATTTATGTCTCTGTTTTCACTGCAGAATTTAGTCCAGTGTATCCTGATGTTACTTCTCCCAGTTTACCCTAGATGAATGAAGCGAGAGCAGTCACTGTGCTGTGAAGGATGGACTATCTCTGTTGGTTGTCATGCCTGTTGTACTTAAGGGTGGTCTAAGTTTTCTGAAACATACCCTCTGTTATCTGTGCTGCAGTAAACATACCTGTTCAGTAAATGGTATTTTTGGGTTCTGCAGAAAAACCTGCTTGTCTTTGAGTTTATGGAGGGAGCCGTGGGGAGGGCTGAGAACTGGAGAGGCTCCTCAGCCACCTCTTAGGGGTTCTTCCTGGCAGGCAAAATAGTCTCTTCAGAGTATTCCCACACCAACCTTTTGCACACAGAAAAATCCACAAGGGTCACATGGCATAACATTTAGCAACAAAGCAAAGCTTTCATTAGATGGTGAATATTTAGAGCTGATGTAACACTATCCTTGTTCCCCGCATCATTCGTTAAAAAACTCTTTGTGAACTAAGCTGTGGTGGTGGAATCAGTGGCGTACAGTCAACTCGACCATGAAACTATATTGTTCATCATAGATACTGGACTTCTGAGTAGAGCAGAACTTGAAGTTAAACAAACCAACCTCAGGGTCTTCTGACAGATTCAGAGAACTAAATTTTTTAGGTGTAGAATAGATTTTGGTTTTAGCATCTCTTGTCCACAGAAGTTTCTGAAAGATGCACAGCTGCACATTCAGTTTTATGGAAATGCAGCTACCTTTGGAATGAGGGGTCACAGTCAGGCCCTTAGCTGACATTTGGAACGTTGGTAATACAGGTTTAACCCTAAACTCTGTCTTTACATAGACTAATTGGCATCATAGAATCTGTATACATGTGTGTATGAGTACTCTGAACCTGATCTATGTGCTTAGCTGGGGATGTGGTGAAGTATGAGCATCATTATTTTTTCTTTTATAGAGTTTTTTTTAATTTGCTGAGCATGTTTCTCCACTTGCCTCACTTACCTCCTGTGTAGGAGAGGATACTTGAAGGTTCATGTATTTCTAATTGATTTTTAATCTTTGTTCCATATAAACAGCTCTCTTTGCCTGCTTGCTTGGTTGTTTTTTTGATCAGCTTAGAGTACATCATTAGAAGAGATTTCTGCTTAGATGCTGCCAACTGATTAGAAGAATACACCAAGGTTTTTTCTTAATCTCTCGTATGACTGTCATGTGCTGCAGCGAGGAGATGGCCTTGGAAGAAGCAGCCAAATCTGTACGGGTATTAAAACATGTTGAGATGGGTATCAGTGGGGATCAAATGCACAACGTCCAGTGCAGGGAGCTTATTAAAAGACAAGGATTAACTTTGCTGTTCTCCAGGAGGTCATGGAAGTGGTGAACTATTTCCAGGATGTGCCTACCCTTAAAGGCAAAAGCCACCACCACCAAGTGGAAGATGCCCTGTCTCTGCCTGTGTTGCAGACAGTTTGGCTGGTTTTCATTGTCACCCATTTATTGATTGTGCTCTCCCACATAATTGCCTTTAGAGTAGGAAGGTGGTCATTACCATTTAGCCTAGGGCTAGGGATAAAAGGAGTGCTGCTTAAGGATCCACCAGTGTTAAAGGGGGTGAAGTCACAGGAGAAGATCCCCATGGTGGAATAGGCAGACAGACGGGTGGCCTGCGGAAGAACAAGGATAGTTGGAATGGAGGTGGGAGCTGTAGCTGTAGCAAAGTTAAATGATGTCTGACATCTTTGTTGTTAAGAGGGAAACTTCAGCAAAAAATTGGATTTTTCACATCATGATCAGAAATTGATTTAGAGGGCATTATGTGCAGTGGAAGGATGTCTTCATGCAAAGGCAGAAGCAATACTTCTTTCCCGGGTTCCTTTCTTTGTATTACTACCTATGTGTTGTCAAAAATAACCTGTTAACTTTCCCCCACTATTTCAAGTTTAACTGGCTATTCCACTGAAATTGATTACGTGAACCTCCCCGAAACAGGAGGGTATAGGGGGAACTGCATGCCTGAAAAGCAGAAATGGCTGTTCTACTGCATATTGCTCTCTTGGTTCTGTAGCAGGATCCTCTGCACCTGTAGCAATCTGGAGAAGATGACCTTTCCAGATGGTGATAGCGGTCTCCCCCTACGTTAGTTGTGACCTCATTTGCTAGCAGGTCAGGGCAAAGTTCTGCATCACATTTGTAACTTGGCTTCCGTGTGTGGAAGTTCAGGATGGCCTGGCCTTGCTCCTGGTACAAAAGAGCAATGCACAGGGAAATTATTGGCCTATATAAGCCCATTCCCCAACGTTTAAGGCGCTCATGGCAAAATGAGGATGCCGGCATTCATCATGGATGAGCCTGCTGTTGCTTTTGAACATTGAAAATGGGTATTCTGTGCTGTTTAATGTATCTTCTGTGCACCGAGTGCTGAGTTACGAGAAGAAGCTCTTTGGTCAACCATGCAGAAGGATCTCAGTTAAATTTGTGATAGGCTAAGAAAGCCTCACGGAAGTTTGAGGACAGACAAGTCCTTGCAGTAGTCCTAACAGTGCAATTTAACAAGGCACTAGATTACTAGAAATTGCAGTTTTTAATCTGTACAGCTGAAATTCCTGTGTAGCTGCAACGGAAAAGTCAGTCAAGATGCATTAAAGGTAAGTAGCTGTAGAAAAGGCTTGCAGGTGCTGCATGGGGTAGAATACTGGATCCATGTGTACTTAGTTTGCTGTGTTACAGCTGAACTGATTATTGGCAACTACTTTCGTTAGCTGTTTTGGGGAAACTGCTTCTCTTTCCTCTTCTGCCTTCCGTCCTCTTGAAGTGACAGCTTCTATTTCTGTTTCAGTGTTAAACTTACGTTATTTAACAAGAGACCTTCTACTTGAAAGTGATTTCTGTTGTGACCATAAAAGATCATTCTAAAATGAGAATTCCTGTTTTGCGTTACGAGGGAGAGCCCTCTCCATGATAGGAATACGCATGTTTTGGAAAGAGTGGGACTTTCTTTGGGATGTGTCCAAAGTTGGTGACTTCTCACAGAATCTTAGAGTTGTCTTAGGACTCCTAGGCAGGAAGCAGTTGTGTTGTGGTCCCTTTGCTCCCATAAGCTTAACTGCTGTGTTCCTAAGAATAAAGTTTAAACGGAATCACAGTTTCTTATTTGTAAGGAAGCATCTAATGTTGCTGATCACAAGGCATGGTGTGTTTCTGAAAGGTCCTTTGATACTGTGGTGATGAGAATGGTTTAAAAATTTCAGTGTAGCATTTTCTGTTGGTGGTGATGGGGGAAAGCTGGAGTACTTAGATTTTGGTGTAAGGTCAGATACCTGTCACTTAGCTGGGTTAGTCTGTGTGTAGGAATCTAAAAACATTCCTACAAAAGGGGCAAATGTCTGTGTGCAGTGAGGTGAATAGAGTCAAATAGGAAGAGAGGGAGCGCTTACAAATGTGAGCTTGCCATTGTGACCCACCAGCATTCATGCAATCACAGAATCCCAGACTGGTTTGGGTTTGAAGGGACCTTAAAGCTCATCCAGTTCCAACCCTCTGCCATGGGCAGGGACACCTTTCACTAGAGAGCTTGCTTCAAGCCCTTGAACACTGCCAGGGATGAGGCAGTCACAGCTTCTCTGGGCACCCTGTGATAGGGCATCACCAGTCTCACAGGGAAGAACTCCTTCCTTATATCCAACTTAAATCTTCCCTGTTTAAGTTTGAACCCACTGAGATCAGATCAGCTTCACCCACTTCTTCTTACCTTCTGTGGGTTATTTTGCCTGCATCTTTCCGAGTCTTCTTCTCTCTCCTCCTCAAAGACACAGCTCCTATCACCAGCTGTTGGGACTGATCCAGATATGTGTTGACCCAAGGAGATGTTTTTGTGCTGACGGATGGTGATGCATCCGGCCTTTTCACAGGTAGCTTTTGTTCAGTTCTTTCAATTTAAAATGACCTGATTTCAGCTGTGTGCAGCAGTTTAAATGAGGTGAACATACCTTCTAGGAGTGCTATATATCCTTTCGTGTATCTTCAGGTTTTGTTGCTGCTCTTGCAGCACTTTGGGAAGAGTGGTGGGGATACTTTTCACCTGAGACAGTATGCTGGCTTCATTCCCATTGATAGCTAGGTGTGCTGGAATGCTGATTATTTGGCTTGGGTGCACTGTTTTTGATGTGCTGCAAAAACCAAGCAAGTCTGGTATAATATTACTGAATTAATATTTCAATTCTGAACTCTTTGTTTCAAGCAATACACTGACAAAAACTTATCTTCCTCTGACTGAAATTTGGCATTTTTGGTTGTTGACCTAATTGTTCTGCTCAGTATAGCCTCATGAAATGCAGCTTTCTGAACTGTCAGTGTAACTGGCAGGAAGATCGAAGTTACAAGCAGCTGATCTCAGATAAGAGGTTATAAGGATAGGATAATCGGATAAAGGGCAGTTGAAGAAATTTGACACTTGCTGTAAATCTGCCTCTCCCTGCATGTCCTTGATTTCAATAGTAGAATTTGCAAAGCCTGGGCTCATCTAGTTAGTTTTGTTATTTTGAGGGAAGGTATGAGATTTGGGAGTTTATTATAAATAGGGTGTGTACTAACTTACTACATGAATGCAGGTGAAGGTTTGTATGTGGAAATGAGTTTATGTGACTCAGCTGGTCATAAGTAGCTTGTTATATTGTTTGTGTGTTGATCTTGTTTAAATTTATATATCCTGAAAAGTATATATATATAATATAGATATTTTATATATCCTGAAACACATGTTCCTTTCTTCCGGTATGATGAAAAAAAATGTTTTTAGAGGAGATGCTGGATATAAAGGGAGCTACTACTAGAAAAAACAGCCCAGAATCTTCAGATCAAATAATGTATTTGTCAAGAGGATTTGAAATGAGCAATAAGTTGCAAGACACCTTTTGCTGTTAGTGAATGAAATTCCAGTTGCTGCTTCAACAGTGCTAAAAACACACCTGCTAAAACCAGGATTTTGTCTACATATGTTTTTTTCTTGTTAATTAAGTAGAAAAATGTAATGATGCTGAATTTTTCTGTTTGCCTTCAAATACAATGCTGCATTTACTTTTTTTTTTTTTTTTGTGTGTGTGTGTGAGTGTTTTCCACGTAACCATAAAATTGTGGCAGATAATTTCATACACTTAATGTTCTTGTGTGCACACTCATGTAGAACATTGTGATGGAGGTGAGCTGATCAATAGGAGCTTTAGCTATTTAAATACAGTATCCGGTGTGGAGGGAAACTGTATCCTCTGGGGAAGAATTAGTTTCCTTGCAAGAGCTCTAGTCTTTCTGGAATTTGTCAGTTTTTGCTTTAATGCTATTTATAGAGCAGCATATGTAAACATTGGCCTGTGTTTAGGTGGAAACACAAAAGTTTCATTTGAAGTCTGATGTGTGCAAAGCAGGTTTATTGCAGTGAGCTTTCTTAAAGATACCCGAACAATTTCAGACTCTTCAGAGAAGTGTTGAAGGGATAGTTTGTAATAATCCAGTGCACTAAAGATGTGTTTTAGACTATGAAGCTACATCTGTTCTCATGAAAAGTCAGGAGTTTGTGTGGGTTTTTTTTATTTTTTTTTTTTTTATATTTTTCCTTAAAGTTTGGATTTGACCTTAAACTTCAACCATGTGTTCACAGAATCCCAGACTGGTCTGGGTTGGAAGGGACCTTCAAGCTCATCCAGCTCCAACCCCTGCAACGGGCAGGGACCCCTTCCACTGGAGCAGCTTGCTCCAAGCCCCTGTGTCCAGCCTGGCCTTGAACACTGCCAGGGATGGGGCAGCCACAGCTTCTCTGGGCACCCTGTGCCAGCGCCTCAGCACCCTCACAGGGAAGAGCTTCTGCCTAAGAGTTCTTCTCAGTCTCCCCTGGGGCAGGTTAAAGCCATTCCCCTTGTCCTATCACTACAGTGAGGCGTGTGAGTTTCTTAGATGGCTTAGCAGGAATAATTTGTTGCAGGCTGCACCTTGAGCTAAGATCACTCTTTGTCAACAGAGCTAACTGGGCATAATTTTCCATATGGGAGGTTGTGACAGATACCTTGGGTGGCACTGAGCATCTATCTGGCTCAGCAAGCCTGGATTTTACTAACCTGTAGCACCAGTGCCACCCAGAATAAAGGCTGCTGCTAATTTACAAGGGTTTGCTGTCTGGAGCTATTGTATGAACTGCTGGCTGCAGGAGCAGTTATAGTTCAAGATGCAGGGATGTCAAGTAGGGAAGCACCCTCTCTTGTCATGACTGTGTTTTTCTTCATCTCGTATTTGTGCTTTTTATTACTGGGACAAAATCTGAACCTTCCATTCTTTAGTCTCTTGAATTAAGATACTCATCTTGAAGAAAACTTGCAGTTCAGGAGAAAAGAGGACCACACACATCTTATGGTTTCCAAATGCCACATTTTATTTGCAGTATTTTTTGACGTATTGAGGCTAGCGGCCAAGCTTACAGGAGCCATTCAATGTGGAAATAAATAAAAGTTTTCTCTGAAACTGCTTGGGATTTTGTGGTTTGCAGAAGCTTTCTCATAATCCAGCATGTCAAATAATGAACATGTGCAAATATGCAGCACTGGCTGTGCTTCAGGGGCTGCCGAATGTGAGTGGTTTGGGAGTGTGAGTCACACTGGCTTGTTTTGAGCAAGGTGCAGACACGTTTCATTCTTTCATATAACTTCCCTGGGCTTTGTGCATCAGGGCTGGCTGCACAGCTTATGAAAGAAAAAGGACTGAGACTGAAAATCCCCAGTAACAGTCAGAAAAGTATGGTAATGGAATCATAGAATATCTAGGGTTGGAAAGGACCTTAACTTCATCTAGTTGCACACCTGCTGCCATGGGCAGGGACACCTCACACTGGGCCTTGTATTCCAAGGCTCTGTCCAACCTGGCCTTTAACACTGCCAGGGATGGAGCATTTACTGCTTCCTTGGACAACCCATTCCAGTGCCTCACCACCCTCACAGTAAAGAACTTCTTTGTTATACACACCCTGAACTTTCCCTAAGTTTGAACCATTACCTATTGTCTTATCACTATGATCCCTGATGAAGAGGCAGGGTCCCCACTCTAGTGATTCCATCTATTAAACCAGATTTGAATTTACAGTGACACCTGTTGATAAATTGTACAGTCCTTACAGTGCTGAAACTGCCTAACAGTGACTGTTTGAAGTAGTAACTGGGCTTTTTGGCTTAAAATTTCTGGCCCTTAAAGTTTCAGATACAGCTGCATAGACTCTTAAATGTTATCAGAACAACTGTGTTCCTTTTTGCAAGCCAGATGGTGCACAGACTCCCTCCTCTTCTTCAGTGGATGGTCCCTCCAGAACTTGGCTGGTAGATTTTCATGTTTTTTTTTAACTACGGCACAGTTGGGTAACAGTTGATCTCAGCTGATCTTTCAGTGTTGTGCTTATTCCTGCTGCACCTATTGCATCTCTCCCATGAATTCAGCACTTGTGGCTCATTGGCTGAAGTATATTCAATACAATGAAAAGAAATTCTATGCTTCCTTCACCTTCCTCAGACATTCTTGTTCAAATAGCAGTATAACTTCTTTTTGATTATTTAGTTAAGGGATTTTTTCCTTGTACTTTTTGCACACCATTCTCATCTTAAAACTAACAAATTGTGCCTTTGGAGCCTCTTTTCTTCCTCCACTGTGGACATAAAGAGACGCTATTTGACTAGTAGCAGTTTGAAATGCAGTTTAGTTTGGGTTTTATTTTTTGAATCAGATTCAAGTCTGTGTGTGCATGCAACTTAAGTAAAAATTGTAATGTATGAAGTTAAAATTCACCTTTAATATAGCTCTAATTTAGAATGTATTTAAACTGTGAAGGTTCTCATACACACAGACAGTACCCAGTGCTGCTTAGTAAAATACAGTATATTGACACTAAAAAAGAACCAACCTTTTTTGAGAAAAGTAAATGTAGTATAAAATGAGAAGCGTCATTGTGACCATACCTTTACTCAACCACTTTTAAACCGGTTCACAGCCATTCCGGTAGCCGCTTGTGATGTGCGTAACAGACAAGTAGTATCCTGCAAACAGCATTATGTTTTTTTGGGCTCTTTTTATGCTCCACCAGTTGCCAGTGGGAGAGTTTGCACTCTTACCCAGTACAGTAACTGTTCTGGTTTGCTGCATAGCCAGCATTTGGTATGGGTTGTGGTTTTAATACAGTTATATTTTGCTGGGTGTGTATAAACCTGTGCATTCGTCTAGAATATGTTTAATTTTTTATGGGTCTGATACAGGTGAAGCTCTTTGATGAACATCTCTGGAATTCTAATTTTTACAGAACTGCTGCACAAATTTATTTTTCTTAGGACCGAGTATAATTGTTGCTTCATAGGAGGGAAGAAACCCCATTAAAAGTACACACTGATTTTTCCATATGTCTCTCAGGCACCTAAACACATAGAAATGAATTTTGTAAAGTTTTGTGGCGTGTAATAGCTGATCCAGTTTATAGCTCTTCATCTATAGCTGTTTATAGCTATATTCAGTTTATAGCCCTTCATTTATAGCTGTCCCTGCCCATAGCAAGGGGGTTTGAACTGTTTGATCTTTAAGGTCCCTTATAACCCAGACCATCCTATGAGTCGATGTTCAAGGTTATTTACATCCCTGGATTGGGGGTTTGAAACAGGGCATCTTTGATGTATCCAGTGGAAAAGGCACACATAGCTATGTGCTCATGCCTGAGTGCAGCTGTTTGGATCACTCTGATCCTGAGATAATTTCACAACAGAAATCACAAAAAATGTCTTAGAGGTTCTACTACTGTCTGGAATCTGCCAGACCTGTATCATGGGGCTTTCTCTATAAAATGGACTGGGATGAGCCATTTTGTTGATGGAGACACTTTTCTGTGGAACATCTGTGTGAGGTTGCAGGGATTTTGAAGCAAAACTTCAGGGGACTCAGGGGACTGGAGCACCTCCCGTATGAAGACAGGTTGAGAAACTTGGGGCTGTTCAGCCTGGAGAAGAGAAGGCTGCATGGAGACCTCAGAGCAGCCTTCCAGTATCTGAAGGGGGCCTACAAGGGTGCTGGGGAGGGACTCTTCATTAGGGACTGTAGTGATAGAGCAAGGGGTAACGGGTTCGAACTTAAACAGGGGAAGTTAGATTGGGTATAAGGAGGAAATTCTTTACTGTAAGGGTGGTGAGGCACTGGAATGGGTTGTCCAGGGAAGCTGTGAATGCTCCATCCCTGGCAGTGTTCAAGGCCAGGTTGGACAAAGCCTTGGGTGATATGGTTTAGTGTGGGGTGTCCCTGCCCGTGGCAGGGGAGTTGGAACTGGATGATCTTAAGGTCCTTTCCAACCCTAACTATTCTGTGATTCTATGAAAAAGAAAAGTTGCAGATAAATGAAAGTGAAGGATCTTACCTAACAAGAATTGGCACTTAATACATGGGAAGAGCATAGGGTGTTCTGTGGATGATGGTGCTGAATTACTCTCTTTCTTTGGAAGTTGCACAGCTTGCTCTGAGAATGGGTTTGTCTTTGATTCTCATGTACATGCTGTCAACCCCTTCATTCTAAATGAGGGCTGTTTCTGTGGAAGTTCATGAATTATTTCTTTGTTTGAACAAGATCGCGTCCTTTTGTTTCAGTCTTGAGAATGTGCATCTTAACATTTTTGTGGTTGGTTTGTTTTCTGACATAACTTTATTCCATGATGTTGAGATTTCCAAGTGCTTAATGTGACCTTTTCAAAGGCTGGGTTATTGTTCCTATCTTAGGCAAAAATGTTATTTCTTTTCCTGTGCAGAACATGAATAACATTTTGATTAAATCCTTTTTGTTCAACAGAATCTGTCTATGACCTTCTCCCAAAGGAGCTGCAGTTACCACCTTCCAGAGAAACATCTGTAGCATCCATGAGCCAAACAAGTGGTGGCGAGGCAGGTTCGCCGCCTCCAGCTGTAGTTGCTGCTGGTAAGTGTTCTCATTTATTCAATTACTTTAAGGTTGGTAACGTTCTGGCCAACATGAACAGTGCTGGCAAAGTTTTAATTCTGAAAAAGAGCATGTGGAGAAGTATCAGAGTTCATTCTAGGAGAACTTAGTATAAATTACGCTGGGTGATTTAAATTATCAGGTATTCTCTGTTAATTTGCTGTATTTCATGTGTGTAGATATTTATTTTCATAAGAAATAAGTTACTTGTGCTGTTATTATACAGCACAGACCTGTTAACTCCTAGGATGCTCTCTGACTTCAGAGGTAGTAAATTCCTACTTGGAACTAAGGGACAATGCCGACCGACTAAACCAGCGAATTCTAGCTAGGATAAAAAATGGAATGGGAGATTACATTTTGAGTGATGAAGCTTTTGCCAGACTAAAGGAGGAAAAAAGGTTGTGTTTTCCTTTAAGAGGCCTGAGGAAGCTTGGTATTTAAACTCCATTCACACATATTACAAAATTCTCAAATACATGAGAACAGAGTATATGTCAGGATGGCACTTTTATAAACTGTTAGGTTAAAATTAGTTACTTTTTCTAATTGACAGCATATAAAATGAGGCATGACCTTTCTATCTTTGTCTTACTCCCAGTCATGTTTCACACTTTAGTCTAAAGATGCTGTCACTAATCTTCATTAAACATAAAAAAGTGAGGATTTAAGGACAAAGTTAGGTTAGCATTTAGTGCTGGTTTGTATCTGGAGTTCTTGTCAGTAACTTCTATGTTCTAGTAAATATACGTGCAATGGGGAAAAAATCATTGTGCTCAGGACAGATGCATTTTTCTTCATTGTATAAGGAAGTTTTTGCATAATTTGATCCCTGTATTTCTTACACGGTCATGTGGCACTTTCCTAATTGGCCTTAAATTGTTTCTTGAGAAAAATTTGTATATTTAAAGTGAGGATTCAGATAGCTGCAATATTCTTTTTTCTCTATATGAGTTCATATGCATTAAATGTTTGTGTGAGAATGTTCCCCAGATTTGCATGGTACAGGAATCGTGATCAGAAACTGAAGTGATTGTAGACATGTCAGAGAAACTTTACAGCACTGCTCACCATTCATGTTTTGCTACACCTCTTCTGAGAGAACCTGTGGATTTAACTGTGCACAGTGGAACTTCGGTTATTGAAAGAATTTGATGGGTTTATTTATTATATTGAAAGGATTTGATATTTTTCTATCACTTATTAAAAATAATCTGAGCAATATATTTCTAAAATCAAGATGCTTAATGATCAGTTTGATTCAAAGACACAGCAGCAGCCAAATCCTGTAGAAACATGTATTGTAAAAACAAGTAAACAAAAGAGAACAATCCCACAAACCCTGTTACACTCTAAATCCACAGATGGACATGAACTGCTAATTAATTCTGAATCTAACAGAGAAGACTTAAAAACTTGAATGGAACTAAATGTCTGTTACCTCCAGGTATTTCATGTCTGCTAACAGCCAGTCCGGTTCCTTTTAAAAAAACTAAGAACACATTAGCTGTGTTTGGGTTAAACTGCAGCACAATTTTATTGAATGAAAAAGTTAAATAGTGTTGAGATTTTTTTTTTTTTTTTGTTAACTCACAAAGGAGACCCACTTGTTCAATTAAGAACACATTTCAATGTCAGAGAGTCGTGTAGTTTCAGAGACTTCAAGGTGATACCACTGCCCAAAGAAGAGCTTTTCATGTATGTGCTGCGTCAAGAACCTGCTCCAGGTTAGAGTTGTCACTGGTGGGTCCACTGTGGGTCAGCACAACTGCTTTTGATGGCGTGGGATGAGGAGTGATCTGGAAAAGAGGAGTCAGAAAAGGTGGAGGTAGCTTCTCTCAATGTCTTGTCAGCTTGTGCAGTTTAAATTGTTTGCTGACCCATGGCTTTGGAGACCTTCCATAGGCATGATGAAACAATTAAGTTCTTGGGTGCTGTATAAGTGAGAACTATTAAGCACAAGCAACTAGAGCTGTTAAAAGTTGTGTTCAAAGAAAACTAGCCATCCAGACAAGACCCCCCAAAGAGAGCCAAGACTAGTTTTGTTTTCATTGCTTATGTCACTGTGCACTACAGTGAGTACAAAACCAGTGCACCCTCAGCAGGTTTGCCGATGACACCAAGCTGTGTGGTTCGGTTGACACACTGGAGGGAAGGAATGCCATCCAGAGGGACCTTGACACGCTTGTGAGGTGGGCTGATGCCAACATCATGAAGTTTAACCATGCCAAGTGCAAGGTCCTACACCTGGGTCGGAGCAATCCCAGGCACAGCTACAGGTCAGGCAGAGAAGAGATTCAGAGCAGCCCTGTGGAGAAGGACTTGGGGGTGTTGGTCAATGAGAAACTGAAAATGAGCCAGCTTCACTGTTCACTTGCAGCCCAGAAAGCCAACCATATCCTGGGCTGCATCAAAAGGAGAGTGACCAGCAGGTCGAAGGAGGTGATCCTGCCCCTCTGCTCTGCTCTCGTGAGACCTCACCTGGAGTATTGTGTGCAGTTCTGATGTCCTCAACATAAAAAGGTCATGGAACTGTTGGAACAAGTCCAGAGGAGGCCATGAGGATGATCAGGGGACTGGAGCATCTCCCATATGAAGATAGGCTGAGAAAGTTGGGGCTGTTCAGTCTGGAGAAGAGCAGGCTGCGGGGAGACCTCATAGCAGTCTTCCAGTATCTGAAGGGGGCCTATAGGGATGCTGGGGATGGACTCTTCATTAGGGACTGTAGTGATAGGACAAGGGGTAACGGGTACAAACTTAAACAGGGGAAGTTTAGCTTGGATATAAGGAAGAAGTTCTTTACTGTAAGGGTGGTGAGGCACTGGAATGGGTTGCCCAGGGAGGTTGTGAATGCTCCATCCCTGGCAGTGTTCAAGGCCAGGTTGGACAGAGCCTTGGGTGGCATGGTTTAAGTGTGAGGTGTCCCTGCCCATGGCAGGGGGTTGGAACTGGATGATCTTAAGGTCCTTTCCAACCATAGTTATTCTATGATTCTATGAATCCTGGCCTTCTGTGAGAGGGTAACTCTTGACTAGGGTCACTCAGTAGTGAGTTGTGCTGTGGACATGCGTAAGGAGAGGGAAGCCCCAGCCCGAAGTAGCTAGGGCTGGTTATCGGGGAGTGGGTGCCAAACCCTGTAGGTGTTGGGGAAGGTTCAGCCAGTGGATGTTATCAGATAGATGGTTTCAGTGTAAGATGTTAGGGGTGTCTTTGTTTTTATGTGTGCTTGTCATAGAATCCTAGAAGGTTGGAAGAGACCTTTAAAATCATCAAGTCCAACCACTATCCCAGATCTGCCAGGACCACTACATACTTTCGTTTTTTTTCCCTACTCCTCGATCACATTCTTAAAGAAAACACATGGATCTTGGACAAGTGTTTACCAGAACAGGTCCATAGACTGCTCCAAAACTATAGGGACAGAGCAGAAGGCTGAAAAGAACAACTCCCTCTGGTGTTGGAAGGTAAGAGAGATAGATAATATGTAAGATGTAATATAAACCAGGGGTGGACAGGTCCTTCTGGTAAGTCTGAGGCCAGACTTTCTCTTTAAAGCTGGAGACAAAGTGTTAGGAATAGAGGAAGGAATATCGGTGTGTACAAAAGTTGTAGGTTGGGGTACAAGAAGGGGACCCGATTAGATTGTTTTATAGTCCTAGTCCCCACTCCCAAAAGTTCCTGCAGTGTTGTGGGCAGCTAGGATTCCTCCTGTAAGTCATCTTGAATTCAGCACTTCTGAACTGATGTTGGTACCCACAGCACATGGATACCTCGGAGCAGGAGCATTCTCCAGTGTTCTCAGCTGACTTTGAGAATCCCAGGAGTGCTTTTGAGGTTAGCTGTGTGTTCTGCACCCAAATCTCTGTTTTCTCAAGAAACTGAATGCAAGTGTTTTGGCTCCATTCTTGCCTTAACTGTACCATATTTCTAGATAAAAGGGTGTATTGCATTTTCCTATTTTCTTTAGTTTCAGGATTGCTACAGTCTCTAAGTAGTTGCTACCACATTTTCAAGCCCTGGCACCCTGCCTTGTGTAATAATGAGAAGTTTGGCTGGGCTGGGCTCTGATTTCTTAACAGGAAAATCAGCCTGGGCTTTGTGCATGTCTATATACTTGTACAGGAAAACAGACTTTACATGTCTGTTTTAAAAGACCAAAATAGACTATTAATTTGCTGATGTCAAGTCCTAATAGCAGACTTGTAGGCACATTTCTGAGGATCTGACACTGTACAGATGAGAGAATGAGGAGGAAAGATGACTTTGGCAACTTAGTGTTCCGGAATTGGAAATCTTTGGTTTGTGTAAGTCTGTCTTTTATTTTCTTCCTTTTTTTTGTGTCAGCTCTTGCTCTAACCCATCACTTTATTTGGGAAATGACAGTTCAGTCTCCATAGCATTGCAGGTGATCTCATTTACTCTTGTTTTTCAAAGGATGGGGTGATTTGAAATGCTGCTAGCAACACTGTAGGTAGAAATCAGTTGCAGATATGATTACTGTTAATAATGAGAGGATTATGTTACAGGGAATGAGCCAAAGTGGTGAGAGCCTTTTATTACTCTCATAGTTAACACAGTTTGTTCTCTTTCCCAAAAACACAGAGTAAGGTAGTATTTGGCTGAAATTCAACTTACTTGTGGCTTTTCTGTTGGTCACTGTGCTGTGGGGTTTTGTTCCACGTAATTCACATTATAGGTGAGAAATAGATATTGCTGCAGTTAACTTCTCTTTTTTTTTTTTTTTTGAGGAGCAGGATGGGCTGTTTTTAGCAGTGTTACCTTGCATGGGCAGACTTCTAGTTCTTCCATTTGGAAATTTGTTTTGTGATTTACAGAACAGTTTTAAGAGTATTATGTTGCTGATTGGATTTTAATTGTTAATAAATGTGTATCTCATATTAATTAATCCAGAGAAAAGGTATTACCCACTCTCTGAATATCGAACTGGCAAGTGTCATTTAAAAGAACTCTAGGATTTTGAGTTGCGATGTTCACAAACTGAGCTGCTCTCTCAAGCTTCTAATTCTGTATTGTTCTGGAAAGCAGAAGGGAAGTGAAGGATCTTGTTTTACTGCTAGAAACTGTTATTGGAATCACAAGTGTCTTTGTTCAGGGGACAGGAAAAGGAGGATTTTGCCTGGTGCGGTACCATAAGCACATTTAATATGAATCATCATCTAGACTCTTGAAATGCATGAGGGTGTCATGCTGAGAAATGTCATTGTAAGCTGTGCTTGGAGATTTCTACACAATATTTTTAAGCTCCAGTTGCAAGGGGGGATGCTTGAATCCTTCCTGTTGGTTCTTAAAGGTTAAGCAGTTTTTTCTTGTTGATCAAGACACATTGAACAAGTGCTTCAAGTGCTCAAAATTCACACTGCTGATTTAAGCCTTTTCTCAAAGGTGTCTATTTTGTTGGTAGATCAACACCTTATTCTTGTCCTTTGGGGATGATTCAGGAACATTTTTGACTATGTAATTTAAACAAGTCTTGCATTTTCACTTTTTATCTCCAGTAACAGGAATGCTCAAACCTTCTGAAACCCCAGTGAAGAGAGCTGTTGCAGAAAGTTGCTTCTCTGCTTACCATCCATTCTTCCTGTAGCAGATCTTGGAATGAGCGGCTTCAGTTTGCTGTTGATGCTTTAAGCTGCTCTCCATTTGCCACTGAGGGGAATATATTTTTTCATATTCTTTGCACTGCTTCCTAGGACAGTATTACCTGCTTTGCTTCCATCCTGACAGTTCCCAGTTCTTAAACTGAATTCTCCAGAGCTGTAGCAAAAGGGGAACAGATTTTACGCTATTATAATGTATTTACTGATCTCTCTTTGCATTTTTCATATTTGGATACAAATAACCCGTGATGTATTGATTTTTTTTTTTTTTTTCCTGGCTCTCAAATGTCTATGATTATGTCCTGGGAATTCATTTGGTAAACAATGAAGCTTTACCTTTTTGTGGGCATGTCAATTTTGTGCTCCTTTTTAATTAAAGGGACAACGACTTGTCCCAAACAGACATAATTGGCTTTTTTGATTAGAGTCGTTATTGAAGTACTTGCCATAAGCATTTTTTGTCATTTTAATAATGAAAGTAAGGCTTTGCTTCTCAATTGCTACTGTAGAGAAATGGATAAAAACACTTGCATCCTCTGTGGGGTAGAGGCTGCGTGCTAAGGTGTATGGGTCATGTTTTCCACTGCCAAGATGAGGCTTTTTCATTATTCTCAAGCCGAAGTTTCTAATAAAGCCTCAGAATGGAGATGTGGATGGTTTGTTTTGTGTGTGCAGGGTTTTTTGTTTTGGTTTTTTTTTTGTGTGTGTTATTTTTTTCTGAATAGCCAGTAGAGCTTCTTTATTTTTATTGAAAATATTTTGTCAATTTATCATCCTTCCTGGTGTCATTAGTCAGTTTTTCCTGTTGATAGAGAAATAATTACCAGAGATTTCAAAGGGGATGTCAGTGCTGCTACTAATTTTATTATCCTGGAGTTATAAGTACATACTGTAAACAAATAAGAAAAAAGCATTATTCTTTGTAGTTGGTCTGTAAAAACTTCCATTTCTTTGTAGGCTTTTCCCTTCCTCTTCCCACCGCCCTCCCAGTTGGAAATGCCTTCCTGTAATTTCCTAGGAGGATATCTTCCAGGGATTTCTGTCTGCAGCTTGCTTGCTTCAGTCATGTGTCAGATGCTTTTTTTCTTACAGAATTAATTTAAACCAGATCCTAAAGTTCTTTAAAAAGGCATCTTCCTGGTGCTGTATGTTGGTACAGGGCCTGGCTGCTCTGTCTCGCTAGTGCTAGCATAGATGTGAACAATTTTAATGATTTTATGTGCTTTCAGTGCATATGTTCTCTTCTGCATGGAGCAGAGCTTCCTTGTAATAACCTCTGAAAGGTTATGTAGATGTACTCTAGATCATCTCTTTTTTCCTAAATTAAGCTTATTTCAGGTCTTCCTGAATCGCATACAGTCAATAAACCCAGCTTTCCAGAACTGCTCAAATACAAGTTATTTTATCCTTCTGAGAAACATTTTGTTAATAGCTAATTTTTGCAGTAAGTAGCTCCTATTCTTATATCAAAAGGCTTGAGAATTACTTTGCAATAAGAGAATTGCCTGTTCCTTAATGAATAATGAAAACCGAAGCCAGTGAAGGGCAAAAAGGGAGCAGCCTTATTGTACTGTTGTGGGGGCGCTTCCTTGCATGAAAGACTTTGTGAAGGCCAAGAGGAGTCATTAATTTTTTAGGAAAAACCCAAGAACAAAAGAGTCTCTTTCTTCAGTTGTGGTGTTCTTTGTCAGGTCCGTCAATCTTGACACAACCATACAGTCCTTCATTTAGGGTGGCAGGAGCTGAGGAGATGACAGGTAGAGCTTCAAGAGAGCAGCTGAGGGTCCTAGAGTTCTGACTTGCTTGGAAGCAGCTGGTTATTGCACTGAGTGGGGAAGGATCTAAGATACATGGAATTGGTGTGTGTGAGCCACTAACAAAAGCTCTATTTAAATTCCTAGAGTGTTAATTTAAGAATGGATGTAATTTATAACAAAACCAGATTGACTGATGTATTTACCCAAAGTATAATACACTGCTTGGTTCAGCATGTGAATGTAAGGGGAATTTACACTGTTGGGCTTAATGTACAGTAAATTAACCTACCTATCTTGAATCTAAGTGTTTTTAATAACTGGTGAATTGGATTGCTTTATTTTATTTGCTGGGATGCTAGTTTTTTTCTCTATTAATACACTTAACTTGCATTCTAGCTTCGCCATTCAGAGACAGGCATCGAGTGGTGGGTTGTGTGACAGTGTCTGTCAATAGTGAAGACAAATAGTGCCAGAGACATTTAACCCATCCAATCTCACCCAGGGTATAGGTCGGTCTTGTTTTCAGACTTCTTCATAAGTCTCTTTTCTTTCTTTCTTTTTTTTTTCTTTTTAAAAATCTTTTTTTATTTATTTATTTCTGAATAGTGAATTGATACTGATTTGAAACTTAACATTTTGGAAAAGTTTTTGACATTACATCAGTAATATGAGAAGAAGAAAAGTAGAAACCCAAGTTTGGCATGTGAGGTGTTGAAAGCAGGTTTGCAGCCACTTTGTAAGTTCTGATGTTTACCTTTCAAACTTTTGGCAACACAAGAGCTGATGGTGGATATTTTCCACATAGTACCCTCTGGTTTTGTTCTGAAATTGTCCTTCTGTGTTCAGATAAACGGATTAACATAGGAAAGTCTTATTCAAGAACATGACATGTTAGATAAATTAACAAATGTAATAAATGTGTATACTTAATATATTAAGCCTATATACATCACCTAAACCTCACCCTGTGACTTTCATTTTTTGACAATTGTTTTCTCAACCCAGTATAGGGATCACGTGGCATGCAGGTTAGGCTCTGAGGAAGAGTTCTTTAATGGCTTTTGCTAGTCCTGGCTGTTCATGCACAGGTGGCTGAAAAGCTCATAAACCCCAAAATATCTCCACTTATTTATGTTCACAATCTTAAGCTTTCCAGGCTGGGAAATGACTTGCTTTGCACTCCAGCTGCAGTTAAGAAACAAAAGTCATCAGGAAGCTATTTGTTTCATTTGGAGGACTTGGTAATCCTTGTTGTATTAAAGGATCTCTTTGGAAAGAGCAAACAAGGATTTCAGGATTGGCTCCATGTAAGTGTTATCTAAATAGAAGATTCCCTCAATGCCAGGTAGTGATTTTTTTTCTTTCTCCTGCCTTTCAGACCCTTTTTTAGAGGCTGAATGCCTTGTTTTGACTTCACAAGTTAATACAATATAGAAATACTTGTCATTGCCTTAATTGCTAATTCAGGGGATAATAAGTTTTCTTTGTACGATGCTTTATGTTACTGAAAAGAAAAAGACTGCTCTGATTTGCTCAATGGGATGCTCTTTTCTCTGTGTTCCCTTAGTCTTTGATATTGTATTAGCCTGTGATTTTTAGCAGCATGTATTTGTGCTACACGCATGTTGTAGCCCTTCTTCCACTGCCTGCTTTTTGGCTGCTTTTTGTTTTCAGAAGGAACCTCAATTACTCAGTCTCCTGGTTGTGAATGTAATTCTCTTCACTGCCTGAAAATGAAGGAAATGATTGGGAGCAATAGGCACCTCTTTTGATTTCCTGGGAGGCAGGTGTACAATGACTGGTAACATGAACAACTGGAATTTTTTAAGCTTTAGTCTTCCTTGGAGTTGTGCAGAGTAATTGGTTATCTTTATTTGCATTCTGAACTCCAGCACTAAGCACTTAGTTTGTTATTACTTGGTTATTTCCTCTCTTTGATTTACATGTTACAGAATTGCTTATTATTGATGTGTAAATTATGAAGTCCAAAACAGAACCAGGACATCCTTATGCTGAACTGTTTGTTACCATTCTGCCTCTCCTAGAGAAAAAAGGCTTGTAGGACAGGCAACAAATTCTGCATTACTAATTTTAAGTACCTTACAAGTTACAGTGATGGCAATGAATAGATTCAGGAGGTTTAGTTCCAACAGTGATCAAGGTTGCTCTAATTTGGAAGTAGTCTTCTCTCTCAATTTTTAAATAAAAAAAAAAAAGGAAAAAAAACCAACCCCCACCTTGTGATGCTCGTGCACGTTTCATTTCTAATAGTGTGGCTGCACTCTTGCTGTAACATGCACTCGGCTTCTATTCAGTGCTAAAAAGCCATTTTTATTTTGAGGTTCTGTTGAAATATATCCAGTTTTATATTTCAAAATGTACATCCTCACTTAACCTATATATATAACCTATATATTTGTCATTGCAAGCTCTGTTAAACTGCAATTCAAAGAGCCACCTGTAACAATTCCAGTTATTATGTGTCTAAAGAAAATAACATCAAATAAAAGAAATGCTGAAACTGGGGAAGGCGTGTGTGTTTCCATTCCAACTTGACAGACCAGTGACCAGGTACACCCTGCATTGAATGGCCACTGTCTGTATTTGAGTGGTGTCTGTGCTTCATTCTCAAACCCAGGAAATGCAAAATGCTCTCCCCTTCTAAAACAATACTAGTCAAGTTTGAATTACTGAAAACTTCATAATATATATATATTTTGTTTTTTTACCCCTTCCTTGTGCAGCATATTCAACCAAGAGATCTCTTTTGAGTGTCAGATACATGTGTGGCAGTGTGTTGTCACTGGCTTTAGAATAAACTGATAAAACCAAATGGGAGCCATGAAATATCCAGTGGTTTATTCTTTCCAGTAACTTCATTAATTCTTTTTGACCCCATTCACTTACTAGATGTTAAAAAAAAAAAAAGTTTGAAAGAGGATGTGTTGGCTAAAGGCCTGCAAACTCCATGAGAAAACATATTTTACTATGTTTCTCAGTATTTGCAACTTCAAATGTTGCTAAGGCAGTTAATAATTTATCTCCCAAAATAGATTTTAGAACAAATACATAGGTTTAGTATAGCTAGTGTATTTCATTGGCTGTATTCCTTTCTTATATGTTTTTAATTACTATAATAGAGGAGACACTGGCCTGTGCATCCTTTAAAACACTTGCATGTTTATGGATGGTAATGACATTAGTCTGAGAATATATAAGGCTAAAGAGAGGTTTTCTTGCCATTACTGTTTAGCTTGATGTTGTTTTGATACTGTAATCTTTCTGTTACACAGCAGTGTCTGGTAGATGGAGGAGAGTATAATAACCAATTTATAACGGACAGTATTTCTTTACTTTTTTAAAGGTACAAAGGAAAAACATACACAAAGACTCATACACGTACATGCTTTTAACTTCTAGGCAAAAAAAAATGGAGGAGAAGAAATGGAGGAAACAGTGATTTATTTATTTTTTCCTAGAAAAGTGAGGGAAAAGTACAATTGTTGCTTTTCTGGGCAGGATATGCATTGAACCATTTGATCAGCAGGGTATGGTCAGTGTTCGACATACTCGGTCCAGTGCAAACCATGTCCCTTTTTTCTTTTAGGTCTTTTAAAAGACCTTTCTAAAACATTCTCGATATTTGCTGCAAAAAGAGGAGTTTTTGATAATCTTGGAGGAGGAGTCTTCCAGTTCAAGAGCCCTGCTGCCTGGGTCGATGTACATAATTACTGATTTGTTCAAGTCTTTTGTCATGCACAGGCAAACACGAGAGGTGCATACACTGTGTTGTACTGTGCATGATACTCAGTTTCATCCATTAAAAGAAGAATTGATTTGAAGGAAAATATTGCTATTCAGTAATCCAGTTCTGCAGCATTACTGCCATGTTCCATGTGTTACCATTTGCCAACACTTGCATGCAGCATATGTGCTGTATGTATGCTGCTTATTTCTGCAGTGTGGTTTCTTTCTGTTTGAGTGTATAAACGATGAGTGGAAACTAATTCTATTTAACAAACCAAAGTAAACATCCCAAATAGCAAAGGTCTTTCTCAACTCAAAGTGGCTGCAAATCAGCTCCTAAATACTGTCACTGAAATTAATATCTAGATTTAATAGTTCTTGCGAATTCTGTGTTTTTGAAAAACAGCATTGCATTAATGCATGATATAGAAAGGATAAATTCACCTTTAAATTGGAATGCAGTTCAAAGTGACTGAATTCTCCCTGTTTCAGCCACTATATTTGCCAAAGAACAAACTGGAAAATGGAACTGGTATCATTCATCTGCTCCTGCTTCACTGGGAGGTTTGGGGAATGGACTTCCTATGAAGATAAGAGCAGAATAGTTTATGGATAACCTGTAATAACCACTGAATTTGACAGTCTGAAGTAGTATAGGTTTACTTTTAAATCCACTTAGCATGGAAAAGTTGTAAGAAATGGTACTGTTTTAAAAAATCTTTATCATCACTCATTGATCCTCCTGGTAATCACAAATAGGCTGATTTATAGAAAGGCTTGCTGCATTTTACTGTTAACTAAATACATACATGGTGGCTGAACATACTTTATTCTGTTACTTTTAAATTGCTTAAACTGGATAAGATAGTTAAACTGTCTCTGAATCTTTTAGTCTTGAGAGATTAATATAATATTTTGGATTTAAAAAAAATCCTCAAGAAGAAAGCCATCATGTTCCTCTTGATAATAGGTATTAGCTCTGTGGCACCAGTGATTACATGAAAAAACATGCTGGATAAGTATGTAGATACTATTATATACAATTTGTTTGCAAAATTAGATTATTTCTGTGGTTCTGGTTTATTGTGCAAGATGTGGTCAGCAGGGCAGAAATACAAAGAATTGCAGCTCCCTCTCAGGAAGCTTATATCTGACTATAAAATTCAGTTATCTATTTCCTTAAATCAGCTGTGTTTCACTGAGGAATCAAGGCTTAATGTTTGTCTGTACTGCTTCCTCTGAAGTATTTCAGCCTAGGCTTTCAACTGATCTGTCCATTAAAATTCTTCAGTGGAAATGATTCTGTTGGTGTCCAGAAATATTCAGAAGTTTGTTTCAATCATTTAGTTGTTCTTCCATGTTTCTAAACCAGATTGATCTATGTGACCTCTGGAGGAGTCACAATCATGTTCTTTAAAATACTTTACTTCATATGAACTTTTTGGAGGTCTGTCCTGAGCTGTCTCTGTCTGCATAAGGGACTTGGCTGATAAAGTCTGAGAGAAACCTCTCAGAGTCTGAAAGAGTCAAATTACAGAAATTTCACGTTGTCTTGTATCACCATGTCCCCAGTACAGATACTTCATCCCTGTTTTGAATATTCGAAACAGCTGTCATAGTGACTGATACCAGTTCCATTTTGCCTACCGACTCAGTTGATTTTATATTTTATTTCTCATTTATGATGGAATAATCAGCAGCTCTTTTTCTCATTTATTTTCTCATATTTTTATTCCAGGATTTGCCTCTGAAGCAGGGAGTGTCTGCATTAAAAATGACCTGTAGTTCTCTGCTTCATAGGTTAGAAACTTATTTTAATACTTTGTGGCTAAGCACAGTCCCGTCTCTTTCAAAAATAAAAAATTCCAACAATAAATGGTTTAATTGGCATTGAATGTGGATTATAAACATTTCGCATTGGGGCTTCCATTATTTTAGATGAAATGGCTTCTGCACAAATAATTACTCCAGCCGAGGCAATGAAAGCTGTGTTTGCTTAGAGCCATTTTTATGAATTAACATTAAACTTTAAAAGCGTTGATTCCAGTGGATCATACTAAGTCTCATTTGGACATTTCCAAAGTAATGCATTGGTTAGGCTCTTATTGCTTTAAGCATTTACATTCTAAAATTTACCAAATTCCAAATATTTGTTGGGGGAAAGAAATCTGTTCATAAATCGCTTTGTGTCAATGGGACTGCTATAGCCAGCACACACAGAACCATGTATCTTGTATTTACTTCTGAATTATACACCGCAGATGCTTCTTCAGCTCCTTCCTCTTCCTCCATGGGCGGTGCTTGCAGCTCCTTTACCACCTCTTCCAGTCCTACCATTTACTCTACCTCAGTCACCGACAGCAAGGCTATGCAAGTGGAGAGCTGCTCCTCAGCCGTGGGGGTAAGTACCAGAGGGGTAAGTGAAAAGCAGTTAACCAGTAACGCAGTCCAGCAGCAGCAGTCAACGCCGAAGAGACACACAGTCCTGTACATCTCGCCACCACCTGAGGACTTGCTGGACAACAGTTGGATGTCCTGCCAAGATGAGGGGTGTGGATTGGAGTCAGAACAGAGCTGCAGTATGTGGATGGAGGATTCACCCTCCAACTTCAGTAACATGAGTACAAGTTCCTACAATGATAACACTGAGGTGCCACGTAAATCACGCAAACGCAATCCAAAGCAGAGGCCAGGGATCAAACGTCGAGATTGTGAAGAGTCCAACATGGATATATTTGATGCCGACAGCGCCAAAGCGCCTCACTATGTCCTTTCTCAGCTCAGCACGGACAGCAAAGGCAACTCAAAAGCAGGAAATGGGTTGGTATCTGTTTTTTTTTGTTTTGTTTTGTTTTTTTTTTTTTTAAATAAAGTTTTATCACCATATGTAAAACCAGACTAATAAAACTCTCCCCATGCACAGTCAAGTGTTCTACTTAGGTTCTCACATAAATCCTTTCTCTTCTCTGCTGTTCCCTTTTGCGTCCTAGCCTTGCGATAAGGTCTGATTAGACTTGGTAGTCTTTATTTAGAAGATAAAGCTGAACTTCCCTACAACAATTGACGCAGCACCGATGAGCTCATCTGTATTGTTATTTAAGTGAAATTCTTCAAAGATTGCACAATTCCATTTATAGAATGGCACTGAAAATGTATTTGAAAAGAAAAGCAGAAGCGGACTGGACGCACCCTAAATCTTAGTGGGTTTTGCAGGATTTTATGTGAGGATTTCAGTCTGTACACTTTACCTGCTTCTGTTTGTCTCTCTATTTACCAAATAGAGAGAGTGATGAGAGAAGAAGCAAATGGCTTGTTAGGATTTCTCATCATTGGACTTAACACATGCTTTACATTTTTATAAAATGTTAAGATAACATGGTGAACCAGATTTTGTTTCTTCTTGTGAATTCACTTCTGTATTTTGATTTTTTCAGAAATAAATCTCTAATCCTGTTTCTCTCTGTGCTTCTGGGTTCTGTGCATGCGTGTGTCTGTACGTAGGCACGCTGGGTGGTGGTCTCTCATCTCTCCCACTTTCACACTCTTCACTAAATGCATTTCAGTAGTTGCTTAAAGAGGAAAAACTCCATCAGTTTACAGTAGTGTGTTGATACATTTTTATTTTTTAACTTGTGGCTTCTTTAGTACTTTTAAGATGGTTGAGTGGATAGATTTGACTTTTTTATTTTGGGTTTTTTGGGGGGAGTGTGTATATTGTTTGTTTATGTGTGTGCTTGTGGTACATTCTAATGTTCATCACAGTAATGGTGAATATGAAAATCTGACAGATGGGAAAGATTACAAACTTCTCATATTCCAAAGGGAAAGAGCCTGGAGTCTGTATTCCCAGGGTCTTTGCAGTTCCATACTTAAAATTTCACTCTGAGAAAGTGATTCTGAGAAACTCTCCAGAGTACTGCTGCTCCCTGCCTGCTGGGTACCACATCAGGGCCCATGGAGCTGCCCAGTACCAGGAATGTTGGCTCTGCCATTGACCTGTGTGTCTCCTGGTGTCTCTGTATAACAGACACTAAGCTTGGCTGCAGTTGTCCAGCATCTCTTGTTTTCACCACCTGAAATCAATGTTAATAAAATAAAACCTTAGTACATGGTAGGCTCAAAGAAGCAAATTAGTATATGTAAAGCAGCTGCTTGGCAGGAGGAAGCTGGCTCCACTGAGCAGACAGGGTCAGGTGCTCCCCTACAAAAGAAAGACAAGTATTGAAAGGCAAGAACTGTGTGACTGTAAATATGATCTCTGGGCAGAGAGGAGAGATTTAGTAAACTCTGGAACAATATGAAGGCTCCACACCTGGTATTGTTTAAGGCCAGGCTGGACGGGGCTTGGGGCAACCTGGTCTAGTAGAAGGTGTCCCGGCCTGTGGCAGTGGGATTGGCACTGGATGAGCTTTAAAGTCCTTTCCAACCCAAACAATTTTGTGACTCTGTGATCTCAATGTAAAGTGTCACAAGACTGTAGCATTCCCTAAAATATTAGTGGCTACCCAGTGAACATTCATCAGTGCTGTCAGCGGTACTCTGAATGCAGGGGAAATCATTGTTTTTTTCCCCTAACATGTCAAATACAGGCTAGTTGGAACTGCAGCAAAACTCTTATATAACAAAATTGTCCTTTTGAATAAAAGCTCTGGGGCAAAAAATGTCCAAGATACTAGAAAATGTAATTTTGCAGCTGGAATATGGAGATTTAGTGTTAAAAATCTGGGTCACAGTAGTGACTGGTTTGTTTGCTTGGTTTTTTTTAAACTTTTCAGCCCTTTGGATTTCAGCCAAGGGAGTTCATTTACTTTTGGCTTTAAGAAAAGAGCAAGGAGGGCAGCCTTGCTAATTTGTGAAGTGGAAGTAGCATTTGCCTTAAGAGACTTTTAATAGGTCTTCAGAAGCTAGGAAGAAAAAAAAGTGTATTCCTGTGGAAACTGTTGGAATTTTTGAAAGCCTTTCTTAGAAGTGAATGAATTAATAGTGATTTAGGGCAAGCAGGCTCAGATTTCCGACATGCTTGGCTTCACTTTCACTTGCAGGTCTTCACTGGGAACAGCCCTGATGCCAGTGTGGGACCAGGAAATCTGTTCCAGTAGAATCATAGGGTTTGCTACTTAAACTTCTTGCTTAGAAAAGAAGTGCTAGCTTTGGGTAAACCTTGTCTGGTAATAGTTAAACTAATAAACCTGTGGTGTGAAATGTTTTACTATCTGTGTGTGCACAAATATTAGCATTATGAATAAACTAAATTTAAAGGATGTGTAAATTATATCCTTGGAATTTGAGAAGAAAGACCACTGAGAAGTTCTGGTGAAGGCTTTACAGTTGCTTTCAAGTTACAGCTAATCTGATTGAAAGTAGTGATTACTTTAGGTTTCTAGAGGGAAGACTTTCAAAATAAAGCTTAGGCAGAATAAATATGACAATGCATAAAATAATAATATGTGGACAGTTCAGATGACTTGGGTTTTAAGAGTAAAGTACTCTCAGGAAAAGAGAGTTGTGTTGAAGAGGCCAGAGTGTTAACATCAGACTGCTAATACTTTGCATTTTGAGTGTTGAAAGTCAACTCAAGTTTTGATGGCTGCCCCCTTCAAAAGTCAGTAATATCTCAGTCTCTATCAATTTAGCAAGTGGGAACCTCCATGTGTGGTATCTTTCTGTGAAACATTCTCCTGTGCTGAGGTGCGGAGAGCTTGTGGCCCAGGCACAGTGTTGGGAAGGATGTGATGGTTGCCTGCAGCAGCTGGGATTGCCTGGTGTGATTTCTTGTGTTCCCTCGTAGAAGCTAAGAAGTTGTAGCTGTGTGATTGAAAATTCATAGGGGGTGGAAAAGAGAAGATATTCTCTGCAAGTTCATAAACATATTCCTTTTAATTAGTAGTCCGTTGGAGTAATGTCCTGACAGGAAGAGGAGAAAGTGATTATCTAACGAGCTTGAGTGTGATTAGTGTTTTTGCTTAACATGTACAGAAGCAAGGACCACAGTGCTGTTAATTACAGTTTATTTAGTGTGTCACAGGTTTTGTCTGTGCTACATTGAAGGAGAATTTTGTCCCTTTTATTTTCCTGAAAGGAAGGATGTTTTTACATAGTGGGTTTTTTTTTAAACAGCCTGATTGACCAGACTTTG
Organism: Neopsephotus bourkii; assembly: GCF_033783945.1. Taxonomy (NCBI): domain Eukaryota; kingdom Metazoa; phylum Chordata; class Aves; order Psittaciformes; family Psittacidae; genus Neopsephotus; species Neopsephotus bourkii. The sequence continues at coordinate 506,011 of NW_026902017.1, forward strand.
GCTGAGTAATTACGACACATTTGCAGAAAGATAGGAGTCTTGTAAGGTTTTTTTAATGCTGTTTTTTTATCTAGGTCCTGCCTCTCTGCTGTTACTTGGTTGAAGATCAGTGTGTGAGGCAGCCAGGGCTGCTCAGGGCATCTCTCCTGGGCTCAGCTGGATAAGCGGGAGGCTTTGCTGGGCTGTCTGCGAAGTGGTTAACCTTCTCAAACAGAAAAACATGAATGAAATTCACCCAAAGCACAGAGCTCATAACTGCTCAGCAGTGTTCATTTTAACCATTTGTTACAGGTGTTAAAAGGTTTTGGAAAGCTTAGTGGGAGATGTGGAACTGGTGCAAAGTGTTTGACCTTTCCTGGAGCAGAAGACCCCTCCATAGGAAAAGACAGGCTGAGAGACCTGTGGATGTTCACCCAGGAGAAGAGAAGGATTCACAGAGACCTTAGAGCAGCTCCCAATATCTAAAGGAGTAACAAAAAGCTTTGGACAAGGGCCTGTAGGGACAGACCACGGGGAATGGCTTTAACCTGCCCGAGGGCAGACTGAGCTGAGCTCTTAGGCAGAAGCTCTTCCCTGTGAGGGTGCTGAGGCACTGGCACAGGGTGCCCAGAGAAGCTGTGGCTGCCCCATCCCTGGCAGTGTTCAAGGCCAGGTTGGACACAGGGGCTTGGAGCAAGCTGCTCCAGTGGAAGGGGTCCCTGTCTGTGGCAGGGGTTGGAGCTGGAGGAGCTTGAAGGTCCCCTCCAATACAAACCAGGCTATGAAAAGTGCTGGGACAGGTTGTGCAGGGCTGGGGAATGACTTGGAAGTGTTTGCATACCATGTGATCTTGTGCTGTTCATTGCACAATAGGAATTGTAGGAAAGGTGCTGATAATGTTTATTAGTATAAATCATCAGGTAATTGGGAACGAGAGTACTATGGGTTGCCCCAGCCTTCAGGTCAGTGAAAAACTCTTGCAGAGGCAATGCTCTCAGTAGACAACTTTGAAGAAAAGGCATTTCTTTCACCCCCCTCCTCGAGAATTAAAATCCTGGATAAATTACTTCCCTGTGTTGCACATTGAAACAGAATTTGCTTTTTAAGCAGTTCACACCTGTTATTTTAAACTGCTTTCTTCAGAATCATTAGCTGTTAGAAACTACATTTTGTTAGTAAAGAAGAATATTACATTTGAATAAATCCATTTAGCCCTTTTTCTGCTTATACCATTTGCCATGGCATGTTTACCTTTGCTGGTGTTAAATGAGGTTATTAAACTTCATTATGCAAACCTGCTCTGTATAAGATCACGAGATATTTTGCATTGTGATTTAAAGTGAACACAGAATGCATCACACAGTGTTATACTTTGGAGGGCTTCTTCATTCAGGTTTTAATTATGGAACTGAACACAAGATATACCCTAAGGTATGCACCTCGAACAAAACAGTCTTTTTGCATATGCTGCAGATTTCAAATTGGTGCAATTTCATCACAGCTTTTTACAATAACTAATCTGGTTTAAACATCAATTTGTCAATCTGTTTTGACAGAAATTAGTGTTTGAGTTTGCATGGATATGCAACTTCACGTGAAGACAGGCATGAGGCTGTTTTCCTATTTGAAGAATTATCATTTAACCTTAAATCCATTCAGTATGTGTGTCTACATATGTATATTTGTTACAGAAGCAAAACAGCTTATTCATACAATACCAGGCTGTATTCTATACTGTGAAAAAGCAGATTATAAGTCTTTTTCTGTTTAACAGAGTTTAATGCTAATTGCTTTTCCCTTCCTTTATGTTTACTCTCTGAAAAGCGGTTCCTATTTGCACTGGATGGAGAAGGCAGGGAAGCACTGTTCCTCTTCATCTTGCAGGTTTCCTTCTCTGTCAGAGAATTCTGAAGTTTTTTCTCAACTATAAATCATCTATCAATTAATATACACTCTTTACCTTTTTAGCTTTTCTGTGATTTAGTTTGGTTTTATTGGGAAGCTGCTTATAACATCTTTTTAATGGCATGCTTTGACTTCCCAGAGCATCAGAGAACCAGAAAGGAGCTGGAGGGAAGAAGACCCCAATGTTGTGTGGTCAGTATCCGACTAAGAGTGAAGGGAAGGAGCTGAAGATCGTGGTACAGCCAGAAACCCAACACAGGGCTCGTTACCTGACTGAAGGCAGCCGAGGCTCAGTGAAAGACCGGACACAGCAAGGCTTTCCAACAGTCAAGGTAGGCTGCTTAGTGTTGAGTGACTCCTTCCCAAGTAGTGCTTAAGTAGAATGAGAACTGGTGCAAAAGGCCTAGAATCTCTGTTTTTAAAGGTAAGGGGGGAGACTTTGCAGTGCCTTCCTGTACAGATTATTGTTTCTTGCAGGTACCAGGAGGTCTCATTTGCATCACAGTTACAGGAGGAAGGAAGCTTTATGTCAAGGCAGTCCCTTTAGATTACAACTACAGAAATTCTCAAAATAGACACTTGAAGCATGCAAAAGTAGGACAGTGAAATGCTTTAACAAATGCAGCCTGTTCCCTGTATAGACCTGATATCTGTAAGTGTTGCTGGTCAATCGATCTGAGGCAGGAATGAGCAGCATGCAGGTTTGAATGGTGTCCTCAATCCTGCTGATCAGGGGAAGGACATGCGTAGAGCAGATGTAGTCAGGAATCCAGGCTCTGGCTGCATAGCTGGCTCTCCAGCATGCATTTAGCTTCTTTGTTCATCCTCCTTCATTTGGAGAAAAGAAAACGATGACTGATGCAATTCACGTTGCTCAGAGAGGGGGAAAGCTGTTGGTGGTGAGGCTTGCCAGCCTCTGGTGCCAGAGGGCTTTACTGTAAGTTCTTCAGAGGACGGGGACCAAAGCCCAGAAGAAAAGTAGGAGCTACAAATAGAGACGAAACATGAGGAAGAAGGCTACAGAAAGATCTTTTGCCTTCCTGCTCAGAAGGGTGACATTCAAAGGCTGTCTGCCAGTGCCTGCACATTAATGACCAGAGTGTGAATCTGCAGGTCTTGTTTTTTCCCTTGCACAGTTCAGGGAGCTGTGAGTTGACTGGAGTCACAGAGGCTTGGGGTAGTGTCTGGAATGCAGTCATGGATATGTACCAGCTGTTTAGAAAGAAGACAGGAGGTCATGTATCATGAGATGCTCCTTGACTGCACAGATCTTGAGCAAGAAATTGGAGACCAGAGGAGGGAGCAAGTTAGGGAAAATGTTTTGATATCTGTTACAGACTTCCTGTCTGAGAACAGTAGATGATGCAGGATTGTCCTGCATACAGACCTCTGACTGTGGAAGGTTTCAGCCATCTGTTCATCTGCAGGGTTCCATAGGCTGGTAGAAGCAATCAAAGAACTTGAGGGCTGCACTTGTGAAGACTTCCTGATGCAAATGGTAGAGGGTCTTACCAGGAGTAATGCTTTACTTGACTTAAACAGGAACAAACAGAAGAGCTGATGTCAAACACAATCGCAGAAGTTGCAGTGGTGAGAGTATAAAGGGTGGGGGGGGATGACACTGAACTCAGTACAAGCTGGCACTGCATGCTTGTTGGTAAGGTGAATATCATCCTGGTCATATTGGGTGAAGTGTGGTGAACAGGTAGAGCAAGTAGACAATTATCTGTTACACAACTAAGAAGGGGAAAAGACATTTCCTTTTTTATTTTTTATTAATTATGATGCTTTGAGAAAGCAGCAAGTTTTTAATCCAAATTTACCAGGTCCACAAAGGAGTGTTTACGATAGAGCCCTTAAAATTTGTACCGACTACTGCTGACAGAGTATAGAAGTATGCTTATCTTTAAAGTCCAGTTTGACAGCATTAGAAACATTTCCAACACTTCACTCAGAAATGTAGAAATCTGTTCCTTAAAGCAGATGTGGAAATTCTTTTCCTCAGAAATGTAGAAATCCAGTTAAGTTTCATAAGAAAAGAATCTGTTCATATCATCCTGTTGCTATGGTGATTTAGTGCTTATTTATGCAAAATTTCTTAATGGGTCTTTGTTCATCTGAATTTCCTTTTAATTCCTTTCCAAGTCATCCTTTAGTACCCGTCAGTGAAAACTCTGTTTGGAAGAGTCTTATGTTACTGAATTCCTGGAAGCTCAAGCTTGCCGTACCAGTAGGTAAACTAGTTCATATGCTGCATATTAAAGTCTGCCAGGGCTGGACAGACAAAATGAGTCAGTGGATCTTCAGGAAATCTGAGCTAGTGATGAAAAATCTGTAAAGGACAAGAGGGCTTTTGGTTTGTGTTTTTCTTGGGTTGTTTAAAAGGTTGGGAAAAAGAGTATAAAAACGTTGCTTGTTCAGAAGAGATCTGGTGCTTGCTCTTCTCTGGCAGCATGAGCAGCCATTCACATGCATCACTCCTAAGTAAACTGAGAGGAGAAGTAGGAGGTTCTGTGGTCTAAGGAAAGCCATGTTACTTGATGACTTAGAACTAGGGAGACTACAATCAATATGCAACATTAAAATTGTGTAAATGAACCTTAATTTAAGTGAATTCGCTGGCAAAAGAAAGATTATCCTGAATGCAGAGTGTCAGAAGAGGTGTCCCTGCCATCAGTAACATCTTCATGTTGTCTTGCTAATGGTATCTCAGAGCTGGAGCAGTTACCACCCAGATCATGTGAGATACTTCTGCACTATGTCCGTATGTTCTTCTAACAAGAACACCAGAAAGAAAAGAGACACTACTTAGCTGTGAGGATGCTCTTTCTGGCCAAGGAGGCCATGGTGATGTGACACAAAGACTGTTCTTTCTGTTTTCCATGTAAATGGTAGAATATCAGAGTACCCTTTACTTCTCACTGCCTTTTGACCGCCTCGTGAACTTAAGTCATCTCATAGGCTGTTTTCATGGTCTCTTCACTTATGCTGTCTTAGCTCCTGAGCTCTCTGCTAGGAACCCTGCCTGTTAGTGCTTGTTTCCTACTTGGAAGCCTGTCAGTTGGCCAGCTGCCGATACCTTCTAGCTTTGCGCATCCATAATGGTCAGAATACCCACCTCATTGCTTATTGTTCCTTTTGGACATGAGTAACATTCTGTTCTTAGCAGTGTTTGCTCATTTTGCCCTTTTCCAAACTTGTTGAGAAGTTCAAAACTGAATTTTCTAAGTTGACAGGGATAAATCCCCTAAAAGATCCTCTGGAGGATTCTGCTCTCATTTGCATCTTTTTACTAATAAAATTTGAGCTTCTTTCTGCCAGTTTTGACTGGGCTTCTGGGCCTAGGATGAAACGTAACATTGGCACCCAGAAATTCTCTAGCAACAATTGTGGCTTAATGAAAACATTGCAGATACTGGTTTTATCTCCTCCTAGAATGCTCTGGCAAAGAATTTCTCTCTCACATGGGAATCTGGCAGTGACCTCACGTTTCTTTTTACTCAGGAATATTTTTCTTAACTACTACCTAAAAAAAAGTAAAATTACTTTGTAATACAATGCCCAGATTTACTTCAAGACTTCTTTTACATCACAGTAAAAATAAATTTTACCTGTTTATTAAATGACTGTCTTTTAATGGAAGAACGAATGGCAAAAGATAAAGAGGTTAGCATTTTGTTCATAAACTAGATGAAAACTTTGTGTTTCTTCTGCCCTTAGGGTTGTTTTCCAGCAACACTCAGAGCTGATTTAATTCAAATTCACCTGCATAAAATATTTTGTGTTTTAATTGAGTCCTATTGAAATGTTTAATTTGTGGTGGTGTGTTTCAGCTGGAAGGTCACAATGAGCCGGTGGTGCTGCAGGTATTTGTGGGTAATGACTCTGGTCGAGTGAAGCCACATGGGTTCTACCAGGCCTGCAGAGTTACTGGGAGAAACACTACCCCCTGTAAGGAAGTGGATATAGAGGGAACTACTGTTATTGAGGTTGGACTGGATCCAAGCAACAATATGACACTTGCGTGAGTAGCTTTTTTTTTTTTTTAAGAAAATTAATTTATTTTCAGAAACTGATTTCCTATTTTGATTGGGTGGGTTAGTAGTTAAAAGTCTGAACATCTTGAAACAGACCAGGTACTTAGTGAAGGTGTGGGTATAAGAAAAAACTTTTAAATCACGTTCTCAATTTGTTTACTTTATTGAATTCTTAGCCTGGTCTTCCTTAAACTTTATCAATTAATTGTTACATTAGTTTCACATTGTGTTCAATCAGTAATATGCATATTAAAGCATGAGGTGAATTACAAGCTGATTGGTGATTCTTCTGGTTGTCTTCTTTTAACAAGTAAGAATTGCTGATCAGATGCAAACTTCAGATGCAAGTGATTTCCTAATAAGCTTTTTACATGTATCTTAACATACAGAAAGGGATTGATCTTTTTTCAAATAATGCTTTTCAGTAGAATGTGTTCTTTTCAATGGGTATGTGATTGAAAGCTGCCACTCTTTACTTGGCAGCTAGTCTCGTTTCAAGAGAAGAAAGGTTTATTTAATTTTAAGTATCCACTTCTCCAGTAGGATAATACAGTTTGTTAATAAACTGTATCAGTTTTATTTTTTAAAGGTAAAATATACTCCCATGATAAATTTGGAAACTGCCTCTTGGAGAGTAATTTTATAATTGTCCTCAAGTGTTAATGTAAAACCATGTAAGTATAGTGATGCTAGAAAGATGAATTTGGAATTACCTGGGAAGCATATTTTTGATTAGGCTGTTCTCTTGTAAGAAATCTTGATGTCTCAAAAGAAATCTTCCTGGTATTTCAGTGACACTGTAGCACCTCTCTATTGATGGTAATGCTGCTGCCACCTTCTGAATCACACTCTTCCCTCCTGTCTGCTCCCTAGCTATTGCTTGTTGGCCCTCATGCAGCACAAAACTTTGTTGTACTCAGATTAGATATCAGATGGTCCCTGTACTGTTTGGATGTAGAGCCCAAGATCCTGGTAAAATTACAGTATTATTCTTAACACATCATGCGGTGTTTGGTTGGAGTTTTTGTTCTTTTGTTTGAAATAATTTTGCATCTAGCATGCCTTTTTGAAAGTTAGCACTGCCTCTCTCTCACCCTGGCCCTGTAGACATTTCCCAGAGGGCCACAGTTATCTTATGACATAGCTATCACTTTCAAGTTCCACTGAGCGTAAAAAATAATATGATTACAATGACTTTTCTTCTACCGTTCTTAAAGGAAATGCAGAATATTTTGTAGTAATAATCCTACAAATCCAGATCTAGCCCCTGGAATGGAAGAGTGGAGACCTGTGATTAGAAACTGAATGCTAACTAGAATGACTTGTTATATCGCATTTGCTGTTTTATTCATACTGCTTTATTATTCTTTCCTTCCATAATCCATCATAAAATGGTTTGGGTTGGAAGGGACCTGAAAGCTTATCCAGTTCCATCTTCCTGCCATGGACAGGGACACCTTCCAGTAGAGCAGCTTGCTCCAAGCCCCTGTGTCCAACCTGGCCTTGACCACTGCCAGGGATGAATGGGGCAGCCACAACTCTGGGCACCCTGTGCCAGCGCCTCAGCACCCTCACAGGGAAGAGCTTCTGCCTAATATCTAACCTGAACTTCCTCTGTTTCAGTTTAAACCTATTCCCTCTTGTCCTATCGCTACAGTCCCTGATGAAGAGTCCCTCATCCAAGTAATGTAAGGTTGAATTGAAAAGTGATCTGTGTAGTGAGAAAGGTTGTGTAGAGATTTCATTAAAAAAAAAAAGAATATTTCAGTAATTACTTCCAGAGTTTTGACTTACGGCCTATGTAACTTGTTGAAAGACTATTAAAGATGCTGAACTTACTGAACTCTATTAAACTTACCGCTGTTTTGTGTTGATAGGGTTGATTGTGTGGGAATACTGAAGCTAAGAAATGCTGATGTTGAAGCTAGGATAGGGATTGCTGGCTCGAAGAAAAAAAGCACACGTGCTAGGCTGGTATTTCGTGTTAACATCACTCGCAAAGATGGTTCAACTTTGACTCTTCAGACACCCTCTTGCCCGATTTTGTGCAGTAAGTATCAAAAAGTTGGTATTATTGGACTCTGAATTTTAGTGTGATTGCCATAAAATGCCTCAGGGAAAAAAGCCCACCCCAGTGTAATTCCATGACTGTTTCAGAATTGCTATGGCTAAGATGATGTGAATTAATTTTTATTTGAGGTGGGATGTTAGACAGATGACTGACCGGTATTTAAAAGTAGTTATGAATTTCCTCATCTTCTATTAAATGAGTCTTTGCCTTTTAAACAGTCAGATTTTTTTGTCTTTTTTTTTTTTTTTAACTTAGATATGATTTTTGAGACAAGTTTTAATCTCTTCTGTACTGTGATGTTCATCTGGCAGCTTTCAGTGACCGAAAAGACTTCTAATGAGTTAGTGACCATGGTTCTCTACAGTTGTGGTAGTTCGCTGGGCCAGAGGCTGAATCTGTTCTGGTTCAGTGCAAGAATGGAACATTTTATTGCTCTTTATTAAAATGCTCTATTTAGCACTGAGCACAGATGGCTGCACTGACTGGTTTGGTTATGCTGAACAACAGGGAAATTAAACTAGAAAGGGCTGCATGTGTCTGTAGAGTCTGTAACAGCTTCCAATTACATGGAATTCTGGTCATCTGCAAAAGAGAAAAAATAGGGAAATGTGTTTAATACAGCTGTTGATGGGGTTACTGGTATTTCTCAATGAACAAGAAGATAGAGCTTTTTCTCCATATGCGTGAAACATACTGTGGTTATGCAAGCTCCTTGTGTCGTGCTCTTTCCATTGTATAAGAAGTTCTTGGGTTTGGTGGGTTTTTGGTTTTCTAAACCCTGTCAGTACCTATTGTGTCAGGGCTCCTATTCAACTCATCAAAAATTGCAGCTTTGTTGCCAGTGAAAGAACAGATTGTAAGAGGAGATAATTAAAACCATGTGAGCTTCCACATCAGCTACCACCATGCGGTTCCAGTGCTGCAGGCAGCAGGCGATTCAGCAGATGTGGCATGTGGCCCATCCCTCCTTCCAGTCTTCTGCTCTTGCAGAGAATCCGTATGCAAGACTCGGGTGGATCAGGAGCCCAGCAGAAGCCCTAATAAAGCTGATAACTAAAGATGTGCCACTGCTGGTGCAGGGAAGGGCTCTCCTCCTGTCCTCAGCCATGTTCTCTGCTTTAGGCAGTAGTTTGACTTTTGGTGTGCTCTCCCAGAGCTTGGCGTTCCACTCCCTCTCTTTTCCTCTCTTGCAACCTTTTGCTAAATCTTTTCCCAGTGTTTTTTTTTAACTGGTGGAGCTCTCAGATGTAGGCATTTATGTTATTGGAAAATACGTAAGTACATTTGCTAGAGCTATGATTGTCTCTAGCTCCATTCCAGTCAGTGCAGCATTGTAGTATCTGACACTAATTTTCAGATTTAAGAAAAAAACATTTTCTATAAAATCTGTAAGATCAGTGTCTGCATACATTTTATTTGTATCATTAATTTACTGGTTAAAGTTATTTAAATAATAGCAGAAATGGGAACAGAAATCATCTGATGTTTTCTTAAGCACGTAAGAATCCAAAACTTGCTACTGTAGATAGAAGCTGAGTGTCTGACATGTTTTAGGAAATTTAAAGATAGGCTGTTCAACTAAAAAAGCTGTATTTGATGCAGTTTCTGCTCAGCTTGTTGGTAAAGTCATTTTAGTACTGGCTTATGATGATCCCTTGTAATTTTCTTTCTGTTTGTTGAATGAAGCCATTTATACCTGTAGCATTAGTAGCTGTATTTTGAGATACGGGCGGTGAGTAAAAAGTGGAATATATGATTGCTAAGGGCCATTATAAGAAAAGGAAGAAGGAAAGAAGGACATAAAAGTTATCCTTCTATAAATAAAGTTCTAAAAAATTGCTTTAGTTTTTAGCAAGGTGGGGTTTGGTCAGTTGATAAGAAATTCTTCCTAGTTGTGTAAATCGCCATGAGTTTGCCCAGGAATTTTATAGCATCTCCGTTGCTGGACACCTAAAACAAAGAAACAAAATACTCTGGTTAGAATCATGTCTTTGAGTAATAGCGTGGGTAAAACTAATTGTGATGTGAAGGTTGAGAGGGGAATTCTTAAGGCTTTTCCATGGCTTCTGTGCTTCTGCTTCTTAACTTACACCAAAGTCACAGTGATTTCCAGCAGACCTTAGCCAACAAAACTGTGCCGGTATGTACATACTGGCTGATCCATATGGCATAAAATGTTGTTTATGAAGTTACTCATTTATATAAATCGTGTCCTCAGGCACATTACACCTGGTTTGTTTGCTACACACATCTTATTACAGATGTGTACTTTATTTTCTCATAATGAAGTTTACTTTATCACTCATCACAGCCTGCTTATATTGTGTGCTGTCACTAATACTGCTGTCAAAGCTGCATTACTGTTCTTGAAACCATAGGAAAGATGTTGAATAGATGCAGGCTCTTTATTTAAGGTCTGTGTTTTAAACAGGCTTTGTTCACTTGCTAGCAAACCTAAATCCAGTTACGCTTTTCAGACATTCATGTGTCTTTAGCATATTTAGTAGTTGTGTAATGGTTGCCTGGGAACCTGCTGCAACACTTGTAGAAAAAGCGTCTCTGAAAGGTCATCAGATAATTTGGAATGTTACAGTGTTATCTTCTATGTAGTAAGCCCACAGAATATTGTTAACACTAAAAGTAGGCCGTGTAAGTGCAAAGCACAAGTACAATCTTATGTTACTTGGATTTTGTGGTGAATAGAAAAGGTGGTTGAGAAACTTTTATTAGAAGCTGGAATTACTTTATAAAATATGAAATGTGACAAAGTACATAATTTTAAAATGTATGTCTATTTAAATTGCCTTTGGTGCTCATTTTCATTTAACACACGCGGCCTTTATGCTTTAAGAAGCATAGAAATAGTTTCAGCAAAGATACTGTGTTATTGCAAATCACCACCTGAATTGCTGTCTGAGAGGTGTAAGTTTCCAGGGGTGTGGAACTGTAAGCTGCATTCTCTTTGCTAGTTCATAGGACATAAATTACTATAATCCCCAACTACACAAACGTTACTCTTGCAAGGGTTTCTATTAACTGAAGTATATAATTCTAGAAAGTAATGGAATGGTTTGGGTTAGAAGGGACATTGAAGCTTACCTATTTCTGCCATGATCAGGGACGTCTTCCACTAGACCAGGTTGCTCAAAGGCCTTGGTTAGTTCTTGAACCAGCCAGGAAGCTACCTCATGTAAAAAAATAAACAAAGTTGAAAAAAATCCAGGAGAATTACTACTTGCACCCTTTTGCATAGGAGGACAAAATGAGCTTTATATTAAATGGGTAGATTTGAAGATGTGTTTGAGGTGTGTCTAAGGACTGATGCATTTGTTTATCGCTTTCTATGCCAGGAAATTACAGGACCAAAGTTTCTTGAACTTTAACACTGAAAGTTTCAGTTTTGAGGATTTAATAAATACAGGAGAAAAAGGAAAATATTATTAGTGGATCATTTCCCTAAGTGGGATTTTTGAGGCCTTTGCATTTAGTGAGGAGATAATAGAAATGGTTATTGTCTGAAAAGCTTTTTAAATTAGGGATATAGTAAAGGAAGAGCTGAGGAATTATTTCGTAATCCTGTAAGTAAAAGTTTTTTGTTTTGGATGTTGATATTTTCTTGATTTCAGACTATTTTTTTTCAATTGCAGCTCAACCAGCAGGAGTTCCAGAGATCCTAAAGAAAAGTCTGCACAGTTGTTCAGTGAAGGGTGAAGAGGAAGTTTTTCTGATTGGCAAGAACTTTCTAAAGGGAACAAAAGTGATTTTCCAAGAGAACATTTCTGGTTAGTGTGAAAGCAGTAACAGCTTGGGGTGCTGAAGAGGGCGTGCTGCTGGGGTTTACACTGAGTGATAAAGTTTAGTTGTAGAGAGCAAACTGACAGGCAGAATCAAAGACAGTAAAATAAATTTCTTTATATGGATGCACAATAAATTATGCTTTTTAATTTTCATTTAGATGACAATTCATGGAAGGCAGAGGCTGAAATAGACATGGAATTATTTCATCAGGTACTTCTGTGTTGTTATTACTATTATTGTATTTAAATAAGAAAAAATACTGTTTCCAAAGAAAAATTAAATAAGCCTTTCTTTTTTTCTGTGCATTTCTAGAAATAATACTCCTTTTCTTAAAATAGGTTCTATAGTGAATCTGGTTGAATATCACTGGTTTGGGTTTATACAAGTACAGTTGTTAGATTTCTAATTAAGAATTTCAATACCACAGTAGGAGTGTGGTATGTGGAGCAGGTGTTTGCCCTTACATACAGTTTAATTAAAAGGCCTAATCCAGTTTTTCCAGTAGCTTTCCTAAGGCCACGTTAGATTAGTACTGAGTGGAAATAGATGGTATACACCATAGTCTTTATAGCTGGCTTGATTTATGTTCCATTCTGAAATGTTTTACAAAATATTTCTTTCTTCTTTTTGCCACAACTGTCATTATGAACTATTGGACTGAAATTAGAGAAATTATTAGATATAAATGACATTTGACAAACTTCACCTTGCTCCCATCTCCGTAGGCAGTATTCCATGTGCACACTGATAGAAATGATTTCTCACTTCCAGTGCGTATTTGGGGAATAAAGATCCCTCATCGCCATTCCTGTTGGTGAATGACTGTAGGCCTATTTTTTGATGTCTGCTCTGTATTAAATCTGCTTAAATGTAACATGAAACTGCATCCCTGCATCCTCCGTCTTTTCACACTGAATACAGAGACCTGAGTCAGCAGAACATGAAGTGTCTGAATCCAGCAGAACTTGATGGGAAACTGACTGCAGTTCAATAAGGCATGTTAGGCATAAGCTTATGCTTAAAGTACTGGACTTTGTCTCTCCATTTGAATTGCAGGTCACCAATGAGCATCATATAGGCAGATTATTCAAATCTCGCTCCTAGCACTAGTCAGGTATCAGTTTACTTCACTGAAGGTGTAACTTGATCACATTTCCCCCACTGTCTTTGTTTTTTGGTGTTTTATCAGTCTGTTTCTCTGTGTTGATGGATATAATACAATTAAGGTGGTAAAGTTAGGCTTCTGATGTGATTTTAAAATTATTTTTGCATTGCAGAATCATCTTATTGTGAAGGTGCCCCCATATCATGACCAGCAAATAACCTCAGCTGTTTCTGTGGGAATATATGTTGTGACCAACGCTGGAAGATCACGTGATGTGCAGCCATTTACATACACTCCAGATACATGTATGTGAAATAAAAATCTGGAGGAAAAAAGGGGCAGTTTTACCTGAAAGCATTTTGGATTTGATTTCATAGCATTTAATCCATGCAACAGAAACGTTAAGTAATGTGGACCTTTTCAAGCTCATCTTGCTGGCAGTGTTTACTCTGTTAAATAATAAAATATAAAGGCTTGGCCTTTCTCATTTATGTGGCAGGTATCTCAAAATTTCAGCTGCATGGAGATAGCTGTTCTTATGAAGTAGCATCCATTTCTAGCCTAAGGTTCAGAATGAAGCTGAGCAGAAAAAAAGGAAACACATTACATTCACTGCAACAGATCCAAACAAAAAGTAGCACCAAGGTTTATCCTGAGGAAGGTTTAAGTTTGACCATATCAATGTATTTTTGTTTATTTATCTATATTACAATACACAGTCCAAAAGTTTGTTTGGGTTTCAAAGAACCTCAGTTTCTTTAGTATGTAAGTAACTGTTTTGGTTAGCTTGGTTTTTTTTGCTTATTTGCTGTTTTAACATAAGGAAGTTCTCAATGTGTTTTGTCTCAACAGCTGGTACTCTGAATGTTGATGTGAAAAAGGAAATCTCCAGCCCAGCCCAACATTGTTCTTTTGAGGAGGCTATAAAAGGTACTAAATTGATTCTTATCATTGTTGTTAATAATTTTAACTATAAATTCCTACTCAGATTTGGAGGAATGAATCAGATGTCCTGTGAAGATAAGTTTGTTCTTATAAAATTTGGCCACATTCTTACAGTGAGGTTAGTTTTCTGGTTCTGAATATTTTGCTTTGTAACAGTATTCTTTTACGTATATTTTAACATGAGCTAGTATAGAACAAAGCCTGCAAAAAATATTTTTCTTCTGTTTTTTGTTTATTTCACTTTTTATTGCTAAGGTTCTGAAGTCTAATCTTCATTTAATATGATTGCAAGTGAAGAATTAAAAAAGAAAGAAGCCAAAGATTTATAAACAAAGGATTTAGAAACGGTGAAGTGTTAATTTAAGCAAAACTAAAGGTAGTGGTGGGGAAGAACTGAATACTGAAAACATGAACATACCAACCGGTATTTTTTGGATGCTCTCCAGTGGTTTTATGAGATTGCTTTCAATGGGTCTAGTTAAGAATGCTAGTTCTGGCACTTTCAACTTGTTCCTTTCAGTGAATTGTTGTTGTTTTGTTTGGGGTTTTTTGCTTTTTTTATTTTTTTCCTTTTTTTTTTTTTTAATTTGTTTTCATTTTTTTTCTGACCATTCATGCCATGCAAAGTTTGTTGTTTTGTTCCAAGGGAGCAAGATTTAGGTTTGCCTGGTTTTTAAGTGTTCATTAAATTGGTGCTTTTGATAGTGAAATAAAGTAGAGGAAGGAAATGTTTCTTAGTTGACTGTTAAAACTATGGTAGTATACAAAGATTAATGGAAATTTCCATAGCCTGCTCTGTTGAAAGCAGATTGAAAGTAAGTAAATTAGCAATGTGATCACAAGTTTGATAGGAATACATAGCTTCAGGTTAAAATTATGAAGCTCAAATTTGAAGGTAATAGCTTGGTCTTGGCAGGGGATGTATTTATAAGTTGACTTTACAACTTGTTAGGGAGGATAATACAAGATATGATGAGTTTAAACCTGCAGAGAATGTTTGACGGAGAAATATGCAAAAATATTTAGGGCAGTGAAACAAGCTGATAAAAGAACTGTTAAGACCTCTAGTAGCAAGATCAAAAAGATGAGGAAAATAACTTATTTTTATATCAGGGCAAGCTTGACATCCAACTAATTTAGCATGGAGGCTTAACAAGGGAGGATATCAACTGCAGTGGGAGAACATCTGCTGTTCATAAAATGTGCTATTTCTATTGCTTCGTGTCCTCCATTTAATTTATGTGATAAATCTTGATTTACTTTCTTGTGTGGGTTTTATGCTAGGCAGCTCATTTTGATGGACTCATTCCTGTACCTGTTCTGCTCTAGGCTGATCATGAACCAGATAGTTCATGATCAAAACCAGATCAGTTTTGCCTGCTTCATGTGCTTTGTCTCTGATTATGCCCCAGATAAAGGTGGGGATCCAGTGGGATGCTTTATGTTAAAGATTAGTCCTCTAATGTATTTACAGTTATATGGAACTATAATTTTTACGTGCTTTCCCATTGGTTTGTTTTAAGCTCAATTTGAGCAGTATTTGACATCAAGAAAGTTAATTTTATTTACAGCAAAGATCTCAGCTTATGTATTTTTTTAAATGTGGATCAGGAAAAATCAGAATTTAAAAGATCTAATTCATTTTAAGAAGCCACCTTTCTGCATTAAAAAAAATTGAAGAAACTAATCACTATAAAGGCAGAATTACAACTGGCTCTTGCTACAGAGCTGACGTGCAGGTTTATCAAGGTTTGCTTGGTTATTCCTTTAACAGAATAAAAATACAGTCTGAATGCTTTGAGCACTCTGTTCTCATAGTTATCTGAAAACAGACGTTTTTTCAAAATGAAATAGAGAATTTGCACAGTTAAAGTGCAGTAAAGTTTAGAATGAGAATTTGTGGAAAGATATCTTAAGCTTCTATGTTTGTAGTTCAGGCAGTTGGTAGATGGCTCCTCTTGGTCCAGAAATGTACAAAATGGAAGAAAATCAAAACTATGACATTTTTGTTAGTCTTAAAAGTAACCTTTGAAGGTTGTGATACCTCTTCGTGCTAGCATCTTGTATCAGGGTGAGAGCTCTTGTGGTAAGGCTGAAAAGTGAAATGGCGAGCAGGCCACTACTAGAAATCCACCCTCTGTATAATGGGTGTTAACTTTCCATTGCCCTTCCTTTGTTTTTATGTGTAACCTGCAGCAGTGAAAGCCACTGGTTGCAACCTGGAGAAGGTCAACATTCTTCCTAGTGCCTTGATAACTCCGCTTATGCCAACCAGTATGATTAAGAATGAAGATGTGGCTCCAATGGAAGTAAGTGCAGAAAAAAGATCTCCCCCTGTCTTCAAGGTAAGTTTGATTGTGATCTGAAGGCTGTAGCTTTAATAGTTACATCTACCCATCAGTCCAAGTTCTAATAGTGGAGAAGTGTAACACACAGGGAAAACGTCAGGTCTTGAGATTGGTCTGGACAAAACACACAATCTCACTGAGCATGATTACATAATTATTTAATAATAAATATCTATAATAATTTTCTCTGAAAGTAACTTACCTTGTTTCACTCTCAATTCCAGTGTTGATTGGTTAATGATACTATGATTTATTTTGTTTTTTTGTCCCTTTACACAGAACTAGTAAATCACTGTAAGAATACTGTTTTAATCACTTTTTAGCTTTGCTTTTGTGAAATTGTACCTTAATTTCTTCCTTAAAGTAGCATTTCCGCTGCTAGTCATTTGCTTATTTGTTTGGTTATGTATGGAGAGATGGATACATAGCCATCAAATCTTCCATCTGATCTGGCTTGAAGACTGTGATTGGTGGAAATTTTATAAGCATAACCCAAGTAAGCTTATGAATTGCTTAATGTCTGGCTCTTTTCAGGCTTCAAGTGTGGTTGGACCAACTCAACAAACATTGGAAAACAGTATGTCTGGCATATCAACTTCTGCTTCCCATTTACCTTCTGAAAATGAAAACCAGCAACAAATACAGCCGAAGGTGTATAGTCCAGAGACACTAACTACTATCCAAACACAGGACATTTCCCAGCCTGGTAGCTTTTCAGCAGTCTCAACTCCAGGTCAGCTGCAGAACAGTGATGCATTATTGCAGCAAGCTGCACAGTTCCAAACAAGAGATGCCCAAGCCAGGGAAGTCTTGCAGTCAGATGGCACGGTAGTCACTTTGTCACAGTTAGCTGATCCATCACAACAACAACAGTCTGCACTCTCAGAACCAGCACAGGCATTGCAGCAACAGATTTCATCAAGTATTTTCTCATCAGCAAGTGGTGTGAGTCAGTTACAGAACACTATCCAGCAACTGCAAGCTGGAAATTTTCCAACAAACACTGCCACTGGCAGCAACAGAAATGTTGACTTGGTGCAGCAGGTATTGGAAGCTCAACAGCAATTATCTTCTGTTTTATTTTCTGGTTCAGACAGCAGTGAGGATGTTCAAGATCAGCTAAATGCCGATATCTTTCAGCAAGTTAGCCAGATACAAAATAGTGTAAATCCTGGCATATTTTCCTCATCAGACACAGCTGTCCATTCCAGACCAGAGAACCTTTTGCCTGGACGAGCTGAAAACGTTCACTCACAGCCTGAAAATGCATTGTCCAGTCAACAGCAACAACAACAGCAGCAGCAGCAGCAGGCTATGGAGACTTCTGCAGCAATGGTGATAGGAATCCAACAAAACATTTGCCAGGCTGCCACACAGATGCAGTCTGATTTGTTCTCCTCCACAACATCAGGGAATGGAGCCCTGCAACAGTCACCTGTTTACCAGCAGCCTTCCCACATAATGAGTGGGTTATCAACAAGTGAAGACATGCAAATGCAGTGTGAATTGTTCTCTTCATCTCCTGGTGTTTCTGGAAGTGAGACTACTCCTGCTGCTCAGCAACAGGTCTCCAACAATGGACCTGCTATGTTTCAGACCTCAAATTCTGCAGATGGAGAAGAAGCCTCAGGACAGAATAAACAGATGCAAAGCACCGTATTTCAGACCATGGTTCAAATGCAGCATAGTGGAGAAAGTCAATCTCAAGTTAATCTCTTTTCATCTACTAAAAACATGATGGCTGTTCAGGCAAGTGGAACTCAACAACAAGGAAGTGGGCTGTTCCAGCAGGGCGGAGAAATCATGTCTATTCAGTCAGGAAGCTTTATGCAGCAGTCTCCACATTCACAAGCTCAGCTTTTTCACTCTCAGAATCCTATTGGTGATACTCAGAATATATCACAAGAAACACAAGGCTCTATTTTCCACAGTCCAAATTCCATTGTCCACAACCAGACCAGTGCCAATTCCTCAGACCAACTGCAGCCTCCAATGTTCCACTCACAGAACACCATGGGTGTATTGCAGAGTTCTTCAGTTCCTCAAGACCAGCAGTCAGCCAACATGTTCCTTTCCCAGAGTTCAATGAGCAATGCTGCAACTCAGGAAGACCAGATGTCATTCTTTACAAGCCCAAATTCCATTTCTCCTCTTCAGACAGCAACAAACACTGAACAGCAGACTTCTTTCCAGCAGCAGACACAGATATCTCATATCCAGAGTACTATGCTTCCCCAGGAACAGGCCCAGACTCAGCCTGCTCAGCAAGGTTTGTTTCAGTCTCAAGTGTCACTAGGCTCCATGCAGTCCAGCTCAATTCCTCAGAACCAGCAAGGAGCTATCTTCCAGCCTCAGCATTCAATAGTTGCTATTCAGAGTAGTCCTCCATCCCAAGAACAGCAGCAACAACAACAGCAGAATATGATGTTCAGTAATCAAAATGCAATGAGTACAATTGCTTCTCAAAAGCAGAACATGATTTTCAATCCAAACCAAAACCCGGTTACCAATCAGGATCAACAAGGCCAGTCCATTTTCCATCCACAGACTAACATGGCGTCAATGAACCAGGAGCAGCAGCCCATGCAATTCCAGAGTCAGAGTACCGTATCTTCTCTTCAGACTCCTGGATCCAGCCAGGCTGAAGCACAGCAGCCAACCATCTTCCATAATTCACCCCAGATTCAGTTGGTCCAAGGATCACCAAGTTCTCAAGAGCAACAAGTCACCCTCTTCATCTCTTCAGCTTCCATGTCTGCCTTGCAGAATACTATGAGCCAGCAAGAGCTGCAGCAGTCTCCTATGTATTCGTCTCAAAACAGCATGGCAGGAATGCAGGGAACTGCTTCTCCTCCACAGCAACAAGCTTCTTTATTCCACAATGCAGCAGGAGGTGCTATCAATCAGCTGCAGAATTCTCCTGCTTCATCTCAGCAAACATCAGGAATATTCCTGTTTGGCATTCAAAACAGTAAGTGACAGATGCCTGATTCTAAGTTTACAATTCAGAGGAGATACTGATTGGTTTCTGCAGGACAGTGATAACTCAATTCTAAGGTATTCAAAAAAATTAAAATATTCTGGAATGAGTAACATAGCGCCTCAATTGAGAATATACATACTCAACAGGGTGCTCTGAATGTTGCTTAGCTTAAATACCCGTTGGTTGTCTTACATTTAGGATTAACATATGACAAAACATCTTACATGTGTGTGTATATATATACAGAAATAAATATATGATATATTCTAGAAATATTATTAATAACTCTATACAAATATTTACATAAAATACATCTACACATGTGTTAAACGGTTATGCCTTCTTAAGGCAGCTCCACTGGTGTTTCTCTTGGTGCATTATGTTTCCACAGTTCACACAATGGTTTTTTGGAGAAGGCTCTGGGGAGACTTCAGAGCATTTCCTAGTGCCTAAAAGGGTTGACAGGAAATCTGGAGAGAGGTTTTGGACAAAAACCTAGAGGGACAGGACAAAGGGAAGGGCTTTAACCTGCTGAAAGGGGAATTGAGATGAGCTCTGAGGCAGAAGCTCTCCCCTGTGAGGTGCTGAGGCGCTGGCACAGGGTGCCCAGAGAAGCTGTGGCTGCCCCGTCCCTGGCAGTGTTCAAGGCCAGGTTGGACACAGGGGCTTGAAGCAAGCTGCTCTACTGGAAGGTGTTCCTGCCCGTGGCAGGGGTTGGAACTGGATGAGCTTTAAGGTCCCTTCCAACCCAAACCAGGCTGTGATTGTATGATACAACACTTGTCCTCTGCTGTGTGTTTTGTTTTTCTTCTAGATAAGTGTTCTCCTCTGGGCTGTTAATAGTGTTTGGTTATAATAGAGTATCCATATATGCAATCTCTAGACCTCGAACCACTGCTCACACCCTGAGGTAGTGGAGTAGGGGGGGCTGTGTGAACAAAAGTGCACATAACTTTCTAGATAGATAATATGTGAAGAAGTTGGCTGGTTCACTGCATGTATTAACCCAATTTAAATGGTCCCTTGTCTTTCATTTACTGTTTAACAGACTGTGGCCAGCTGCTGACTTCTGGACCAGCGACATTGCCCAATGAGTTGATGGCTATAAGTCAGCCAGGTCAGCCACAGAGCGAGGGACAAGCAGCCGTGCCAACGCTTCTTTCCCAGCAGATGCCTGAGACATCTCCACTACCTTCAGCTATGGCAGCCAACCAGAATATTGAGAAAATAGATGATCTGCTCGTGTCATTGCAAAACCAGGGGAACAATATGGCTGGCTCCTTTTAACTGGTAAATAAGTGATGTGTTTGGGTTTCTGGGCTCTTTGTTGCCACACAGGCTTTTGTTCAGTAAGTCTTTACTTTGAAATGTATCACCATGCCTTATGAAATGTATCACCAGCTAAAATACCAGTTAAGATGAATTAAGAATATAGTACTGGTGGCTAAAATGAAGGGTTAATTTATAACAGTCAGAGGTCAGGACTTAGATTGAAATAGATGGTTGAGATTGGTTATCATTGTTCAGTTGCTGTATGTTTTGTCATCTGCTGTTAGGGTGTAATACTTTATTAGGTAGGAAGGAGAGCAGATCACTGACATCTTGTCAGATAAAAGTGTTATGAAATACAACCATAGTTAAAAACTTAAGGCTTATTGAATAAATAACAGCTCAAGTCTGTACTATTCTGAAGTTGCTCCCCGGGTTCCAGTAACATATGTGAAAACAAGTTTTGGTAGAACATAGCATCTCTTGAGAGTGCACAGCATGCTGAGTCTTTGTGAAAACGCCATCAGCTGTTACTAGGAAACAGTCCGCTTTTAGAAGGTGCCTTTTTCAGAGAGGTGAAAGAGGCTTTGACTACAAATGAGTACCAAGAACCAGGACGTCTCTGGAATATAGTATCGTCCACAGTGTGTAACTTGGCTCTAGTTAACTGTGTGACTGTCCTAAATTCCCTGTAAGTTTTGCTTAAGCAATACACTTCATTTTCTAATCTGAATTGTTTTGTATACGAAGTTACAAACTGTGGAAGGCAAGTAATGCTACCCTGTGAAAGAGTGCTGCATTCTGTTAGTTATATGTCTGCTGGTGAACAGCACTTCCAATATGAAGAAACTAAACTGAATTAAGGGTATGGCTTTTGTTATTTTTTAACTGTTTTGCTTGCTTGTTTTTTCCTGCAGAAATTCTGTGAAGAAAAAAGTGATGATTTTGCAGATCCTCTCAGACCTTCCAGCTCTGGATTAGTTTGTGTGGAACTGATTGCTTTTGTCAAAGAGTAGCCCGCCTTTTTAAAGAGCACACACATGGCCAATTGCAGCATCTAGCACCTAAGGCTATGACCATAGTGTTTGGGATTTGTAGTGCCAATAATGCTGAAAAGCTATGCTTTGTTTTACTAGGGCATGGGATTGTACTATTACCAGATTCCTAAACCTCATTAACAGTGGGGTGCTCTTTGAATTTAAAGCATATCTGATCAGCTATTATTGCTGGTAGAAGGTAACACATGTCACCACGTTTACTATTGTTTCCTCTTCTTCCTTCTTTACATCTCCTCTTTTGACTAGGAAAGCTTGTGAAGCAGAAACGTCAAATGCCTGTGCCATGAACCACAACTCATAGCTGTCAGTCAGCGAAGGGGATCATGTTTTAGAGTTGTGTGGGAGAGCTAATAACTGCAATTTGCTAATTGCAGTAGGCAGCAATGACAAATATTGATAACTGTAATCAGCAAGCGGAGAAATTGTTCGCTTCTGTAGATAGCCAGAGGGGGGTGCTTTCCATCTGCAGATGCGATTAACGGTTCTCCATGCCTCTTATGTGTAACTTGTACATGGAGCAAGGGTTTGATGGCTCTAACAAAATGAAGGAATGAAGAACTTTCAGTTTTGCTCTTAAAATCTTATCCTCTCAAATACCTTGCAAAGAGCATTCTGCCTGGCTGAGGAAAGAACTCTGTTTCTGACGGGGTGGGTTAGAACTCTGTAAAGCTGCATTAACTATTCTCAGACCAGTCTTCTCCCTTCTGTTCTTTTCATGGTTTTCCTTCTCTCTTCCCAAGTTTCATATTGTGTTTTAAAAAAAGACGTAAATATCCTACTGGTTTTAAATACCAGAAGTGGCTTTTAGGAATCCATTACATTAAATTGCTTAGTCAGCGAAAGCTTTGACAAATAATCAAGGATTAAAGAGAGAGGAATTTCTCCACCACCTTCTAAATGCAGAAGCCCCCCTTAACCAGGGTTTTTCCAGCTGTTATTGATGTGAATCTTCAGCTTGACTTTACTCCAAGTAGGGGACAAATTACATCATTTTTAAGCATTCTGGAAAATTTCACTTCATCCAGAGCTGTTGCATCTTTGTAGTATATTGAGCTCAATGCAGTTTTGAAGTGATTTTTTTTTTTTCCCACCTACCAGCAGTCCCCCAAGTCTAGTTTCTAGATTGTCATGTTTCAATTTAGAAAGAAAGCATTGACGGATGTTACAGAATGTAAGAAAAACCCACTTCAGACCATGCAGTTTTATTGTGAGGCGTGTGCATTTTTTGGGTGCTCCAACTATCCAAACAGTTTTGTGAATGTTCACTACAGCCTCATTCAGATCTTTGTTTCTTCTTCAGCACGTAGAAAGCTGTTGCTGCCTTTAGAGCCAGACAGCTGTCATGTATGGCGATTATGCCTTGGTAGAGTGTAGTTGGGATCATGTCATTTTACACTTTTGTTACTTTAAATAACAAAGACTAGTCTGTAAATGGTTTTTTAAGTTAGTCTGTTTACTGTGTGTTTTTTCCCTTAACTCGTGTGCTTAGTTGAGCCATGTAGAGTTTTTGTTTGTTTAATGGATTTTCCCGTTTGTCAGTCTCTCCTACCGTTCACTTTCTCTTTCTGTCTCTCTCTTTCTCTCTCTCATTGAGAGGCATTGAATTACGTTTTCAGTAGTAAGGCTTCTTGCCGATATGAAGGGAACTTTTCAGAAAGAGACCTGCTCTGGGTCATTTAATTTTGAATACAGTTTTCAATCGTTCAAGTTTTGGATGGTTTATATCTAATGTGTGTTTCATTTTTTTGGAAAGCTATATTTTGTATTTAGGAAATGGTATACTATTTTGCTATTTGTACTGAGTGAGTACATTGGCATAAATATAAAAATTTATATATATACATATATATAAAATATTCTTTTTGCCACACATTTTTGTGGTAAATTTGTGAGTTTGTCTGATGTTCTACCACAACGTGGCGTCTGATAACAGTGGGGTGGGATGGGGTTTGTTATGTCTTTATTGAGTATTTAAGTACTTTTTGCAACATAAATAACTTGTTCATCTCTCGCCATTCCATCAGGCATTTTATTGTTCCAGCTGGCTATGAGAAGCTTCCCTATATGTTTTGATGTGTCTGTCACTCAGCAATACAATCTAGCAAGGAAACCTGTAGACAATTAGGCATATATAAAGTAACAGGGTTTCATTCAGGATGAGCCATTCAGCTTTTATCCACTATCACTGTCTATTTAATATTTTTATTATTAGCACCTCTGTGTTTTAACTCTTAATTTATGATTATGCTAAAATGTTTAAAATTTTAATCATGATAAATACAATTCCCTGCTTCCTAGTGTCCACAGCTGCTTTAACCCTGAACCATACTTTTTCTTTCTGTGATTTATTTCTTATATCCTGCTAAGACAAGATATTAACAATATCATTACGGTTCATGACATAAAAGCAGCAATCTAAATGCTATTTGAGGCTATGTAGAAGGCAGAATTATGGACCGAAGCAACTTCCAGATGCTCATGGAAGTCAATAGCCAGTTATCTGAAAATGAACTAGCGGCTTTTGCAGGATCACAGTCCCACTACAAGCTGCTAGGTGTCGTCCAGGGCCTTCGTACACAGAAGAAGTAACAGGAATGATAAATTCACTTCCGTGCTGCTTCAGTTTGTTCTGTTGTTCCAAAGGGGTGTATCCTTACGTGGAAGTGGTGTGGTTGGTCAGTGCCAAGTCACCAGGGACCAATTCTCCATTTAACAAACTGGGTGTCCAAAAGAGAACTTCATACCAAGACTGCTACAGCTCCAGGGGAAGGGTATGTTGAATTGTGTGGATGTTTTGGGTCGCTCATGAAGAGATGAGAAAAAAATGTAAAATAAATAATAAAAAAGGGCTGTGCTATCAGGTTTTTCACTTCTGGATAACACCTTTTCTTGTGTTAAACTTATCGTGTTCATTTTAGGTCAGTGTTTAAATGTACAACACTTGGAACATGTGATTTGGATACAAAAAGTATTTGTCTTCTGAATAAAGAGATTGCTCAGTGGTTGATCAGTGCTTGCAGAGAGCTGTTACAGAAGATAAAGAGAGGTTTGATAAGCCAGTAAAGAGCTTAAAGACGGCTGCAGGATTTCATGGCAGAAAGACCCAAGAGCAGTGTGAGCCACATCTGTATTTTATCAATCATGAACATTTACTTTTGGCATTTAAGCATTTAGTATTGATAATTGGAGCTTACTCTGATTTTTTTTTCTTTTATTTTAATCCCATCTCTGTATTTATTCCTTTGCATGCTCACTCTGCATTGCCCGGGATCTGTGAGTAGATGGATGGAGCGTTGCCTGCAGAGATGAGGTGGTGGCATCCATTTTGGGTGAGAAAGAAGATACTGAGATATTGGTCTCTATAAACTTAGAGTTCCCAATGACATTACTCTAAAGGGGAAGTTACTGTCATATCCGCAGAGCAGCAGTGAAGTGTAGAAGACACTACTAGGTGAAAATAGAAAACTGTAGAGCTGCATTGCTGGGATGGGTTTTAAGTAGCTTGTTTTGGCTGCCTTAAGGTCACTTCTGAAAGAACCATAAAGTCTAAACCTCCGTGTTGATAGCTGGCTTTACCCTTGAGCATGTGCCTCTTAACGCACCTGTGGTCCACTCTGTACAGCATCTGTGGGGTGTTGGGTTCACAGAACACCCTTTTTTGGTACAGGTTAAAATTTGGGGAGATTTAACCTGCCTGCTGCCAGTCGTGACCGCTTCATGCGTTCTTTTGGCTGCTTATACGCTGG
This sequence comes from Neopsephotus bourkii, assembly GCF_033783945.1. Classification (NCBI taxonomy): domain Eukaryota; kingdom Metazoa; phylum Chordata; class Aves; order Psittaciformes; family Psittacidae; genus Neopsephotus; species Neopsephotus bourkii. The sequence continues at coordinate 531,255 of NW_026902017.1, forward strand.
GTGTACATATATATATATATCTGTGAGAATCGTATGAATAGCCCATAATACACAGTTACCAGCTAAGCATCTCCTCTGGCAGGAAGTTGTTGGTTCTTTGTGCTTAATTAGCAAGTCCACTTCTTGTTATTAATTGCTTCCTCACTGTCTGATTTTTCAGCAGTTATTCAAGCCAAATGCTTTGTTATTATTTTAACATGAAAGTAGCTCCAGAAATTATTTCAGGCTTGCTGTTTCAAAGTAGATGTTTAATCACGAGTCATTTCATTATAATTACTTTTAATTCCTGATAGGGTAGTTACTTCCTACATAGTTCTAAGGTAGAATAAAGCATGAGCAGTTCAGCATTTGTTGCTTTGGCAGATTTTTTAACTGGAAAAACTGAGAGTCTGGGCAGCTGTTATCAGTGGACATTCCCCTAATTTAGATAAGTTGATTTGTTTGTGTTTATTTACTTTTTAAGCTTCTATTGTGATTTTGGTTTAGGATGTAGTTTCTAAATAGAAAACTTGTCTGAACGTATTTTCTGTTACCTTTCCAGAGTCTTCAGAAACACTACTAATCAAGTCAGAAGCTTGTATTTGTCTTAAAACGTAGTTTAAATTGTTATTTGAGTAGCAGGAAGGATGATTTATTAAAAAGCAAAATCCAAAAGTTGTTACTGGACTAAAAAAGCTGCACATGGTTTTCTCCTGTTTGTCAAGTCAGGAAAGAGTTTGCCTGTCAGTGTTTGACTCTCTACATTGCCTCTGTATGGCAAACTGGGGCTGCTTTTTCATAGTAATTCCAGGAAAGGAGTATGACGGATTACAGACAGGGACAGAGGCAAGAACAAGGAGAATGAATTGCTTTATGTGCTCTGAGCTGTGAGTTGTGGGTGGAAGGTGAGAAGAACTATTGATCACTGGTGATTTTTGATTAGTGCAGTGCTTACTTTCAAGGAATGGGTGTTTGTTGTGTTCTGGAGGACTGGTGGCAGCTCCAGTCTTTTAGTAGCTAAAACGAAAGCACTGAGATGCCTTGTTTGTTCGGTGGGTTTGTTTTAATTTGGAGCAGTCTTTTGAGGTAGATTGTGAGCTGTTGGAATGGGTTAAATGCTGTTTGTATACAAGGAAAAGTTGCAGCAGCAGGTAAACTCTGGTAGAAGTGTACTTGTAAAATTTTCTGATGGAGTTTGGGGATCGGAGGGGTCATGCAGGAGGGTGCAGCTTTTTCTTTCTTGCAGTCTATATGAGTATGTAAATAGGCAATGCCTGTATATTCTAGGATTATATATGTATGTATATAGAGGAATCATATCTATTATATAAAAATAATTAGTAGACGTGCATAGAATACTGTTATATTTACATTTTCATAAACCTAAAATACTATTACTTTTCCTTACTATGAGGTCATTTACTGAGGGTTTTGTAGTAACTCCGCAAGTTTTCCGATGACACCAAGCTGTGTCGTTCGGTTGACACACTGGAGGGAAGGAATGCCATCCAGAGGGACCTTGACACGCTTGTGAGGTGGGCTGATGCCAGCCTCATGAAGTTTAACCATGCCAAGTGCAAGGTCCTACACCTGGATTGAGCAATCCCAGGCACAGCTACAGGCTGGGCAGAGAAGAGATTCAGAGCAGCCCTGCGGAGAAGGACTTGGGGGTGCTGGTCGATGAGAAAATGAACATGAGCCGGCTGCAGTGTGCCCTTGCAGCTCAGAAAGCAACCGTACCCTGGGCTGCATCAAAAGGAGCGTGACCAGCAGGGTGAAGCAGGTGATCCTGCCCCTTTGCTCTTCTGACACCTCACTTGGATTATTGTGTGCAGTTCTGGTGTCCTCACCATAAAAAGGACATGGAATTGTTGGAACAAGTCCAGCGGAGGGCCACGAGGATGGTCAGGGGACTGGAGCTCCTCCTGTATGGGGATAGGCTGAGAAAGTTGGGGCTGTTCAGCCTGGAGAAGAGCAGGCTGTGTGGAGACCTCATAGCAGCCTTCCCGTATCTGAAGGGGGGCTGTAGGGATACTGGGGATGGACTCTTCATTGGGGACTGTAGTGATAGGACAAGGGGTAACGGGTACAAACTTAAACAGGGGAAGTTTAGCTTGGATATAAGGAGGAAGTTCTTTACTGTAAGGGTGGTGAGGCACTGGAATGGGTTGCCCAGGGAGGTTGTGAATGCTCCATCCCTGGTAGTGTTCAAGGCCAGGTTGGACAGAGCCTTGAGTGACATGGTTTGGTGTGAGGTGTCCCTGCCCATGGCAGGGGGTTGGAACTGAATGATCTTAAGGTCCTTTCCAACCCTAACTATTCTGTAACTCATTAGTAGGTGTCTGAACACCTTTGAGTACTGTACGTGTGGTGCTGTTGACAGCGTTGCTCTGCTTCTGAACGTCACTGATAGCCGCGGGTTGGAAGGAGCTGTTCACTTTTGTACTTTTCTATGTTTATATTCATAATTTTAGCTGTGGGGTGGTGAAGGGAAGCAGTCGAACTGGCAGAGCTGCCGCTGGATGGGCTCTGGGGATGTGGCAGTGCATGGGCTGTCTGCATCCATGTGCTCCCCTGCCAGCTTTCCATGAGTGACCTGGGGACCTTTTCCCATTATCAGCCTCCCACAGCTCATGCAGGTAGGGAACGGTGGTGGCCGTGTTGCTTTGGAGGAGCTGGGCTGATGGCAGCAGTTCTCTCCCGATGGGTTACAGTTGTTGCATAGCAAAGGACCTGGCTGCAGCGCAGCCGGGTTTTGTTTGGATTGAGAAGGTGAAGCTTAATCTAGTCACTCCTCTTTCTTGTCATAAAGGCAGGCATCTTTATTTTCTTTAGTCTGACTTTTTACTGCAACAGTCCATATCTAGAAAACTCCTTGGAAGCTGGTGAGAGCTCCTCTTCGTTTCTGGGCATGAGGGACCCTGTGCACTGATCTCTGACTTAGATTCTGTGAGGAGCTGAACTTTCTCAAAGAAATCCAGATTGTTGTGTCACTGGTGTGTATTTCACCCACCAGGACCAGGATGACAAATCAGGTGCAGTTTGACACGAGGTTGGTTAATGGATGTTGTTGTCTGGTACAGGCTCTATCCAAGCACCTCTGCCAAACCGAAAGGAATGCCGAGATTTCCTCTCTTTGAGCCACCATTTTGCAGATCTCACTTTTGCTGTTTCAGAGATCTGTAAGTTTTGCTGTTAAAGTTCATCAGATTGCCTCACAATATTCAAGTGTACTGGGGGTGAGGAATCCCAGAATTGCCTTGCTTGCTGTGGGACATTCACCAACACTCTGCTTGTTTGACTCCAAGCTTCCACCGCTCAGCAGCAGTGCACTGTGATATACTCCAGTTGTGTGTGTTTGCTCCAGGACTCAGATGAGCTAAGGGCCCTGTGTAGATGTCCATGACTTCACTGTGGTCCCTGAAGCTGGGGACAATCTGACCTGGGTGCTCCTTGTTCAGGAGCACGGCTGTGCCGAGGTTGGGGTAACAGGGCTCAGGGGAAGCTCCCTTTTGGAAGGATTGAGAGCAGTGCCTCGGGGTGTTGCAGAACTGGGCACACATTCACGTGTCCTGCTTAGTGCACAGTATTCCTGAAGCCTTTTTATTGTGGGCGTGATTTGAAATACTTACGTTTGACCTCCTTATTAAGGAGTAAGCTCCAACAAACCTTGAAAGCAGAGCTTTCTACCTCTGTCACTAGCTGCATCTTGGAGTGGCTTTATCCACCTTTCTGCCATGCGTTCCTGGGGCACCGGTCAACTGCTGAGCTGCCTCTTCCACTGTCCTGCAATGTGAAAGTAGCACCAGATATTCCTTTGTGCATTTCTGTGTATATGGCTTTCGTAGTTGGGGGTTTTCCAAGCACTGATACCCAGTGTTTTCAGTTTGTTCTATGAGGGGATATTTTATTTGCATCTATGTTTTTAGCTATCCTGTGATAACTTGTTGAATATCAAGAAACAAAAATATTTTGCTTCTATTGGGACATTTGTATACTCGCAACTATATTTCTGTAAACAGCTGCAGTCAAGAATAAAACAATGAAAGTTTTCATTTTGCAGTGTAAAGTCTTCTTGTGGTTTTTTACAAGAGCATCTCTCTGCTGGGAGAAAATGCTGTTTCACAGTACAGAATGGACCTGCCTGGGAACCAATGAAGCTGGGTCAGGAAGTACTGGGATAACAAGAGCCTGTGCCAGCCAAGTGTCCCACTGGAGCTGCTGCATGACAAAAGGCACCATGTCACACCTGTGTTTCTTCTTCACTTTGTGGCAGTGAGTCCAAAGTAACCTTTGTGCTGCACTGCTGCAACCCCAGCCTGCAAAATGACCGAGTGTTCCAGGGAATTAATTCTTTTCGGTCAGTCCACAGCAGAATTCCACCTGTGAGAGGGAACTGGGTGCGATGCAGAGGGCTCCCTGGGATGGTCCAGAGCTCCTCCACCTGAGGGGAGGTGATGCCAGAAATCCTAGGCCAAGGTGATGGGAGTTACACACTTCATGTGCACCCATGGTATGTTTATGCTCACGTGCTAGAAACACCCCTGAGCTGCTGAGGCTCAGTGTGTGTCCCTGCTGCCTCCCTGCAGGAGCAGTCGCCTCCATTGGGAGTGTGGGGTCCAGCAGCCAGTATTGGTCATGTAAAAAACTACAACAGGGTAAGAAGCAGCTGCAGTTACCCCAGAGCTGGGCAGAACATTTCACTGCCAAAGATGTAAGCAGATTTATCCAAAAGGCTTTCCCCAGCCTGTACCACTGCCCCAGCACCTCCGCCTTCAGACCTGCACCCCCTGCCAGGGTCAGATGTGGCTGTGCTGCAATGGGGCAAGTGAAACCCACTGCCACTGGCATCTGCCCTTCTGGAGCTGCTGACCCTGCTGCAGGCACTCGCTACCCACTGGCCTTGTTAGTGCCAGGGGCCAAAATAAAACACCCCAAGAAACCCTCCCAGCCTCCTGTGTCTCTCGAGGCTCACAGAAAGGCATATGCCAGCCTCTGAGCCCAGCCCAGGCAGACGCAGACACAAAACTGAACCACAGTGCTGTGGGATCTGGTGTTTATTAGCAACACAGCTATGGCTTGGGGGGGGTCCAGGGGATCAAGTAAGGAAGCCAACACCTCCCTGCCAGACTATCCAGGCTGGAGCTGTCATCCCCTGGTCACAGCTGCTCTTTGGGCATCAGAGAAGCACGGAAGTGAAGGCCCAGCCCGTCCCCAGGGCAGCTGCCCCTTCCTAAAGCCATCAGCAGCAATATGTAGGGGGTTCATCCTTCCCTTGCAGCAGCGGCTGCAGGGACCCCTCCGAACCTTCACCGCCTCTTCACAAACTTCTTGGTGACGGCGTTGGGGTTGAGGCGCCGCCTGCCTGCGCCCAGCGCCGCATCCCGGATCTGCAGGTTGGCCGCGCGGCTGTAGATGTCGTTCTCGGCAAAGGGCGAGGCCCCGGCGATGTAGTCAGGGTCGAAGACGTTGGTTTTCTGCCTGGCCTTGCGGGACAGGCGCTGCTGCGGGAAGGGCTGGTCAGCCACCAGGTGAGGGTTGTTGGCGTGCTTCCCCCCTCGCGGTGCTGGCAGCGGGTACTGCAAGGGAGAAGCAGTTTTAAGCTTGCTTTAGGGGCAGCTTGCCACCTTCAGGGACTCAAAGGTGGCCATAGGCCACTAGGGATGAGCTGAACAAATGAAGCTCAAAAGCCATGGGGTTGAGTGTGACATCTGGAGGACAGTGACGGCTTCACTTTGATACCCATGAGCTGATAGTTCCCTCCAGCCCCCCAGCCACAGGCCAGGTTCTTTTCCTAGGACCCAGCATGTGAGGTACAGGCACTCACCCTGAGCCCTCGGGGGTTCAGCACCTTGGGGTTGCGGGAGAAGTGCATGTGGAGGCTTCCATCATCGCTGACACTCACTGCGACCTTCTTCAGGGTCTTGTTACCACAGTGGGGACAGAAAACCTTAGTCATGTCTGAAGTGGTCCTGCAAGACAGGGGCATGAGGGTTTAGTACTCCCCAGGCCATAGAATATAGGATCATCCAAGTAACCTGCGGTGATAGGACAAGGGGTGATGGGTTTAAACTTAAATAGAAGTTCAGATTAGATATAAGGCAGAAGCTCTTCCCTGTGAGGGTGCTGAGGCGCTGGCACAGGGTGCCCAGAGAAGCTGTGGCTGCCCCATCCCTGGCAGTGCTCAAGGCCAGGTTGGACACAGGGGCTTGGAGCAAGCTGCTCCAGTGGAAGGGGTCCCTGCCCATAGCAGGGGTTGGAACTGGGTAAGCTTTAAGGTCCTTTCGAACATAAAGAGACAAATCAGTCTGTAATTCTAAGCACTATGCCAAGAGCAGAGCAGCTCTGCACACACACCCACACTCACTTGAAGCAGCCATGGCAGCGAAGGATGTAGCTCCTGGCCTGGCGGATCAGCCTGCCATTCACTGCCAGAACGTGGAGGCCCATCTGCAGCAGCACGTTCTGCAATAAGGAGGGAGAAACCAGGATGCTGGGAGCTGGGTCTGCTGGGAGCTTCCACTGGGATCTACCAGCCCAAGGAAGACAGAGGACAATGGGAGCAACACCAATGGGCTTTGCCAGAGAGAAGGGGCTGGTTTTAAGGTAAAAGAGGTTGTCACAAAGCTGTTCTCAGCCCGTCCAGGTGCTCTCCTGTCCCCGTGCACTGGTTTAACCAGCCCAGAGTAGTTTGAGAACCCACCAGCCCCACACATGCCTGAGGCTGAAGCTGTCCCATGCAAGACATCACTGGCACCCACCTGCATGGCGAAGTCCGTGGTGACGCAGCCGACCTGGATGCCATCAGGAGCAGTATCACAGTGCCCCATGTCCTGCTGGACCTGCTTGAGGTTGCTGGGTGTTATCCAGCCCTCATCGTCGCTCTCCTCATCTTCTTCTTCATCAGCACTGGCCTCATGCTCAGATCTCTGGTGCTCCTCAGTAGTCTCTGAGCTAACAGAGATAGCTTGAGCGCTCTGCAGTGGAAGATGATGGCAGTCAGTGATGGCACACTCAGCAGAGGAGGTAGGAAAAGCCAGCCAGACACCAGGGTGGCAGGGACAGCAGGGAGAGGAGGCCCTGGGTCTCACCAGCAGCTCCTGCAGCTCCTCCTCGATGCTGGGCAGGGGCGCTCGCCAGTAGAGGAAGGAGCTGAACTCGTTACTCTCAGATGGGGCTGTGCTCCCCTCAAGGCTTGGCTGGTGCTGCCCCTTCCCAGGGTGCTTGTGCTGTGGAGGATACATGACAAGGGGATCACCTGCCCGCTGCTGCCCAGGGGCTCTGCAGGACTGCACCCCATCCCCAGCACCTTCCCTTCGAGCACTGCAGCCCCATCCCTTACCTTGGAGGGCAGGTGGAAGCCAGCGAGGTGTATGGGGGCCTCAGGGTGCCGCGGGGTGGAGCTGAGCTGCACCTGGGGAGGGAGCAGGGGGTTGTGGGAGCGCTCCAGGGATGGGGTCACATCCCTGGGGAGGGGGACACGGACCCACCTTGTCCTGGGGCTCCCAGCGGAGGCAGCCGGGGCCGTTGGTCTCAGCCTGCAGCTGGCAGGTGAGGGCGAGAACCTGCAGGTCAGCGGCCGAGAGGCTGGGGTAGTCCCCGGTCTTCTTGGAGAATTCGGTCACTGCAGGAGGGAAGGAGAAGGGGAAGGGACGAAAAAGGAGAAAGGAAACAAAAGGGGAAGAGAAGTGAGAGAGTAAGGGAAAGAGAAGAAAAAGAGAAGGGAGAGGAAAGGGAAGGAAAAGGCAAAAGGAAGGAAAAAGGGAAAGGGAAAAGGAAGGAAAAAGGAAAGGAAAAGGGAAAGAGGAGGGGAAAGATAAGGGGAAGAGGAAGAAAAGGAGCGGCCGGGCCGGGCCGCAGGGAGCGGGACGCCCCGAGGCTCAGAGAGGGCCCGGCCGGGCCGGGCGGCGGGACTCCGCGGGGACGCGCCGGGACTCACCGAGGCGCAGGAGGTCGGGCCGCGGGCGGCGCAGGTGCAGCTCGCAGGGCAGCGCGGCCAGGCGGCGGCGCGTGGGCCGGTCCCGGATCTCGGCCAGCACCTCGGGCACCGTGTACAGGTTCTGCGCGAGGTCCTGCGGGCAGCGCCGTCAGCGCGGGGCCGGCACCGGCACCCCCCCGTGCTCCGGGTACCCCCCGGCCTCCCCCCCGGTACCTGCAGCGGGGCCGCGCTTAGGAACGCGCCGGTGTCGGCCACGACGTGCGCCACGCGCGCCATGCCCGCGAGTCCCATGTCCGCCCCCGCCGCGCTGCACGCCGGGAGATGTAGTCCAGCGCTGGGCACGCCGGAAACGGCGGCCTCCACCGCCCGCGTGACCGCTTCCGGGCGGTGCGATCAGGTGACCGGTTGGTGTCATATGACGGTGGACCCTGGAGCCGGAAGCGGGAGTGGAGCGGGCGCTGGTAACTCGGGTGGAGAGACGGGACGGTAAGGTAAGGACTGGACTGGGCTGGGCTGGGCTGGGCTGGGATTGGATTCGCTTCGCTTCCCTTCCCTTCCTTTTCCTTCCTGTATGGCTCGGTCCCGCTCCGGCGCTCCCGCCCCTTAGCTAGGGCCCGGTGGGGAGCCCCTGGAGCCGCTCCGCTGCGGGCTGTGCTCCGGTACCGGCTTGGCGAGGTGAGGCCCTGCCCGGCGCGGCACGGCCCGTAGGAAGGGTTTCCCCGGCCGCCGCCTGCCCCTCGCAGTGTCCGCGGGCGGGGACAGCGGAGTTTGACTTTGGCCGGTGCGCTCTGCCCCTTGCCGCCCTCTCCGGCGGCCGTGGCCGTCGCTGCCCCTCCCGGCTGTGTATGGGGCGAACGTGCCCCGAGGCAGAGCCCGGCGGGGTCCCGGGGCTGCTGCCACCGCTCTGTGCCCTCGCGTTCGCAGGGAGGCTCAGGGCTCCCTGCTGCCCCGGGAGGCGAGGCCGGGCACCGGCGCGGGACCCCAGGCAGGGGAAGCTGGGGAAGGGCGCCTCTGGTCTTTGCAAGAGGGAAACGTGCGTGGGGGCACAGGGCGGCTCGGAGCAGGGAGCAGAGTGGGTGGGAGGGGGGAAGGTTCGTCAGAGTCAAGCTGTGCCTGGGGATCGGCCCTGGGCACAGAGGGGTCCTCTGGATGTTGAGAGGTGTTTAACGTGACCAGGAACATCAAAGCAAGCGACAGAGAAAGGATACAGAATCAGGAAAAGAAAAATCAGGAAGAGCCGAGATTAAAAAGAGAAAAGGATAGACCCAGCCCGAATGGGACGGGTCTCTGATGGCATCTTATGTGGAAGGGTGCAGTGAGGAAACTGGTGGCTGGGTCCTGGGGTCTCACATATCATGGGATGTTCAGGCTGGTTTGTAGGGCTGTCACAGTGGTCCCTGCTGTGGGGCCTTGGCCCTTACCACAATACCTGAAGTGCAGGTTGCTAATGCTGGTGTGAGAAAGGCCCCAAAGGACAAGTTTGCTGTTTGTTAGCCCCGGGGCTTGGTCATAGCCTGGTGCAGGAGGGGCATCTGTGCCTGGCTGTGTTCTGTGAGGCTTCTTAATGGTGTTAAAGAGTAAATGGTGATGTGAAGCTGGGGAGTCAGAACAAACTCAGGAACAACAATAACCTAAGGGATGGTTGGGGTGATTTGTGGGCTGGGATAATTGGAGTAGAAGTAACCATAGTAAGAGCAAGTGCAATTAGTCTTGTGTCAGCTCTCCCCACTGGTGAGCAGGTGGGATCAGTGTGTGCTAGTGAGCATCCTGCCACCTCCTGCTCTGAGGCAGGGGTCACTGTGGCACCAGGTGAGGTTTTCCAGGCAGAGGTAGGGATTGTTCCAGGCACTGGCTGGCTCTGGGCTGAGCATGGGGTGCTGTGCAGGTTTGCTGTGCTGAGGGGGTGAGGGGCTGGCATGGAGAGGGGCTGGACAGTGGAGACCCTGGTTTGTGAGAGGGGATTAAATAAGGATCCTGGCTTTGGGATGAAGCTTGGTTAAGTCTAACGATGTGGGGAGAGAGTAGGGATGAGAGTGAGACTCCTCCACAAGGAGGGAGCTGGTAGAGCCTGGAATGTTGGAGATGTGCTTATCTCCTTTCTGTGTTTTTTCCACTGCCAGGTTGGCAGATGCTCCAGCTGAGGCTGGGTAGGAGCGGTGACCTTGGCTTTGGTGGCTGTGGGGGAGGCTCATATTTGGCCTTTTCCCTGGCCCTGACAATAGGATTGAGGACCCTTTGCTTCTGCCCAGGGGTGGACAGCAAATGCCCCCACCTGCCCCACTGCGTCGGGGGCTTGTGCAGAAAGGGACCCTCTGCTCCACGACCCTGACACCCACCACAGTCACATTATCTCTAGGTCCTCGGCCTGGGTAGTGCAGAGAGGAGGGGTGCTGCCTGCAGGCTCAGGAGGACAGGGCGAGTCAATAGCTGCTGCTGTGGTCCCAGACTGAGTACCTCGTGCTTCTGCGTGATACGTGACCTCATCCTCCCGCTCCCTGGTCGGTCGTTTTCAGCCGAGCCCTCTGATCTGTCGGGTGCTGCAGCCTGTGTCCTTCCTGCCAGCTCCGTGCCCTGGTGAGTGACTCCAGAGGGGAGCTGCAGCCAAAGGGGCAGGGGGAAGCGCTGTGCCTGTGGTGAGTGTGACGTGGCACCGGAGAGCAAGGAAGTGGTGAGTGCTTGAGGAAGTGGAGGTCTGGGCTTGCAGGATGCTCTGCAGTGTGATCCTTCCCTGCGTTCAGAGGAGCTGCAGTCCCCGTCCCCTCCACGCTGTGTGAGTGAGAGACCCGGGCTGTCCATGGGGATGTGGCTGCTTCCCCATGCTGTGACTGTACTTTCCTCTGTTCTGCTGGTGTTGGTGCTCCGGAGCACAGAGCAGGGTGTCAGTGTTTCTGAAGCTCCTCATGCTGGCTGTGGTCAGGGTGAGCTGCAGCCACCAAAATGAGGTGTCCAGAGGGCTGGCACTGCCCAGCTTGGCTCAGATCTCCTCAGGCCATGGCAGTGTGGTTGAGGAGGGATTTGTCTCCCTGGGGCCACAGTATTGCTGTTGCCTCTGGTGAAGGGCTGATTTACTAGCAGTGAGAGGGAACCTGTGTCCACCAGGCATGTGCCTATCCATTGCCAAGTCTCCCCACCAAGTGGGTCACTTGCAATGATACCGTGGCTACATTTGGGCTTGGAGGGGACCCCAGTGAAGCTCTGGCTTCCTGCGCACAGTGGGACTGGTGCTGAGGGCTCTCTTCTCTCTCTGCTTCCAGACGGGGGTGATGACATGGCCTCTGCAAGCTCCAGCAGGGCCAGGGCTGGGCCACCCTGTGAGAAGTACCAGCTCTCTGTGAAAGGTAGGTCCTGCTGCCCCAGCGAGGTGGTGGGGAACCTGGATGTGGGTGCTTCTGTGCTGGGTGTGTGGGAGACCTTCGGGGGGAGCCGGGGATGGAGACGGCGGCACTGCCTTGTGCCCCATGGACGGCCGGGTGAGCGGGGTGGCCATCGGCTGGGCTGTGCGGGGACCTGGTTCCATGGCCCTGCGGGGGCTGCAGTGGCCGCGAGGTGGCTCCCGACTCCTGGAGCTGCGGGCACCGCTGGGCTGGGGGCAGCTGAACCTCACCCGCTGGGTGCCTGTACCCAGCGGCTCCGCAGAGCCCCTTGTCCCCCCACCTTGCTCCCAAGCCCTGGGGTAGGGCAGTGTCTGTGGGGACTGTGATACTCCTGCAGAGCTGTGGGTGTAGCTGGGGACAGGCAGTTATCAGGGGCTGGTGATGGGAGCACCCAGATCAGACTATTGCTGCCATCAGGAGGATCTCTTCCTGCTCCCCCTTCTTCCAAAAGCACCCTGAGCTGCCAGAGACAGGGAGGAGTGTGTGTGGCAGGGGACAGGGTCTCCCATATGGCTTCCTGACTCTGTCTGCCCTGCTACCCAGTGGTGTCCCTGAGGCCCAAGGTGCACAGCCGCCCATCGCGGATGACCTGCTATGTGGAGGTGACAGGCGACGGGCTGCCCAGTGAGACCAAGAAGACTGGGAAGCAGATTGGGAGCTCTGAGGTGCTGTGGAACGAGATCCTCATCCTGTAAGTCCCCGTGAGCCCCTGGCATGGGGCTGGTGCTAGGACTGGCCCTGTGTTCCCTGTAACCCTCTGTGTATACTCTGTGCTGTCTGGTGTAACCCTCTGTGCTATTGGCTGGGGCCACTCGGGTGTCGGAGATCGTTGCCCCTAGATAAGGATGCTGCAAAGGGCAGCCAGGCTGGGAGAGCCATTCTGGGGGTTGTTTTCCATTGCCCTATGCCCTTGCCTGCCTCCCTCTGCTCCCTGGATTTGGGCTGGCACTACCCCCTCCCCGAGCATGGAGCGGGCTGAGACCACAGTAATGACCCTGTTCTTTGGTCTCTGCAGGAACGTCACAGCTCAGAGCCACTTGGACCTGAAGGTGTGGAGCTGCCACACTCTGAGGAATGAGCTCCTGGGCATGGCCTCCGTCAGCCTCAGCAACCTGCTGAAGAACGGTGGGAAACGTACGTACGAGCCGGATGCCGTGGGGGCCCAGGCCTCTGCCCTGCCTGGGGTCCTGCCCCTCGCCTGCCCAGAGGTGTGTGTGCAGGAAAGGTGGTGGCTGCAGTGGCTCCTGTGCAGCCCCTGCCCTGGGTGGGAACAAGGCACCACTGTGCGCCCCATCAGGGCCGGGGTGTGACGGAAGCCGTACCTCCTTCCTTAGCCAGGGTGCTGCAGCCTCCACGCAAACACAAACCCCGCAGCTATTTGCTGCCATTTGTGGTCTCCAGAGTGTGGCTCGTGACAGCAGCTACAGCATAAAGGCGGCCATTCAGGGCTTGGGCTGGAAAAGGCTCACTCTGTCTTTTCCAAGCACACTGCTGCTTGTGAGACACAGACCTGGTATTGAGTGGGGAGAGGGGCCTCCTGTAACCTGGGGGGATTTGGGGCTGGTTCAGACTGTCCCCAGTGCCAGGGGCTGGATTGAGCTGCTTGCCCTGGCACTATGGAACTGTGAGGTTGTCCCCTGTGTGGACAGGCTGCTGTGCCCCTGGGTGGCACCTTGTCTTGCTGGGGCAGTGAGGGCCCCATGGGGAGCTCTGCTGCTGCTGCTGCCACTGCCTTCACCTCACAAAGCCAGTGATGTCCTAAATATCCCCCCCCAGGTAGTTGCAGGGCTGGGCTGCCTCTTGCTTGGGCTGCTGCTGTCAGGTGGTCTGCAGTGGGGGTCTCTGCCCCAGAGCACCCTTCCCTGCAGGTTTTTCTTCCTGAGCTGTGCAAATGCCATGCAGGGCTCCCAGGGCTGCTGCTGCTCCTGCGCTACCTGCCTGCTCTTCTGCAGGGGCACAATCGGCTCTTTCATTAGCAGGCCTCCCAGGGGGCTGTGTGGAAAATGAATGGAAAAGGCAACTGGCTGTTGTAGCTTGTCTGTTAACATCCACCAGAAAAAACGTGTCAGATTTTTCCTTGACACCAAGAGCTGGGAGGGAGGATTCTTAAAGCTGCAGAGCCTGCCCTGCCGGGAAGGTGCTGCTGTGGGCTGGGAGCAGCTGGCACTGCTGTGGTCAGCCATGTGCTCTTGTCTGCCCTTCTTATCTAGCCTGGAGCCTGCTCCCTCCTCTCCTCTGCAAACTTGCTGCGTGGTCTTTGCTGCAGCTTTCAATGGGCCAGAGACTGCTGCTGGTCCCCCAGAGGTCCCATGTGAGCCTGCATCCTTTGGAGACCCCTTCCTTGGGAGGGTTTCTCACCTGCCAGCCTAGGGAAGTGGCCGGGTCACACAAGGGTGTGCAAAGGGCATTTGGGAATTCAAGCCATCCCAAGTTGGATATGTAGTGTTCTTATGCAGCCCACAACCCTCTGCCTGTACGAGGCAGTGAAATGCATGAGGATGCTGCTGTTGGTGGGGACCTGGCCATTCTCTCCACAGTTTTTTCCCCTCCTGCACGCTCAGCAGGGGTGTGCAGTCCTCAGGGCTTCTGCAGGGCAGCAGACATGCTTTCTGGTTTAGATGAGTCTGTAAAGGCACTGGGGAGGTTTTCTGTAAGTTACTGTTAATCGAGTGTAGCTGTGGCCTTTGGTTTGTGTCCCTGTAATTGTTCTACTTGGTCCAGAAGAATTGTTCTGGTTGCTCTTCTTTTAGGTAGGGGTGGTGTTCTCACTGCTAGTGACGTCTGTGGCAGTGCATGCAGGGCCCTTGCCTGCCAGGAAGACGCTAGAGCTCCCTCTGTTCTTTCCTTCTGTTGGCCCTCTTGCCAAGCACGCCTCACTTCAGGTGGAGGAGTCTCAGCTCTGAGGCTTGGAGCCTGGAAAAATTGCTCAGGGATGAGCCTGGTCAGGGCTGAGCTCCCAGGCAGACTGGGAGAGCTGCTGGAGGTAGCAGCCCGAGCTGTTGAGCAGGAAGGAGCTCCTGCCCCTGGAGGGTCCAGCCTTTGGGCTTGCAGTGCTTCCCAGGGCCTGGCAGTGCCTCCAAGGCCTCTCCTCTGGCAGGCAGCACCCTCCTGCTTTCAGAGGGGATTGCTGGGGAGAGATGGGCGAGAATGGGCTCAATCATGGGAATCGAGCTGGAGCCGTCCACGGAGCTGAGCTGCTCCCAGGCTCCGGTGAAACAGCTGGTCCATAATGGCAGAGCCCTCTGCCCAGGTCCCCAAGCCCTCCCTGCTGCAGAGGCACCTCTTTGTTCCCAGGTTCCAGGAGCACCTCGCCTGCCCCTCCCGTGGGGCTGGCCTCGTACCACAGTCTGTGTGGAGGCTGGTGCTGGGTCTTACTGGTTTCTGCTGGTCCTGCTGTGTGCCTAGCAGTGCGTGGCTGAGCCAGGCTCCATCTCCCAAATGAAAGTGCTCACTTCTATTGCTTGCTGCTCAGGTTGCGAGTTCCACCAAGAGGCTCCTGTTCCTGGAGTGGCACCGTGTGCCAGGGCTTTACAGACCCTGCACAGCCTTTTCCTTGCCTCCTGCTGTGCCTCAGGCAGAGCTGCTGGAGCTAGCCCCTGTGGGACCCTCCAGGAATCCAGCAGCGACCCCCAAACCTCTGGAAAGCTGCAGCTTTCCCCCCCGTCATGGATGTGATGTCAGAGGAGCTCTGCTGCGTGCCCCAGCAGCAAAGACGGTTAGCAAGGAGTCATGAAGCAGAGGCTCAGACCTGCTGATGTGGCTGTTCAGGGAGCTGGGCCATGGTCTTATGGAACTAGTCATCCAAGCCAGGAAGTCACAGTGAGGGTTGGACTGTGCCTGCCCTGCGTCATGTCCTGAACGTCCTGCATAGCTGATGGGACCATGGCCACCAGCACTGTCCCCATGCCCTAGCCTTCCCTTTGGATGGGAGGCTGGTGTCTGTGCCCGAGCCAGCATGTTAGCAGGGTCCACTGGCCCTGGCCCTGCTGTAACCTCCCAGGACTGTTTGTAGACAGCCAGCCATGCCTGGTCGGAGCCAGTGGGCCTCTGACCGGGCCTTCTCCTCCCATCCTGTCTTCTCTCCCAGGCCTGTGATGGTTCAGAGAAACAAAGCAGAATTCTGAGGTTCTCCAGGTTATATCTGCAGGTGAATGGAGTGGGACACAGTTGTCTCTAAGCTGTCTGTGGCCAAGACTGGACCAGCAGCATGAGCAAAGCTTCCTACTGCCTGGGGAGCCTTAAGTTTTACCCAGGACAATAAACACTATCCCTTCCCCTACACTCTGGACTCCTTCTTGCTTTAGGGATGGCTGTGGAAGTCCAGCTTTTCCCTCTGCTTCTTCCTGGGGGAGCCTGTAGCCACAACATGGAGTCAATCCTTTGGCTGCAGGTATGCATAGTGGTTAAGGAAGGAGCACCAGGGAAATGGGTGCTGCCCACCCCCCAGCCCTGAGCTGTGATTAGCATGGGGGACCCTGAGACTCCAGGCAAGCTGGCTTAGCTTGGTGCTCCCACTGATGTATTTGCTGCCCTGCCTTTCCTGCCTGGTGCCAGGGTGATTCCAGGGCATGGTTCTGGCTCTGGGATGTGATTCTCCTATGGATTGATGAGGGGAAAAATAGGTTGGTGCTTTTTGGGTAGCCCAGAGTATCTGCTTATCTTCTGTCTGCATAAGCAGCAGTCCTAGCTGCTCTGGAGGGGCGATGGTGGGTACAGATACGATTGCATGGAATTGTTTGAGTGGAAACTGGCCTTAGCAAACAGTGGAGCTGTGCAGTGAGGGTTTGGGAGCTGAGGGTGAGAAGCACTGTCTGTCCGTCAGTCTGGAATCTTCCTGGCTGTGTGTGTGGAGATGGAGCCACCTCCCCATAGGGAAGAGGCAGCAGGGCTGCTACCTCCTGTGAGCCAGCTCCCTGGTGCTTGTGTCCACGGATGTCAGACCTGTGTGGTTGCTGGCGGTCCCACAGGGCTCGGGCTCAGCCCGGGGCCGTTATCGCGCTGGCTGCTACCAACTTCATTTCGTGGAACTGTAAATCCGCTTAATGGGCTGGGTGGGAATTGCAGCTCACCTCTGCTAAATGGGAGCTCTGATGCTGTGCGCGGGGTGCTGGAAGTAGCTGAACTGAGACCTTATTGAGGCCCAAATCACCTCCCAGAATAATAATAATAATCCTTCTGACATTCTGGCTGCTGGCAGGACACAGGCAGCCTTTGTGCTCAGCCGCTCAGGGGACCCTCTGTTGGTGCAACAGCAATGTCCCTTTGTGCGTCCCGTGTGCTGGATGGGGACAGTGAATGGAAGGCTCTGCTCGTGTTTATTTACTTTAAAGAAGCTGAAGGGGGTGGAGGGGGAGAAGGAAGCTGGCTGGGAGGTTCGTGTTCACATCCTCCACTTGGAGACACCTTGTCTTAGCTCCTGCGCTGCCGCCCCTCGGTCCAGCGCTGGCACAATGAGGGCTTGTGCAGCTCCAGCGGGAAGAGCCGCTCGCACAGGGGATGGAGGAGACCCCCGGAGCGTGCGGGCACAGCTTCCGCGAGGCTCTGAGAAAGTGCAAATTCCTATGGCTTGGAGCAGCGAGGGAGAAACAGGGTCTGGATTTGTTCAGGGTTTTGGCTGTGCTCTGTAGCATCTTCTGTCTCAGGCTCTTAAATCTGAGATCAGTTCCCTTTGGAAGCAAACTGAGAGTAACTCCTTTAGGCAGATGGGTAAGCCCAGGCATCCTTAGCAGAATCCCTTGATGGGTGAGTGGTGGGTAATGAGCAACCCCAGAGGTGGGCTCCAATCTCCATGTTGTGTCCCTGTGACCATGGGCTCCTGCTGCGCCTGGGCACTGGGGGCACCTGCCTCCTTCGCACTAAAAACCTGAGACCCTGCCGCAAGATCCATGTTGTCACTACAGACTCCTGCAGCCCTACCAGTATATCTGACCTCAGAGCTTGAGGTGAAATGAGGGGTCCATGGGGAGCGGACCATTCTCCTCCTGCTCCCACTGGCAGATACCGCACCCTGTCCCTGCAGGAGACTGGGACAAAGCAGGTTGCTAAAAAATGGTGCCATTGTGTCATGAGCAATCTGTGTATAATAAGAATATTATTTGAGTAAATGAGTCAGAAAGTGTCTGGGCTGGTGTCCCAGGCTGGTACAGCCAAACTTTTCTGGCCGCCTGTGCCAGAGCTGGGTGTTTTGGTCCTGCTGGCTCTGGCAGGCATTGCTGCGATGGTGTGAGAGCCCAGCCTGCCTGTAGCATTGAACATCATAGAATAGTTAGGGTTGGAAAGGAGTGTTGCTCATGGGCACGGAGGATCATGTTCTGTGGGGATGTAGCCCTGCAGTAGGTGTGCAGGGGTGGAGGGGGCTGTGGGAGGCCTGCAGGCAGCCCCTCTGCACTGTGCCTTGCTTCAGCCCTGCTGTGTGCTGCTGGCTTCCCAGCTTTCCTCACCCTGCTGCTCCCTGTAGGAAGGTGACAGGAAGCCTTGGGGGGAGCTGGAAGGGTGGTGGGTGTCCGTGGTGCAGGGCTGTGCCTGCCAACACGTGTTGGTGAAACAGGGCACGCGCTGCTTCTTGAAGTGCTGCTGGGTGCCCTGGTGTGTGGCACCATGCAGGTCATCAGCTCCTCTTCCTCATCACTCCAGCCCCTTGCTCTGTGCCCAAGTGATGTTCCCAGGGCTGTCACCTCTGGCAATGCTGCAGTGCCTGGCTCTGCAGAGAGCTGAGGCTGGCAAAGTCTTGCCAAGCTGCTGGAGCCGAGCTGGCTGGTGATGGAGGGAAGTGGAGCTCATAGCTACCTCCAGCAGCCTCCCAGCCCATGTCACCCACTCCAGAAGCTCCTGTGAAGGTGTTCTGGTGCTGCAGCAGTGTTTCTGATTGGGGGCAGCAGTCCTTTGTGCCAGTTTTGTTCAGTAGAACTGATACGCAGGGATGCAGATGAAGGGATATGCTTGTAGTTTTCCTTTGCTGCTTACCTAGGTTTTCTAGGTGGCATGAGGATACTCCTGATTCTGAAAGATGCCGCTTGTTGTTCTGCAGCAGGACAGGGCCTCAGGCATCCTTTAGCATGTAGCCATCAGCCTGCTTCATGTCCCGGGCATCTGCTGGTAGTTGCCCTCATGCAGAACCCTTCTTGCTTCGTGTGTTGTTCCAAACCAGCTGAATCCCCTGGCTTTCCTGGCACAGTCTCCCCTACAGCTCCAGCTCCTGGATGTGTGAGCCATGGTGGCGTCAGCTGCCACAGCAAGGGCCTCTGGGCCAACTGCATTCCTATGTAACAGGGTGGTGGGACCCAGCTTTGCAAGCAGTGGCTGGTGAAGAAGGGTCTTCCTTGGAGCTGGTGTTGGGGCTGGCTGGGTGTCCTCTGGTGGTGCTGGTAGGTACATGTAGGTGTGGGGCCATTGCTGGTGCTTGTCCTGAGGAATTGGGCCCATTGTCCTCTGGGGATATGGGAGTGCTTGGAGGGGACCAGGAGGCTAACATTTGATCCCATGGGGGAGGTTGGGTGGTGGAGCCATCCACGGTTGGCATCCTGAGTGATGAGTGCTTGGTCTTTTTCTCCATGTCCTCTCATCCTCCAAAGTGGAGAACAGGCAGCTGACCCTGGACCTGCAGACGGAGAACAAAGGCAGCGTTGTCTCCGGCAGAGAGCTGACGATTTTCCTGGACGGGCCCACTGTTGATCTGGGAAACCTGCCTAATGGCAGTGCCGTGACAGAGGGTGAGTGCTGCCCGGCTCCACATGCATGCGGCAGCTCTGTGCTCGAGGCGGTGAGCAGCAGTGGGGCTGAGAGCACCCCCAGCACCCCTGAGCCAGCATCCCAGTGCCAGCAGCCGCCTCCTCTCCCAGGTAAGGCTCCGGTCCCTGCCCGCCCTGGTCTTGTGCACGGGCTCCAGTGGGAGTGAGTGTGTGGTGGGGCAGGAGCAGGAGTGTCAACAGGCACAATGGCCTGAGAGGAGAGGCCCTGCTCCAGCCCTCCACCAGCTGCCCATGCAGCTCAGCCCCTTCCCTTGCTGCCCTCTGTGGAATGGGAAGAGGCTTCTGTATTTAATGTACCCCGAAAAGGGCTCCCTGTGGCAGAGTGTATGCAGAGACTTTGACTGATGTCTGTCAGGGCAGAGAATAGAGTTTATGCTGAACAGGGGCTGCTGCATTGCTTTCCTTTAGCTCCTTCTCTTCCTCACTGGGAGATGAAGGGTGCTGAGGCATGGGAAGAAGTTTCCCAGAGAAGTGGTAGCTGTCTCCCTGGCAGTGGTCAAGGCCAGGTTGGCCAGAGCCTTGGGTGGCATGGTCTGGGGTGAGGCGTCCCTGCCTGTGCAACCAGGTGGTCTTAAGGTCCTTTCCAACCCTAATTATTCTATGATTCTGTGAATCTGTGATTCTAAATGTGGGAGTCGTAAATGGGGCCACTCTCCTGGTGCTGCCAGTTCTGGATTTACCTTCCTAGTGCTGTACTTGGAACCATGGGATGCTGTAGGGGTGGGCTGTGCCATGGCACAAAAGTGGGCAAGAAGAGCACCTCAGCGTAAAAGCAGGGGTCCCTGTGTTCTGGTCCCTTCTGGAAGGAGGAAGGGAAGGAGGGTAGAACTAGTAGGTGTCTCAATCATTTTCATCACCCACTTTTTCTTCCCCCATTCAGGGTCCCAGCTGCCTGGAGGGGATCCCAGCAGCATGGCTGCAGCCATGGAGGGCAGACACCAGCCTCCCAGTGCACACTTCTTTGGAAGCAGACCAAGGTAAGGGTTCTCACAGTTCAGCTATCAGCGGTTGCTGGGGCCTTGAGATAGCTGGGGAATGTATGGATTGTCCTTGTGCAGCAGATGCTGCTTTGGGTCTTCCAGTGAGCCCCAAGCAAAGCAGCCCACGGGAGGCTTGGAGCAGGCCAGCCTTCTGAAGGATAACAGAGTGGGAGGTACTGGGGGTGGCCATCCAGCTAAGGTGCAGCTGACATGAGCCTCTTTTGAAGTATGTGTTTCTCAAGGGATATCAGGTCTGTGATGGCCCTGACAGTTTCCACGTTGCTCTATTGGCAGCCAAAGGAACGGTTCACTCGGGGAGATGGAGCAGGCTGTGATAAAGCAAAGCAGCTGGTCTGCAGGGGTCCCTTCCTGTTGTTACAGGCACCTTGGTTCTTGCCTCAAGCAACGTACTGAGCCAGGCTGGGAAGCACAATGCCCCTGTGGGTGATGGTCATAGGGGGAAGCTGTGGAAGGTCCAGGGAGAACGGGAGAAGCAGAGCAAGCAAAGCTGCAGGGAAATAACAGCTGCTTCCAAAGGAAATGAGCTGCTCGGGCACCAGGCCATCCTCTGCCTGGCGCTGTGCCCTTCCTTGCCTTCTTGCTGGGCTGGAGTGGCTCAGCACTGCTCCTTTTGGAGCTGTGGTTATTGAGAGACATGTCACACTGTCAACATGGAGTTGAATTTAACACCTATTTATATTTTCAGAGCATGGCAGTGGCCCAGCAGCCTATACAGATGTTCTGGTTAGAAGTGTGCCTGTAGAGAGGGCGCCTGCAGCCTGCCTGATGTGCTGTTCTGCATGCCCCCAGGCTTAGAAACACTCCCAGCAACAAGCTGCATACCTTGAACCTTTCCCCTCCTCCTTCCTCTGCCAGGCACATGTAAGAGATAAGTGAAGGGGGAAAATCTTTTTGACTCTGAAGTGAGACCCTGTCCTTCCATGTTGTGGGTTTGTCTCCCACAGAGGAGGAAGTGGGACAGGAAACTGGGAGCAAGTTGCTGAATGCAGTTTGTGCCCTTTCGTTGTGGTCGCTCCTCTTGATTCCTGCTGTCCAGGTGTTAAAGCTTCTAAGGGGTGAGACAGTGCTCAGTGTCCTGACTGGAGCTGGACTTTGCAGCCACTTAGCAGCTACCAGCAGGTGCTAGGAAACGTAAGGAAGTTGTAGTCTAGGAGGCTCAGCCTCATGACTGCTTGTTCCTAATTCCTAACTGCTTATGGATGATCTATAAGTTCCTGTTTTTGGTGTCCTCTTGGCTTGTCAGCATGTGAGGTAAGCGTGGTGAGTTCTGGCCAGTGGGGACCTTCAGAGACCTTCCAGGTGTGCTTGCAATCATTAAAAATCCCATGGCTGCTCTGGCACAGGAAACTGCCCAGGAAGTTTTCAGTTCATCCTACACTCACCTGAACTTTTAGGGTTGTTCTGGCTGTATGTACCCACCGTGGAGGCAGCTACTTTCCCCAGAGCAGAGGATGGGTCCTTTGCGCTTGGGAACGCTGTTTGTTGTTTGCCCTGTTTATACACAGAGCCACGTTTATTTTCATGGGCTTGGTGATGGATGCTGGCAAACTTGCTCACTAGCAGGATGGAAAGAAAAGGGTCATTCTTTGCTCCTCAGCTATTTCTACACTGTCCCCTCAAGGGAAACTGCTTGATCAGGACTTCTCTTTCTTCTCCTGAACAAATGTCATCTTGGGATTTGCTGCTAATCTTGGTGATGGGGTGTGAAATTCCACAGCCCTCTGTTCAGATCGAAAACAGTGCCCAGAGGTCCCCAGCTGAGAGCCGGTGCCGTGGGTGCCAAGAGAGTTGCCACAATCTCCAGTTTGTCTTGTGGCGGCCAAAAGGGCTTTTTCTGACAGCACGGAATGAAATAGCCTGATTTGCTGCTTGCCTTATGCAGAGGCTTCAGGTGGTGAATCATGTTGGTGTTATTATCTAGGCTTGGCTGTGAGGAGCTGCTGTCACCTGTCACAAGATTGTGAAAGCTCCAGTGATTCCTTCAGTGAAGCATCCTTTGATTTCTATGCTTCTGTGATGTCCAAAAGTCACCTCTCAGCTAGTGATGGGCACGAGCATCCCTGAGGCCTGGGTCCCTCAGATGAAGTATTTCCCTTCATGAGACCCCTTGCTCTGCAAAGCCCCACGTCTGAGTGCATTATGTCCCTGGGTGTGTGGCTTCTGGTGCGACACAGCAACAGCAAAAGGCTGTGGTCACCAGTTGCAGCCCTGGCACAGGCAGAGGGGAGGCAGGCAGTGCTGTGTGGTGGGTGTGCTTTCTGCTGCTGCCAGGGCTGCACAGGGCCTTGGGGAACAAGCTGGGAGATGGGTCTTGGGTCAGCTGGAAAGGGTGGGGGGTATAAACTGGGAATAAACTGGGTTCAGGGTTTCAGAGCCAGGTGCCTCTTTGGGTGCACATCCTGGTGCCATGGGGCGAGGGGCTGTTCTCCTGCCCCAGCTCAAGGGTGATGCTGCACTGATGCCATCTCTGCTCCAGGCACTGCAGGTGTGAGGGCTGGGTGCTGGGGACATGGCTGGTTTCTCCCCCTTTTGCACGTGCAGGGGGAATTTCTCAGCTCCATGTTTTGGGAGCCCATCCCGGTTGTGTTTCCCAGTGGTTGTGCCTGATTCCCTGCAGCCAGCACTGGCCTCCTGGCTGTGTGCGCTGCCCGCTCTCCTCTTTGGCTGCAATTTGGTACCTGGTGTGCTGAGGGAGATCGAGATCGGTGCTGTCAACTATCCTGGCATCTCATGTCAGGACCTTTGGGCCACTGCAGCAGGATTAGGTGGCCAAAATCTGAGTTTCATGCGCAGATCCCACATCAGCCACTGTGGCATGGGGGTCACTGCCTTGCCAGAAGGTGGGGAGCCAAAAGGTTGATGTCTCCCTGGGTGACACCACTTTCCTCTTTGGCATGATCTGCTCCCTTTGCCTCCAGGCCAGGAGGGGCAATGGGGCAGAGAACACAATGGGGTCACCACCCATGGTCCCCAGTCAGTGGGGCATAGCAGGGGTCTTGTTAGCTGCCTGGGTAATGGGCTGCCTTCCCCAAGCCCTGTTTTGTCCCAGTGGCATGGTGATAAGAGGCTGTTCCCATTTGTGCTCTGCCTTGTTTTCTCCCCACTCCTATTTTAGGAGCATGTTCCCAGCCCTGCTGCTCTCACTGGGTTTGTTTCCATGCATCTATTAAAAGACAATGCCCAGATGGGAGCAGTCGTAGGAGGGCTGGGCTGGGTGGCGGGCTGCCTAATTCAGGCCTGGTAACCCTGTGCGGCCGGCTGGCAGCCTGGAAACATCCTGTTTTGGTTTCTAAAAACTCTCTGGACAGCTCTGAGCTCATCTGTGCTGAGCAGGGCAGGGACCAGATCCATCCCCTGCCTTGGGCGCTGCTCCCGGTGGGACCAGCTCCTGCCGTGGTACCACCTGCCCTGCTCCCCTCTGGATGGGGCTCTGGGGGGCCACACTGCCTCCCAGCCTTGCCATGGGGTGAATGTGCAGAGGTGGGTCCTGTATGGCTTTTGGGAGGTGTGTGGTGCCACTGTGCCCCATTGAGCCCCATGGGCAGGCATTGAGGGGCAGCCTTCACCTCCTGACTGGGGGAAGAGGAGCCTGTTCTGCCTCAGCAGCAGCTCCAAGTCCTCAGGGCCTGGTGGCCAAAGCCAACCCCCAGCATGTAGTGATGTCCTGGGGGTAGCCAGGGTTTCTGGGGTTGGTTCAAGTGTCTGAGGAGCTCTTTTGTGGGGCTGCCCTCCTGGGAAGGTCTGGAGCTGTTTGTAGTGGCCACAGTGGCTTCTGCTCATGGACTGCTCTGCCCATGGCTCTTATCTGATTTATTTTTGACAACCATCTCTGACTTTCCCATGTCTCCTCCTGATCCCAGCCCTTCCTCTGCCCAGTGTTGTGAGCGGCTCCGGAGCCAGTGGGAGGAACCAAGGGCTTGCTGGAGCTGGTGAGGGTGGCATGACTGATGATGCACCCAGCCACGGCCAAGCTTCTGTCCCCTCCCAGCTCCAGCCCCAAGATGTGGGGACAGTTTGCGGGTTTTGCCCTTTTAAGGGGAGGACTTGGCTGGGGCAGACAGACTTCCTCATCCCTGCGGTCCTCACCCTCTGTGTGCACAACCCTCGGCTAGGATCCTGGGTGGAGGTGGCCAGGCTCTGCCTCTGGTCCCCTGGCCTGGATGCAGGAAGGCAGCATCCCCCTCCTGCCCTGTCCCTTTCCCTGCTCGCAGTAACAACCAGCCTCTCCATGAACATGAAACCCCAGCCTTTTCCTCAGTGCCTCTGGGCTGTCTCAGGGGTTCAGGGCTGTGAGAGGGGGAGAGTTTGCTTTGGGGGTGCTGTAGGCACTGTGCCCACAGAGGTCAGGCTGCCTCTGCCTCCAAGGCAGGGAGCTCCAGCAGAGCACAAAGAGAAGCCCCCTGGGAGATGCAGTCACATCTGAGCTGGTCATAACTTGTGCTATGATTTAAGCTCTCATCTTTCTCAGTTGCTTGTTCCCTCCTTTGCCAGAGGCCACAGCTGTTCCAGCAGCAGCAAACACTTGCACCTTCCTTGCCTTGTGCAAGGCTTGTAGCTGGGCAGGAGACACCAGTGAGGGTTCCCACTGCAGTGCAGGAGCTGGTGCTGGCAGGGGATTTCTCCTGGGATCCCTGCTGCATCTGTGGATGGTGCAAGCCAGTTCAGTGCTGCAAGCACGTTTCTGGCCATGAATGCCTGGGGCTGTTCCTTAGCAGGTTGGGTGGTTGTGGTGAGCGCTGCAAACAAATGCAAGGTGATTGTCACCCAGGTTACTTGTCCATCGGACTCTGCCACTGGTAGGTGGGTGCTGGGATCCATGGGCAGGTCTCAGTAAGCAGCAGGATGTTCAGGGCACTGCTGCAGGAGCAGAGGCACGTGGCTGCATCTTCCTTGGGGGAAAATGATGTCTGTGCTGGGGGGAAGCAGCACAAGACCGAGGCAAAAAGGCAGGAGTGGGGTTTTCTTTGTGGTGCATCTCACCTCCTGTGTTCCTTTCCCTTGCAGGACACACCGACATGTGTCAGGAGTCGCCAGGCAGAACGTGGGGAGTGGAGAGCAAAGTCCCAGCGCCAGGAGCCGGCACCGGCAGCAGGCCAAGGGCACGCAGCACACCAGCGTGGGCAACGGCATGGCCAATGGCATGGTCAACAGCACAGGTAAACCAGCGCCCGTGGGAGGGGAGAACTAGAGCTTATGGGGCTCCTGTGGGGGGAAAATGCATTTCTGCTAAGATCATACAATGGTTTGGAAGGGATCTTAAAGATCATCTAGTTCCAACCCCCTGCCAAGGCTTGGACACCTTCCACCAGACCAGGTTGGTCTTGTGGTGCCTGGGAACATTTCTTCCCTGGGGATTGATTTGATTTTTAACTGATTTTACTTTTGATAAGCTGGGCAGCTCCACAGAGCACACTGGTAGAGTCTGCTCTGCCCGTTGTGCATGATTTCTGTGGCTCCTCTCTGAAGTCTCCCTGATAAAAAAGGCTGCATCCAGCTCCAGCTTTATAGAAGGACACTGGGACAGAAATATCACCGGTGCTACAGTAAGTGATCCTTTTTCAGGGTTGGGAGCATTCAGATGAATTTGCCCATCAGTCTTCAGTGGAGATGTTTTGAGCTCTTTGCCCCTTGACATGGGGAGAGCAGCTCTCTGAAGCATCACGGAAGGCACACTCACTCCTCAACCCGGGGCTGGTTCTTACACCAGGGGGTATTTTTTGAAAGGTTTCTCTGTCTTTTCTTGGGTTTGTCCACAAAGCCATAAATCCCTTGTGGAGCAGGGGCTGGGACCTGCTGAGTGCCTGACTGCAAAGCCACAAGCAGTTTGTGTGTTTTCCTTTTCTGGCTCGCATGGAGCTGGCCGAGCAGTGCAGCATCTGCTGCTCCTCCACACTGCTGCTGCAGGCAGCAGTGTCCTTTCTTTCCCTTTTGTCTTGGAAAAGAACAGCACAAAGTGGAGTGCTTCTTTTGGAGAGAAGGAAATGGTTTGTTCAACCCAAAGGGAAGATTTTAATTTTTTATTTCTGTTTAATGGGGGAAATCTGGACCAATATAATTTGAGTTTTGCCAAACCCCATTTGGGAGTAGGGGGAGCAGAAGGCTGATGTAAATGCTGCCTTCCAGCTCTTGCTCCTGGTCCTGGTCCCCTCCTCAGGCTGTGGCTGGTCTCTGTGGTTTGGTGCAGTGCTGTACCGGGTGTGAATGTGTTGTTCTGTTCCCTGTGCCCACCCGCCCCTTCCCGGTGTCATCGCTGTGCAGGGGACACTCCCTCAGGCTGTGGACAGAGTTTTTGTGGTTTAGTTCCCGGGTACAACTTGGCTCCTTGCCTTGGTTTTAAAGCACATTTAATCGGCCCAGCCCCAGCCTCCCCAGTGGCTTTGTGAGTGTGCTGTCTTGGTCCCTGTTTACCACTCGCACAACCTCCGTGTCTCCCACGAGTCCTGTTGGTGATGATTTTACACTGGAGGATGAGAAGATGAGTGTTTCGGGTGGCTGGGATTAAGGCTGACACTCTTCCTTGTGCTCTGTTGTAATGCCTCTAGAAACCAACCTCTTCCTCCTCAGCTTGGTACATTTTGGTGACGTTATCGTGTTTTTTGAGCAGACTGTTGCGAGAACGTGCCCCATTATATTTGTCTCTCACAGCTGTAATTGTCATTTGACAATAAAAGGAGATTTTTTCACGGCATGTTTTCTCCACAGCCATGTTCTTAGCCCTGTGTTCCCCTGGAGTGTTTCCTTATCAGGTGAACTTTGGATCAGCTTTTCCCCTGCTTTGTCCAAGACTGAGATCAAGCCGATCACAGTGTAGTTACCTGGGACATTCTGCAGGTTCCCTTTGAAGACTGGTACAATGTGATTCTAAAATTGCCCGTTCCAAGGCTTCCTAGAAATGAGTAGCAGAGACCCCCCCCAGCTCAGTCTTGCAGGACTCTGGTGGAAGTTGCTGTGAGCCTGCTCCCCTGAAGTCTTCACTGCCTGTAGGTGCTGTCTGAGGGGCTTCTCTAATGGCTGATGTTTGAGGATTTAGTACCAGGATTCCTCTGGTGCTGCAGGATGCTGGCCTGCTACTCTCCAGCTGCAAAGCACAAGTGTTCTCAGCAGTCTGCCTCTTCTTGCAGGGTAGAAGAGTAGTTCGTAGTTCTTTACTGCCCTGTATGTTGGGGTTGATACTGATTTGAGTCTTTTTTCTGCAATACTTCTAAATACTTGGGCTTGTAGACACAGGTACTTTGCTTAGTTTTCTGTGTTTCTCAGGCCTAACTTGTATTGCTCTCTGCATGCCTTCTGGTTTGTTTCTAATGCTTTCATTTTGTTACTGAAGCCAGCCTGTTTTGTGTCAAAAGTTATCTTCTGGTGGACTGCCAAGACTTGGGGGTTTTGGCTGTCTAACAAACGCTTGTCAAACAAATTACCTTTCATTTTATTTTGTCTGCATTTTTCTCCTTATCAGTTTGCTTTGTAATTTTCCTTTGTTCTGTCGCTTCCCTGTCCCTTTCCCAAAAGCTCAGTGGAATCCAGCAACATTTAGCTCTTTCCAGTGCTGGTGCCTTGCTGAGCCTGGGCTTCTCTCAGCCTGGAGGATGCTGCCGCAGCAGTTTCTGAGCTCCTACTTGTTACCTGAATTCCCAAGAGGCATGCAGTGTTTTTTTAACTTACAGAGGAGATAGCGAGCTTTTTTCTTGGGACAAAGGCAGTTGATAGTTGGTCCCACAGGGATCCAACTGCTGGGTGAAGGAGGTGCTGGCATTGCTGTAGGGTGGGAGCACTGCAAGTCCTGTGTTTGGGTGGTAGTGGCTGTCACCCAGTAGGGCTCTGCTTCCAGGGCTGTGTGGGTGCAGTAGGTCAGTGAGGCCCCCATCACCCTTCCTGGGTGTTAACATCTCTGCTTTCTGCTTTTCCAGTGAACGGAGACGCCATGGGTGCTACAGACTTCGAGGAGGAAAGGCCGGCGGCAGGAGTGACCCCAGCAGCGTCGAGCATGACTGATGGCTCTGTCGTTCCTGCGCTTCCTACCTTGGTCAGCTCTGGAGAGGCAGAGGAGGCAGCCTCCAGCTCCAATGCCCCACCAGCCCGGGCAGCAGCGCTAGCCCTGGATGCTCTGCCCCCTGGGTAAGTTCTGCCTTCTGCTTGACTTTTGTTCCCTTGGAGAGGCTAGGTCTGGGGGGACATGAGCAAACTGGGGCACTGCTGTGTGCTGGAAGAGGAGGATGCTTGAGGGAGGGGGCTGTCCTGCACCAGCAGCTGGTGGAAACGATTGTCCTGAGGGTGTGTGTTGGGGATCCCTGCCACCTGGCACAGCATGTTCTCCGTCATTGGAGCCCTCTCCTTGTGGCTGTGCTTGTGGATCCATCCTCTGGGCTGGGGTCTGATCTGTGTCTGTTGTGGGTCTTGGGTAACATACAGTGATTTGCACCTCTACAGCGTGGTGTCCATGCCCAGGGGAGCATCAGAGTCCTTCCTCTGCTCTCCTGGGGCTGCTGAAGGGATCAGTCCAAAGAAAATGCATGAGAGGGTCAGTGTGGACTTCCAGGGAGATCCCACTGAGCAGGAGCACAGGAGCATGCACTCCAGAGGTGCTGTGGAGATGCTGGCCACTTCTGGGGGGAGGCGGGCAGGACCCTCACATCACTGTGCCCATTGTTCTTCTTCGTGTGGATGCTCTGCATCCTACTCCTCCGGTGGGGAAGGCACCAGGAGGAGAGCTGGGGGTGGCTGAGCAGTGTTGCTGGGTGTGCTGGCTGTTGGTGGGGCTGCAGTCAGGCTCTGGGCTCAGCTCCTGTGTGCTGCAGCTGGGTTGTTCTCCCCTTGTAATTCAGACACCTTTAATTCTGGACTTGAGAATGCAAAGTGGTGGTGGGAGGGGGGGTGAAAATGGCTTGTGTTTCGTATGAAGGGAGCTGTTTATTTTCCTTTGGCTGAGGCGATGCCTGGAAGGTCAGGGCCTCCTCGTGTGTCAGTCACAGGTAATTAGGGTTAACGGCTCAGTGTGTCTTTATGCAGGGTGTGTGAGGGTTTCTGTTCTCTGGCCTGGGCACTTCCTGTTTCCAGGCAGCTGGAAAAGTCCAGTGCTCTGAAAAAGGTCTTTATTCCACCCAGAGCATGTGCCCCTTTCTGCTACTACCAGGTAGACTGTAGGTCTCCTTTTCCCCACCTCTGCACAGCTCAAGGTGGAAACTGGCTGTTGTTACTTTACTGGGGTGGAGAGGAGCCTGCGGGTGTTTCAGGATGGGGGTTTCTGAAGCTCAGGAAGGCTGCAAGCACAGCTTTCTGAGACACCAGACATGTATTTATCTGGCCCAGCGAGGTGGAAGGGTGGCCCGTATGCTCCCTGTGCCTGTCTCCCTGCAGTGCTCACATGTGTTGTTCATGTCAGAGCAGGGAGGAAGATAAAGCTGCTGTGCTTTGGGAGATGGTTGTAGGGGAGCAGTTAAGGGGCAGTGAGCCATCTTCCAAGCTGAGCTTAAGGAATTTGGATCTCTGGAGACACCTTTGATTAGTGCCATGTGTGTCAGTGTCCCCCTGTCCCGGCTGCAGGATCCCTAGGTGTCTTGCATGTGGTGTTCAGACTCTGTGCTCGTGCTGGGCTGGCTTGGGTAGCAGCTGACCTGCTTGGTCAGGCAGAGACCATGTACCAAGGTCTTCCCAGGTGAAGGAGAGTAGAGAATTGAGGATTCCATGGTGTGAGATCTGCCCTGAGCTGCCAGACCAGGTTCTGGGCTAACAGGGATTTGCTAATCATGGACTATACGAAACACTGTGGCCCTAGGGTTGTGTAAATGAGCTTCTGGGGTCTCTTGAGACTTGATCTAGGGCAGCTGATTTTTGGCAGGCTCACCGCACCAGGGTATTACTTTGACTAGTGGTTTGGGGCCCATCTTGGGAGATGGGGCTGTGGCTGGCTGGGCTGGTGGAGGCAGCAATGTCTCAGGCAGAAGGGATGCTGACAAACCCAGGCCACTTTGCCTCTGGCAGCAGTATGCTCTGCAGAAAGCCGTGCAGGATAGGCCCTTGCTGGCCTGGCTCCCAAGGAATGGCTGTGCACAGAGCATTGCACAACCCATGAGCAGTCGTTCCTGCCCTGCCACTCACAGGAGCAGCATCTCTTGCAGAGCTGCCATTCGCTCCAGCACTGAAGAGCTGGAAAGCTGTCACGTCCCTCCTGCTTTCTGCATAAGCTCTGCCTCATTCTGCCAGTGTCTCCTTTTATCCGTGGGAGCATGGGCAGCACTTCAGCCTCTGCAGGGGAAGCAGCTTTTCCCACTGCGTGCTGGTGAGTGTGCTGAGCCCCAGCCTCCCTGCTTGTGCCGGGCTGCGTGCAGATGCAGCCAAGAGTGGCTGGGTTCATGTGGGGATTCAGAGCTATTTATTCTGCTCAGATAGCTGTTTCTGAGCATCTGTACCAGATGTGGTGGGCACAAAAGCATCTCTCACACAACTGAGAGTCTGTTCTAGGGGCTGGGGGGTGCTGGAAGGTGTTGTGAATAATTCCAGCCCCAGCAGTGCCCAGAACTTCCTTCACATCCTCCTGGCTTGGGCAGAGCTTCCTTGCGGAGCCAAGGAGTGTGTGTGGCACAGGAGCTGCTGGTCGCAGCACCCTGGGCCTTTGGTGCAGGTCCTGCTTCTCATGTGGGGGCTTCTGAACAGAGTGGTAGTGACAGGGGGGGAGAGCAGGAGAGGTGCTGGCTCCTCATCTGGTTTCTATCAGTGATGATCCTGCGCGGGGACAGCTGCTGTTAGCACGGTGTGTATACACAGCACTGTCTCGCCCGTACAAAGAGGTACATTATGCTGCCTGGCAGAAGGCATGGGGCTGTGGTTTCTTACATAAGGAGGGCGTTTTGTTTGGACTGCAGGGTTGCCTCAGCGCTGCCACTTTGCTCCGTCCGTTGCTCCTGGTATCCATGTCTGGAGCCCTGTGGGCAGCCGGAGGGGAGCAAGTTGGGACCAACACATTGCAGGATCCGTGCCTGCAGCAGCAAGTGGTGAGAGCTCCCATCATCAGTGCCCAAGCACTGATCTTCCTTGCTGGTGGCCATGTGGCAGCAGGCACAGGGCAGGAATGCCAGCTGGACTTGGGGTCTCCAGAGGAAAAGCCCGTGCTTGTGCGTCTCCCCAGCTGTTGCTTGTGGGATGCAGGGAAGCTCAAAAAGGCTAAAGCCTGCCAAGACTGGGCAGGGTGGTCTGAGCAAGGGTGGGTGTCCCCCAGTGCCCCTGTCTCTCAGGCTGTTTCTGTGTGTCAGCAGTGACAACAGCTTGTCACAGCTTGCTGTTTACTGGTGGTGATTTGCTTGTTCATAAGGTGAGGCAGCTCTCAGCAAATTTACTTCCCAGTTAACAGGGAGCTGCTGACCTGCGGAATATGTGAGCTTATCATCTGCTTGTATAGGGTGTGAGATCACCTGTTTGTATAGGCTGTGAGATGGGAACAGAGGACAGCAATCAGTAGCTGCCACCACCAGCAGCATTCCTCAATCCTGCGTGGCTCTTTGCAGTCGTGGTGGCACCCAGAGGAGTATCTGAGGGGGGTCCAGAAGCCCTCTGCCTAGAGGAGTCCTCACTCTGGGATTTCTGGTCTCTAGAAAAGACCCAGAAATGGTACCTGGTGCTTGAGAGCCTCTTGTCACATAGGACTTGCAAGTCTTGATAGGGATATAGGATATCCTTGATATAGGACTTGCAAGTCTTGAGAGCCCTAATGATCACAGAACCTGTTGTTAGAGTATGGAGGACCTGTCGCCTCCCTCCAGTAACAGCTGCTGGCACCACCAGCTCTGTGTGCACAAGGCAGAGGTGCCGTCCTTGTCTGAAACACCACATGTCAGCGTGGGCAGAATGGGTAGGACATTAGGCTGGGGTTGTCCTCGCTATAAGCAGGTGGTGCTGCAGCTTTTAGATCCATCTGGAGAAGGTTGTTACATAAAACTGACCTTGGAAAGGTGATGCTTGAATTGATCTAAGGATCTCTTAAAGGGATGCTGACTCCTGCAAAGCCTTATGAGTGGAGTTGTGCCTTGGGGTTTTGCTTGTGAATAGTATTCCTCCACCTGTGCTTGTGTCAGGTCTGTATCTGGTTGCTGGTGGCAGTCTGAAGTGCCTGTGGTAGTAGTCTGGGAAGAGGCTTCCCAAAGCTCAGCCTGTGATGAGCAGCATTCCCACTGAGCCAGCACACTTCCTTCATCCTCCCTGAAGGTGCCCATGCACCTTCTGCTGTCCATCTCATGGAGTGGATGTGTTTGTGTCTTCAAGAAGCTGCAGCTATGTTGATTTTCTCTTTAGGGATTTTAATCTTTTTTGCTGTCCGGTGCTTTCATGTTCTTGAAGCACTGAGTTCATCCTTAAGAACAGGGAGCTTCAGGCATTTCCCCTCTGACAACACACAGTGCTGCCCAGGGGTAATCCAGGAAAAGGGCTGACCCTGGGGTGGACAGACAAAGACTTCCTGATGCCACAACAGCACCAGGTAGTGCTGGCTCTGCTCTTATGTGGTCTCTCCTTTGCATGGTGTTATGCTTGGCAGTGCCTTGCTATCAAACGTGTGTGGGCACTGCAGCTCCTGCCTTGGACTTTCTATCAGAAAGCACCACTGGTGTCTTATTGGTACCTATTGTACAGGTGAGAAAGACTCAGTGCTGCTGACTGGTAGCAACGTCTGCAGATGTTACCTGGTCTCTGCAGATGCATTGACAGTGCTTTTGAGAAACCCATAGGAGCAAAGCCAGCAGCTCTGGTTTGGGTTAGACAATCTCTTGGCTAAATCCCGAGCCTGGCATTCATGTTCCTGCCCTGCTTTCATGGAACTGACTCTTATCTCGGAGTGCAAGCGTGCCTCCTGCCCAGGGCAGAGGTTTCTGGGCTGCCTGCGTGGCTGCTGGACTGCTGCGGTTCCCAGTGCCCAGGCTTGGGAACATGGTGGAAGCTGTCTCTGTTTGTGCCTTCCTGCCACTTTTGAGAGCTGTGATGGGGCTGCGATGTGCACGATCTGTGGTCGTGGCTGAGGTCACTGCTGGTGGCTTCATGTCCCCTGGGGAGTTCTGAGGGTGAGCAGGATTGGTGCGAGCCTGCGTGAAGGGACATTTGTTCTTAGAGCCTCTCCTTCACAAAGGGCTGCTTTCTGCAAGATCATATTTCTTCCCTTGCTGTCACAAGAGCTAGTATATTAATTTTCTGTAGCTTTTTGTGATAATTTATTGAGACTGAAGATTGAATCAGGAGCGATAGCTGGGGAGTGGAAGCATGGCAGGAGAACACTGGATCTGTCAGCAGCTGCCAGTTCACCTCTCTGTTGGAGGATAAAAGCTAACAGGAAAGTTCAGTGCTCCATGGAGCTTTTACCTTTGCCAGGGCATACACTTTCATGAATGAATTAAGGCAAAGCATGAGTGTCAGTGTAGCCTTGTAAAGCCAGGCTTCCCAATTGTACCAGGTCCCCAAAGGGACCAACTGCTGACCAAGTTCCTTGTGGCCATGTGATGTCTTTGAGCAGTATCTGTCAGCAATGAGCAGGAGGGCTGCCAAGAGGAAAATTCAGCCCCAACCCAACCTCAAAGGCTCCCCTTTAAAGATGTATTAAGAGAAGCCAAATGAAAACGACATCAAAAGCTCACAGGGCATAAAATTGACCTGTGTGGAATCCTGTGCGGACCCTCCTACTTTCTGGAGGAAATGAGGAATTTATGCTTCAAATGATGCTTGTTTCCAGAAAGCAAGCTGCTGCAGCATCTCTCTGATCATGATTAGCAAGCCAGACAACTGCCATGTAGACCTGCTCTCATTCTTCATTTTAAATAAAGGTTAAAATGCTGTAGCTAAGCATTGTGAGGAGGTGGGCTTGCTAATCCACCAGCTGCAGCTGCCTGGATGCCCTGGCTAATAACATGATTACTAATTAGTCACAGTCACTGATCTGGGGAGAAGACTGAGCTGTGCAGATGTAAGTGGATGGGCACAAGTGGGGCCTTTTGGACAAGATTTAAAGTAGATGGAGGGGTCTGTGATGTCTCTTAGTAGGTGATGGCAGCAAGGCTCTGGCTGTCCTGAAGATGCAGGGGCTGTGGCTGCTGAATCCATATTGCTTGTTCCAGTTGAACTCTTTGCTTATCTATGTTTAGGAGAGAAGAGGCACCATCTTGTCTGCCTTCGGTTTGCTCTGTGTCCTTTCCCAAGAGATGCTGCTCTCCCCCACTGGCCTTGGAGCAGGGGAGAGGTGCCTGCGAGCCCTGGAGTGGGATGCAGCCTCTCTGGATGGCATTGAAAAGAGCAGTTTCTTTTGATATCTGCCTCTCAGTGTTTGGGCTCTGGGCTTGCAATGATTAGCTGGCTCATCATTATTTTTCTTCTTGCAGGTGGGAACAGCGAGAGCTGCCTAATGGTAGAGTCTACTATGTAGACCATAACAACAAGACCACCACATGGGAGAGACCTCTTCCTCCGGGGTAAGGGGCTCTGGGGGCAGTTGGCATCTCAGATACTCAACTAACTTGTAGCAGACACACAGGAATCTGCACAATAGGAGGGAAAGTGGCAGGAAAGTCTCTGAATTCCTGAAGAGAAATGGGGTGAGATGACAGAGTGTTTACTGGCCTGAAAATACATGCTATATCCTCAGAAAGGTCTTTTCAGTGTTTGTAAAAAGGAAGAGGCCTACCAGTCCGTTCAGGTTTGACCTCTTCTAGAGGATTCTTTTTTTAACAGTCCACAGAAATTGCTGAACACTTGAGTAGCAGAACAGCCACTTACAGGCAGAGCAGAGGGGTTAGCCTTTGGGGTGGGATGCCAGCAATGTCCCCCTGAGGACCAGAAGAGAGAGGGTGGGTCTCATGTTCCCTGCATGCTTCTAGATGAGGGCTGAGCTTCTGGTGAGCAAATACAGGCATGCACAGTGTGCCCTGAGCTGTAGCTGGGCCCTGGGCTCCCTCAGAGGGGCCTCTTACATTCTCTGCCACACTGGGGTCTGCTTGTGCTTGAGAAGACAGTGCAGCTCAGCTCAATGAGACTTGCAGGAAGCACTCTGCAGAAATGTGGTGCATGGTCCAGGAGGGCCATGCATTCATTTGGAGGAGTAAATAGTCTTCAGGTCATAAAGGCTGTACACAGCCATGTGCTTTTTGGAAACTTGTGGAATTCTCACCTCTTTGTGCTCCTAAATGGAGAGAACTCAATACAGCCAAACTGTTGTTCTCGAGACTGAATTTGATCAAGTCTGGAATGGCTGAAGTGTGCTTTAACCACCAGTGTAATGTGTGAAAGTGAAATACAAACCTGTCCTGTTCTCTTCCAGGTTTCTGTGGGTGCACGCTACTTTCAGTTAGGCTGCGATCTCTGCAGCTGCTTTCTGATACTACAACAGCTTTAAATTTGTTTGGTATTACATGAGAGAGGCTGTTACCTCGAAAAGTAGGTTTGCTCCTTCCCTCCTGCACTGGTCTCCAACCCAGTGCCTTGCCTGTGCTGGAGGTCAGCTGTCTTGGAGGAATGCTTACAGCACCCTGGTGTGAACTCAGCTAGTGAGTAGGCACCCCATGTAGGCTTCATGTGCCCTTGCACAAGTCTTACTAGTATTTTGTATTTTCTTCT
The DNA here is from genome assembly GCF_033783945.1 of Neopsephotus bourkii. NCBI lineage: Eukaryota > Metazoa > Chordata > Aves > Psittaciformes > Psittacidae > Neopsephotus > Neopsephotus bourkii. The sequence continues at coordinate 566,872 of NW_026902017.1, forward strand.
GGTGGATGTTTGTCCAAAAGAGCCCCTTAATCAGTGAAACTGGTGGTTATGCTGGAGCTGGGAACAGAGGCTTCATGTTCAAGGGTATCTTTGTCTTGTGAGAGGAGCCAGAGCACTCCTCTCACAGAGAGCTCCAGACAGGAGCAGAGGGCCTGAAATCAGCCTGTGGTGTCAGAGTGCAATGAAAAAATCAATCTCTATAGCTGGGCCTCTGTGCCCAGGCAGCTCTTGGGTCTTCCTCCCTTGGAGGACTATGAGCTCCTTTTCTCACTTGTATTTTGAAGGGGCAGAACTCAGCCACAAATCCTCTGCTGAGCCCCTGCGTGGGCACACAAGGGGAGTGTGGCAGCTGGGGAAGTAGCTTGTAACCCCATGCTCCTCTCAGTTGTACTTTCAGCATGTTCTAGGGCAGCAGCTGGATGTCATCAAACTACCGGGGCCCCAAGGGCATCTGTACCCCCAAGGGCATCTGTATCTCCAGGAGCAGCCTTCACACAAGGACAGTGGGAGGCTCCTCTGTCTACCGCCCCCATCTCCGTTGTTTTTTGTGCCTCCCCACATCTTCAAGGGTTCTTTTTGTTGCCTTCACACCAGCATTTGCACTCAGTTGCTGTGTGGCAGCACCTGCCAGCAGAACCCACTTGAGCCGAGGCAGTGAGGTTTTCCTCTGTTGCTTCCAGGTGGGAGAAACGTGTGGATCCTCGAGGCAGGTATTACTATGTGGACCACAACACCCGCACCACCACATGGCAGCGCCCCACAGCTGAGTACGTCAGGAACTATGAGCAGTGGCAGTCCCAGCGAAACCAGCTCCAAGGAGCCATGCAGCAGTTCAGCCAAAGATTCCTGTACCAGGTGAGAGCTGGGGTGGTGGTGGTGGGGTCTCACTCAGCTCTCCCACCAGTCTCACCCAGGCTGGCCTGGGAGACACGGAGCATGGAGAGGTGCTTGTTGGGCTGTGGTAGAGCCCACAAGCTCCTGTGCATGTGGAGAACTGCCTGGGAGTAACTTTCCTTTAATAAGGCAGCTTGCACAGCCCTGAAGGGTGGTGGGAGGTGTCCTCAGCAGCCTGTCCCCAGTGTCCCTGCAGTGCCAGCGTGGCTGGGGACACGCTTTCTCCCAGCATGTCTCATGATTTCTTTCTACCAGCCAAGCCTTGCTGCTGACCTACGGGGCTTGTGGAACTTGCTGCATGCTGTTGGAGGTGGCATGTGGAAGCCGTAGGAGGCTGGTCTGTAGTGGGAGAGGAGGCTCCTGGGGCTGCGCTTATCCTGCCCCAGGTCTCTGTTGGGCTGAGGACGGTGTGGTTGGGTCCTGGGTGGCAGCAGGAGCCAGCAGCAGGCCCAGGGGGCAATTGCTGACATGGTGAGTGAGGGCAGCAAGAGCCTGGGGACCAGAGAGTGCAGGGAACAAGCACTGCTGGGCTTGGCAAGTTTCTCCTGCTGTCTCTGCTTCTCCTTGCTCCTGGTATGATCTGAGTAGCTGTGCTTCCTTGCTTGGGAAATGGGACCCTCAACAGCCCTGCAGGGCAGTTGCTCCAGGGCAGGGACCCATCTTGTCCTGGCCTTGCCTTTGCTACTGCAGCTGGCACCTGGCTTCCAGTGGTGGCGAGCACCCTCTGATAACCGGCACAGTGCTCGTGGCCATCGTGCTGCAGGGAGCAGTGCTTGGGAAGGAGCCAAGCTGGAGCGTTTCCACCTCCCAGCGTAGTGATGTCCTAGTGCTGTCTGTTGCCACCTGGGTGGAAAACATGGCCCTGGCCAGGAGGCAGAGGTCTGGCAGGGCAGGTGTGGGGTGAAGGTGGGCAGGGCAGAGTGACCAGCTTCTCCTCGATGTTTAGCTCATCTAGGAGGAAGCCAGGAGGCTGCCGTGTCCCAGCAGTGCTGCTGTGAGCTCTGTGCTCCCGTGAGGAGCCTGGGTGCTCTGTGGGAAAGGGTGCAGCCAGAGCAGTTGTCCCAAGTCCGTTCGGCTTGAGACACAACGGGGGCTCCTCCCAGGGGTGCAAGAGGCTGCTCTGCCCCTCTCCTCCCCCTGCCTGTCTCTCTGGACACCTCACAGCCCTTCCCAGCCTGGCAGCAGGAGCAGGACTGCCACAGCTCTGCTGCCCACTGCCAGCCTGTGCCCCTCAGCATGGAAGTGCTTACACTGGAGGCTTAACAGGGCTTGGGTCTATCACTCCCATTTTCACCAGTGCCAGCCTTGGAGCTGCTCCAGTGCTGTGCAGCTTGCCCTGGCCAGGCTCCGTGGAGAGCAGAGGGAGGGACTCGTGCTCCAAATTTAGCCTGATGGAACGATTGTACTTGTACAATCTGCCAGTGGTGATGGCTCCGGCTTTGCCCCCTTCCCTAAGGGGCTTTCTGCATTGCCTTTCCCTTCTGTCTCCAACATCCACTTGCCGTCCTTGCCGGGAGAGGAAGGTGGGGAGTTGATGGATGAGCAGTGCTGCAGCCCTGGGCAAAGCAGAGCGTTCTCCACGCAGCCCCCTGCAGCGACCCATGGCTTGGGGGGGGCTGGGGTGCAGCGAGGGACCACGCGGTCACCTCGGTGACACAGGGCTCCCTAGGCTGTGCCTGCGTGCGGCATCTCTTGCACTGAGCAGTGGGGGCCAGGTTGTTCCCATGGGCTGTGGAGAGCTGCAGGACTGGATCCCCAGTCCTCAGCCCCCAGGCTCGTCTCCCTGCTCTGTTAATTAGCTGGTTTTAGGTCACAGTGAGGTGATCCTTCTGGACATGGCTCAGCTGTGGCTCTGGCCAGCCTGTCTGGGCAGGGAGAGAGTGGACACTGCCTGAGACCGAGGCACACCGTGCCGGAGCAGTGCCTCCTGTGCCCGGTCCTGACACATGGGGTAGGGTACAAGAGACCTTGGAGAGGCACAGACTGTGCCAACCCCATCCTTGTCATCCCCCGGGAAACGCCGGGGTCTTGGGCTGCCAGGGGTCCCCCGAGTGCTGGTGCCTTGTCTTGGAGTGGGGAGTCCTGGCATTTTCCTAAGCCCAGGCTGCCTGCGATCCCCAGCCCAGCGCTGAGGCTGGGACGCGGCCCCTCTCTGGCAGCTGGGTTTCAGGAGGTGCAATTAAAAAGCCTTGTTGGTAACAATGCGTTTCTTATTTAACTGTTAACAGCCCCGCAGGCCTCCTCCTCCTCCCTGGACCCCGACTGTCGGGGCTGCACCTCCATCCGCAGGGACCTCCGCTGGAGCTGGGCCGGGGGGCTCCAGCCTGCTCCCCTGTCCCGGGGCATCCCCTGGTTCGGGCTGGGTGACGGCCGCCGGCTCAGCCCGCCCCGGGGAAGAAGAAAGGTGCTTTGTGCGTGGCCCCCAACCTGCGCGGGGGGGGTAGCGGGGCGCGGAGCCGCCCGTCTGCGTGGGATGAATGTGGCCTCAGTGCGAGGGCATCCCGAGCTCCGCGCCCTGCCCGGGAGGAGGGGGCCGCCGGCCCGCCAGGAAGCGCTGGGCGTGGACTGCGCTTGTGGGAATGATTTCATTGGAAAGGCCTGCGGTATTTTTTCCCCTCTCGTGTGTGGTTCTTGGAGGAGGCTGGAGGTGTATCTGCTGCGGACCGGCCGCGGGAGCACAGCGGACGCGCACATCTGGACCGCGCTCTGCTCTCCCGCTCCCCTCCGTGCGGCGCAGCCGCTGCCCCGCTGCCCCCTTGGCTGCCCGGGCTCTGTTTAGTTTGTGCGTTTGTTTTTTCATTTATTTATTTTTTTTTTAACTCTTTGCCCCCCCCTCCCCCCCCCATCCCCCCCCCCCCCGATGGTGCAAGTGGCTTTTTTTTTAGTTCTCTGGAAGCCGCAGGCCAAGGGAGGTGAGTGGAGCCGGGCAGCTCAGCTCACCGCTGCGTTCCGCTCTTCCCGCTGTCCTGCCATGGGTTTATTTTGTGTTCTTGCCCTCTCTGTTATCTCTAGTCATCCGGTGCTCCGCCTGACAATGATCCGCTCGGTCCCCTTCCTCCTGGCTGGGGTAAGTACTGAGCCACCTCACCTGCCTGCTGCCCTGCTTGCCACACAGCCCCGATGGGGACACTCCTCTGCCACTCAGAGCAGGACCCTGAGAGCACAGGGTGGTGCTGTCAGCAGCCCCTGCGCTCCCATCCCTGGTGTGAATGGGAATGGTGATGGGGAGCCAGTGTTCCCTGTGCTCTGGTGTGTGTGGGGCTGAGTCCTGCCTGTGATTAGCACGAACTCTGATTTGAAATCCAGCTTTTTTCCCCCCTTCTTCTGGAGAAATTCCCAGCCTCTTTCAGCTGCTGAATGCAGAAGTGCTTGTAGTTGTTCTTTGGATAAGGGGAGAGGTTTGGGGATCCAATTCCTTGCTCATCCCCAGACCCCTCCTCTGCTGAGCAGGGATCTATCCTGCTGCTGTGTGTGCCTTCTGGGATGCTCTTCCTCAGTTCACGGTGGGGCTGGGCTGCTGTTCTGCCCCCATGGGCCAATCATCATCTGATGGGAGGTTTTGAAAGATCCCTGTGCCATCCCCAGGGAAGAGTGGCCCCCTCCATGGCAAGAGCATCCCTGGAGAGGACAGGCTCATGGGTGCAGATGAGCTGTGCTGTGCCAGGCAGGGAGGATAGGAGAAGAGTTAAAACTGCGGGAGCGTAGGGCAGGACAGAGGGCTCAAGTCTGCTAAGGGGGTCTCCAAGGGCAGCGTCTGTATCAGAACAGTGCTGGAGCCTTTGCTGCCCTGCTGGGTGGTCCACCTCCTGCATTGGCAATGAGAGGGACCCCATTCCTGGTGCAGGCTGAACAGACTGGGGGGAGGCACAGCTCTGCATGGGGATGAGCACCTAGGGCTGGGGATCCCCAGCACAGAGATAAGGTCCCGGGATGGATGCAGTCCCAGTCGTTGTACATGAGGTCTGCGGGTGCTATGGAGTGAGGGGGGCCTGGTGACTGGGAGGTGACAGTGTGCGTGCAGGGTGTCCCGGGTGGCATGGAGCAGGGCCCTTGGGTACGGGAGTGACGCAGGCACATGGAGGAGGAGGAGGAGGAGGTTTGTGTTGTGTGGGGCGCACAGGCTGAGGGGGTGCAGCAGGCAGGCGCAGGGATGAGAGGCAGAGCAGGGTTGTTGGCTATGCAGGTGGGATGAGAGCGGCTGGTGGGGTGGGTTCAGGATCATCAGTGGGCCAGGGCACATGGTGCCCAGCCATGGCTGGGAGGCTTTTGCTATTCTGAGTGTTCAGCATGGCCATGCAGGAAGTTGGGATGCATTTGGGGAAGCATCTGCAGCTCTACAGGGAGGGATGTGGGCTTGCAGAGCACTGTGTGTCTGAAAGGGGGTGCGTGTGCTCCCTGCCCAGTGAGGTGCACAGCCCTTGTGCCAGCCCAGCAGTGCATTGGCAGGGCTGGCCTTTGCCATGGCACCTCCTGCTTACTGGAATTCCCTGGAGCCTACATGCAGCAGCTTGTGCATGTAGAGGAAATACAGGGGCTTTATTCTGCCTTTTCCAGGTGAGCCAGGGCAGTGGGATGGAGGAGCTGACAAACTTCTCCGCACTGGGAAGGGGAGGACTGTTGCTGGGACTGTGCGCCAGCACTGGCCGGGGTGCTCCAGCTAATGCTTCCTCTCCTTTTTCTCGTAGAGAAGAGACAGGACAATGGGCGAGTGTATTACGTGAACCACAACACACGGACCACCCAGTGGGAAGACCCTCGCACACAGGGGTAGGCAGCCTGAGGGGAGAGCAGGAAGGATGCTTGTGGTTTTGGAAGTTCCGTGCAATGGGCTGTTTGGGAGCTGAGGTCTGTTTGTGCTGGGGGTCTGAGCAGGCTGCTGTGCTGGGGAACCAGAAACACGAGGAACCGCAGGCAGCATGCAGGCAGTGCTGGAGCTCCGGAGGGTGGGAAGCTGCAATCCTTGGCATTGTGGGGCAGCTCTCCAGCTTTCAGGAGCTGAGGGTAAAGATGAGGAAGTCACAGGGGAGACTGGGCAGAAAGAGGTGCTTTCTGCTTGCCCTGCTGCCTTCATGGAGGGCTCTCCTTGGGCTCCTGAGAGCTCTGGGTTGTGGTTCTCCAGAGACCTGGCGTGGGCCTCCACTGAGGCCGCCTGGCCTGCAGACAGAGGGTGAAGCTGCAGCTGTGGCCAAAAGTGCAGCCCAGGCTGGGCTTCTGCCTTGGGGTGCAGGCGGGTGCTTGCTAATCCCATACCGTGAATCCTTCCTTTGCGGGGCACAGAGCTGAGGTGCACGTTGAAGGTGATCCCCACAGGCTGTAATAGGACAGGGGCTGTAGTTCAGGGTGAGGTGTGTGCCTGGTGACCTTTCCTTGTCGTCAGGATGATCCAGGAGCCGCCGCTGCCGCCCGGCTGGGAGATGAAGTACACAAACGAGGGTGTGCGCTACTTCGTGGACCACAACACTCGCACCACGACCTTCAAGGACCCGCGCCCAGGATTCGAATCTGGGTAAGTGCTTCTGGGCTGAGCCCCTCGCCCTGCAGCCAGGCTGCACCCGGGGAGCTGGGGCTGCCTGCTCACAGCTGGTGCCTTCCTTGTGGTCGTGACAGAGTGGGGGAACTGGGTCAGCTTTGTTGCACAGGTACTGAGCAGTGGGTTTAGGGGCTCACATTTGGCTCTGATAGAGGAGAGCTGCACCCCAGAGATCGTTCTCCTGCCCAGCAGGCCATGAGGCTGCTGGGACCAGGCAGTTCACACCAGGGCAGGCAGGGATGCTGAGACAAGGCCTGTGCTGCTTTTGCAGGAGCAAGCAGGGTGGCTCCCCGGGAGCGTATGACCGGAGCTTTCGCTGGAAGTACCACCAGTTCCGCTTCCTCTGCCATGTGAGTAGAGTGGCCAGTGGGCCCCGCCAGCTCAGGGCTGCTGTGCTGATGGGTGCATGGATCCCTGACCCTGTGGGTGAGAGGAGCTGCTGTGCCAGCCTGCACAAAGCCTCATGTCTCTGCCTTGCTTGCAGTCGAACGCGTTGCCCAGCCATGTGAAGATCAGCGTTTCCCGGCAGACGCTCTTTGAGGACTCCTTCCAGCAGGTGAGGAGGTGCCAAGGCTGTAGCTCCTACAGTAGAAGCGTGGAGCCAGCCCTTGCACTAGCCGCTGGTGGCAATTCCCCTTGCTCCTCCCCAGATCATGAACATGAAGCCATACGACCTGCGGCGCCGCCTGTACATCATCATGAGGGGAGAGGAAGGCCTGGACTATGGTGGCATCGCCAGGTGAGCACCGCGTGCTGGACCATGTACTTGCTGCTGGATGGGACTGTGGTGTGGAGCCCTAAGGGCAGTGCAGGCACTCAGGTCTGTCCGGCAGCTGCCCAAGGTTCCCAGCCTTTCTGCAGCACCTCCTTGAGCAGAGGAGCCCAAGGTGTTCCAGTGGGAAACAGTGTGAGTTTTAGGAACAGTGGGACACCCTGAAGGCGTTGCACTGCCCTGTCCCTGGCACAGAGAGGGCTGGGGAACCCAGCGTGAGCTCTCCCGCTGCGCCTGGGACATGGGGTGATGGGTGAAGCAGCCTCTTCTCCCCACAGCCAACAGGCCCTGGTGTTTCCTGGGACAGTTGGTGTGTGCCAGGCATGGTGCCTACCCCAAGGGTGGTGTTACCACAAGGCACAGGCTGTGTCTCAGCTGTAGGGGGGTCCTGTGCCCCCATCAGGCCCCACTGGCTCACTTGGGGTGTCTGCCTCTGTGCTGGGCTGTTGTTCCCCTGCCTGCTGCTGTTCCGCCACTCGACTGCCGTGCTCTTACCCGCTCCTCCTTTGTGGAGCTGCTGCCCCCGGCTCTGGTGCAGGGACTCCCGCTCTCCACCTCTCTGTGTCCTGCCAGTGGTTTTACCCTATGGTAGGTTACGTCATGCTGTTCTACCACAGGGTAGAACCACGGACAGGATGCCGGGGCTGCCTCTGCATCTGAGGACTCCCGTCTCCCTGCACAGCCGGGGGAGCAGAGCCAGGACAGCTCCCATCCAGCGCTTCTTGGAGCTTGGGATGGAGCTCCCGGGGGGAGCCTGTGTGGGCAGACTTGGGGTGGGCGTGCACAGCAGCATGTGTGTATGTGTGCCACAGCCTGGGTGGGACTGAGCCGTGTGGTGCCTGCCGGGGCGCCCAGTTCTCCAGGTGGGGCCTCTGGCAAATGGGGATGTTTGTTGCTGGTGTCTCCAGAAGCGCTTCACAAACCAGACAGAGCACCCCTGGGGTGGAGGAGACCCTCACCAAGTCGCACTAGTGTCCAGTCCTTGCAGCGGCACCCCATGGAGATAGGGACCTGGTTTGTGCGGGCTGTGCCATGAAGCCACTGGGGCACAGCCCCTGGCTCCTGGAGCTTCTCGTCACGGTGTTCTCCCTTCCTCTTGCCCCAGGGAGTGGTTCTTCCTTCTGTCCCATGAGGTGCTCAACCCCATGTACTGCCTCTTCGAGTACGCTGGCAAGAACAACTACTGTCTGCAGATCAACCCTGCCTCCTCCATCAACCCCGACCACCTCACCTACTTCCGCTTCATTGGCCGCTTCATCGCCATGGTAAGAGCCCAGGAGCCAGGGAGGGAATGGGGTACAAGATGCTTCATTCACATGTCCCCACGGAGCAGGGGCCTTGCAGGGGGTGGGGTGGTCAGTGGGGCAGCTCTGCCTGCCATGGCTTTGCTCAGCTTGGTGTCGTTGCCCTCCTTAAGCCCCTTCTTGCTCAGGTGTGGGTCTGTGGGAGACGGGCTGTGGAGGGGGTGCAGTGGGGAGGCTGCGTGTGGTGTGTTTTAAATCCAAGGAATGGCTGCAAGGCCACAGGGGACCTGGTTTCCCAGGGGCGGTGCAGAGATGGCTCCAGGTCTCTGGCTGCCACCCCAGGTGCTGTCGGGTCTGCAGCTCCAGGCACTATTTTTAGCCCCAGCAGTGTGAGATTTTCCAGCTGTCCAGTCCCCAGAGCGACTCATCCTGTTCGTGCTGCATCCCCCAAGGCCAAGGTGCTGCGGGTTGCCCTGCCCTGGGCTGGCAGGGGGGCTGTCAGGGGCTTCCTGAGTGTGGGGAGGGGTCCCTGGCCCACAGCCCTGCGAGGTGTGCATTGGAGGTGGCTGTGAGCCGCTCTGGACCCTGCTCTGCCCTGCCCTGTGCCTTGCAGGATACCAATAAAACCCCAGACTATTACTCACTGCTGGGCTGTTCTAGACAAGCGTCTGCATTATTTTTGGCTGCCTTTGCCTTGGGGCTCCTGGAAGCCAGGGATTCAGGGAAGCCACAGCACAGCTCTGTTTAAACAAGTGCTCTTAATAGAGCTGTGATGGGAGAAGGAGACACGGTGGAATTCATGTGGGGAGGGGAGAGGGGCTGCGAGCACCGGGCCATGCTGCAGCCCTGGGGGGCAGCCTGTGCCTCCCCATAGCGTTTGCCAGCTGGGAGTGAGTGCTGCAGCTCTGGGACCCCGGCAGCTCTGTGGCTGCCCCAGTGGTGGAGCATCATCTCACCCCACGGGTCTGTCCCGGCATTCCCCATGACCTGGTGTCACTTTCCCATTGCAGGCGCTGTATCATGGGAAGTTCATCGATACCGGCTTCACGCTGCCCTTCTACAAGCGGATGCTGAACAAGCGCCCCACACTGAAGGACCTGGAATCCATCGACCCTGAGTTCTACAACTCCATTGTCTGGACAAAGTGAGTGCCTCGTGCTCCCTCCTGGCCCTGCTGTGTTGGGCTCTGGGGAGGCAGTGCTCCTCCCCATGGCCTCTCACTGCTGCTCAGTTCCTCGCATCCCGGTATTCTTCTGCAGGGAGAACAGCCTGGAAGAGTGTGGCCTAGAGCTGTACTTCATCCAGGACATGGAGATCCTGGGCAAGGTGACCACCCATGAGCTGAAGGAGGGTGGTGAGAGCATCCGGGTGACTGAGGAGAACAAGGAGGAGTACATTATGTGAGTGGCCATGCCGAGGCCCTTGACAGGCCCTACCCTCACTGGCTGCAGCACAGTTCTGGGGTGGGAACATGGGGCTCGGGACGTGGCTGCCTCCCTGGGCTACGTGGCCTGTGACAAGTATGGGCTGGCGCAGTCGGCCGCGCTCCGCTGCGGTCTGGCTTGCTGCTGGCTGGGCAGTTGCCAGTACTTTCAGGAAAGAGGAGAGGGGAGAGAGGGTGAGACTTCTCTCCCTGTCCTGTGGCTGCTCACCCTGCCTGGCTGCCGCTGGGCTGGCTGGGGGCTGCCAGGGCCATGTCCTCCTGCTGATGCTAGGCTCCAGCCAAGGGACGCGGTTTGCACCCCTCAGTCTCCTGAAGGCTGCTGGTCTGTGCTGAGGGCTGCTGCCCATCAGAGGCAGGCAGAGCAGCCCACTAGTATGGAACCCTGGTGGTCTGCAGGAGCCCCTCTCTCTCTCCCCAGGCACCCCTGTGGGTCCTGGGCCCTCCCTGCTGGTGGGAGGAATGGTGATGGTTCCTGTGCTGGGCCAGCAGTGCTGGCTGCCTGCGGACCCCTGTCTGCCTCCCCAGGCTGCTCACGGACTGGAGGTTCACACGGGGTGTGGAGGAGCAGACCAAGGCTTTCCTGGATGGCTTCAATGAGGTGGTGCCACTGGAGTGGCTGCGGTACTTCGACGAGAAGGAGCTGGAGGTGAACTGATGCCTTTTGCTGGGATGGGGACATTGAGGTTCCGGTGCTTCCCAGCTGCAGGCTGCCTGGGAATGGCATGCAGTGATGGGCTCCATTCATAGCCTCTGCCACTCAGCTCTGCTGACGGGGAGGTGTTTGGGTCTGTGGGGTGGCTCGTTGGGTCTGTTAGCAAGAAAACATCTTGTTAGAGGCAAGGAATACCTACAGACAGTTCTGTTTCGCAGTGTTGGAGTCTGTGCCTTAGGAAGCCTGGCAATAGAGTCAGTGCTCTGAAGGGTGGGTGGAAAGCCCTGGTTCTATCCCCTGCTGACTGTCCCCTGTCCCCAGCTGATGCTGTGCGGCATGCAGGAGATTGACATGAATGACTGGCAGAAGAATACCATCTACCGGCACTACACCAAGAACAGCAAACAAATACAATGGTTCTGGCAGGTGAGTCCCAGTGCCAGCAGCATCTGTGACCTGCTCCAGAGCCCTGGGATCATCCTTTGCCCATGGCCTGGGCAGGCAGGGCTGGGTTGGGGCGGGCAGCCTCTCAGGCTGTCAGGAAGAACAAAATACAACTGTGAGCACGTGTTGAGTAAGAAGCATTTGGCTGTGGCTGGCAGAGGCCTCAGTGCTGCTGCTGAGGACAGCAGGCAGCACTTAGTGGTCAGCATGCTTCTAGCAATAGCTGCTGTTCTTGGGCAGGGTGACAAAAGGAGATGACATGTAATAGAGCTGTGCTGGTTTGGGTGGTGCTGCTCTGTGCTGGCCAGGAAAGAAGTGGGTTGGAAATGGCTCTGAAGTACAAAGCTGGGCAGAGCTGCTCCTTGCAGGCCCTTTGGGATGCACTCGTCCTTGAGGATGCAGGATGGAGGTGAGGGCTGGACTACCCTGGGCTGTATTGCAGGGCATGGGGTATTCATGGTAGGAGCCCCATGGTGCAGGATGGTGCCCCATGCCTGGCTGAGCTGCAGGTGTTGGGGTGGCAGGGCTCCCATTCTTCTGCCGTGTCCTTGTCATAGGTGGTTAAAGAGATGGACAACGAGAAGAGGATCCGGCTGCTGCAGTTTGTGACGGGGACGTGCCGCCTGCCTGTCGGGGGGTTTGCGGAGCTCATCGGTGCGTGTGCCTGGGGCTTCTGGGGAGCTGAGCACCCCCGGGTGCAGGGGCTGGTGGTGAAACCTGGGTGTCTGCGTGTCCATTGCAGAGTGTGAGGCAGCCGCAGTGAAGTGTCTGTGACATCTGAATGTGATGATTTCATCTGGTGGAGTGCTGTTACCAGACAAATTCCTTAGCCATGAACTGTGCCGCCACAGTTAACTTTGTTGGTCCAGTTTAGAATCCCATTTTGAATGAGATTTGTTTTTTGATTTAGTTTTGATTTCTGTGTGATGAAAACCCCTTTCCAGAAAACCACAGTGTGGCATTATTCTGCTCTCATACTTTAATTTGCTGCTTTTTGGGGCCTGTACCAGCCTTTCCCTTACTTTCCTGGAATTAGTGTCGAGCTAACTTAACCCACTTGTATATTCTTGCTGGCAAATAAGGTTTTTCCAGCCCCCTGGAACTTCTCCAGCATTCACAATCAGTTCAAAAGTGACCTCAGTGACTCAGACTTCCTGAGCAAGGTCCTTTAAAACTCTCAGATGGCCCCACTCAGACCTGTGGGTCCACGGAGAAATATGTTTTAGCACTTGTTTAATCATCCAGCTTGGAAGCTGTGCTGTTCCCTCTCTGTGCCGTCAATGTGCATTTCAGCTTTCTGTCTTCTTATTTCTTATATATCCTCTCTGCAGAGGGGTCAGAATGAGCAATGAGTCCTGCTGTGGACTTACCCCTGTCTTTCTAGGGTCATAAAGGGGTGTGATGGTGCTCAGTTGGCTTCTGGTGTGTTGGAGGGTTTTCTTTTTCAGCTTCTGGTCATGTAATGATATTTGCTGTGTTCATAATTAACAGGCAGCAACGGGCCCCAGAAATTCTGCATCGATAAAGTTGGCAAAGAGACGTGGCTGCCTCGGAGCCATACATGGTAAGTCATTTCTCTTCAGCCCTGTTAGGAGAATGTGGGGACAACCACAAGCAGCCTTTGTGAGGCTGCATGGGGCCCTGGGCACCCTCTGTCCCATACATCTGCGTTCCCATGGGATGTAGCTGCCATTCATGGCTGCTGTGTGTGGCTGAGGTGGGAAAGGATCCTTCTGTGGGGAGGAGGATGGGGATTGCAACGCTGCTCAGAGCCTCTGCTGTCTCTCTCTCCAGCTTTAACCGCCTGGATCTCCCTCCCTACAAAAGCTACGAACAACTGAAGGAGAAGCTGCTTTATGCAGTTGAGGAGACGGAAGGGTTTGGACAGGAATGATGGAGCTTTTGGGACTTTCCCAGCCTGGGGAGGGCCCTGGAGTGCTGCTGGGCGTGAGATGCTGCCCGCAGAGCTTGGCGCTAAGCCCTCTCCGCAGGATGGTGCACAGGATGTGCATATGCTGTCGCTCTTCTTCTTGGCTGCAATCTGTATTAAAGCAGCCCTGGGGGAAACTGGTCCATGTTTTCCTCCCCAAAGAAACTTGAGGGGTGACAAGAGGTGTTTACACCTCTTGTCCCTCTCTGGTTCTGCTCAGCTCACGAGGGATGGGGATTGGCACAGAGGGGATGGGGGAAAAGTGCTTGGCAGGCAACACGAAGTGCACAGAGGTCCTCTGATCCCCCCCTTGCAGACCCAGTTAAATGTGATCTGGTTTTGGCACAGGCTGTTCTTGTCCCAGGTGTTTCCTGCCTTTTGATGGCCCTGTAGTATATGCAGGTGAGGAGGGGAAATGGTTCTTGAACTGACTCTTGAGTCACTTTTGAGTCCTATCCTTCACCAAGCAAAGGTAATGGGGAACCTAATGGGGAACCACAGTTGATGTTGCATTGTGCAAGGGCCAGGATGGCCCCTTCCCGTGCCAGACCCAAACCACCCAAAGCCAGAGCCCAGGAACACGTCTGTTACATGCTTGATTTGCAAGCTTGTGGCCCCTTTGCAATTATATGTGTCCTGAGTTAAGTGGTTTATTGCTTGGAAATGGTGCTCCACAGAAGCCTCAGGGGCTCTGGTCATGTTGGGGCACATCTTTCCTTTAGTTGGTTATGCATTCAGCCCAGACTCCGTGTGTTTCCTCTGTCACCAGCTGGCTGGTGGGAGGAGCTTCTGAAGCTGTGGGTGGGGGCAGGATCAGGCCTCTGTCCCTTGTCTGGTTGCCACCTCTGCTTCCCCCTGTCCCTTCTGTGCATGAGGGGATACGGACCCACGTGAGCGTTGGTGTACATAGCTGTACATAAAAGAAGTCTGTGGATACAAGACACCGCAATAGCTTTTGACTTGTAACTGAATAGTTTTGTACTGCACCATCCTGCCTCAGCCATACCGATTTCTTGTGCAATAAATAATAAAGCAGCTGCCAAGGTGTGTGTTCTTGTCAGTTTCGCTACATGGGGGGACAGCCTGGTGCAACCGACGGGTGTACAGGCTGTGATGGGCACCCAGAGCTCCTTAGCGATGTCATAAGTATTTTTGCCATGCACACACTGCACAGTAGGATCAGGCTTCATCCAACCTCTAATTCAGGTGGCTAAAAATGGTTGCGGGGTCTTTTGCCAGAGCTTGAGCCTGCCTCCCTGCGCCACCGTGTGAAACTGAGACCAGCACCAGTGGAACAGAATTGGGTGCATGAGGCCAGTAGCTGCAGGCTTGTGGTGTTTAGTGAGAACTAAAGCAGGGCTGAATAAACCCATTCCTGTCACTGAGACAACCTGCATCCTGTAATTTTGCCATGCCTTTGCTTTTCAGCAGCTGCCTTGGCTTGTCAGTTCTTTCTGTGAATTTGGAGGGTTTATCTGGGGGCTGTATTTTGGTTATTTTTAATAGCCTGTACTTTGTGAGTGATCCTTGCTTAGTGCCAACCCCATCCCAGCAGGAATACTTCCATTACTGCTGACACTCTCCACTCTCCTGGCACCAGTGTGCTGATGCAGCACTTGTGGTCACCTGGAGCCCCAGGTGCTGTTCCAGCCCTGGCCAGGGTTGTGGCAGGATCCCACCTTCTCTCCCCTCCATGTCTCCAGGCAGAGCATCACACTAGGCGTAAGTTCAGCTGTTATGCACTTCTTTTTCGTGACAGCAAGAGCCAAGCCCAGTCTTTTCACTGGCCAGACAGAAAGGACAGCAAAAAAATAGAATTATACTAGCCCAGCACAAGGTACAGTTTAAAAAACAGCACCAGCCCCTTCATTAATAACTGTGTGGTACTTCTGGAACTTGGCCCCCTCCTGCTCAGCTCAAAAATGAATTCATGTGAACAAAGTGGTTCTCACCCAGGAGTGAAAACTTGGTATTGGTAAGACAAGACTTTATCTGAAGCATAACAACGCACCTAGTAGAAATCCTCAGCTGTTGGCCTCAACACTTTGGTGACCCATGCAGGGGAGGAAGAGTGCTGCACTAAACAAACATAACACATTTCCCCCTGTCTCTCAGCCCTCCCTGGCTGGGTGCTCAGGCCTCCACATGGCTGCCTGCTTGAGAAAAATCTCTGCAGCCATGTCATGATGAGTACAAAAAGCAGATACCAAAGCAGAGGAAAGCAGAGCAGTGACCCTTCAAGAGACAGGAATCTAGCACCAAAGTGATTTAGTTTACAAGAACTTTAATTTACAAATAAAACCCCTACACATTTTACTTTTTCTCCTTTTTCTCCTCTTTCTTGACATCACTCTTCTCCTTGTCTTTCTCCTTTTCATCTTTTCTCTCCTTTTTACTGTCTTCTTTTTCCTGTCCTTCTTTCTTCTCTGCATCCCTGTTGGCAATCTTGTTGTTAATGAGGTTGTGCAGGGCAACCACAGAACGGATGAGAGAAGCCAGGTAAACCACCACCATTTGGTCATTGGTCTTCAGATAAAAGGCCTTGACAAACTCTTGCAGGTTGACATCTGGCAGCAGGTTAAAGACATCCTGGAGGTGGTAGATGATCTGGTGATTGATGGGGAGTTTGCCCATGGCTACTTTCTCTAAGTAGCCCCTGATGTCCAGAAGCTTGGAGTTCAGTCCCTTCAAGCCATGGACCTGATTTGTGATCCGCTGGGACAGTGTGCCCACCGTGGTGTCTTTGATATCCCTGAAACACCCACCACAGAAGGAATCAGCATTAGAGTATCACTTCACATTCTCATCAGCAGCTGGGCCCATTAAGAGCTCTTTCCAGCTTAAAAAGCAAATCAGTTTGAAACACTAGTGAAATGAATGTGCCCAGTGAAAGAAGGAGCACAAGCACCTGTATGTTACAAAGTATATCACTGATGTATCCTGTGCTGTGTGTAGGTTCTCTTTGGAATAATATTTGTAGCACTGGTTGAAAGGGTGAGAAAAACAACAGTATTTCAGAGGGTGACTGCTCTTTTTTGTTCAGAGAGCTAGAGCCATGAGCAAAGTTCCCGTTCAGCCCTCAAAAAATGATGTGATATCCTGCAGGTTTGAACGCACGAACATGCAGTGTTTATCATCCTGTCAGTGGGCAGTCACACTTTTCACTAGCAGTGAGCAAACAGGGCAGGTGAGACTGCTAAGTGAATACGCTGTAACATTTAAATAGCACACTGAAGGAAAAGCTGGCACTCAAGAGGCCAGACAGATTGGATCATGGTCCTATGCAAGTCTCCTAAGAACACATGAATGTTAAAGGTGCTTACCGTAGCAAGTGTTCAACACCAACTTCCTCTGCCTCCTCTGCTCCAATCTCACTAGTCACATGCTCGAACGTCTTGGAGGTCGGAGTGCCGTCCTTTGGGACACAAGGATAGAGGAGATGCGATCAGACTGAGCCATGGGTATGAGGGCGCACGTGAACCAGCTAGCACAGGCATCCCCACGCGACCGGTGGGGCAGCTCATGAATGCCACCCTGTCAGATTAACTGATGCCTGTTTACAGGATCAGGAAGGGGCAGTGGCGCAAATTATGTCAAAACACCACCTCAGGGAACTGCAGTAACACAGCTCAGGGAAGAAGGGTGTAAGTGAATCACAATACCTTTAAAAAAACACTGATTTTAGACAGAGTATGAGGAACTATTAATGAAAGCAACACAGTGATTATACAGACTTCACAAGAAATCAGAGGAAAGGCTCTAGTTGGATTTTTCTTGATTTAATAAGGGTTAACAACTGTTGCAAGTACAGAGCTGTGAGCAATTTCTTCTTTCCTGTCCTTTGTGTAACTTTCAATGGATGTATTTTGCTGGTTTATGAACTGGTGGGTAGCATGGAAGGTACCTCTAAATATCACAACTATTTCTTACTTTCCTGACATAACCTTATTACATTTCGGAATACCTGTTGTCATCCTGGTATTAGCTCTCAACCAATTAGAAACATACACAACTCCAGAAAAAAACAACCAACCAGTATGGAACAATCTCATACAAAGTATAACTTACACACACGCACACAGATATTAAGAAAGATGTTTAAAACATATACAGGATGAATACCTGAGAATGCCTCAGAAAGGAGAAAGAATCGAATTTACTTATATATACACAGAATATAATTTAAATAAAAAACCTGTAAATGAAAAGCTACAGCTGACTTATTACTGTATGTTGTTTGTCTGCATGGTGCTGCAAGTGATGAGTGCTGCTCATGCCTGACTGACCTACCCAGCACTGCCAGGTGCACAAATGAGTAAGCACACAATTACTCCAAGCCCTCTGCAAACAGGCTGATGTGTCAGAGAGACATCTTAAAAGCACTCTAGTCTGTGACTTTATTGATGGCCATGGACACATCAGAAACAGGTAAGAAGCATCTAAATCACATGGACCACTGGAGCTGTGGAATTCCTCAGGTCAAATGGTAACTTTTCTTCCAAGTGCACTGGCAGATGAAAGCTTTAGTTACAAATGCATGTATCATGACTGGGGTTTAACCTCTAATGTCAGCAGATTTTGGCTACAAGTCAGAGGCCCTCCCTAGTGAGTGCAACATCCTGTATACCAAAGGCAACTATGTACCATTGTATGTACAACTTTCAGAAAACAAGGCAATCTTAGGGGCCATCTTTTAACAGAAACCCAATTCCTAGGAAAAGGCAGAGAGACGTGTTGAATACTCACATCGTGAACTTCTTCAACTGAAATATAAGCTTCCGTGGGCAGCCCCAGATCCTTTGGCTTCACATCAATAATCACCAACACCTGATAGAAAAAGCAAACGTTTCAGAAACCTGAGTTTCATTCAAAGACCAGAAAAAAAATCCCTATGTCAGCTCTTCATTCCAGAGCAATGGTACACTGGGTGCTCAGAGGTGTAAACTCCAGGCTCTGAGAAAAGACATCTATAATTCTTCGAAAAGACTCTGATATGAGTTCCTCAATACTTTTGCAGCTACCAGGTCTTTAACATGTTGCATCACCAGGAACAAAGTTGGGGCCAAGGATTCCCAGATTTAGGGAGAGAGAGGACCCCAATCCCCCTGCCAAAGAAGTGCTGTACTTACAGAGTTAGGACAGTATCTTTTCATCAGTTCGTTGATGGCGATGTCGTTCTTGTGCAGCTTAGGGCCTGTATGGTACCAACCAACTATTCTTTCTCTAGCTGAGCAAAACCAGAAAGAATTCTAAATCAGAACTGTGTGGCAAGGCAATTGCAGAAAGATTTATGCAGGTATCAAATTAGGAAACAAAGGGTGAAAATCTGATATGTGTAGGTGGAAACAAATTCCAGTAAGCAAGGCAATGACATGGGTAGTGACACACAGTTTACTAATTGTACCTATCATAGCTTACTAACTGCATCTAACTTACTAACGTCATTCCTAGATTTGTAACTGAACTGGACTATTTAATATGACTTATTAATTTTGCCAATAGCAGGATGCAACAGCTTGAAACTGACATCTAGAGATGCAAAAATTCTAGAAATGTAAACTGTATCATGAGAATGACAACTGGTGTCAGGACTAAGAAAATTCACAGGAACTGAAGTTATGACTGAACATTCTTGCTCAAACTGAGTGGTAAAGACACTTTTTAACTTCAGAGCGCATCTGTACAGAACGGATTTTAGATAGAAAGCCCTGAAATTCTTCAGAAGTAATGGCATTTTGAAATCTGAGTTATTCTGAAGATAAAAAGCTGTCAGGAGTCTTGGGAAAACTAGCGAGGTATAAATTAATGTGTTAAGAACAAAAACCTACCTGCACAAATTAACCAGTGGAAAACCATCTGTGCAAGTGAAGCGATGCAAGGAATTAGCATGGCGTGGCTTCTTATGTGAGCAATTAACTCTCAACCTTACTATGAATTCAATTCCCCATAGTCTTTGAAGAAACTGGGAGTGTATCCCTGATGGCAAGAAGGCTTCAACTTACCATTGACCTTCTTAAACATTCCATACATGTTCTCTAGATAGTCATGGTCTAGAAACCACACAGTATCATCCTTGTCATCTTCATCAAAAGGTACTGGGAATAAAACAAAATATCAGTATTTAAGAATTCAAATTCCAGAATGAAGATGCTTACAGAAAGACTGAGGGTTGGGATATCTTTGGCTGCTAAAGGGTAGTGGATTTTAATCAGTTTCAACTGTTGTGCAACGTTGCTGCCCAAGCTAACCTGTCATGTTCAGTCACACGTCTGTCTCATCATCACTAACAGTTCAGAACTGAAAAAAGAAAAAAGCATTCTGAGAGTTATCCTCGGTAGACAACATCAAGCATCAGAGAGAAATTCTCCTACATACAAAGTAACTTAGTAGTGTGTGTAGATATTTGATACGATAAACTGAGTATCTCAGCAGACTCTGCAGCTTGTCAGTCAAGAGCAGTCTACTTAAAAGAAAAATTCGTTTTCTGTGTAGAACACGTCATCAGCACATTTACAGACTACTAGAACACTGTGAGGCATTTAAGTAAGGACTATTTACTCTTGAGTAAACGGCCAGTTATTTTACCAGCATGTATACAGGCATACAGGCTCAGTTCTGAGAACAAAGACTGGCCTCAGTCCTTTAATTTTCAATTATAGTGAAAGATTCATAGTTGAAAGGCTGTGAAAAATAGGAAAAAAACCCTTTTTCATCTGTAATAGAAAAAACAAAAGTTGGAGGGAAAAAAAAAAAAAAAAGAAGTCCATGCTTGGGAGAAAACTCCATGTAAACTGTGAAACAACATATATAAACTGAGATCATTTTGCTTTGTCAGAGTAGTCCCACTGGGAAGGAAATGATCTAACTAACACAAATGGGTCAACAAAAGCCATGCATTCAAGAAGTACTTTTACTATCACATATAAATATTTAAGAAGAAACTATTTCAACACTATTAGCAATATACTTAAGGAAAGAACTGGTAATTAATTGGATGAAATCTGAGGAAAAGGAGCAAGGCTAAAATACACATCTTTACAGGAGTAACAGCTACATCAGCACTGAGCACTCTGATCTCTGCGTGACATATTGAGACACTGATCACTTGGCAGAGGTCAGCAAGCCCAATGCAGCAAAACATCCATCAGCATTTTAAAAGAGGTTTACACCTGCTCTTGAAACATTCCACAGTGCGCATGGAAGATGCAGCACAAGACTGGGCAGAATAGGTATATTTTTGACAACAGTAAGCATTTTTGTAAATATATAGGCTGATTTGTACATGGAGGGAACAGTCTGTGCTCTCCCAGGGTGGCTTAAAAAAACCCAAATGCAATTCAGCTCTTAAATAATTCAGTAGGTTTGAGGAAGGGTAGGACACCCAAACTCACCTGCAAAACTGTTGGACACATCTAGTATTTTTTTCTGCCATGAGCCCAGCAGCACACCGACAACTCGCTTCTGGTTTCCAACTTTTCCTATTCTAAATGGAAAAGACTGTGAGCTCCCACAACAAAAAGCCCGATTCAGGGAAGAAGGTGACAGTGGGGCCCCATTGCTTTGCCCCATGAATAGCACACACGTTGGAAAGGAAGAAGAGGCATTATGACCGTTTTATTACTGATTGTTAATTTGCATCCAAAAAAAGGCATCTTGGTGCCCTCAGAATCAAAGCCTGCAACCCAGCGAGGCAGAAAGACTGCAAGGCTGCAAGGTCCGACGGAGCTCACGGGGGCGTCAGGACCTGAAATCAGCACCGCTGCAGCCTCCCCGCAGGACAATGCCCTATAAAAATGTGAGTAAGCGCTTACACTGCTCGGTGGTACCCACAGCTCGCTTTCGCAAGAGCAGGCTCCTTCGCCTTGCGAGATTTTTAGGTTTTGACATTAAAACTGCTTGTCAATCAGTGCAATTAAGTTAAATCAGGCACGAGTTACACACGAGCTATTTACAGGGCCATGACTTATCTTCCGCTCGGGAGCCTCGGCTTTTAGCATCAAACCCCGTTTTTCCCCTGCTCGTGTTTTGACCATCGGGACGTTGTTTCCGTGCCTTCGGCGGCCTCGAGGAAGGCACCGACCGCCCCTCACAGCACCCTCGGAACACACCAGAGGCGGCAGCGGGCCGGGGGCTCCGGCGGCTCTCGCAGGCCGCGCGCCCGCCGCCACCGAGGCACCGCGGCCCTGGGCACCGAACGATCAGCCCGGGCCCGGGTGCTCCGCTCCTCTCCCGGCGCGGGGTCTACCCCCATCGCGATCTGCCGGCATAAGGGCCCGGGTGCTCCGCACCTCTCACAGCGGAGGAGTCCCTCCCCATCGCGATCTGCTCGTGTCGGGGCCCGCCGCGCCGCTTCCCTCACGGCCCAGCCCGGCCTGTGACCGTGACTCAGCGCCGCGGCGGGGCCGCGCTCCCGGCCAGCCCTACCTGTTGAAGTGATCGACGACGCTGAGGAGCACCAGCGGGTGCACCACCACTCGGTCCACTGCCAGCTCCGGCATGGCTCCCGCCCGGCCCCGCTCCGCCGCCAACACAGCCCGACCGACTGCCTTTCCTCCCTCCCGCAGCAGGCCCGATCTCCGCCGCTCAGCCCCGCTCCCAGCCTGCCCCACGCCGGGGCGGAGCCACCTCCGCCATCTTTAAGAGGTCGTCGTCAGGAGGACACCATCTTGGAGAGGTCGCAGGAGGCTGAGGCGGTGTCGCCATCTTGGGAAGGTGCGCCCCCTGCTGTCGTCAGCCCGGCACCATCTTGGGAAAGTCGGGCGGCTCCGCCCGGAGGTGATTTGGGGGCACACGGGAGTGCTGTGCCCCGTTTTCTGCGGCAGCTCCTTGGCTGGCCCCGCCTGATGGGGAGCGGCTGCGGGGGCTGGTTCCCCTAACCGGAGGCTGAGGGAACAGGGTCGGAGGGAGGTGGGTAGCGCCGTCGAGCGCATCCGGACACAGCCAGCAGGTCCCTTGCCCACCTAAGTGGCCAGGAAGAGTGTTTGCCCCATAATCCTTCCAGGGACAAGCGGTTTTAGGAGCCTTCCTCGGCTTCCTATGCTGTTCTGGAAAAGAGCGTGGCATTTGCCTTTTCCTAGTTGTCAGGGACATCTAATCACCATGACCTTTAAAAAGCGCAGCTTCAGAATGGTGTTGCAATCTTATTACCACTAGACTGCAGGTTTAAAATGCAGGGGTGCTGTATTCTCATCTTGACTGAAAGTGAAAGCGCTAATAGCGTATTGCAGGTGGTACCCTGATGTCCTTAGCTGTGTGCTCTGCCTCAGCTTCTGTGTCTGCAGCTTCAGGAGTCATTGCAGCCTGGGCTGGGAAAACTTCCCCACCTTCCCTCTTGTTCCAAAGCTTCAGGTAACTTCAGGGTTCCCAGTACTGTGGTGGTAAAAGTCTATATGAATAGGCAGAAATCTTCCTGATTTTAGTGTTTGCTTTCTTCCAAGGGGACTGTGTTAGGCTAATTTGTTTGGTAGGCATAACAAACATCCTTCAGTCTCTTATTTCTAAATGTTTTTTCTCTCTGAATTATAACTTTCCTGTATGTAAAGGAGAAACAGACTGACCTGAGTGCTTAGGGCAGTCTTTGTATAAGGGTCTATGCAGCTCAGGAATAGGATTTATAGACACAGAGCTCATCTCTTTAATTCTAGCAAGAAAATAGAACCTAAGGCTGTTATTCCTGAGTCTACCATAAATACTATTATAGAGAAATCACTGACATGAAAAGTGTTAGCAAAATTCTTGAGGATAGCCTCACTGTTCGTAAAGCATTATGTTATCCCTTATTTTCTACACTTTTCCCACGTTACATGTTTTTTGCATATTTCTCATGTCTAACCAAATAGCTGTATTCTGGGTACTAGGAGCCCTGACAGCCATCAGCATTTCCAAGCCTGAATTTAGATAAATTTAGTGCCGGGTGAGGGGTGGGTGACATGATCTCAGCCCAAGCCGAGCCCAAGCACAAAAGCGGCTGTGATGCCCCATCCCTGGCAGTGTTCAAGGCCAGGTTGGACACAGGGGGTTGGAGCAAGCTGCTCCAGTGGAAGCGGTCCCTGTCCGTGGCAGGGGGGTTGGAACTGGATGAGCTTTAAGGTCCCTTCCAACCCAAACCCCTCTGTGATTCTATGAAATCTATAGTTTTGCATTGCTATTTAGCATCGTTTTACACGTAGCGTTCTTCAAGAGCAGCATTCATTTGCAAACTCTACGAGAACTGAGGACCTCGCGTGGGTATTTTTGGACGTTACATCCTTTAGCGTTATTTTTAAAACCAATTTCTGCTCGAGTTTTTAGAGGTTTCTTCCAGCAGAGGGAGACCTCTGACTGTGAAATAAAGGTGCAGCCGGAGTTCTTGTCGCCTGTTTTATCAATATCCGTATAAAACTCAATGTTCAAATTAACTAGTTCAATAAGTAATTTAGCTCATTGATTTTTGGGCATATCCTAAGTGCCATTACAAGCTACGGATATTTTAAATGCCATTACCTAATAGAAGGAATGTTTTAAGCACCTTTTATTGATTTTATTACTGCTTTATTTTGCTGTCTTGGTTTAAAATCATTTTAACCACTCTGTCATCAAGAAGAAATATATCGTTGGTGAAATACAGTCAATTTCCCAAAAACCTTTGACATTGTTAAATAAGGAATTACAGTTGTTAAATCATGTCAGGCAATAACCAAGGGACAGAAATGATATAAAATTTGGAGCAGTGGTCCAGAATACCAGTCAGCTGTTTTGACCTTTGGCATTCAGACTTTGTGTGTGACAATCACACTTCAATTTTGTTCTTGGTTCTTACATCAGTCAGAAGAGATTTAAAATCTCAGCATGCCAGGAAGGTTGTGGAAGGGTAGCGGAGTACAATCCAGAGACAATTAAGGGACATTTTAATGACCTGCTGTGACTTTTTTGTTAAAATTACTCTCTAACTTAGCGCATTCTAATTTTCATTTGCTGGATTGTATTGCTAGTAGTTTAGTGTATTGATGTTATACACAAAAAGTGTAGTGAGTCTGCTCATAGGGATTTCAGTTACTTCCCCTCCCAGCTCTTTTGACTTGAGAAGATTATCAGTATTATTGAGCTAATCAGCTGATAGACTGGGAATACAGGTAATATGTTGCTTAATCAAAGAATTGAAAAGTGAGTAATGAATGTTGGTGCTCAATAAAAACAGCTAATGAGTTGATTGCATTGATGCCTGATGTATTTTTACTGTAGAGTGGCAAACATCAATACTTATATATGACTTGGCTTGTGATTGCTGAGCTTGAAACTCAAAGCTTAGAGATCCTGTAGTGTATCAGCATCTGACAGCTGACCTCAGGTGGGGAGAGAGCAAGCTATGCTCTGTTCTCTAAATGGAAAAAGTGATTCCATCATTAACTCCTGGGCTTCTGTTTTGTTGGGAAAAACTGAAACACCAAAATCCACAGAAAACCCAAACACAAACCCCCAAACTCACGTGTAACTGTTTTCAGATGTTGAAGAATGAGTTCTGAATTAAAAAATAAGAATCATTAAGAATAAATTAACTTTTTTTTTTCCTTCCTTTTTTTCATTATTCTCTACCTCTTGATCTGTTAGGTGTTGTAAACTCTTCTTAAAGTGCAAGCTGATGCTTACTGGAGGCACAGAAAGACATCTTTATAGGCTTTTCTAAAACAGGATCTGCTACTGACGGCTGCTGAGAGGCAACAGGAAGAAAACTTTTGGTACTCACATTCTGAGTGGTTTTACATCTTTTGTCATGTTCTGACCTCTTTTCCAGACTTGAGGATTGCACTTCAGGAATCTCACTTCCATCAGGAGTTAGTATTTGTCTTTAAATTGTGAAGTAATTATATGCTTCAGAATTATTTTTTTATTACTGCGAAATGTTCCGTGTTATGTTTGGGCCTACAGTCCTTATTAAATTGGTGACACATTCTGTGGGGAACCATGAAGCATACCTTTGTGGAGTCTCTGCCTGCCAGCTGTTTTATAATTTAACTAATGCTGGCCCACAAAATCACAGGAACACAGCCGAAGGACACTTTCAGTGGCCCTTACTTTCTCCTTGCAGCCTGTCAATACTGGGGGTGAAGGGCAGTGGTGAAAATTTGTAATAAGGGAAATAAACCAAGTGGAGGTGATTCTTTTGGTAGAATCATAGAATCATGATCATCCATGAACTAGGGAAGGCATGCATTTACTGAATACATGCAATTTGTATTTCTAGGTGTTCTTTCCAGAGATGACAGAAAAATAAGAGTGCTTTAAATGAAAATACCAGTATGTCACAGTAATGACCTCGGTTCATCAAGGCCAGGAACTGAGGCTTGGGTTGCTGTGTGAGTGGCTGTGACCTCCAGATCTTGAGCCTGCTTTGGGTATAGCTCTTGAGGTGTATTTTTTCCATCTTCCCTGTGAAGGAGCTGCTCTTTGCTGGTCTGTAGCCTCTCCTTGAGAACAAGATTTGATTACCCAGGTCATAGAGTGTCTCTTGGATAGAGGGTCTCTACCACCTAAAGGGCAGGGCACATCAGGGAAGATGCATGAGCCGGCAGATGGTGGGCTATGGGCAGGCAGGCTCAGGAATAACACAGAAGGCAGTAACACTTCAGCCTGATTTGCTCTTTCTCTGTAGCTTTTCAGTGTTTGCTAGTGATAAGTGACATCCTTGGGATGTTGGATACAAAGGATGGACACAGCTGGGAAATACTGTTGCCTGATACTTTTTATCATAATCCTAAATGACACTTACTATGTGCTCCTTTAATATTAGTTGTCTTTGTTTTTTTTTTAAAAAAACCCTAATTTATTTTTCTTGACTGTGGCCGGGGAAACTGAACAGTTAGAGGTGATGTCCACTGACATGTAGTTTCACTGAGATGCCTTCTAAAATGTGTTTAAAACCCAGTCAAGAGATGATAGGCTTTCTTTAGACCTTTTGATAGTTTGTCACATAATACTTTTGTGCTACCAATTTGAACAGGAAATACATTTCTCTGCCAATAAATACGTTTAGCTTTGTCCAAATAACTGTAGTTTCCTATTAAGATTTCTTTGGTCAGGGTGTGCCATAAACTGTTTTAGAAGGAATGATGCTGCCTAGAAGTGAGCAAGGATAATGTAAGCCATGGAAGCAAAATAAAGTCACCGCAATAGTAATTTTAATTTGTCTTGGTTAAACTCTAATACAGTAGAATGCTGATGCTGTATACTTAGTGCATGACGCCATAATGAGTGTCCTTATCCAGACTGCAGTTTGCCTCTGAAGACCTCCAAATAACCACTTTTTCCTCCCAAATGCCTGTTCTAGGATGTTATCTCTAAAGCAAACTTATAAATATGTAATTATAAATCGATCTGTCCATTTTATGATACGATGTTTGTGTATTGTGTTGTAGTAACTTGTTTCCCTATAAGGTACTGTTGTTTGACCAAAAGGTAAATATATATGTAGAACTTGTGCTGCTTACTGTAGTTTGGCAATCTGCGAATATTGTTGTAGTTTCTGCTAATGGATTTAAAACTTCTGTCCGTACCCATGGGCTAGCTGGTGATTTCAATAATCCTGTCTTCCTACAACACTGTAACAGATAATAGATAAAGCCTGCCAACTTTTGGATATAGAATCATCACTTTCTTTAGTTAAAACCAGTTTGTAGAAGTGTTGTCAACATGTAAAACTATGGAAAGATCTTTCATGTTTTACATAGCACAGTTCTGGTTTTTGTTGCTGTTTCCAGATATCACAGGGTATAGAAATGCCAGAAAATTCTTATTCTTTTTTTTTTTTTTTTAATAACTACATCACTGACTAATTTTTATATTTCAGTGCAGGGGGATTTGCTTATTTTACTCTGATACCATTGTTACAAAATGATTTTTTTTTGGAAAATAGTGGAAGCAAACAGTTAAAAAAAACGTGCAACAGGTTCTAGTCATACTCATTTTTCCACACCTTGAGGACTAGCAAATTCTTTAAAATGAGATTTTATTTGTGCAAAGCAAAACTTCAAAACCACTCAAAAGCTTTCTTATTAACTGCTGTCAGTCCTTTGATTTACAAGGGCAATAAAGATCTAGAGGGGGCACATTTATCATGGAGTTCAGCACACCAGGAGCCATTTTCTCAAGCAGTAAAGCCAAGCGATAAAATGAGTTCTTTTGTTCTATAACCAAGACACATTCCCTATTTTAAAAAATGTGTGTGTTGGACTTCTTGGCTTGTAGTTTGGCCATGTTCCTCTAATACATTCATAAATAATGAAAAACTGCTAGCATGCAGATACTGACGATGCATCTGGAAAAAACAGACTATCTGAAAGAAAGAAACTTACTTTCGACTTTGGCTTATTTGCTAGCTTTTTCTCCAGTGATAATTCTTGTATGAATTACTAATAACACTTCTAATAACATTTTTTAATAATTTTTAAAAATTATTGTTTTGGGTTTTTGGTTTCGTTTTGTTTTAAAAATGGTTATATACCTCTTCGCAAAGCCTAAAGAATTGTGGTTAGGAGGCATTAAAAATACTCTATTTAAAATAAAGAACCATGTTCATAGAGTGTAGTGCTATTTTGCAAGCTTCAGTTTCTTCATCTGTTTATAAATTTGTATTGGAGGGACTTTGTGAATGCAGTTCTTTAATGTTAGTGGGTAAAAAAGTTTAGCTTCTAGTCTAGACCAAAATATTGATGGCTTATGTGAGCACTTCGTTAACAGAAGTAGCTGCTCTGTGGGAGGAACCGATTGTAAGAGTAAGTATCTTTGCAGGTGAGCAAGGGGCTCAGAATCTGACCATAAACTGAGTATTAAAAAAAGTGAATGCTGTTTTTTCCATATAAAAATGTGGCCACCTGCAGTCTCTTCCTGGGAAAGAGACATGTTGCTACTTTACCTGGTCAGCTGCTGAAAGTTCTGGGAAGGCAAATTACACTCCACTGTCTAGTGCTCCTGCACAGACACCTTTGAAACAGAAGCAGGAGAACAGACTTGCAAAAGGTACATTCCAATACAATTTTGAATAGAATGCTCTTTAATTGTAAACGTGAAACTGTGTGAAGTTGCTCCTGATGTTTTGGCTTCAGTTGGGCTGCTGTCATAACACATGGAAGAGTGAGTCTGGGAAAGGTCAGAGGCATTAAAGCTTGTTCATATTTAAATCAGTGCCACACTATCATACCCATATAACTACAGCAGTGCTGCAGTAGTACCTGTTTGTCCCCAAGATATGCAGATGGTGATGAATGCACTTGGAAGGCATTTTGGATAATAGTTGTTTCTTTGGTTTTATTCTTGGTTTCTCTTATAGACAGCCTTTTAAGAAAAACTGTTCTGTAAACAGATTGCACTCGTGGGAAAGTGATCACATAGCTCTTGAAAGAGATCACATAGCTCTTGAACGTGGTGTTTTATGAACAAACCACACTGAATGAGAGGACCAGAGGTCTGCTACATTTTCTTTGACTGTGGTCAGTAGCAGGTTTGTAGGCAAATGTTAGAACAGGGCAAAAATTGTCAGAATAAGAAATGTGGAACACAGATCTTGCCAAACCTATTTATTGATCTTAGGTAAATGCTGTTCAGCTGTATAAGAGGTGTGTGGGACAACCAATTTTTTATTCACTGTATGCTACATTAAAGAGTTTCGAAGTAGGATTTGTTCTATTATCTCCCTAGTTCAGGTGCAGAAGGAAGGAGCTATGACAGCAGCCAAAAGACCCCACTATGACTGCTGTTCTAGCTTACTGAAACTAAACCTTTGGCTGACCTGTTGTGGCAGTCACCTGTAGCACAGGGACTTTGCAGACCTCTGCTGCTGTTTTATGTTGGCACTTGAAATTTAGCAAGAAAAGATGTAGTCTAGGAGGCCCACCCTTTTATATAGCTGTGTATGCTACTTCTGATACTTACATTGCAAAAAAATCTTTAGTCTCTGAGAGTTAAGGTCAGAAATTACGTTGGATTCATAATTATGTATGTATTTATTTATTTATTTATTTGAAATCCTGGGGCCTCCTCTACTCTAGTATCTTGAAAGATCCCAAAGCTTAGAGGGGGAAAATATTTAAATATTTTATGAAGCAGTTTTGGGGGCAGTTTTTTAAAAATGTATTCTTTTATGTTGGATAGTTTAAAGACCATCTGTTAACTGGAACCAACCATAAGTGAAGTTGCAGCTATGTTTCCTATTAGTCTTGTATCTTTCCTATTAGTCATGTATGAAACAGTACGGAAACATCCAGCATAACTCGAAACAAAAATTGAAAAAGCAGATGTTGAAACTGTTGGCTTGTTGCTTTGCTTTTACAGGAGCAAGTAATTATTGATGGATCACAAAAATACAATAAGACTGGTTTTGTAAACTTTTATCCAGAATCACAGCTAAAGATGTATTTCTGGTTATTGTATAGTGCAGTTGAAAATTGGAATATTTCACTTGGAGACACTGAAAAGGGTTTTAAAAAATAAATAATGAATATTGTGGCTGGAAACATACAATGAAAGATAAAATATAAAATTTTAAATAGTTATGAACTTCTAGTCTCTCAGGGCTCATTTATTATGTTGTCATGGTGAGCAAGAAATAACAAAATAAAATAAAAGGCTGTTCCTTGGTAGTTGTGACATATTGGTAGTTCTCTTTTACAAGAGTTCCATGCTGACTTAAGTAAAGATCTCCAAGAAAAAAACAAACTTTATTTTTCAAATAAATTCAGCTAAGAGCTCACAGCCTTTCGTGACACCATGCTGAATTATTATTAGTGTACACTGCTGTGAGAATAACACTCACTGCTGTTTAACAACAATGCCTTTCCATAGAATTTCACACAGACAGTAGGAAAATGAAAGGCAGAATTGAGTGCTGAAGAAGAATCAAACCAGTCCATCCTGAAGCCAGGATACTTCCATTATTTTTTCCGTGACGAAGAGCAAGAATGAACATGTACTCTGTATATGCAGGTCCATATGATTTTCTTGGAAAAATTTTAATGGGTTGTGAATGTTAAGCAGGAGGTCCTCTCTTGCCTGAATAAAATCACCTTAAATGTATTTCTTTCACTAGTTCTCTTTTTTCCATTGTTGTTGTTCAGTCAACATCAGGACTGTATGCAAATTTGTCTATGAAAAGTTTAATTTGTCATGGAGAGGAGAGGTCAGCTTTTTTTGCTTGCTTCTATTGTGACAGAAAATTATGTGTTGCACTTGGTAGATGATAGGATTAAAATAGTTTGGAATTAACAGCCATGTCTTGATGGTTCCATAAGATTGTTCAAAAAGACTGTCCCAGAAGGGTTCCCCAACTGTGAAATGCCACTGAGCAGGTGCTTGGATGCTTCCACGTTCCCTTACTTTCAGCTTCTGGAGGGCACTTAAGCTCATGGGCACTAAGCCTGTCCCATGTGAATCTTTCTGCTGGAGGAAGCTTGTACAATTGCCCTGCAGTCAGGGCAGCAGAACAGCATCTCCTTACACAGAGATGCATCTGAGGGCTGTGTGTACAGTTTGGGAGCAGGAATGTTTCCTTGAGTTTAGGAGCAGGTCTGTCAAGTGTCACAGTAATAATTGTGAGGGCACAGAATTACTGTTGTGAAGAACTAATCACCTCTTTGCCCTCACAGGCACAGTTATGGACAAAATTCTAACTGCTTACTGCCAATTTTGGGGGAAAATCTCTCAGAAAGCTCAGTTGTGAGCCTTGGACTGGATATTAGGAACAATTTCTTCACCAAAAGGCTTGTCAAGCACTGTAATAGGCTGTCCAGGCCAGTGGTGGAATCACTGTCCCCAGAGGTATTTAAAAAACGTGGTGATGTGTTGCTTGGTTACATGATTTAGTGGTGGATTTGGCAGTGCCAGGTTAACGGTTGGACTTGATGATCTCAAAGGTCTTTTCTAACCTATATGATTCTACAGTTCTGTTATTCTACTTATATTAAGGCTTTTCTATCAGGCAATCATAAATCCTGTATAGCCTAATTCTTTATTTTGGAGCTCAAATTTGCTGTTTTTCTCAATGTTTGCTGTGTGATAAGGGCTTCTTCCCTTAGACACTGCTCAAATATTCTCTCGTCTGCACATCTTTGGTCCCTTAGCCAAATAATGGCTGTATACACTCAACTGACAGGGAAACCAAGGTTTTGGAGGAGAGATCTCAGTTTCTCTTCTGTGTAATTATAATTTCTGGAAAGCTTCCCTCTGGTACAGATCACAAAGTCACACAGAATCACAGACTCATTAGAGTTGGAGGGAACCTCTGAAGATCCCCTAGTCCAATATTCTCTTGATTTTATTTTAAGGCCTTAATTTTCATTCTAATGTTTTTTAAAAGTTCATCCTGTTTGTAAAGATATACAAAAAATTCAAAACACATGGCATCTAAAGAATTTCTTTGTTTAAGGCTTTTGATATTATCCTGCTGTTGTTAACAGTGCTGGCTAGGTGTTGGGAACAACTAGTTGCAGGGACCTCAGCTTTCTAAAGGTGAATCTAGCTGAGTGTATGGCTGTCAGTCTGTAGGTTTTTAATAGGTGATAATATTTAAATAGGACAGACTTACAGAGTGGATGTTTTAATCTCAAGGAATCCAGTACCTCTTTGGAACCAAAATAGAAAGAATAGAGAATACAAAGCACACTCTTGTTTTGAGCGGCTTTGAAAATCTATTGATGCTTTCTGTTTGTTTGTTCGCTTGTTTTCATGAGAATCTAGTGAGGTCAGAGGAAAAGGGGGATGTATGTGTGTATGTGTATAGATATTAGAGAATGGAAGTCTGAAGTGCTCTGCAGAGGGGGCCCTGGAATCAAAGAGACAGAGTAATTTAAATTTAGTGAGGGAAAACATTGTACAAGGTGAGATATGGCCACTGAATGGCGAACTCTTAAATTACTTTAGTAACTGATGAGATGATTGGATTTTGGGTATGGGTTTTTTGTGTAGTGTGGGGTTTTGATTTTTGGTGGAAAGCATTCTTTACAAGTGGTTTGTCATGGAGACAATTATCCAAGTGTCATTTTCATATTAAACCATTATACGCTGTGTTTGGTGGTGTAAAGATGCATAAGGTTTTTACTAAAGACACCTTTCTCAGCTTATGAAAAATGTCATTCTAGCTCATCCATTCCCACATTCTGGTGATAGTCCTTTTAATTTCCCTTTGCTCATCTTGGATTCTAGAAAAGGTTAATTAGTTATCTACTGAGCTTGATGGAAGATTTTTTTAGACTATAATATTAAGAAATGTTCTACTGGGGTATGAAGGTAACACCACAAGGGGGTACTATAATTTCATCAAATTTGCCTTGGTAAGTTTTTTTATTAAGGTAAAGTGATTACAGCCTGCAGAGTTAATTTTAATATGCTAATACACCACAGCAAGTTGGAAACTTAAATAAAATGATACAATTAATTTAAATTTATAGAAGGTAGGGAAGCTTAGTAAGGTCATCTGTATGTTATATTAAGATTTCATATAGGCTTACCAGATTTAAAAGTCAGTTTTCTCAGCAGTAAGCTTTAGAAGGTTGCTGTGTGTACTTCATTGACCTTTGCATGAGGCAGTTAGTGTAGTTCTGTGAAAACTAGGTTCTATGAAAAGTTTGTTTTCATGTGAGAAAAAGAACCCTTTTCTCTCTGTGTACAGAAAGCCAATGTTGGGTATGTACAATTTTTAACGGTTTTAACGCTGTGTGGAAATTTATTAGGATTTTTTTTTTTTTTAAGTTTGCTATGGAAAAATGGCTTTTTTTTTTTAGTGAAGTAGTAATTCGATTAAACTTTTTGACAGCACATTAATATGACTTGCTGCTGGGCTCACGGGTGCAGGAATTGTGTTACTCAGTTTTGGGAAGGAGTGGGTATTGCTCTTGTTTTGTTTTTTTTAAGCAAAGAATATCAGCACTGTAAAATATATGGGCTTTTGAACTTTTATATCACTGCTGTGTTCAGAGGATGCCTTCCTGAGCTCTAGAAGAATACGATAGAAATTAATTTACCAGAAATAGCCTTTTTGAAAACCTTGCTGTTATATTTGGCCAGGGAAACTAGAAGTATAAAAACTAAAATGAAATAAAGAATGAGGGAACTAAACAAGAGTACAGTGAAGCAGGAATTATGCAGACTAGTTCCAACATTCTGTTTGTAGGCACTCTGTTACTATTTGGCAGTTTCATCTGTCTAGATCAGAACAGCATCTGCTCCTGGTTCAGAGAAGCCATAATTTCAGGTGA